>NW_027176042.1:14216512-14876512 GCF_023055335.1 Clinocottus analis
TCCCTTAACACACAGCATCACCAGTCAGGATGGTCAGCTAAAGGTTACAGGCGCGCTTAGTCAAGCGGAGCTAGCACTTTTCCGCACACACTTTCAGTGCCAATGCTACAGTGGGTACAGGGGTGAGGCCTGTGCTCTGAAAGAAAAAGGGCAGAATAGAGCCTCCTCTGTCTTAGGGACCTGGCCTCTTTGCCTGTTACTCCCACTAGGACTCCTCACTCTGCTACACTGAGGAAACAGAGAAGCTCAAGCTATTCACTACTTCTGCCAGCCCTGAAAAGGACAAATCAGACTTTTCAACACATAGGTTGTAAGTTATCATGCACTAGTGATGACGCTGAATGATGATGCATTGTCATCAGAGATTAATTTATATCACATCTCCATGCTGACCCTGGCCTCCAGATGAAGAGATCATCATTCCACATTGACTGTATGTGACTATAGTGTAATTGTGGGGCTTTTTCCTACAGAGGATAAAATACATCATGACTGCTTAACCTTATTACCTTTTTTTTTTTTTATTTTTTTTTTTTTACAATGGACACAAAAATACAATATGAGGCTTCACCAAAAAAGTTGAAGAAAGGTACCTTTAATGCCCAGCGGCACACAATATTCACAAGTTTTTGTATCATACATTCTATATTTGGATATTAATGCCCCTTTTTAAACGTGATTGTTTCTATCTGTTGATTGATCAAGCTGTTAAGTGTTTCCTTATGAAAGACATTTAAATATTGCATTATGCCAGAAAGTGATTAATTATAAAATATGGAGCCTTAAATATCTTTTGTTATCTTTGGCCTAAAGAAACAACATGGCTGGACCTGCCTGTTTCAGTTAAAAATTGTGCCTTAACTGGGCTACAAACTGCAAAGTGCTCTTTCTTTTTGGTTGCCTTTGTTTACAAGTTTTGACTATTGAGGTCTTTCCAGCAGTGTTTATCTCAGCCCTCTGCTGGCGCCGGTGCTTAATACTGATGTGAACTCTTTAAGCCTACCAGTTTCCATTTTATACATAAAGAAAAATGTATGTATCGAGGAAAGGGCTGACGGACCTGAAAAGACCAAAAAGGAAAGATGTTTAGACTTGCATTTACGTTGCATCTTTCTAGTCCTTAATCCACTCAAAGTGCTTTACACACATTCATACACTGATGCTAGGTGCCAAACTGCTCATCAGGTTTAAATATCACACACACACACACACGCACACACACACACACACACACACACACACACATACATACATACCAATGGTACAGAATTTGCAGACTCAGTATCTTGCCCAAAGACACTTCAAACGTCTGATTTACATGGATATTACTCTGAAAAACAATGTAATTATGTTTAAAAAAAAAGGCTAAATTTATGCATCCTGCAAATGTAATATTCATTAAACATACAGATACTAGCAGCATGTACTCATTTTGATTCAAACTCTTTATGGAAAATTTAATCTGGTTTCATATATACAGGTATTGACATATGTCAGCTAAAAACTCAAGAAATTATTGGACAAAAGTATTCAGCTTCCTAAACTAAGTTAAGTTTTTCATAAACTGAAACATTTGTACTATTAGTATTCGGATGGAATGTTTGAATTGCGACCATTTTAACAAACTGCACTTTAACTACTTTTTTGTTGAGGCGAATCTACCTTTATTTTATGTTAGAGATTTATTCCACTGTGAATTTTGTCTAAAAATAAAAGCTTCTGATTGTTATTTTTCCTGCCTTGACTTTCAACTTTCAAAAACATCCTAAGGGTTATTTCTCCCTAATTGTGAACATTTTATTTTCTTGTGCAGTGAAAGACTCCTAAACATATTAATCTGATTATAAAAACCAGGTCTGACACAGTAACACTGGTTTATGGTATGGACAGGGAACTCACCATGTATAATGCAGATTTCCGCACTCGTAATATTTGACCATTATTTATATGTAATGGTAAGATGTAAAAGAGGACATATATTGCCAACCATTTTCAATGGTATTTGTTCTTATCAATTATCAATTTTTAGGCAGCAGTTGCTTTTCATTTTTTGCGCAACAGTTACATATTAAGGTGAGACTTTGAACTTGTTTGAGCTGAGTAATTATCAACTGTTATTATCAGTGATGATGTGATGGATTGCTGTACTCAAGCAAATTTCCAGTCTCAGTGAAATTAGTGGCTGCCTCAAGGGTAAAAAGATGAATCTGTAATCTATAGTTTATGCAAAAATTGCCTTTTGTACCATGCCACCTCTCTGTTTTAAAAGCAGCTTTGGTGTTAATTAGTAAATTCATGTATTGATGTTATTCTTAAAATCCAAATGGAAGGGTTTTGTATTTGAAAACACTTTGGATTCACCTTTTACATGAAATTATTTAAAAGGGAATTTGAATTTTTTTTTTTTCAGATTCTGGGATTTTCTGGAGACTATAGTCTACTGGGATTTCATTAATTTAACAATAAATGTTTACGCTTTGTGAAACAATATTGTAAAAACTGTAAATGGACGTGGTCAAGTATACTTATGACTTACACTGATCAAAGTGTTATATAATTCTTTTACAACAAAAATATAGATAATACCGGATATAAGCTATTCAAAATTATCAATAAGCAAGCGAGTAAATAATATCAAAGAAAGTAGAAAACAACAAATGTGTGAGGGATAAACTATCACAGTGTTACACAGTTTACATGGCATTGTAATTGTCTGAAGTCTCAGAGTATAGAGTAACGTTTGATTTAAAAAAAAAAAAAAAGTTTGGTATTTGGTACTTTAAAAAAATTAAAAGCAGGTTGATACTACGCTTTTCTGCTAGCCTCAACAGGAAATGACGTACACTGCTAAATGTTGTTATGTGCAGCTAGAAATGGGCTCCGACGAGGAACAGACAACATAAAACGTTTGTGTGACAGAGACCTATTAATCGGGATTCCCATGCATCCCTCGACTTTCTCATGTGACATTACCTGTACCGCTTTTACGAGATAATTGATTGGACATTTTATATCCAAGGAACATTGGACGTGCAGGTAGTTTATTGTTAGTAAAAGTATGTATACCTAGCGATAAGCTAAGAAGTTATCCTTTCAGTCACCAGAGCTAACGTTAGCTACCACAGACCACCAGCATCGACCCGAAGCCGTTCTGCAACATTTCCCACCACTGGCAACCAGCAATGCAGATGACATGACGATAAAGCAAACAGCCTCGACCTTGTCCACCCGTCAGTGAACGTGTCTCACAGTTATCTCCTCTGTCTTGGTAGGTTCTCCTCTGGTGCTGCATCCTATATGTCTCCTACAGCGTGTCATCGTTCAGAGATGTAACGCAAGCTACATTTATTTCTGAGCGAATGTTAGCTTATTTGCATATTTGGGCTAAATTACATTTGTGAGCTTACTTTATTTGCTCTGCTCTGTTTTCCGTCTTTCATCTAAGAGGGTTAGCTTCCTATTAACACATGATGTATTGTTTTCGATCCACTTTGCACAGTCACCGCCACAAACATGTTGAAATATGTTCAGTTTTTTTGTGTGTTTATAAGTTTGGCCATCATTCCGACGTGTTGTGCAATACATTTACTCATCAAGTCAATTCTTAGCATCTTCATATGTGGCAACATTAGTGTTATGTTCACACCTGGTGTTCTTGTTCCTCATATTAAAAATGCAGTTGGTGAGTTAGTCGATATGAATGGTGGATACAACTATGAAGAGCAATTTAGAAATTAAAGATTGTGAATATACAGTCATAGGTTGAACCACAATGGTTTTGCAGTTTCTGTATACACAACCAAACAATTAGAACTAATCTATGACCCGGATCCACACGATGGGCTCTCAGACAATGCACTCTCTGTCTCTTTTCCTAGATCGTTTAACAAAATGAATTTCTTGCGTAATCGTCTTGTCGTTTTGGGCCTGGTGTTGTTGGCCACATTACTGCTGTACCTGCTGCTGCCATCCATTCGCCAGGGCAGCATGGAGCCATCCCTAGAAGCTCAACGAATGGGGCTGATGGCCACCACTCCTCCTCCAATTCCAACCATCAACGTGTCCATTCGCACCGGACAGCTACCCGGGGACCCTCCACTGTTCTTCAGAGAAGCTTTACCTGTTGATGGAGCTGGACGACAGATATTGCCAAGGTGAAGTGGATAGACCTGTTTAAAACCTCTGAGCACATAAGATGCCTCGTCCTTTTAATCATAACCAGTGAGGACGATATAATAAATGTTTTTAGGAAGTACATACAAACACTGGTAGTGCTGCTGATCTGCAACTCTAACATATTGTAATTGTTTGAAATTCTAAAAGTATTTCTTTGTGCAGGCTGCAAGTGGTCCTTCTGCATGGTCAGGCTTTCACATCCAAAACGTGGGAGGAGCTCGGTACGATGGCACTACTTGCAACTAATGGATATCAGGCCTTAGCAATGGACCTTCCAGGTAGAACTTATTGTTATTGCACATTATCACTACTAATTTCGTGACTAAAATGAGGTTATAACTTTAAACTGATTTCCACATATTATATTTACAATACGTATAGACTGATACACTAATTTACGACATTTCACAGATGAGTAGATTGACACAGTCAAAATACTTTTATAGTTACGTTTCTCTATTATTTTTTTTAATTATTTTTTTTATTACATTTTCTGTTATGCTTATTATGTATGTATGTATTATGTCATACACCAATACATTAAAGCAAATTACTTGCATTGGAAAACCTACTTGGAAATAAACTACATGTTGATTATATTCATTCTGTAATAAAGACCAGCAGGTCTCACTGTTGGTATTTTGTATCGAACATATTATTTATATTCATATAAATAGAAGTTGTGTTGGTTTGACTTGCTTGGTTTTCGTGAGCTGATAGTGCACTCTTGTGGTTGAAAATCAGAAAATGCTTTTGCCTAATTGTTTTTCTTACATAGATTCTTACACCATATAACGTGCCCTGTAAAGACTCAAATTAAGTATTCTTTTTCATGTTATTAATCTAATAACATAAAATCGAAAAATCTATATATACTCTTTTAATATATGAAAACCGACATAACTGACACTCTAATTGTGTGATGTGTATGCACTGGGTTTGCAGACCTTTTCACTTTTAAGTTGCTATGTGTGCTATGCTGTTGGTTCATGTGGCATTTTCTTGCAGTACAAGACTGAAATTTAGTTTGAGATTAAAAACTGCAAAATTAGTATGTGGTTGAGTGACCTCAGGCGATTAGCAGCACTACACTCAGATAAATCTAATCAGCGATTTAATGTTTGTTACAAAAATATGTAACAAAGTCACAGTAAGTACACATTGAAAATGACATTTGTGTTAATGGATGTTGATCTGAGCTAAAATGTGTATCCCATTTGTTCTTCTTCTCTGAGGTTATGGAAAATCGCCCGACTCTGAGGCTTTGAAGACTGATCAGAATCGAGTGGACCTCCTTTCAAGATTCATGGAGTCTTTGGGTGTGAGGGCAGCTGTGCTTCTGAGCCCCTCCATGAGTGGACATTACTCCATCCCCTTCCTCATGAAGAACAGCGCTCAGCTACAGGGCTTCATTCCTATAGCACCTGTCGGTACACGAAGTTACACCGCACAGCAGTACCAAAACATTCAGGTGAGGGAGGAAAAGTGATAAAAATTGTGTGTATTCACATATTTAAGCAGAAACAACATAGTGAAATAATTACTTGTGTATTATGTAAGTAGAAACAATTTGCTGGTGGTGCTCATGACATTAGGAATAACTTTTCGGTTTTGGGTGAACTTTGCCTTTTAATGGGGAATACATTACACTGAGGCATGACCAGATTAACCCACTAGAGACATATCTCTTTAAACACCCATTAAGTACAATGCTCTGCATTAATGGACACTAACAAAAGGAAGTTTTATTTAATGTTTGCTAATTAGGCCTGAGCTTGCATGCATGGCAATTTTATATAACTACATGTTGCCAAGCAGTGCGTGGCCACTGCAGGTAATTTGTTGTAAAGGGTTTCTACATCAATCATTTCAGGGCAATTATTTTTTAAAGTAGATCAGTCTGCCATTTATTTTCTTTTTTTTGTTTTTGTTTTATCTAATAAATGTTAGAGAAATGACTCACAATTTTCTAAAAAAGTCCAAAGTGACATTTTTGTCAAACTAACAAAGATATCTAACATTAAATGAGCAAGCCAAGTACATTTTGTATATTCAATATTCAGGTAAACAAGTGCCAAGTACAGTAGATGCCCCACCCACAAGCATGTCAGCAGGTTTTGTATACCTTTACCCAGCTGTTTGCTGAAACTGGTGTATATATAGTTTTCTCACTCCTGTGTGCTCTTTTTAGATTCCCACTTTCATTGTGTTTGGAGCCCTAGACACGAATCTGGGTGCCCAGTCCCACAAGAACCTCATACAGCTTCCACATCACTTTGTGCTGAAGCTAGAAGGAGCTCGCCACGCCTGCTACATGGACAAACCCAGAGAATTTCACCAAGGGCTAATCGACTTCCTCAGCAAACTGAAGTGAGATGTATGGTTAAGGAAGAAGAGGTCAAAAATATTGAAACAAAAGAAAGAAGAAATTGTCAGAGGAACACTAGTCCCCCGATTAATGGTTTAGTGTGGTGACAATTTAGCTGAACAGTTCTAAGAGCTATATTCTCAATTTATCATCACCTGAAGCAAGAACATTGGCATGGGAGTAGGTTTTGATACATGGAAATGGCTGGTAAAACCTTTTAACAACACAGTAGTTCAGATGTTTCTATTATGAAAGTATTGTTTTTGTGTCACCCAAAAATACTAGTTCATCTCATCTTGTGTTAAAATAGCTTCATATTTGTATCGTGGTGAATTGTGTTTTGTCTCTCTTTGCATGTAAAACAAACATGGAAAGTGTTTGCTTCACTGTTGCCATTTTTGTAGTTGACATGTAGGTTGCTGTCAATATGCAAATGTCGCAGGTGCTTGTGTTTGAATAGCTTCTGTTAGCTTCATATTGGACAGAAATATTTGTATATTAAGATATGGAAACCATTCCAGCTTCCAAGAAAACACATGCGAGACAAAAAGAAACAGAAGTGATACTGTAACAATAAAAGTAGAGCCGATTTAAAAAAAATAGCTAACGTTTATTTATATATTGATGATAAAGTTATATGTAATATATTTGCAATACGTTTGGACAATCATGCAAAAAACAACTTAAATAAGGCGTGCATATAAAATAAAAACAAAAATTGTGTTTGTATGTGTCATTTGATAAAAATGCCATATTTGGGGAATTCAAGGTTATTTTGATGTATTATAATTCAAATGTTATCACACTGCTGACTTTTTTTTACTTTTGGGAAAGTTTTTGGGAGTTTTTTGGTCCCCAATGCATTGAAGTGAGCAAAAACAACCACACGCGGAAATGCTGCCGAGCCCAGATATTGTGACTTTTTTTGAAGGTGCAGTGCGTTTACCTCACAAGGCAACTGTATATTTTACTCCTTTTGTGCAATGGATGACAAAACAAGGACGAGAAGTAGTACTAATGCTAAAGATAAAATATGATACACATACCCATATTGTATTGGCCACAGAAGTATAGAGTATCCTGACAAAATTGCTGTATTTTCTTTCTTTTTTTAAAATCCATCCATCCATTATCTAAACCGCTTGTCCTCTTTAGATGCACTGGAGCCGATCCCAGCTGTCAACGAGCGAAGGCAGGGTACACCCGTGACAAGTCGCCAGTCCATCACAGGGTAGACATACAGACAGACAACCATTCACGTTCACATTCACACCTATTTTAAATATCTAACACTACAAATGGATCGCCCTCTGTATTTTCCAGTAGTTTGTCTCCATGGAAACTATTTGACCTTCATGATTTCATCAAATCCACATGTACACAAATAGACTCAAAGAAACGTGTCTGCTTCATTATCTTGAGCGTTTTGTTATCTCCACTGTAGACGATCTTGGCTGCATTGTGGGAGAAGCAGGTGGGGCTGAGAATCTTCACAGCCAAAGGTGCTTTAACTAGTATTAAGTTAAGAGTAAATACTCGTGTTAAAGCAATATTTCAGCCCTTTTTAAAAAAAATGAATAAATAACTTCCTGTTATTATGAAGTATTTAGGTGTAGATTGCTCAATGCAAAAATAATTTAAATGATTTCTTTCAAGCTGCAACACAGCTTACTGTGAAAAAAATCACAAATCTGAATTCACTGTACTTGTTGTCGAACACCAGGATGTCCTCCAGTGAGGGAAATGTTAATTAATGGTGGAAACGCCTTGTGAAAAGCTTTTCCAGAAGAATAGAGGCTGTTCCAGCAATGAATGGCTGCTGGACATTCACATACTTTTTTCCTCTGTACTGGATGTCCCTGTACTTAATGTATCTATGTAGCTACTCTGTTTATTTGCAGTGTAACAGGATCCTGCATGGTTGTGTTGTGCAGGCATGCTGTTGGACAGAGAAGCTGTCTGCTGCGCTTTCGCCACAGACTGATGCAGGACATCAAGCCATCCCATCGGACGGTGTATGAGGAAGAGATGTTTAGAATCCAGGTTAGCCTCTGCTCCAGGTATTAGGTGTAGGCTTTCCTGTTTGTGCAAAACTGACAACAAATATGATCAACATAAAGTGTTTGCCCAAGATTCAATCGGTTGTAAAATATTTGTTTACCCACCATCATTTTGATAATCTATGTTATACATTGTTGTCCTCATTTTATACTCTTGGCCTTCACCATTGGCTATATAGTGAGTTGTTTTCCATTCAATGATTTTGACTGTTTCTTTGTTTCCCCACCTTATCTTTCTATTTCATGTCGGGAATTTAAAATGGTCCAAACAAAAGCACCTCAATTGCTGCTCTTGGAGTCTTTTAGCGATGAGCAGGCTTTTTCAGAATGATTAAGCAGATTTACCTTTGGCGTCCTGCTAAGGGACACGTCGACACAATACACATCACCTGCTGTTGGAAGTGAAGTAGCAGCTTAGCCCATGTGTGTTAACGATCGTTTGACCACTTCCTGTTCGGCTTACTTGAGCAAAATCTCAAATGGTAAAACACAGGATTTTACCATTATGCATCAAATTATTGAATATCACTTTCTTTCATGGCTTTGGGAATTCTGCCTTTAGAAGTATCATTTTTAAATACCATAATATAGTTATATATTGAAATTCAATCTATTTATTTACAATAGTGACCCTTTATTAGTTTGTTTAGTCAGGTCCAATAGTCAAATGTAAATATGTAAGTGTATTTACTTGAGTACTGTATTTATGTATACATATTTGTACTTCACTTGAGCGTCTTCTTTTCATACTTCATATGTCCACCTTACTTTATATCAGAAGGACATATTGCCCTTTCTACTAAACTGAAATTATTTTTTAATAATTAAGTCATTTTTTTATGCAATACAATTTGAGGATTTATTGCTTTTTTAATTTTGCTTTTTTATTTATTTCATAATTACATGTTTTTCAATCATTTAAATGTTTTGTCTATTAGCTGTGTTAATACTTTCACATATTGTACTAAAATAATATTTGTCTTTTGTACTATATTAATACATATTTTACATTCACGCCTGAATACAGTTTCAAACATTTATAAACAGGTGGTTCATTGCGGCGACCGGTCTTTTATTTTGGAGGGCAGAAAAGGGGCCAAGTCCGCATCGGAGCAGCAGACGACAAGTGGACCGCGCAGGGTGAGTATTGTGACAACTTTAGCGACACTGATTTAATGGATCTACCTTTCTTGCTGTCCTCTAATCCATCATTACTGCCAGAAGGTTTCACCAGTTGGCTAACATAACAATGTATGCGCATGCGTAGCATCTTCTACAACTAGCTAAAACATAGAATAAGTTAAGCGGCTACACGGCTGGCTAGCTTAAAAACAAACCCTTTCTCAGCTTCATCCGATAACGACAGGTAACGCTCATGTCACGGGCTGCTGGCCCGGTGTTTGCGATTAACTGTTTTTTTAATTAACTGGTTTATGTTCGCGTGTGTGAGGCAGACGTGTCGTAGGAGTGGCCTGTCAGCACCTGTGTTGACTAGCTAACTAGGAATTGTACATTTCTGTTGCCTCTGCCTCGGTCACATTCTTCTTAGTGTATATTGTTACACTATAAACGGAATAGTTTACTGTAAAATGCCCGACCTGTTCGTGAGGCTTCGCGCTGACAAGAGTGAACGCAGACAAGAGTGAACGAAAAAGTAGGTGACTCTGTTGATGCCTGTTCAATTTGCTACTAACGTCAATAAAAAACAGCTACAACGCTCTTGTTGTCAGTCTGATATGTCAGTCGTACATCGTTAACAAACGTCAAGTCAATATGAGACCAGTGTAGTATATATATACATTGTAAGTGAAAAGCGCAGATATTTCCTCTCAGATCTATTGCTACTGTCAACTGTGGGAAACTGATCGGCCCAGATTAACTTGTGACAACACTGTGTCCAGCTATAACCGGAGCTAGCGTCAAGTTAACTCTTGACAGATGGACACAACGACATGATAGTCCTCACACGTTGGTTGTTATGTGTATTGTAATATATCGTCATGTGTCCTCAGAAAGAGTAAATATATTGCACCATGCTGCCTGACAAGGATGGTCCAGGTGTCGGAGGCGGACTCGGCTCTCCTGGGGGAGAGGACCTCTCTGTGAGTCTGTTCAGAGAGTACCTTCGTGTCAAGACGGTCCACCCAGACCCGGATTATGGTGAGACATCACAAGACTCCGATATTAAACTATGCTTGTTGGACTTGTCTCTTTGTGGATTGTTGTAATATGAGTTAAAACAGCAGTTTAAACTATTTTAGCAGTTTAAATGTTGTTTTACTTCAATTAGTATCATGCTCAAATGATATCACTTTACACACCCATTCATATTTTGTTAACATGTTTAAAAGAAATTTTTAGCTCTTGATTCATCTTCCATGCTTTCAGTCCAATTCTTATCTGAGTCAGTTAGCTGTTTAAGATAAGATACAATATTACTTTATTAGTCCTGCAGTGAGGAAATTGCAGGATTATAGCAGCAGACAGGTAAAGTGCACACAAGAGACGCAAGGTAAAAAAAAAAACGACTAATATAAATGAACAGTAAAGCAGTAATATAAACAGTAAATAATCCACAATAGCAGTATTACTCATACAGACAGAATAGAAAGTATTTTAAAAATGTACTGGTTTTGTGGTCTGAAGGAGACATATATTAAGATAATTTCCAGGTTTCTACATTTTTGGGGGTGTTTCTACTGCAACATATTTTTTTTCTTCTCTCTTTTTCTAAATATTCCTGTTAAACTATGTCTGAAATCCATTTTAACATATTTCAATAGAATTTAATTGCTACAACAGCATGGGTCTCTGGCTACTTCCTGTCAGCTGATTATTTACAGACATTGCAACTGAAACTAAACTGGGACACATTTTAGAAAGTTTACGCTCAAAACTGCAAAATTGTCTATATATTGTATAGTTGTTACACCACAACCGAACAGAACTCATTTAAGAGCAGAGATTCTGAATATGGGCTTTGTGTTTTTCTCCATAAAATTAGTGTTTTAATCCCTAAACTGTATCGATATAGCCCGAGGACCTTTTTATCAAAAAAACGATCTGTTGTTTTTTTAACATGGGACCCATAAATGCTCTCACCTAACAAACAAACTGTAAGAATGACATTGCACTTAGTGGCAGCTGTGATTGTTTTGTCTGCTGGAGGTCTGGCCTCACTTTTTTTTATAGACCTCTCAGCCGTTTGTGTTGGTTCAGTTGAATTTTTGGGACCATGTGGAGGTACAATATCATCCTACTGCCCTGGGACAATTTGGGATCCCTGAGTAGTGAGTGTTAAGGAGAGTTTCTCGCCTGGTTGCCTTCACACACTAATCTGAAAGTAGTTAGATAATAAAAGAACGGTTTACTGTGACTGTACTGAAGTCCAACACTACTGCCGCAGCTCGCAGCAGCGGGAGGCATTATGACGGTCTACTGTTCTGAGAGGTTTTACACAATTATTAATATTTAAATAGATTGTTCTGCTATCTGTTTATTCATTTATAGATGCTGCTCTTCGTTTCCTGGACAGAATAGCACAGGAGCTTGAGCTACCTATGAGAAAGATTGAGGTGTGTGTCAGTGTATATTATGATAGAATAATTCACAGAGCACACATTTATGTACAAGGTTGCAATAAAAAGTAGGTAATACTTCTTCTGAAAGGTAACACTTATCTGTCGTTCTCTCTCCCTGTAGGTTTGCCCAGGCAGAGTTGTGACGATCATGACATGGGAAGGCACTAACCCAAACTTAAAATCCATCTTACTGAATTCCCACACAGATGTCGTACCTGTTTTCCAGGTACGGCGTCTCTCTGTTCATGATGTTACGATCCTGTTAATATGTGTAATAGACATGAAAAAAATGGATTTGATGTCAATCTCTTCTCTAGGAACATTGGAAATACGATGCTTTCAGTGCTTTCAAAGATGCAGAGGGCAACATTTTTGCCCGGGGATCACAGGACATGAAATGTGTAACTATACAGTGGGTACAACAGGATTTGTACTTTAATAATGTTCAGTGAGAAACACTTGTTATAACACCCGCTCCCTTAACCTGCATACTGTCAGTCCAAACTACATTTCTTATTTGTGTCATACTCTGTGGTGTTTTCTTTTGTTTTCTGCAGGTACATCCAGGCAGTCCGAAGACTAAAGGCAGAGGGACATAAACCGATGCGCACTGTGCACTTGATGTTTGTTCCTGGTAATATATTTGATTGCTGCCTTCCTCTATTTGTAGTTTGTTGTCAAAACATTCACACACCATTGGTCCAACCAATGGTGTGTTTTCCCTTGTATTAGATTTGACTTCTCCAGTGAAGACAGAGATGGTGTGTTCAGAATGTGCTTGTTAAAATCTTTGTCTTTCTCTTTGTAGCTGTCAAATATAATTCCCCTGCAGTTAGCTCCCAATTGACCTGATTTCATGGTTCTGATGCTGGCAATAAATCAATATTGATCAGAGTGATTATAAACTAAACAGTGAACACTTGCCTGGTAGTGTGATATTGTATGTCATGAAAATTAAACCTGCTCTAGAAATTAGAATTAGAATGGTCGTAGGTCACTGTGACCTCGCAAAAGACTTTTTTTTTAATAACCAAAGAATTACAGTAATGTCCAAATTCAGCAATTTCACTCAAATGTCTAGAATTTAAAAGGATAAAGTGCATGTCATCTTTACCATGTTTGGTTAGCAGAGACATACAACCCAAAGGTGCTAGTCCTTGTATGTAGAAGTGGCATGGGTGAAATAATCTGCTTAACATGAGGAATAAGTAACATCTGAGGCAGCAAGTCTGAAACTGAATCTGTATCAGCCGATAATCAAACAGCAGCCAGGTGTTTATATTACATTTTACAACTTTAATGAATCGGCAAAGACAGTAAAGTACCTTTTTTTTAAATTTTATTTTAATCCGCAATAGCCATATTAAATAGTGTTTAATAGCCTATATTGCCTATATCGTTGGTACTTATAGTATTATTCTGTCTATTTACCATGTGCAGCTTGGTATAGCTATTTCCTTGCCAACTATGAGCCTTTAGGCAACTAGAAATTTGGAAACTAAAATGTAAACATCTTTCTTTTTAGATGAAGAAGTTGGAGGTCACAAGGGAATGGAAACGTTTGTGAAGCATCTAGAGTTCCAAAAACTGAACATTGGCTTTGCACTTGATGAAGGTAAATAAATAACTGTTTGCAACATCTTCTTTTAAAAGTTAATGAATAAGAACCTGACCACTGACGGTCCCTCAGTTGCTTAATAAGTTGAAACCAGGTTAAATTATAACATAACCACTTAAAACTTAGTTTTGTGGTTAGTTAGCAGCTGTTTTTAAAAAAAAAATGGTATATCCTGGCACCACAAACATTCCTGCCATTAGTATAATTATCAATCTCAATCTTCATCCAAGATACCGTCTATTAAACTGATGTTTCAGAAACAAACATCACATAATGTTGCATAATTAATATTGATCTTATTCCCTAATCAAGCCCACTAGTCAAAAATCAATTATAATTCTGACTAAACTCGGGCTGGATGATATTATCATATAACTACATCTTAGATTGTTGATCCTAGATTGTCATTTTTGATTTAATTATGATAAACATAATAACCTTTTTATGTCTGGAAACACTTATTACATACTGGATTTAACTGAGAACATTACAGGTCATGTCAACATCTCGACCCCTCTGGAGCCCCATCGTTATCTTTCTTTTTGAAGGGACGCTAATTTTTTCTTGAGAGGTCCCTTGTGATGTTTGTCCTAATTAATTGCATTATGACCAGATATAGACTGTGAGGACATTGGATGGTTAAAAGTTTTGGCAATAGAAATGAATGTAGGTCTGTTTGTGAGTCCCCAATGGCAGAACCTGCATGGCGGTGTTTGATACAGAGTCAGCATTTCATTTTGACTAAAAAGCACAATCGGGTGTGGATGCGTTGTGGTAATTGGGGTCAAAGTCTGACAACCAAATATGTATATAATACATGTTACCCACTGTGCCAAATTATCCTGATTGATTTTAAAGCAAATGTTTGCTGAAATGCAGCCTCTGCTTTGGAGGTTCATCAACCTTACTTTGGTGTTGTTGCTAATTTGTCCATCATCAATTTCTGTCCTTTGCCCACTAGTTTGTTGTTTTAATAGTTATTGTTATGCACTAGACTAATGTTAACTGTGTTTTATTTGTTCTGTAGGTCTGGCTAACCCTGGCGAGGCCTTCACTGTGTTTTACGGAGAGAGGAACCCCTGGTGTGAGTATGAAATACATATCCGTGTTAAACAGATAAGAATCCACCATCTTATCAGATTACAGAGTTTTAGGAGAATATTAAATTTGATCTTCAGTCAAGCAGAATGATTTCTTCTTTCCAGGGATTACAGTCCACTGCCCAGGCAGTCCAGGTCATGGGTCCAGGTTTGTGGAGAACACAGCTGCTGAGAAGCTAGTAAGTTTCAATGACATGCAACCAGATAATAAAACGGTTAAATCATAAAAACCTTTTGTACAAAGACTGTGACATAATGCCTTATTCTTGTCAGCGCCAAGTCATGAACTCCTTTCTGGACTTCAGAGAGAAGGAGAAGCACAGGTGAGATGGATCTGTTCATATCTTGTACATTTTCTCTTTTATTAAAAGCTCATTTATAACACTTGATCTGCTTTAGTTATTCCCCAAATTTGAGCTTTAAGGCTTACATTTCCTCCAGGAAGTCCTGGTATGAAAGTCCCACTTTGCTGCTTTTCATACAGTAGATACAAATACTATGTTGAAGGAATCTCTTTATGTCAAGACAAATGCAATTATTTTAGATACACCAGTGTCACAGATTTGCCTTTGAGCCTGAAGGTGGAGGTCAAAACAAAAAGGAGTGCAGTACAGCTCAGGAGGAAAACTGCCTTGGAATTTATAAACTCAACTAACTAAAATACCAGTTTTAAAACATTTCCTCTGTATTCCCTATAATTGGTAACAAAAATTTAAAAAAATGTCATAATTATCAGCAGGAAGCTTTCAAGGGAATTCTTACAAAAGCCTGGGCATGTAATATAATTGAAAGACATTTCATGAATCTGGCCCCTGGTCAAATTGCTAATGAGCCCTTATGTGTTGTGTTTGTGTCCTCGAGACATAAATTAATTTGAGCAGAAATAGTGAGTTGCCAATTAGTTCTTTTGTACAAAGAATGTTGATGGAAGCAGATTTTATGTAGATTTATTAGATTAAAAGTCAAGTTAATTTTCAATGTTGGTCTTTCAAAATTGTAATTCTCATTTTATATTTCATTTCAGTACTGGTGTCAATACTGCTGTGTATGTGTGTATTTCAGGCTAAATACCAGTGAGTGTTTCACGCTTGGTGACGTGACCACAGTCAACATGACCATGGTCAAAGGAGGCGTGGCCTACAACGTCATCCCAGCTGATATGGACGTCAGTTTTGATTTAAGAATACCGCCTAAAGTAAATTTACAGGTATGACGGAGTTTGTGTTTGTTATTCATGTCGACATGCAGCCATCTGATCTACAGGCAGATGAAATGACCTCCACCTTAATGATTCCTCCTAACTAACCTAATTATTATTATCCTCCCAGGAGTTTGAAAGACAGATCAAAGAGTGGTGTAAAGAAGCAGGGGAAGATGTCACTTACAAATTTGCTCAGGTCAGTGCACAACAGTTATAGAAGTGTTGTTGCCTTGCTCCTGTTCCCAAATAGATTCAATTAGCTGTCATCCATTGCAGAAACATATGAACCAAAACGTGACTTCTACAGCGGAGAATGATCCTTGGTGGAACGCCTTCAGTGCAGCTTGCAAGGCAATGTGAGTAAACTGTACACACTAATGCACAATCTGTATGTGATCGCACCATTTATTTTGCATTTTACTGTGCACAGGTAAATACAATGCTGATGTTGTGTAAAGAACTTACGAATACAATTATGTATAGAAACCATTCACTTGATAATTTAAATTAAAATTGTTTGTTTTGCTTACGCAACCCTTTTATTACATTCGCTCCATGAGGTTTCACACCTCAATTGCAAATATTCTCACCGTTCCCACAATCCTCTGTCTACACTTGCTTGTCTCATCTGAAGAAAAGTGTATTTTTATTTTTACAGTTGCTATGTATTCTACTGAAAGGACCTATTAGTCATGTATGTCTACATAAGCTGTGGCACTTTTAGAATATGTTTTCAAAATGTTTACCCAGATAATAATAGCTGACAAAACCATGAAGGACGAGGACTGTAATTAATCTGTCAGAGTATTATAAAAACGTTGTCAATATCTCCCTTGTAGGAACTTAACTCTGGAAAAGGAGATATTTCCAGCTGCCACAGATAGCCGTTTTATCCGAGCAGTGAGTATAAATGTATTAAATCTGACTTTTCATTCTTTAATCGAGCTATTCAACTCCTTCAGTTATGTGTCTGTTAATATCTTTGTTTGTTGAATCTAGGTGGGTATCCCTGCTATTGGCTTTTCCCCAATGAACCGGACACCAATCCTGCTGCACGATCACAACGAGTATCTGAATGAGCAAGTCTTCCTGAAAGGCATCAGCGTGTTCGAGAAGCTCATTTCAGCTCTTGCCAGTGTTCCTGCCTTTCCTGACGAGGCTTAGACATGTCTTAATTTTAATCCTCACTATAAAAATGTATTTCACTGATCTGAATATTTAACTTGAAAAAATTGCAGAGATTACCAAAGAATAATAACATGTATATCATGAAGCCAAACTGAGCACTTAGCCTTTGGTACTTTTGATTTGATTGTTTTTGATGATTCTCAGGATATAGGCACAGTAAGGTTTGCATTAATCAACACTGCAGCAGTTTTTTTAACAACATACTTACTGTATGTCAACATAAAGCTACATGACCTGTTGTGTAATGTTTTCCATATGGAAAAAACAACTTACGAAAATGTGAAGATGACTTTGATTAACTCTTTGATCATCATTTTTTAATTTAGCTTGATTTGAAAACTATGATTCCACAGCTATAATTTTATTTAATAAACTGGAATTTAACTAATGTATTTGTACATTTATTTCATGGTC
This sequence comes from Clinocottus analis, assembly GCF_023055335.1. NCBI lineage: Eukaryota > Metazoa > Chordata > Actinopteri > Perciformes > Cottidae > Clinocottus > Clinocottus analis. The sequence continues at coordinate 14,234,219 of NW_027176042.1, forward strand.
ATATTTTTCTTTTGCCAATAAATGAGCAGCGGGATTAAAGCTGTATAGAGAAAAATTCTGATTGCCTACAGCAAAGGAATTTAACAATCCAAACAACCATCTGCTTCAAGGACAGACAATACTATATATATATATATATATATATATATATATATATATATATATATATATATATATATATATATATATATATATATATATATATATATATATATACTCATCTTACAGATAGATAAACAACACTTGATACACATATCATAATTTATGTTAGATAAGTACGTTCCCCCTTACTTTTCTTCTAGAATTGTTATTTTGGCCCAAATTTTAATTTATCTAATACAGGGATTTATATTCAAAGTCCTACAAAACTAATAACATTTCCACCAGCCTCAGCTGTAGCCTACTTTTAGTACCATTTAGCAAATGTTAGCTTACACGTTAAACTATTTTAAACTTGGAAACCTACTAAACATCAGCATGCCAGCAATGACTGAGCATTTTGATCTTAGCATTTAGCTTCAAGCACTGCTATGCCTCCAGTTTCACAGAGTCTCTTGTTTTTACTATATTATTGTCTGTCTTGTTGTCATATATTAGTACAATCAAATATATAATTTAGTAGAATAATACATGTCTTATTGATCTCACAGGTGAACCCAAATAACATGTTATCATCTATTAGAACAAGACAAAGTCTAAAATTGGCCTGTTTGATTGTCACTGTTTACAGCAAATTACATAAACGTTATTTGCACGTATTCAAGAGAGCTTGCCTTAAATTATGTAGAAGAAAATGGGAAGTATAGGTATAATGGAGATACAATAAGGTAAATAAGAAATAAAAATATATATTTTCGCATGTAATGCTGTTAACATGAAACAAAGGTCGGTCTCAACTCCAGTTGAGCTCCCTTTGGAGTTGTCGTCCAATTAACAGCGTATGGTTCTCTGAGGGGGACTGACAGGAAGACTGTGCAGTCAGTAATTAGTCTTCTTTCTCCCCAGGACATGACAGCAGTATTATCACATGGGGCCATAAGGGAGAGGAGTAAAAGCTGAACCCACATCCTTCCTCCCAGAGGGGGCGGGAAAAGGTGCAGTCATGCTGTCGGGTGAGCCGTCAAGCATTTAAATGCTTGGCTGCAGAAAAACAGCGGCACTCTTAAACAGTTTATTAAAGAAAAGTTCCAAATCTCACCGTTTCAGGAAAGCTTTTCAGGAATTTGGTGGAGCATAAGCATTTCCACTGTCAAAATTGCAGCCAGGGCCTTCTGGTTTGATCCTTCAAAATTTGCTCCGTTTCGCTATACAGTCAGGGTCTGATTTAGATTCATAACAGCAAATCTGAGAAAAGGTGAGGTGCCTACACAGAGGGGTTACACACATGGAGAGATTGAACTTGGCTCTTGCAGTCTCTCCACGTACACCCTTGCTGTGGTTTAATCAGCATGAATATTATAATATAAACAAAAAGCTCTCAAACACATTGCATTAGGGGACTGACTTGTGTCTGTAATGGCTGTGACCTGCAATTTAAAGATGAAATGAAAAGGTAAGAAAGCACCAGACTGAGGGAGAAAAGAGTACATCCTTTACACTACTGGAAAATACAATATACCTACATAAAACAAAGTCAGAAATAATCTTTAAAACCACAAAAGCAATCTACATTGTATTGTCCTTTCAGCAGCTTCCTTTTACAACTTGGACGTCACAGTGTTGAGTCTTCGCTCGCTGGTTTTCTTACTTCTGGAAAGAGCTGTTTATATTCACAGATGCTGCGGTGTATAATGGAGCATGCGTATTTTAAATATTTCATCTGAATGGCATTTCTCTTGCTGTGCTCTCCCGCTGTAGTTTGACGGAAATTACAACCAAATAATTTTGTGATAAACACATTTCAGATGGAATTCATAGTAGGTCTTTAAATATTGCTACAATCACTGTGCTGTGGTCAATACATTTAGTTTTCCTGTTACACTGATTTTTATTTTATTATTATTATATATATAACTTATATTATAGTTTATGTTTTTATTTTTTGCATATAATCTGAAAGTCTACAGCTGAAAAATACAAGGTTTTAATGAAGATAGATATAGGTTAGTAGTTGAATTCTCATATTTTTTTCCATCCTTACATATGAAATATTTTTGTTAGGCTCGTAAGGATCTTATCAGAATATGTACAAACAAATAAACAGATAACAGACTTATTTAACACAACTGTGACGAATAAAATTCCCAATGCCTTTGTTCTATTTAGGTTTACAGTCAACCTACTCAACACCAGCGCAGAGTCACTGTCACAGCTAAATGCAATGCAGCCGTTATTGATCTGATTACATCTGTATTTAACAAGTCCAAGTGTCTGCTGTGAGTAAGGTCCACTGATTAAAGGTATACTAGGAAAAGTGAGGTAAAAAGGAGAGGGAGTGATTATATATTCAGTGAAATATACTGTTATTAAACAATTGGATGTGTTTGTATATCGTGGTTTTATTATTAATTATATAATAAGTTTTTTGTTTTGTTTTTCAAGCCGTATGTTTACACTTTGAGACAAATTTGTGATTTGGGGTATTAATTATAATAAAACCAACTCCACTATTGATTTTTTTATGTATTTGTCGCCATACATTCTATAATCTCCTTAAATAATTTAACACACACGATCATGTGTTGATGTTATAATGCAAAAGGTTTGCTCATCCCATCTTATTTAGGCAAGATGCAGGATAACCAGTCTACACACTGCTAGAACCATACTGGTCTGAAAAGCAATGCACTGCATATTCAATTCAAACAGACACATTTTGACAATAGACACATCTTGGGCTCCATAATGTAGTGCTTTACGTGCTCCCCTCCAAGAACAACACAGTAAATATCCTGTTTGAGAGCCCCAGAGAAAAGTGTGCTGCTGGGCCCCTTGTTGATACCAGTACACCACATTGTGGACCTGTCGCCTCCAAGTTCTCATTTTGTTCAATCACCATAGCAGACTACACACAGCAGCTTCAACAGGCCTTTTTCACAGCAGACATGTTGACATGTCGTCGCAGGACATCAACAATGGCTGTATTCCATTTCAGGTGTCCCAGTTCCATGGTCATACTGGCTCTCTGGCTTACTGGGTACTTAAATGGAGAAGACGCTTCATTAATGAGTTACTTTGTGTTTCATTATTGTTTGTTAATATAGTCAGTATACAATTTGTCATTTCCATCATTTTGTCAGTTTCAGTTTTCTGAAACTCAGGTTGGGGCACAAGGGCAGTTGCTTATATGTTTGTTGATCTCGCCTGAAACCATTTTCTCGTTTTGATACAATCAAGAACGTCATTTCATTTCAGTTGCATCCTTGGATGTCTGAATCATTTAGTTGTTTTGCTTCTTTGCAGGTCTGCAGCTGGTTCAATTGAACCTGAACATATTTAGTTCACAAGAGAGATGAAGTCTGACTCCAGTTCCAAGATGCCTGCAGCAACAGGTCCACACTGATACTTCTCTGCACAGATATGGGACAAAATAGCAACACCTACAAAATATGAAAAACATAAAACCTCATGTTATATTTTCTAAAAGTAGAGATTTTTATTTAAACTGCTTTATAGTTGTATTTAAATGCAATGTTACTGAAGTCTCAGTATATTTTTATAAAGCTGTGAAAACACATTGAATTGGATTTGGTTGGCAGATAAAGCCAACTCAAAATAAAGGACTGATCAGCCAGAGAAAACATTTGATCAAGAAATATCTCTTTAGTTCTGTAAAGTGAATATTACATTCCTTTTTGTAAAGTCAAACTTCTGCTAGAAAGACCCTTCCAATAACCCATGAGTGCCCATAATAACCCATAACATCTGAAACAGACCAGTTAGAGAAGCCTTTCTGGTAATGGGTTACAAACCAAGCAGGGTTGATATCACTGTTTTTTATCTTGAACAATGCATTGTATTCTTTAAACGTATTTTTAAGGCAAGGTCAAATCTTGACCTGAAAGGTATCAATTTATTTGGCAAAATTAGGTGGTTTGGACTGAACACGTGACTTCTGGGGCCCCAGGGGGTCGGGGCCGTTGTGTGATGCATCCTGGAGGCGAAGGGAAACAGCAGTTCATCTTCATTTTTCTTCATCTCGTTGCATTCAGAGACCCTTGAGCGCTTCCGCTGTTACATCCTTCTGGCCGACAGAACCCCACACAGAAGAGCAGCGGCCAGTCCCACGAAAAAAAAACCTAAATGTATTCCGACGATGTAGCCCACGTGGCTCTGCAGCGATAAATAAAAGCCTAAACTAGATTCGTCTTCTGCTCCTCTGTTGCCTGGTGAGCGTGAACGCGCCTGGCTCCACGCGCTGCTGAGAGAGAGAGAGAGAGAGAGAGAGAGAGAGAGAGAGAGAGAGAGAGAGAGAGAGAGAGAGAGAGAGAGAGAGAGAGAGAGAGAGAGAGAGAGAGAGAGAGAGAGAGAGAGAGAGAGAGAGAGAGAGAGAGAGAGAGAGAGAGAGAGAGAGAGAGAGAGAGAGAGAGAGAGAGAGAGAGAGAGAGAGAGAGAGAGAGAGAGAGAGAGAGAGAGAGCTGTCGTGGACGCGCCGGCCTGTGTGTTAGTGTGTTGGTTGTGTTGGTGGTGTATATGTGGGAGCAGGAGGAGACACTCTGCAGTGTCTTGGCAGCTGCATTAGAGCATCTCCCCCAGTCCACGATGCCTCCGCGGCCAATGCCCGCCTCCTCCACGTCCTCTTGAAAACAGAAACCGATATGAACTCGTCGGGAAACTGAGCCGGACGCGTACACCAGCTCGCCGTATGCCCCCGAGACGGTCCGGAGCGCTTCATTCACGCACAGAAATCCCGTGACGAGAATTGTTAATGGAAAATGGCGATAGGCAAAGGGTCTTGCAGCATCGTCTGCTTGGTATCTATCCAGTTTATCTTGATTTTCAGCGCATCGTGGCCTGGAGCAGCGGGTCTCACGTTCCCACAGCAGTACACGTAAGTGACGGTTCCCCTGAATGGGAAATAAACCGGGGCTGTGCATGGGAGACAACTTTGTGGCATGGACACTCAGCTATGGTGTCCAGAGACACTTGACTTGTATTTTCTGCTGTTATATAATTTGACAGTGTTGACGATAACATCAATGTAAACGTTGAGTATCTAAAGCCCAGTGCCATGTAAGGTGTAGTCCACACAGTAGGGCATTCATAAGCTGTCTTCAGATCATTTACAGGGATGTATATATATATATATATATATATATATATATATATATATATATATATATATATATATATATATATATATATATATATATATATATTCATACATGAACAATCACATTTTAGTGTCTCCGTTAAACAGAACCGCTAATGTTTTTTTAATCAAGTTGGCCTTTATATCAGACAAAATGTGTAGCATGTGAACAATAATTTAGCTTCTCCATTTACATATGATAAGTTATAGCTTCATGTTTAGGTTATTTGAACATTAAAAGCCTTTTATATAGTGGCACATTGTGTCATATCACATGACTCTCATTACGCTGTTTCTTTTTTATAAAAAAAAAAAAAGAATGAGATCTTTTCTTATTGACACTCTTTACGTTAAAGTTATCATTGAAGGCATATATGATGCTGGTTTTGTATTACCAGTGGCTTATGGTATTTGACGGGAAAAATTACATCTGTGCAGTTTGTGTATGTGTTCCTCCGGCTTTTTTTGTGCGCTAGTATAGCTTTTTCCATGCAGGTTTTCAAGTTGTGTTGTTTTGTAAAAATCCGTGTCTCTCTTGCAACCTCCTGAGAAAATAAACATTGCAGTATTAGCTTCTATACTGCACACCCAGTTCTTCTAGTAGCCCTACTATGTTACATAGAAGAAGAAAGGTGTGGTTTTGCCTTACATTTCTCTTAAATCCTCTCTCGTTTTCAATCAATCCCGAGCTTAGCTCTTAATTGTTAACCTTTAACCCGTTGCAGTTAAGTACAGCTGACACTTAACTTGAGACTACAGTTATCTAGGCCCACCTCCAGGCTGTGCAATCAGGCTGCTCTGGAGGAATGAACTGGCCAGATGGTCCACTCATCTTCGGGGCACACGTTGAGGGATTTCTAGCCAATCACAACTGGAGATTTACGCTGTATTTACCAATTAGGATTGGGGTCTATAAATCAGGGAGGTGTGGGTGTGTGTATGTGAGTTTTTTTTTATGACGAATTGGGTTATTACAAGTAGGGTTGCTTTCTCAACCGCCTTCTCATCCTTTTCTGCTGTTTTTTCTGCTGACTGCTCCGAAACTGCTATATAGTCCTCTGCCCTGGGTCTCTTCATGTAAGCTAAATGAAGCAGAATCACTACGCTGAAGAATAGCATCTCTTCCCAATTAAGAATTAATACTGCAGCAGTGAAGATTTATTCCCCTTCACCCTCCCTCATTTCGCCCTTTTTACTCCCACCCCTTCTGTCTTGATATTGTCTGTCGACAGACAGACAGACAGACAGACAGACAGACAGACAGACAGATAGATAGATAGATAGATAGATAGATAGATAGATAGATAGATAGATAGATAGATAGATAGATAGATAGACGGTTGGATCGTTAGATAGATATATGGATCGATGGATCGATGTATAGATAGACAGACGGATACATAGATGCATACATAGATGGATAGATAGACAGATAGATAGATGAATAGATTTATATAGATAGATAGATAGATAGATAGATAGATAGATAGATAGATAGATAGATAGATAGATAGATAGATAGATAGATAGATAGATAGATAGATAGATAGATAGATAGATAGATAGATAGATAGAGGAATGGATAAATAGATAAACAGACAGATGGATGGATGGATGGATGGATGGATGGATGGATGGATAGCAACCCTCTCTTCTACCAAATATGTTTATATGACTGCTTAATTGCTTTCCAAGTACGTTATGGAGGAAATGTAATTGCGGCCTGGATTAGATTTACTGGCAAGGCTTTTTCCTATCCAGGAAGTATGACATTGAGATACTTCACAGAGCAGGGCTTTGACACTGGAGATTGGAGTTTGCATCCTGCTTTGAACATTTACTTTTTTGGTTAATGCTATATCAAAACAACCTCCCCCCTCCCTCCCTGATTAATCTCGTGGTTCTCTTCCTGTCAAACGAAGTTTGACAAGATTCATTCTAACAAGCTGACATGGAAAGTGCAAAGTTTTTTATCAGGGAAGGAAAAATAGCAGCTGGTGGTGCTCATCCAGTATCATTGAGTCAAATCTGAGATATGACAAAGGCCTGTCACGCTCTCGAGATCACTACCAGTGTGAGCGGGAAAGCCTTGTGTCTTTTGTGTATTTGTTTTTGCGAAGTATTTAGTGTTTTACATTTACACCGCAGTAACTTGTGAGGAACAGACATAAAAAGAAACATAGTTCATGTTCTAGATAATGTTACATCTAGATAATGTTACATCTAGATAATGTTAATTTGATAAATCTGTTAAATTTGCTTGCTTTTATCTTCTAAATGGATGCATGGAAGAAAATGTTTCAGAACCACTGGATTAATCACTATAGTAAAAATAACAAACAGGGAAGATAACGGCTTCAAAAAGCCCAATGGGAACTCTTGAGATGTTTTGTGGTCTGTGATCAGCAGACCAAACCTCAAATGTAATCAACTTAAAATGAGGGGAGCAGCAGATATTCACACTTTCTTTGCTTCATAACTGCAAAAAAAATATTTATTTCGTTGTCTGCGGTGGATTAGTTTCCTGTTGATTAACTAATATATTAATCTTCTGTTGATTTCAGCATGAATTTTTGATAAATGCTTACATTTTTAGTACATAAGATGTTTATCATGTCCACCATATTAGTTTAGTGTTTTAGGTAGATAGATACTTTATTAATCCCCAAGGGGAAATTTGTTGTCATAGTAGCGCCCAACACTTTACAGAACCAAATGGAATAAACTAAACACACAAAATAAAATAAAATATAAGAACAGTGATGACAAATATATAGGAAATAAAGAATACAAAAATACATATATATATATATATATATATATATATATATATATATATATATATATATATATATATATATTTATATATATATATATATATATATATATATATATATATATATATATATATATATATACAAAAATATATATTTGTATATATATATATACACACACACACACACACACACACTATGGAGTGCTAACATTAGCTGCTTACCACATAACATAAAGTACAGCTGATGCCAATGGAAAGATCATTATCCTCTAGGCATTTGGTCAAAAACCAAAGTTTTGGTTTACAGTATAGATCACAATTCATCTGTAGAGGGCCACAAATGTCTGAAAAGTTGTTGAGACTTCATTTAAAACCACCAATGTAAAGCTTGTGATGGCACCCGATGAAAAGTCAAAGGATCAACAAAGTCATAAGATTCATCCTCTGGGGACATAACATGAAAAATGAGTTACTCCAGTTATTATTTAGATAGATAGATAGATAGATAGATAGATAGATAGATAGATAGATAGATAGATAGATAGATAGATAGATAGATAGATAGATAGATAGATAGATAGATAGATAGAAAGCTGTAAATGTCTCCTCTGCTTCTTATACTCCACCTATTGCATTGCTGCTCCACCCTCTCAACCTCTCGCTCTCTCTGAGTGAATATAGGTCACATCACATAGTGCTTCTCTCTATCTAATCCCAAGGGTGTGTGAGTATAGCAGGTAACAGAGTAGAGGCACAAGTGTGCAGCGCTGTTCAGCCGCTTCATCGCAGCATTGCGATACAGAGTTTTCTGATGTCCCACAGGGCTCAGGAGGAGAGGAAATGGAGCACACACTAAAAAAACTTGGGACTGTGCTTCAGCTGCACTGACTCACCCGGTTAAAGCTGCTCTGTTGTTCTGTGGGCTACAGTCATGTAACAAACCTGATTTATTCACACAAAGGAATTCTACAATTTTAGGTGTCAACTAAAATAAAATTAACTTTTGCTACATTTTCATAACATGAGCACTATGTATGGATAACGTGGGTTTATGATGCGATTGTGTTCACATACTTCTCACAATTTAAATCAGTCTCTGATTCTGATACAATTCACTTTTTGTCAAATCCAGCAAATATATCCCCTCAGGATGCACCAATCCAACTTTTTCATTGGTAATACCAATATCTGGGCTTTGGGTATTGATTGGCCAATACCAGAGTCTAATTTATAAGCTGTATGCCTCAATGTGTGGAAGAGACTGAGACTTAAACATTGCTTTACTAAGTTTGTAAAACAAAATGTAACAAATAATGCTTATATATATATATATATATATATATATATATATATATATATATATATATATATATATATATATATATATGTGTGTGTGTGTGTGTGTGTGTGTGTGTGTGTGTGTGTGTGTGTGTGTGTGTGTGTGTGTGTGTGTGTGATATAATGGCACCTGATACCAGATTGGCACATTGTCCTTGATAGTGGACCCAGCTATGTGAGTCAGTAAAAGGGCAATTTTTGGCACCATTTTTGTACTTTTCATTCATGGGGTTTCTTAATTGTGAGAATCACTATGGCATCCACAAAACGTACATCTGAAAACATAATGGGATTAAAGAGTAACAGAATAAGAATTTATTGAAATCTATCGAATAATCCCAAAATAGCATATGCAAAACCAACTTTCATTTTAAAATTTCTTTTTATCAGCTATGTTTTTATGTTATGATACTTTATAAGAATTGTGTGAAAATTACAAGTTACTGACTCACAATGTATAATGTATATATTGTCTCTGTAATGTATTTTTAAAAGGACTCTGACTGCTGCTGCTCTTTTTTCAAAGCACTTCTCGTTTTAGGTTGAAAATGCTTTCACTTTTAAATAGAGCTGTGCTTGTCAAAGACACTTCGTCAGGCTTTCTATCATATCTTCAACTTTCTTTTTAGAGTCATACTCTTCATGTTGCTGGAGTTAAAGAAAAAACAATAGTTTACATCTCTTCTACATCACTTCTTCACTTGGTTCTTTTCGATCAGAAAGTCAAGCACTGATACTTCTCAGGGTGGTCTATTCATCATCAGGCCGAAAAGTCTTTCACTCGTGTTCAGCTCATAATATAATCAAAAAGCGAGGAAACAAATTACATTCAAATAGGTTTTCACTGTAAAGAGTGTCTTTCTGTGGATCTAGACGGCTGAGTTGAAATTTGTGTCTTGAAAAACAGAGAAGACTTTGATCTGCGATGTTGTCTTATAGCTCTGCTTGGAGGTGAGTCATTGATAATGAGTCGTCTCTCAGGTACTTACATCCAAGGCAATTTTCTGGGGATTGACATTTATCTTCTGGTTTAAACTAATTTAGGTAGGAAGCGCAAATACATCTCTTGTAAAGTCTTTTATAATCCATTTGCCAGGCTTAACATCAGTGAGTGTCCAGCCAGTGAATCATTGAACCAATGCAGTGAGGCAGGTGAACAGAGGAAGATGTGCGTTCTTTCACTGACCCTCAGGGTCTCCTAAAGACAAAGTGCCAATGTCTGGGCTTACAGGGGGTCTAGTTTAGTTCATTTTACTCTTTTAAGGCATATTTTGCATCTTATGTAATTATGTTCCTTGAGGCAAAGGGCATACGCTTCACGATGGTGCTAACGACGTAAGACAGTTGTTCTTATCCTGCAGGATGTTTTGATGGGTTCTGCAGGATTGTGTCTGTGCTGCTTTGAAATTGCAGTTTGGGAGGAGATTATGCAGTTTATCAGTGAGAATACATTTTGGAAGACAAACAGAAACATTTAATATGTTCATCAAAGTGAAAGATCGTGAAATGATCAGTTTAGTGAAGGTGGTTTGATATTGCTTATCAGATGTCCGCTGTTTAGAGTTACATTCATTAGTAACTGTCCTATTTATCAAACAATATTTCCACACAGATGTTTGAATCAGTTAAAGTAGTAGTTGAAAAAGGTTTGGCTCAATACGTCAGGTCTAAACACTGAAATCCCACTTTTTGTGAAGTGGTTAACATTATAAGAAAACTTGATTTCCTCTTGCATGAGTGACTGCTGCCCTAAAGATGGCAGAGAACAGCTGCTGTACTTCCACCTTCCACTTCCACTTTTCATTAGCAGCCCTACTGTGAAAACAGTTGTATAATGAGTTATATATTGAGTTTCTAAAGTCTGGGGAAAAAAAACACTGAAAAAAAGACAGGAAACAAAAATATAATTTTCATTTTTCTATATATTTTTACTCGTAAATAATTAAGCGCAGAAAAACATGAAAGAGCACATTAATAAACAGCCTCATGTTGTTTGCTTTGTCCAACTGCCATCTGACCTCAGCTTGTGTTTAACCATTGATCAAAGACCTTCAGCACTGGTCGCCAGAGTCAAGTATTTTCTGAACCCTTGTTACTCAGTAGCAGCATGTATCTCAACAGTTTTCTTAAGATTAATAATCTCTATAAATTGGACTTTTTCTTGGTAGAATCATCTGCAGTCTCATCAAAACAAGAGAAAATATTCCTCTGAAAATATCTATTTCCCTGACTTTGCAAGAATTTAGTGTTTGTTTTACGCTACCTTTTCACTTTATGTTCCTCTCTGTTAATTCATTGTATAAAAAAATACTGTAATTGGTCATGGAGGAAATAGATTGTGCTTCTGAAGGAGATACTAAGTTCATGCATATTAAACAATTCCAGTTTAGTTTTCTGCACATGCAGGTTTAAATGCAAAAGTATCAAAAAGCAAAAATATAGTACATCCTATTCAAATGGTCATCAAGCTGCTTCTTTGACTTCCTCTTTTTATATGTTTCATAGTAGAGGCCCTGCATTGGTTTGCGTGGGCTGGGAGGGAATTGGCTGCTGGAACCACATGTGCTTATAGTGCTGCGTTGGAGTTGACGTTTAACATAGTAGTGCTGATACTGCTGAGTGCTGATGCTCCTGTTAAATAGCCAGGTACCCAAACCTTTCATTCAGTACAGCTTCCTCTTTTTAGCAGTGGTTCACAAAAATAAATCTGTGTTGGTGCTGGCAGTCCTCCATCATCGGGCGCAGTGGTTGTTGTCGATATCACTGGTGTTTCTGCTGCTGACTTTGATGTATTTGCAACACAACTGGACTGTTTCACAAGTGTGGAGACTATCTTTAACAAATACAGCTCATGTTACAAAACACTGCAGAATTGTTGAGACAAACAAAATCAAGAGGATCAATTGTGGGAGCAAATGGGTGAGACTGACCCCTGTCAGTATGGGATGAATATCTAATAAAAACTACAAAATTTGATAATGTGTTTTATTGTCATACTACAAATTTGGTAAAAAACCAAATTATGCAAAGACATCTCTGTCAGCAACCCCAAAAAATACTTTGAATTTGTGTTCCTACTGAGCACACAATTCACACACACAAATGCATATTTAAGCCATTGATAAAAGATTAATTTAAAGCTCTTTGTTTCATTAGCAAACAGAACTAAAAGAGCTTGAGTATTGGACTGACATTCACCCGGTGGTCAGGAACACAGCTCCAATTGAATACAAATGTTGCTCTGTAACTGCTTGTTGTGTGAATAAAAAACAGATTGCTAAGTGTTTGCCATCTTCATTTAAAAATATATGTCAGTGCTCATAAATTACAGGGATTGCAGTCTCGCAGTTTGTGGGCGATTGTGACGACCGTAGCACAGTGGTAAAGCAGGGTCCTTCAATCAGGGTATCGGCGGTTTGATCCCCGGTTCCTAGTCCATGTCGATGTGTCCTTGGGCAAGTCACTTAACCCTCTAAATTGCTCCCGTTCCCTATATGTTGTATGAATGTTATTCCTGATAGTCAGGTGGCACCCAGCGTGGCAGCCCCTCCCATCAGTATGTGAATGGGTGAACATGACAAGAAGTGTGACAGACCTTTTGGGTGGTCGGAAAACTAGATTGGACTCATAAACTTTGTGTTCACCTGATAAACCTCTGCACCGGCCCTCTGCTCTGCCCCACGCAGCCTCTTCTGTTTACTTCTCATTATTTCTTTATTACCTTAAATATTTTGTTGTTTGTTTTTGTTTGCGCTTGTCTTCACGTTTGTGTTCTGTTGCGTCTGTTATTGTCTATTGTGTAAAGCGTCTTTGTGTACTATGAAAAGCGCTTTACAAGTTGAAACTACTATTATTATTATTGTTTTAACAAAAACAGAACATTTAAAAAAACCAACATTTTATTACAGTTTATTGTCTCAAGAACAGCTTCACAAATCTAGTTCTTCACGGCTTCAACATCCATGAGCCATTTTCATGACTGCTCTTCACGAGTATAGCTGTAACTGTCTTGATATTCAGCATTTTCAACCATAATTTGTTGACAGAGACTGTTAAACTACTCCGTTGTAGAGCCACACATATATCTCTCCTTCCTTGAAATGCCTCTGCTGTTGTTACTCTTCACGCTCACAACACAGTGGATGTTTTATTTATCCTGCCTCATTAGTTGCTCTATTTTGGGAGCTGCAAGAAATTCCAGTCTCATCAATTGAGCTTGGCTGTCGGAGCAGGTTTTAAGAACTGTTTACATACTTAGTATATAATAATGATGTGGCAAATTGTATATTTTTCTTTTCTCCGGAAACATCCTTTCACAGAATTATGACGATGAGTCAACAAAGCTGATTGGGAAGCATTACTTACATTTCAAGGCTTACTTTCAACCACAGCCTGTTGTCAAAGTTTCTTTATTCCTATTGTCACTCAAGGAATTTAGAAATTCAGCGCTGAATTAGTGGAAACTGATATTGTATCAAAGAGATGAACAAATGTGAGATTTTCTTTCCAATGTGTGAAATTCTCAGACATGATCAGTTTCTTTTTTTTCATCCTTCAAGTTTTCCTGTTCACGTCTCTTCATAGGAAATCGGCCTGATCACTGGTGCTTTATTATTAGTGTTGACTGCAGTACAGAGGCATATATTTCATTTATTTTTAGTACATCTTGAAACAATATTTATATAACTTTTAATAAAAGCCAAAAGAAGTAGAGATATTAATGTTTGTTAGTTTTTGTTTACTGAAGCAAGTTGTTGTAACTTGTGTTAATCCATGCACCGGTACCGCAACACAAAACAAACACACACACACACAAACACACATATCTTTTTCATTGTTTGTGTTGTGTGACAGCCTCTGATGTTTATCCACAGGATAATGCACTGGGCCAAGCGTATCGAACAGGAGATTGACCGAGTCTTTCAGCACATCACTGGCGCTCAGCAGTTGAAAGGGGTGAGTGTGTCGCTCTCTTTGTATAGTACACATTGCTGCAGTAACTCAACAAGAAGAGCTCAGCATGCAAACTAGCTGTAAATCCAATAAGTTAAATAGCTAAAGCAAGAAAACAATTTACCTTCAGTGGTTTTCTGCAACTCTTTTCGGAGATATGAGTAACCAATAACACAGATTTAGTTTTCCCTTCACAGACAAACTCTTTCTAATAGATTTTTTATTCATCAGAATTCTTAATGTATGCTCTGTTTTGCCAAATTTTGCTGGCACTTTGTGTATTGTTTGCAATAATTATTAATCTTGACACGTTGCACAATTCCTACGAAGCGAAAAAGATGCCTGAACGCCTACAGTGATCAGATTTAGAGTATCTAGTATTATATTACATGAAGTCATGAGCTTAGTAACACCTACATTCATGAATACTAATTCAGATCTTTCATAAGATGATCCTGTCATGTATGTGTTATTTGTTACTGATGGAACAATTTGTGAAGTGTTTGCTTTGTGTTTATGCAGCGTTATCATTCATCAAGCTCTCAATCAGATCCATTTTACACTAGATTTTGTATTGCTTCCATTAAGGTAATCTGATATTTGGCTCTCTGCAGTGACCTGATTTCTAAACTTAGATACCCTGTAAATGAGACTCAGTGTTTACAATTCTAAAGTGTTCGGCATGGATTTTAGAAGTCACGTGGCAGACAAAACTACTTTTTTTAGGATATCTCATAACTCATAAAAGTGAGAATTCTTCTTTGTTTTTGTGATCTTTGTGAACGGGCCTTTTAGGTCTCTAAATATCATCTTTCAAAGAGGAAGGGAGCTGATTATTTGTGTTTGTATACATGAATGGTTTTGGCATTCTTGTGTAGAAAATAATTTAGAGCTGAAACAATAACGTGATTATTAGATTAGGCGATCATCTGAAAATTAATCCTTTTTTTGGAATTCATTAATTGTTCAAGCTAAATTGCAAAAAAAAAAAAAAAATGTGGACGATCTGAACAAGTGCATACAAACTGGGGTTTAGACTATTGCCTGCGTCTAAATGTAAAATGGCCTATTTTCCCCTTATTTGTCGCAGTGATCTGGTTTCTTGTGTGCAAGTAAACAAAGTAATGTTGGGAATATATTGCATACTCAAATTCATGAGGATATCAACATCTACGTATGTCCATTAAGTTATCAAGATTATTTTGCTTCCTTCATGTAACGGGGCTGTGAAAAAGTGGCTGTCCCTAAGAAAGCAAATGCCAAAAAAACAGACCAACGATCATCAGTAGGGGGCAAGAGAGCCCTGCTCTGTGAAGATGTGTGGGGGCGTTCCCTCAGCGGAGGCCAGCGGCACGTGTCCTCTCTGTTTGTGTCACAGCAGAGCAGATGGTCAGCCGGCAGCCTGCAGTAATGCCTTGATGTGATACTCACTTGTTCATTCAGCCCTCATTAATCTCTATGTTCCTGAAACACTCTGAATCTGTTAAAGAAATTGTTTCTCTCTGCCCAGAAAGCTGAGTGCATCTTGTCTTCTCGAGGAAAAGCGTGTAACTTTAATGAAACACAATGTTCTATTTCACAACCGATGCAAAGCTGCAATTTTACATTTGCAGATACTTTTGCTGGCCACCGTGGTACAGTCCAGCTCTACATCAGTTTTTTTTTACCACTTAGACAGTTTTTGATAGTGATGTTTTTCAATGAAATCCCTCCCATTTTTGCATTTCCTTAACAAGAGCTGATTATCTCGAGGTTTAGGAAAAACTGTGCTACTAAATAAAAAACACTTCAACACCCCGTTTACTATTTGTCAAAATAAAAAGGCTACAGCCTTACTGGCCTTCTTCTTAGGTACAGAAGTATTTAAAGAATGTTAACAACAGCCCGCTAATACGCTCACAATGGCAATGCTAACACGTTGTACTCTCAGACAGCAGTTCAGAGAAACACCCTGTTCATTACTGTGTTCCCATCTGTGCTGCTTAAGCCAATAAAGCATCTGGTCAGTACACAACTTGACTGATGTCTTGAAGTGCATTTGGTGAAGTCCATTTATAGAGACAGTGTTATGCAGCAGGCAGGCTTGCTAAATATATTCATCCAGGTCATTGTCTACATCTTCTCTCTGATGTATTAGCTCTTAAGGTAGAGAGTCTTATGGCCTTAAATACACCAGACAGCAAGCTTGTAGCAAGAAAATGTTGGTGTTTTGTCTGCTGCATACCTGTTCATGATAAACCTCTTGAACACCCAATCATCATGGTTCTTACATGCAATAATATGCAGCTGAAGAAAATGTTTGTCCAGTTATATATTGCTGGCAAAACCAAGCTTATAATAAAAGGTGTTGTTTGTTTTTGGAGAGGTCTGGATGTGGGCAACTGCCAACTAAAGCTATGAAAGTTACTCGTTGTGCTCCTGTTTAAGAATAGATGTGCTCTGAGCAAACAGGCAGTATTTCATGCCAAAAAGCACCAAACTTTTTCTAGGAAGTCGTAGAAATTAGTTTGAAACAAAAAAGTCACTCAGACATTTGCTGCTTGGTGTCATTCCCCGATGTCTTCTGATGACCCATAAAGTTCTAAGAAATCATAAGGAATACTTTGTGAGCATGTTGAAAGGCCACATTTCAGAAGATAACTGTGATGCGTGGTCTAATTTAACTTCAAGTCCTCAGGGAAAGGGCATTAAGAGCAGAATCTGGGTTAATCTGTAAGCTTGAGACTCAAGCCTGAACGTAATGAAAAAGTCAAAGTCCGTTTTTTTACACTTCATTAACATAGATTTTTGACATCTTGTGGTTTCTATGGATTGTACGCTGCCCGTTTATTTGTCATCTTTGAGGTGAATTGAGAACATTAAATAAACCTCAATCTCACTAACTTCACTGGAAGACATTATTGGCTGAAAAAACAAAGCTGACTAACTAAATAGTCTGTCATTTTGGTATGGAATTCCAGTAATGTGATTCTTCTGTGAAAACTTGGTTCAAAGACAACAGACATTGTGTGTGAATAGATCACATGAAAGGATCCAGATTTAGATTTGGATGAACGCACAAACACAACAAGTGACTGTTCCCATGTGTCCTCAGTATTCAAATATAAGAAGGATTCGCTTTTGCAAATTCATGACTTTTTGGATTTTTAGTGTTATTTTCAGGACTGTTCTGAGATTTTGAGCTTCAATCTTCAAACAGATTTGTAAATCATCATTTTCAAAAAAGATCACACAGATACAGCCCATAACAATCAACTGCCTTAATGATAATACAGGATTATGTAAAGTAATTTTAGGCAATATGTCAAAGGTTACAAATTGTCAACAGCATGGGAAGTAGGTCAGCAGAAAAAGATTTAATCGAAGAACTATTCAGTCGTTATTGCTCTTACATTTTTTACTTTTTCCATGAAAAATGTACAGATATACAATGAAGAAAGACGACGGTTTAGTCTGGTGAAGAATCAGCCTCGGAAGATTGTGGAGAAGGTGGCCTCAGATATAGAGAAACTCCTGGCTAAGAAGCGCAAAGCGCTCGATGTAAGTATATTATTTCTGACAAGTATGAAATCCTTCATTGATACAACTGAAAATAGATTTTTTTAATCTGCGACTTATTTCTTCTTGTGTTATTAACTCTACATGTTTTTTTCTGCAAATGAAGTGATCACTCTCTGAAATACATTGTTCAGTCATGTGATGGTACTTGCACCTCTGTGTTTCCAACATGTAGAGGTTAGCCAGTGAAGCAGAGCGGCTCCAGCGAGAGCATCTATGGCAGGATGGAATCAAGGTAAAGTCTTAAATAACGTGATATTTAAAGTTAAAATAATGCATTTGTAAATTCTGACCACAGTTAATATTACATGGACTATCGTCAGTATAACTGAGAGCCTTTGATAAAAAGGCAACACTATCTGACCAGTATGATTGACAGCCCTTTACTTTTATCATGTACGCAAACTCCCCAAACTTTTATTTTCTAATATAGTGGAAACATTGCGCAGTCAAATTTAACCACTGATGTAAATTCAAACCAGATGGGTCGGATGTCTTCAAGCACTGTGAGTCTAAATGGGACAACCTGGGAGAGACAGAACATTTCCGATCCCCCAGCGCTCAGCTGGGTGAAACAGATGACCGAGTGCACTCAGTGTGCAGTTCTGTTGAGTCCTCCACACGTTGGCATTCCACGTTACCACTCGGCCGACTTAATTTGCCTAACAAAATGAGGTGGGGTTAACCTCATCCTCTCACATGGCCTCTCACAAACCATGTTTTTACATGTTTGAGCCCAATCATTGAAAATGGTGTAGACTTTTAAATGTTGTCACTTTCCAAAACATGTATTCTAAGCATGTGTTTCTAAAGGTTTTTCTGGCTGAAGAAGAAGGAGATTACCACTCTTGTGTTTACCCGCGAAATATGAATTCTGGTTAATTTAACTTAGCGCTAACTTGTATTTGTCCAAAGGTAACGTCTGCTCCCAGGAGTAAGAGTCACATTACAATACCTTCCTTTTTATTGAATCTGAAATCATTTTTATTCAAGCATTGTAAGATTGCCAAGATTCCCGCGACTAAATATTTTTCATGAAATCAATGTAGACATTTTCTAGAGGATGGAAATAGTGGTCGAAGGATGGAAATAGAGGTCGACCTTCTCTGGACTAACTGATAAAAAACACTGGCTGGTAATGTCCAGATGTTTTCAGCCGTATTACTCACCAGAAGAAGACAAATAGTTGTCAGAAAGACATGTCATACATATTATGTGAAATGTGATATAGGCTAAGGCGCTTTTTGGAGATAAGATTTGGTAATCTTATAAAAGATAAGCAGTCGAGTAGATGTCACGCTTATTCTGAAGTATGTTCGGTCTCTTCAGAAAGTAAGACTAACAGATGGCGATGCAAGCCCTGCAGCCTGTCTACTGATTCAAATGTGAGAGTACTGATCAGAAAACAAGAGCAAACATTTGGCGGTTACAGCTTCACAAATATAAGAATTTGAGACTTTTCTCTGTTTCATGCCATTGTAAACTAACCATTTTTAAATAAGAAAATTTGAGACATTACTTTGGGATGTGGTCACTTTTGATGCACATTTGTTGGAAGTGTTGCCGTGTTACAGATGGAGTGATAGCTTAATTCATTAAAATTAAATTGTAGCCTACTGCATGTTACTGATAGGTTATGAGCCTGGTCTAAGCCCATAGTCTCTGTCAGTCTAAAAAAAAATGTTTCTATGACTAGTATAACTATTCTCTAATGATATACCAAATGTGACACCTTTATCGTTTTGATTATATGAATTTTGTAACTATTTTTTTTCAAATATTCTACATTCCTTTAATTCATCCTACATTTTCACTCAAACTATTCACAATTATAATTATTTTTTCGTTTGTTTTTGTAAACGGCTCAGGTTATCCTGAAAGACAACATGCATTATGTCCATATTTGAACATTTATTTATTTATCAAAACAGCAACACTTTGGTTGCAATCCTATTGAAGTAGCCACGATGTGTCTCGAGGTCGACCTGACCTGTGTGTACCAATTCGAATGACCAGGACTCCTCATGCTGTTTCACAGTTGTCAACTTTGCAGCCACCTCATGTCTGCATCTGTTTTCTTCTAGGAGCTGGACATGGCTTATTATGACTCCAAGGCAGAGCTGGACTACGTGAGTAAGAGATGTATAAACAGATTGCTTTGCTTTGTTTATATTTGTTGAGGGCATTCGACAGAAAAGTAATTGATGTGTTGTGTCTTAACATTTTATTCAAAAGCAAGTGATTTAGTCATTGTAATAGTGCTGATGAAAAGATGATGGTTAATGTGACATGCATGCTTCCTCATGTTCTAATAGTACTCCATGGATGGAGAAGGAGAGGTGGAAAATCCTTCACACATCAAGCTGGAGTTTGTTTATGATCCAAACTTCAAAAATAATGTCAACTATTCCTACACAGCTGTTCAGATCCCCACAGATATTTATAAAGGAGGCAAGTGAAGTTCTGCTTGTATTATTTATTACTCGGAAAGATGTCAAATGCTAGTGATTTAATTTGATTTATTTTACATATTTTAAGGAGTGTGCTTCATTTAAACTTTTTTCTAATCAGCTCCAGTCATTCTAAATGAGTTGAACTGGACGCAGGCGCTGGAGAAAGTCTTCATGGAGAACAGTCAGGAGGATCCATCGCTGCTGTGGCAAGCGTTCGGGAGTGCGACTGGTGTCACTCGCTACTACCCAGGTAACTTTTAACAACCTGATGTTGAATGCAAATGCTGAGGGAACATTTTAAATGGACAAAACCGATGTGCATAAACAGTATCAATGACAAGGTATTTTTTTCTTTTCTTTCAGCTACACCTTGGAAAGCTCCCGATAAAATTGATTTATATGACGTCAGGAGGAGACCTTGGTACAGTATGCTGCCTAAAACATATTTCCATTTCCGCCTATCACAGGTGCAGTAGATTTACACAGTTGACATACTGCGTCCTTTCTTTTTTTGTCACAGGTACATCCAGGGAGCCTCATCCCCGAAGGATATGGTCATTCTTGTTGATGTGTGAGTAAAACACTGTTCATAAATCTTTTTGAGTTTAGTAATTGGCTAACATGTGAATGTAGCATAGGTCCACTGACAAACAGTACATGCATGTTGCTTCTACTACTTATGTACCTGTGAATGAAAAAACAAACTTACAGAACTGCTACTTTCTTTTCCAGTTTTAATTAAATAATGAAATCCATTTGTGTAGTTTTCCTCAGCCTTGCTTGCACTTCAGTCTCACTCACAAGTGAAAGAGACCATCTATGATATTATTTCACACAAGTGACTTCTTCGTGCTTCTGGTCCTATGGGCCAGCAAATTAGAGAAACACGCCAGACTAAAGTTGAATTGTAGTGGAAAAACAGTGCACCTGTCACTGACTCTGCACCAAAACCAGCTGAGGGTGCAGCTCATATTGCTGATCATGTCTAACAACCTAAAGGTCAAGTTAGAGATAATTCAGACACAAGAACCAAATGTAAATGGTTTGTAGGTGATGGTCCTCTGGAACAGTCTCTAACTGAATTTATGTAATGTAATATAACATGCTAGTTAGTGATGCTGGTAGTGGATTGTGTTAACAAAAGACAGATCATTAAACAGACAGACACAAAAGGAAGATTAATTCACACATGTACCTCTCTGCCAGAAACTACAAAAGCGTATGTTTCTTAAATGTCTAACTATGGATTTTAGCGTAAACCTGATGAGATCAAGTTCTTCTTCTTGTTTCTATGGTCGCACAGACAGCAGAGTGCGTTTTGCTGAGTGTCGTCATACTTATGGTCATGGTCAGCGGTGTATTCAGGTACACAAGAACACAATTAGCAATGAACAATGAAAAGGAATTAGTTTTCACCCATAAGGAAGAAACACTGCTGAATAAGCTATTGGCCTCCAAAGCTGAACATCATTTATTTATTCATTCAGATGTTAGGGTATTAGGATATATTTGCGAATAGTGTTTGTCCGTATTTTCATTTGAGTTGCGTTAAGGTTATTTATGCATATAATTTTAACCGCAAAAACAACCTTAATGCAAGCCCATTTCAAATGGTGTTTGGGAAAAACAGTTCAGTAGCAAACTACATTAGTGTGTTTCTCTGTGGACTGCAAAACACGGGAGAAGGAATTATGAACAAATAGCCACAGAAAAACATTCATCAATGCTGATACATCACTGCGGCAGGGGAAATCATGTCTGTGATTGAACATCTGGAGGATACGTGTGTAAAATCGTCAGCACTGCTGAAGACTTTAGTCGGGCTCATAGAAGCAGTGAGTGTGAACTATTATTAGTGGGAACGCTGCAGCAGTCCAACTATTGTTATCGTCTTCTTTATTCAACTTCTATTTCTTCCGTACGTATTTTGGACATCTTCTCTTCCTTCTTATTTAACAGAAACCATTAAGATTTAGCTCATTAAAGTTAAACATTTACCAAAACATCTTCTATATTTTATTTTTTACCGTGAAAAGTAGATGATTTCACAATCCAACCCTTGCTCTTTTTGTTGAGCTATTATTTCCTCACATATCCAACACTGTTGTGGGGACACAAGTGCACAACTCATTTGCACCAAATGCAAATCCTGGAAATTAGGTCTAAATTAGCAGCACTTTACTCAAATTAACTACATCTGGGCTTCACACTGCACACCTTCCCTTCTCGTAAATTTTTTTTGAAACTGGTTGCTGCATAATTTTGCAGACGTGATTGGGATGAAACTTGTGTTGTTCCTCAGGAGCGGCAGTGTCAGTGGACTCACCCTGAAGCTCATCAAAGCGTCGGTGACAGAAATGCTTGATACTTTGTCTGATGATGACTATGTCAATGTGGCCAGGGTTAGTATCTGCTTGTCATCACTCATTCTATTATTTCACATTTCTTTGTTCACCTGTTACCTTATTTTTATTTTATATATATATATATATATATATATATATATATATATATATATATATATATATATATATATATATATATATATATATATATATATATATATATATATATACTCTTTTATTTTATATGTCTATTTTTTTATTATTTTTAATTTATTAGTTTATTTTACAGGGACAAATGCACACTGATCAACAGTAAAACTAAGTGAGCCAGAGTTAGTGAGAGGCTAATTTTCACCTGCTGTTCCTGGCCAGTTTTTTTTATGGCAGCCTGAAAATAAATTTTCAATAACACGAAACTAATTAATTCAAGATGTATATATAAAACACTAGAGGCACATAATACATAAACACCAAACAAGACAAATGCACATATACACCGAATAAACAGGCAGGACAAACAGTAGACGTTAATGCTTGCACATCTGATTAGAAACGAGCCATTACTTAAGCCTATGTTTGAATGTTTTGTACGTTTTTTTGTTCCTATGTTTGACGGAAGAGCATTCCATGAGTTTGATGAATTAATACAAAATGCAGATTTGCTAAAAGAGCTTGACCTAAATGAAATGACACAATCACCTCTTGAAGCAGATCTTAGAGTGTGTTGTTTAATAAAATTTACTAAGCGAAGGCGGGGCCATACTATATAAAATTTACATTAACCTCAGTTTTTACATATTGAATCCCAAACCGTGTCTGTCATTGTGTTTCAGTTCAACGAGAAGGCCGAGGCCGTCGTTCCCTGCTTCAAACATCTTGTCCAGGCTAACGTGCGCAACAAAAAAATCTTCAAGGATGCAGTGTTGCAGATGCAGGCTAAAGGCACCACTGACTACAAGTCTGGTTTTCATTTTGCCTTCAACCAGCTGTTAAATGTGAGTCACACTAATAATTTACATGGACCTGAGATTATGTCTATAGTAACATCTCCACACAGTTTCACTGCTGTTCTATCTCATTCATCACCCTTTTAAATGTATTTTTCAGAAGACAAATGTTCCGCGGGCCAACTGCAATAAAATAATCATGCTGTTTACTGATGGAGGAGAGGACAGAGCTCAGGATGTCTTCATGCAATACAACTGGCCCAACAAAACAGTTGGTTTCTTCTGGCCATAATAGACACCTTTCACTTGCATCCAGCATGTTTGCATTGTGGCGTCTTGACCATCCTCTAAAAGCTTTTATATCTTTCTCCATTTGTTCCTCCGAAGGTTCGAGTTTTCACCTTTTCTGTGGGTCAACACAACTATGATGTTACACCATTACAGTGGATTGCATGCACCAATAAAGGTGAGTACTTTATTGGTGTTCTTAAAATATACTCCTACAGCCCTTCACTGCTTTCACCTGTATAATCATTACTTTTAGCGATTTAACTACTTCAACGTCTCTGCGAGCTTGCAAACTTGTTTTCATACGCTCGATTTGACCATCCTTGATCCAATTTGTAATACTGTTTGGCTGTTTATTTTGTATAGCCCAAAACCACAAATTTCAAATTAACCTCAGAGGGCTTTATAATCTGTACACATACAACACTTTCTGTCCTGGGACCCTCACATCAGTTCAGGAAAACCTCCCTCAAAAAACCCTTTAATATAACTTGGAGAAAAAGAAAAGAAACATTCAGAAGAACAGAGGAGGATCCTCTGTCAGGGTGGACAGAAGTACAAAAGATGTCATCAGTACAGAATGAACAACATAACAGAGTTACAACTCATTCATTGCATATGGCAGAAATTATTCATATAGTGAGAGTATAGGCATGATAAAAAAAGTTACAACTTCCAAATAGCAGTAACAGTGAATATAGTATAATAATAATATTAATACAATAATTTATAGTATTGGCAGTACTATTTGCAATACAACAAATAATAATGATAATAGCAGGAGGTGTCAGGCTGGACCAGGTTCCAGATCAAACCACGATCCATGGAAACCTGTGAGGCGAGAAAGCAAAGACTCTGAAGAAGGAGCAAAGTTAGTAATGTGCATTAATGGTGCTTGATTTCATACAGAAGGGAAGAGAGAATACAGAAGGGTGGGTGTCAGCAGGGCCATGGCAGGAGGCAGGACAAGGGTCCAGATATAACCCCGATCCATGGAAACCTGTGAGGCGAGAAAGCATAAAGACTCCGGGGAAGAAGAGTCACTAATGGCAGTGACGTCTTGCCATGTATAAAGCATAAAAATAATATCAGCTGAGCAGATACTGTCTAATTAAATTCCTACAATAGCCCCAAATTGTCCATACTTTAAAAAAGTTGTCTGCTGTATATTTAATAATCAATGCTGAGACCGAGGAACAAATATATCAATCACTGTGCCTAATGTACAGTACAGTGCACTGACCCCACTAATGGGGCTGCCTGTCACAGCTGTAGGCCGAGCAGAGCTCGCTCTCACAAGGCTTGCTTTGCTCACGCAGAGGTCACGTCTCGTTCTCCCTCTGAGAATTCCTGTTTGCGAGCATGCTTTTAGCTCGTGCAGGGACGATGACTTAAGCGCACCCAGCAGTTTTCTCTGATTTCGGTTTTTGATATTATTTTAAAACAATTCAAACTGAACAAGTTGTGTCTGAGGAAAACTAAATAGCCGTCTGATTATGTCCAGTTGAAATTTGTTTTTAAATAATTAGGTAACATAAGGTTGTCACAGATCAGTACCTCCAGTAAGTGACAGATAAGACATGCAATCTATGATTTATTTTAGCACTTTATGATACCATTTCTGTTTTTTAAATTAAATTTTTAAATTCTAGTTGACATATTGATGGTCAAATTGGATTACATTGTGGAGCTAAAACTATTAGTCAATTTGAGAAGATAATATAAACTTAATTAATTCCCAGCAGGGAAATGTGGTTGTTGCAGCAGTAAGGAATTCAATGTATACAGATTAAAATAAAGTACATGAACTCAAATAAAAAGATAATAAAAAAGAAACCACACTATATGATAATCAATCAACATCTGTAACCGTTATGATAAATGAGAAATTGCTTAATTATTTTTTTTATAAAAATGCAAAACATCAAAAACTAAATTGTTGGGCTGCTTTTCTCTGTCATACATGATTATTATCTGAATATATTAAAAAAAAACTGTGAAAGTTAAGTGACTGATTGTCTATTAACATCAAGTAAAATCTGAAATATTCATGAGCACTACTCTTGTGTTTTTTCCTGATAGCATCGCTCACACATGCTCTTCTCTCTCTCTCTCTCTCTCTCTCTCTCTCTCTCTCTCTCTCTCTCTCTCTCTCTCTCTCTCTCTGTCTCTCTTTCTCTCTCTCTCTCCTGCCCCCTCTCCCCGTCTTTCTCTCTGTGTGTTGTCTTTTTTCTCTGTTGCTTGCCAGGTTACTATTTTGAGATCCGGTCCATCTGTGCGATAAGGATTAACACCCAGGTGGGTTCGTCTAGTGCCTCTGTCACAGCTGATCTCCGTTCACTGTTTCAAAATCTCCTTGTGGTGGTCACACGCTCTGTAGAAACATCTACTTCCATTAGTGTGCACACCCATTCTCCCTGTGGCCTGATGTTGTAGGTTGTTTTGAAGCTGCAGTCAGTCACATATCTCTTTTGTTTGGTCAGGAATACCTCGACGTGCTGGGGCGCCCCATGGTGCTGGCAGGCAGCGATGCCAAGCAGGTTCAGTGGACGAATGTGTACCAGGATGCTTTGGTGAGACTGCATGACCGTGTTGGCTGTATGTGATTACATATAGTGAATGCACCAAACATACACGCTGAATAATTGATATGTTTTGGGACTCCGTAGGGCCTCGGCATGGTAGTAACTGGGACTATGCCCGTATTTAATCTCACCATGGATGGAAACTCACAGGTATCAAAACTTGTAATTATATGAAAGGTTGAGTGTTTTTTTTTTAACTGGTTACGGTCACTTTCTTTTTTCATTATTTTTAAGGCAGAACGTAGCTTTGTATGATCTTAGATTTCTAAATGACTGCCTTTGAATACACTTATTTGCTTTTGTTGACAAAAGTGAGATGAGTAGATTCATGCCACTCTTATGACTGTACGGTAATATTAAGCTATGTTAAGCTACTGTGATTTAACATTAATACAACTACTGGAAACATGGAGAGACAGCTAGCCTGGCTTTGTTTTAGGTAACACAGTTCACCTACCAGCTCCTCTAAAGTTTACAAATTACCATTTCATATCTTTTTTTCTGGGTAGTATATACAAAACTGAATTGTAAAATCTACAAGTTTTGTTTTGTGTCTGGATATGTGCCTGGACTATTATTTGGCCAGACAAAGTGCCTTCTGAGCTAAGTGTCTTCTGGCTACAGCTACATATTTACTAGACAGAGAGTGGGATCAATAGTCTCATCCAATTTTCAGCAAAAAAGAGAAAAAACATATTTTCCAAAATGTCAAATAAATTGTAAAAAATAGCTGTATGTGTTTTATCTGACCAGAATCAGCTGATATTAGGTGTCATGGGGGTCGACGTGCATCTTGATGAGATAAAGCGACTAACACCACGATACAATGTAAGTAGATCTCATTAGCACTATTATTAGCCATATTTTTTCATAATTTGTACTGACTGATGCAGCACTGCTAATCCTTGCTTTTAATATTATCTGAACAGCTTGGAGCCAATGGATACATATTTGCCATTGATCCAAATGGATATCTTCTCCTTCACCCTAACCTTCAGCCAAAGGTGGGTGTATATTAAACATTATTGAGAAAAAAAACTACTGTGGGTTGAAGGATGGAGGAGGAATATGGGCCATATAGGTTTTTGGGGTTTTCAATTTAGGATTGTTTATATATAGTTTAAAGAAATATGATGATGCTTAACCTGTTCTACGTTTAATGTTATTGTAAATGTGTTTTTCTCACTTGACTCCTCTCAGCCGGTGAACCTCCCTGAGCCTGTGACGCTGGACTTCCTGGATGCAGAGGTGGAGGACAGCAATAAAGAGGAGGTGAGCACTTAGTGGCAAGAGGAACTAAAATGTTTCTGGTGTCAGGCCTTTTTTGTTCCTTGTTGTTTAAAGTTCTTACTGGACCAGTGAACAACATTATCTGCCTTCAGATTATTTGCCAGTCAGTTAACCGAAGGCCCCACATTAAATGTTTTTCAACAAAATAAATGCTTTGTATTTTCATCTTCTAGATCCGGCGACAAATGATTGATGGGCGACCAGGTGAAATGCAGGTCAAAACTCTAGTCAAGTCAATCGAAGAGGCAAGTAAATCCCTTTTTGAATAGCTCTACACATTTCACCTTTTAGTCTGACTGTAGCCGTCATGTAGAGTTCACAAACACAATGATCAGAACTAATCCGGGGTGTGATGAATATGTTTGAACATTTTGACGTATGTCTTTGACAAGCTGTTCCTTATTTGTACGATACATTGTTCATATTATGGACATGGTGACACAGGTACTCTACCACTGCTGTTAAACTTGCTGTTGCCTTATTTATCAGACTTTGACAGTAATGAGCAGCAACTTTCACTATGTATTTTTTTCTAAATAAGTAGTTTAAATATTAGTGTTAAACTCCAAATTTGTATTCTTTCCTTATAAGCTTTTTTGACTATATACATTTCATATAACATTTGAAAAGTTAATCTGAAAATGAATCATCTCGTCGAAAAAACGCCATTTAGCAGTGATACATTTCTCCTCATTATAGTTTAACAACACTAAAACTTGTGTTTACACAAAATATTGGTTTAAGTATGTATATGTTTTATTTTTTTATTTTATTTATTTTTTATAATTAAAAGTTATATATTTTTTTAATAATGTTATTGTTTTTCACAAATACACTACGTGTATTATAATTATTTTTGCCTATTAGTTTATTCTCTCATGTCACAGCTGCCTTCATCTGTTCCTCTGCTCCTTCAGGCCTCTTGTATGGCTTCATGGGATCTGTTTAACAGCATTTTCTATCCAATCACACTTCACTTCACTTTATCAATGTAAGATTAGCCTGGTTAAAATACATGAAAGAGTGTTCTCGAAACGTGTGATCGTAGTATTGATTCAGCCTTAAAATTCTTCAAACACTTCTCGAAACACAGTATAAAAAAAGACCTGAAGTAAAATGATAAAACTGTAACCTGCTTACTTTGGTTGACTGGAGCGTCCTCAAATGTCTCCCTTACTGTAGAGATACATTGACGATGTGTACAGGAGTTACACCTGGACTCCTATCAACGGCACAGATTACAGGTGGGCAGTTACAATGTCAGGAATTACAAGTAATAATCAGCTGTGGCCTGATGAGGACTGAACTCATTCTTGTGTCTCCCTGTTGGGGTGCCGCCACCTGCAGTCTTGGTCTGGTATTACCCCCCTACAACGAATACTTTATCCAGGCCGACCTGAGAGATGTGATGCTGCAGCTCCAGTGTGAGTACACAGAGAGGCAGAGCTGTCGAGACTCTGTTTTATAAGATGTAACACAAAACTAACATCACGCTGTGCCTTTGTTACAGATATGCAGTCGCTCCTGCCCAGCTCCTTTGAATCCTCAGGACACGTGTTTCTGGCTCCCAGGTGACTACCATCTCTCTTTATATTTCTCAATCTGTTAGTGAAGGAAACGTTTTCAGTATTTATGTCCTCTTTTTCTCCAGGGAATACTGCAAACGTCTGCATCTTTCTGACAACAACACTCAGTTTTTGCAGAACTTCCTCTCGCTCATGCTGGACATTTCTCCAGAATCTGATGAGTGTGAGTGCGTTAACAGCATTATTAGAAATATTTGCCACTGCTGCAGATAATATAATATAATAATAAATGTAATGATATAACGTTGATAGTATACTTCTATATGTCTGTTTTGTTTCAGGTGATCAAGACCTCATCCACAACCTGATTTTGGATTCTCGGATTATCGGGCAGCTGGCCTCTCGTGTTTGGAAGGATAAGGACCTAAATTCGTGAGTCAACTTGTTGTTTTTGTTTTACACAACATCCTCAACAACATCGTAAATAAAAAAAACTTTGTGCAAATTAACAGCAATCCGCTTTAATGATACCACAGTTGTAACAAATAGAGCTGGCTGATTAAAAAGTAATTGTTACAGGTACGGCTTCCTGGCTGTCTTTGCATCCACTGACGGAGGAATAACACGTGTTTTCCCCAATATGTGAGTAAAACTAATGCACTTACTAGAGCAGAGCCATATTTAGTAATCTCACAAATAGTACTGGTACCTCTATGTTTGTAAAACAACGTTTGTAATGCTTTGTGTTGTGTTTGTACAGAGCTGCTGAGTTATGGGATGAAGATCCCGAACCCTTCAATTCTAATTATTATAGACGGAGCCTCGACAACAAAGGCTACATGTTCAGAGCTCCATCCAGATCCTGTGAGTAACTGTGCAAACACATCTTCATGTGGCTATCAAGATGTTTAAGATAGCACTGGATGAAATACTGCTATGTATATGTGAAAGGGGTCCCTTATTTCATTTCATTATGATGATGAACCCACAGATAGTTATAATCCATCTAAGCAGATTCCTTTATCACTGCAGAGCTTTATAGGATCTCAAAGCTCATTGTTCGGGTTTTACGGCTTTGTTGTTTCGGTTCACTGTCAGAGTATCGTCACAGGAAGTAGCTCTAAAAACCCACCATACACTGTTCAGCACCAATCGTAAAACTGACAAGGTCAATCCTAGCTAGTGAACATAGTGGAGAATTTAGCAGTTTGAGAGTCGTATGTTTCTCTCTGGAGTTGGTGGAGAGCAATAGAAAGCTGAAAGAGAGTGAATAACATTGCAATAAATGAAGGATATTGCTCCATAATTGGTCAATTTGTGAATTAACTGTTTGCAAACAAATGCACCATATTACTAAATCATTTTGTTTGTGAACAGCATTGGATGACCCTGTAAGTGCAGAAAATGGCACCATTGGAATTCTGGTTAGTTCGGCCGTGGAGGTTAATTTAGGAGGCAAACTGCTCAAACCTTCAGGTAAGAGAAATGCTGTTATGCGTAAGAATTAATGTGTCAAGTGCGATTCCCAGGAGTTATTTTATCTAAAACATGTCTTCAGATGTTTTAACTACCTCTGTTTTGTACTCTTCTCACCAAAACACGGCTTCTTGCTCTCTTGTGCTGATCCTGTGGATGCTGTGACTCAGTGGTCGGGGTGAAGCTGGACTTGGAGGCGTGGGTGGACAAGTTCAAGATCCTGGCCAGCAACGTCTCAGACAGTCGACAGGGCTCACACAAGGTACAGCGCCGGGCCGCTAAATACTAATCACTCATTACTGAGTAAGACTGGATTTACTGCAAATAAGGTGCCGTTAATGTCTCATTATACGTTTTGTGTGGACAGTGTGGACCATCCAGAAGCTGTGAGATGGACTGTGAAGTGAACACTGACGTAAGAAGGATTTATAGATTGTAGCAGGCAACTGGCCACAATTGCATTATTCAGAGGTTAAAGATGTTCTTAAATATATACTCTTGTGATTATTTATTTGGTCTGTTGCTTCAAAGAAACTTTGTGAACAGTTAATAAACCAGTTTTATTCTGTTTTGATATTGAATTAATAGAAAACTTGTGTGTACAAAAAGTGTAACTATATTATCACTTTATATCATTTACATTGGCTTGTTTTGACAGTGAGTATGGCATGCTTAATTAACAACCAAATAAAACGACTCATGGTCATTTCATTAATTAAAGATCGTGTCAACTTGTATCTTGAGGTTGTCTGTGCTGTTGCTGCTCAGTCATAAAGTAAAACGTTAAACAACTTCTCACTTGATATACACTGTGCCGTGTTGTTTGTAGGACCTCCTCTGTTATCTTGTTGATGATGGTGGATTCCTGGTTATGTCTAATCAAAGGGATCATTGGAAAAAGGTATGTCTTTGTGTGTTAATGTGCTTTGTCTTTAATACTGTAGGATGTGGGACATGTACTACTTTTAGAAGAAAGAGGATAGTATCTTTTACTATGTTTTAACAATGAGGCAAAACTAAAAAGTTTGAAACTCTGAACATGTTTTGTGAGTTTATTTTTTTCAACCTAACTGTTGTGAATGGTGTTGTGGTTATTTCATGTTTTACATCATATTCACTATGTTTTCTTGTGTTGAAAATTGTTATTACATTTAATTTAGCTGACGCTTTTATCCAAAGTGACTTACAATAAGTGTATTCAGGTTACAGGTTTATTTTCGACAAAATTAATTTGAATTCCCTTTGCTTCATAGCAGTTAAATTCAGTTGTGGGATAGTCAAGAAAGTAACAAGTCGAAAACTTGAACAGAGTTTATGTTAAGCCACCATGTGGCGCTGTTTCTCTTATGTTCTTTTATTGTGTGTCTCTGTAACTGTCTTTCTCTTTTCCTTTATTTATCACAGATCGGTCTATTCTTCGGTGATGTTGACCCTTACCTGATGCATGCACTCTACAACAACTCCATCTTCAATCGCCGTCAGTCATTCCACTACCAGTCTGCATGTGAACCAGTCAGCAGCAGCCATACTGGTGCAGCACCGAGGGGCATCTTTGTGGTAAGACACCACCTGTAGATTTCAGATTCAGGAACAATTTATAATGCTTTGAGTTGGTGGAAAGCTCTTATCTGTTCTCACTGTGGCTACACTGTTTCTGTAGCCCTCCATTGCTGACATCCTCAGCTTGGCCTGGTGGACATCAACGGTGGCATGGTGAGATTTTGTGTACTGCAAATTAAATGACACCACGTGCTGAGGACACCACAGCAGTAGCTGTGACACGTTCAATGGTATTTATTAATGTTTACAGATTGTATTTCATTTAGTGCAATGCAAACACTTTTTTAGGTCTGTGACCCAGCAGCTGCTATATGGACTCGCCTACAACAGCTGGCTCTACCAAGGTGGATTCGTGCATCCTCACACATTCTTGTGTGCACATGAATATATGTGCGATTACTTTGTTTTTATGTGAAAAATTATACAAATTGGATTAAAAAAGGCCCAGTTAGTTCTTATTTTTTGTCTCAAACTTCTGTTACCATAAACACGTTCTGAGCTTTTATTAAGTGTGTTCTTGCAACAACACCGTTTAGACATGCGTGTACATAATACCTGGGGAAAAATCTATTTAAACCATTTTTTTCCGGTTTACAACATTTTAGTCTCAATTCAAAAAAACAAAATAAACTTTAAAAATGATATAAAATGACATAAAGTGTTCAACTGTTGTGTTCTAGATGATCTCCTGGTTGAAGGTTTTGAAACAAGGGAAAGCAGCTGTGTGACCATCCAAAGCCAGTTCTACTTTACAAACACCACCAACTCCTACAGCGTGCTGCAGGACTGTGGAAACTGCTCACGGTGTGTATTTCTGGAGAGTCAGCAGAATGTCTTTGTGCTCTCATACCTGCACTGTACGTAGTGTATAAGCTTGGCTCAGTATCCATCACTGTCTCCCACAGCCTTTTCCACGCAAAGCGGATAGAAAATACCAACCTCCTCTTTGTGGTCGCTGAGACGCTCCCCTGCAGCTCATGTGAGATAGAGAGATTGACGCAGATCAAGACAGAGTGTATCCTTTTCATGCTCACACACTATGTGGTGCTTCCATTTGTGCTGAAGATGGACATCTTTTCAATCGTGTTGGGCAGGTATGTTACTGTAACCACCCTTAACTAAAAACAAACAGTTCAGGAGGAGAATCCATGCGAAGTACTGAGCAACGCACGATATCGCAAAGGTCCGACATCCTGCTTTGACTACAGTGCCTTAGTAAGTACATATACTATAAATTCAGCATTATAATTGTGCCTCAGTCCTGAGTGTGCAATGTGCCATTTTTGGCACAGATTTTTTTTTAACACATAAGCTGTATTTCATAGGAATACATTGTAACAGAAAAATATATATAAAAATACGATTTTTAACAGACATAAAAAATCTCCTCTCTATGTCACTTCTCTGTACACTCACACATCTTTATGAAATTTTAGTTCAATACATGATCATGAATTAGTCTCGACCTAGCTAACTTGGTCTGAAGCTAGCTAATCTCTCCAGATATACAGTAGATATCTGAGCTAATTATCTAACTACACTGCCAAAGTATTATTCATTAATGTAGTTAATACAAAAATACAACTGTGCCACTAAAACAGACTACATTTACAAGCATGCTATAAGGTAGTGAACAGTAAATAATGCTACTAGAATTTCATGAATGATCATAATACTGTGTAGCTATGAATTATAAAAGCAACTAGACTACTTAGCGACTGCTAATTTGGCAGAAGAAACTACCTAACAAGTTACGTCCACAATGACTTAACAGTAGTGTTGGTCAGCTGTGTGGGGGCGAGAAAGGAGCTTGAGTTTGAACTTCTCTCTTTTTGCTCTCTACTTGAATTCATGATACAAGTATTTCTGTCACTTTCTATGTGAACAACACCATGAACGCCTGAAAATATGCCACATTATCCCCATATTTCCACAAAAGCACATCCTTCGTCTGTATTACTACTCATTCCACATTTCAGTGTGCTATTAACCCTTTTGATTTCACACACTCTACACACAAGTTGATTTTAGGCAGTTTTTGGCAGTAATTGTGAGATATTTCATGACAATTATTTTCATGAAAAACTATAATGTATAAGCTCACAAAATATCTGTTTTTGATTTCCTAATTTTCTCTGTTAGAAATGTCACATTGAACACTTAGAAATAAGGCACACATTCCATTCAGTATTTGATGAACAAGTGATGAATAATTTGCTTTGGAAAAATAGTATTGAGTGTTAACTCTTGTTGCAGGAAAACACGTCTGAGTGTGGACGAGGTTGTGCACTGCAGTCCTCTATAGGAGTCCTTCTCTTTATCCAGCTTATACTGCCTCTTTTCCATCTCTGACACGTGCAAACACTCTAACTGACATCTTTCATCTCTTTGGGTTCAGGCTCGGATCTACTGAAGGTCACATCAGATATTTTTTGATGTACAAACGACACTTAGTGCATTTGTGCTTGAAAAAAATGTGTGGAACAGCTCTTAGTGTTTAATTGCCTTATTGCTTATGCATTTGTTGGTGTTTCAGGGCTTGCTTGAGTGCAAATTATAGAATGTGTCGAGTGTGCATGCTACTTAAACTAAGACCAGCATGTTTAAATTTTTTGCACACATGCTCAGCTACGTAAGCAACCACCAAAAAGTCAGGAAGGCAGCTGCACTTTTAACGGCCAATTGGTGATCACCCTCCAAGAACAGACGTCAATCGTAATTTGAGGTTTGATTGTAGTGGTGAAATTAAAAAAGATCTAAAACTCAGTTAAACTTATTTCCTTTGTGGTAAATAGACAGTGGTGGGAAGAAGTATTTAAGTTGTTCTGACGTTGTTCTCGATACCATAAAACTCATGCAGTCAAGATTTTACTTCAATAAAAGTAGAGAAGAGGTTTTTAAGCAACAAACTTAAAAATATTTTTTGGATGGAAGAATGGGTTCGATCAGTGTTGTCTCTACATATCATGCAGTATATTATCAGGTTATTATTACTGATGTATTAAACATCCATTTTAATGTTGTAGCTTGCCAAGATGAAGCCCATTTTGACTTTTTACTGGTGCGTAGTTTTATCTATCACAATTATTTTTAAAACTCAGCATAGGGTTTCAATGTAAAATGTTCAAATGAAAAGTAATTACAGCTGTCAGATAAATGTAGTGGAGTAACAAGTACACTATTTCCCTCTACGATATAGTTGAGTTGGAAGTATCAAAGGTGCTCTGTGGAGTTTTCTTGCAAGCAAAGTTTCTGTTTACAATCAATGTTTCTTACCAAAATAAATTGTGTGTATTCTCGAGGTCTAAAAAATGTGTTGAATGCACTTCCTGCCTCATAAAACATTTTGATAAATCTTTTGAAAATGTTGCAATCGCTTCGTTTACATGCGTGTTTACTTGTTTCGCGGTCACAGAATTTTCTGGCGTATTGCAACATTTCTTGGCGCGTCACTGCCACCTGTAGATCAGTGGAATAGCGTAAAACTATTGGCAGGACTGTGTATGTCATGTACACTACAGCACCAAAACATGGACCCACTACAAACATATTGCTCCATAGTGCTACTATTGGTCTAAAACTACACAGGGTACCTTTAATAAAGTATCAAAACATGGAATTACAAGCAACATCAGCAATGCACCCGAGCTAACCAATGAGAGCTCCAGGATTGGTTGAGTACATCTTTGTGGAGAGAGTAGTTTGAGTTTTAAGATCTTTCTTTGTCATTATCTGATTCCATGTTGAACATCTCTGGATTTATTCATATGACTTTTCAGCTGTAGGCTTTACAGCGTGTGTTTGGGATCGCTCATTAGATGAAGCTCATCTTTAATTAATTATCTGTTTATCTGGATTTACCAAACAACTTCTGGCTACAGCTATCCAAGGCATTTACACAACTTTACACTGTGCACACCACACAGAAAGCTAACTGCTACAGCAGGAACATTAAAATAGATAGACAGAATATACAGAGCTCAGACGGTGATGCTTCCAAAAAATATCATGCTTTTTTGGCTTTGTGAAATTGAAAATAAATCATCTCCGCCAGTTTTTCTTTTTAAATCCCGCTCTAGTAAATATGTTTGCACATATGTCTGCGCCTTCAGCATTTTTTACATGGTAGTAGATCCGGGCCTTGACCTCTCATTCACTTCAGTGTCTTTCAATCCTACTCTGACCTTTTGCAAATATTTTCAGTACTATAAATGATATCATGCATGACATGACCCAGAATGATTTTCTTCTGCCGTCTCAATTACGCCCTGTTTTTTTTAAGTATTATTTGTTCCCCTGAAAAAATGTTTTCTCAGAGCACTTGAGAAAAGTCAGTATGAGGAAAATTACCAGTGTTAGACCTTTAGCCTGATATTGTGATTTTAAAACCAAAGTAGTTTCATCCATATGAGGATTGTTAAAGTCAAGGTTTGTTGAAATGCTTCCAGAGGTACTTGTTATGATCTATCACTTGATAAGAATTGTTAAAGGATGTAAAATCAAACTAAAAACAAACCAAATTATCAAATTTTAACAGCTATAGTTGTAAATCCTCCAAACCACTGCATGGTTCAATGCAATAATGTCATGATAATCTGATTTTAGCAGTTATTATCATTGCGATTAATGTATAATCAAATTTAGATTTTAAGTAGTTCTTAGAGCACAGAACATGCGCAGACGTCAGTGTGTGATTTTTAAACATCATATATTTGATGGATGGGATGCTCTCTGTCCATTTTTTTGTATCTTGTATCGCCACTATTTGTCAAACCTGAATTTATGCACTTATGTATGCTTCTGTATGGGGAATGTAGCTTCCGAACAGCTTTCGATGTTATCAATATGTTATTGGTATGTGAGGTTTTTTGACCCTCTGTTGAGATTCCCCTGATGTCTTGTTCAAAGTGATGATTTACTGTGGCGAATATTTTATATTTTATCATGCGTACCTTGTCACAGCATTGATATCTGATTCAACCTTTTACTAAATTATGAAGCTGTAAAATTAAGTAATTTATTCCCAATTAAATGTTAGCCCAGTACTGTATGTATGGGAATATTGCTTGAGTTTAGTACCAACGTTTGGCACCAAAGGTCTTTTAGATTGTGCAATATATTTTATTCATGTCAGGATTAATACTCTTTTTGTGCAGATGTATTATTAAGGTCATGATAAAAAAAATGATACACAAAAACATAAATTAGGACCACAAGCCTAATCTCTTATTCTGTCAATTATTTTTTCAATTAATAAGTTGTTTTGACTCTAAAATGTCAAAACGAACCGACAGTTTGAAACCTCAAAATATTCCTTTTAAAGTGATGTATAGAGCAGAAAAGTGCACAAGCTGGAACAAGCAAATTACTGTTATTTTCACTGTTGATTTTCAAAATAGTTGCAAATAAATTTTCTCTTGATCGCCTAGTCAGCTTATTGACTAACAAGTCCAGCTACATAATATTTTATCTATAAAGCTCTTGTATGCCTTACTTTAAGTTCAAAGAGTGAGCAGGATGTCCAGTAGCCTTTCAGGCTCACTTGTCTGTTGCTTAAATCGGCAGACATGGCTACAGCATATGTAGTGTCAAAACACATTATATGTGTTATTTAGTGCTGTCATTTATTTTTTAAACTGCTTTTTGGCAAATATACATGTTTTTTTTTATAAAATAAAATAAACAAGGTAGTTTAATTTGTTAAAAAATAAATAAAATGACATTCATAAAGGTTTAACTGTATGTGTCTTACTGCATAATGGACCACAATTGACTCTATTTAAGATTAGCACAAAGCACAAATCCTGCTGCTATGTACACTGTTTAGTTATGTATTGTAGTGAGGTCTTTGAAATGTCGTCTGAGGAGTTATGCATGATAAAATCCTGAAACCATGTTCTCACAGTGATTCATCAGTCCCTGGTATCTTTTTTGTGTGTTTGATCATTTGATCTGGTTATAGAGTTAATGGGGATATCTTTAAAAAGCTTTTTTTGTCAAAATATTTGTAAAATGTTGTTTATCTCTGTCTGCCTGGTGTTCCACCCTGCAGTGCCTTGTTGCACTCATTTTGAATGGCAGGAACCTTCGGCTCTTAGATGTTTTGACGTTCATCCTGCAGGGCCAAACGAAAGACACACTTGGGGTTCAAGGGTCGCAATGGTTCAGCCCTAAATGGACTTCTTTGTCAGGGAACACAACAAATGCTCTTCATGAACTTATGAAGCATTTTAAAGGAGCACAGTACAGTTGTGAAAGAGCACAACAGAAGTGTTACAAGCAACTGGCCTTCCCCCTGCCTTCTCGTGGACAGATGTTTGTCAAAGCAACGAGAACGAACCCCGCTGCCCTTCTATGTGTCGTTTATCTCTACACTGTGGTTCAGCCTCGAATCAAAGCACAGACACTGTCCATTTTCGTAGATTAACTTTGTCCCACATGCACACTGTTTATTCTATATTTGAAGCCTGTCGGAAACATGTAATTTTCCATTAGTACTGAATGAAATGAGTGAATGTTTATGTACAGTAATACTTACTGTTGTGCTTCTCTGCCGTACCCGAGCATGGTGGGAACCAGGAGAAGCAGATTCAAGCTCAACACTGTTCGGAGACCTCAGCAAAACCACTGCTTCCAAAAGAGTATTAAGTATTAATAAGGTCATATTGCATTATTCAAACAACACTGTTGTACACTGAAGGAAATACATTTTATGGAACTCTTTATAGCCTACAATATATTACTGCTGTTGAGGTCAGTGTTGTAGTTTCGTTTTGAGTTACCGGTATTAATTTGCATGATATTTTGAACAATTTAAAAATGTGTGTACATAGTCTGATGGATATTTTACATTCCTGTCCACATTTAACTCTCCATTGCTGTGTGGAGAAGTGAGGGCGCCCCCTGCGGATATGTGGGGTGATGTGGAGGCCTCAGTGCTCTTTACTGTGTGTAACTGAATGAAGCTGAAAGTTTGACTTCAGTGAAGCCTACAATAACTGTCAGTGTTTGCAATTAAGTTTTTGCAGCAAGTAAAAGCACAGAGAAGTTATGAGCAACTTACTGCCTGATTAAACTTTTGACATTTCTTTAAGAAAAAACAAAGATGGAGAAGATGTATGCATTTAAAGGCTGTTATAACATACAAATAAGGCAGTGGCATGTGTGGGGACACCCTTTTATTAATTCACTTTGTTTATAAAATCAATGTTGCTTATTTAATTAATTTATGTACTATTTTATTTCTTTATTTATTTGGATATTGTGGAAAAATGTAAACATGAAGGAATTGAATGTGTTTGAAGCTTGTGTGGTCTCACTAAGCCGTTTACAAGAAAATTGCAAAACAGACAAAAACTAATACATACATACATACATGCATACATACATACATGTTCATGTCTATTTTATTTACTGAGTATCAAAATCAGAAGAATGTTAATGTTTTTTGCTGTAATTTTGCTTTTCCTTTTGCTGACGTTGTTTACGTGGGACAGTTTCCTCTCTTTGTGCCAGTCTCTAATGCCACCTCATTTTTGTACAGACAATGCTAAGCAGTCAGCAGAAGATGAAGGCTAAATTTGTAAAGATTTTGTCAGTCACATTACAAAAATGGATATTTAAATGTTTATATCTTTGGTCATTAAATGCTGTTGATATTTTTCACTTCAGCTTGGATTCCTTATTG
The DNA here is from genome assembly GCF_023055335.1 of Clinocottus analis. Classification (NCBI taxonomy): domain Eukaryota; kingdom Metazoa; phylum Chordata; class Actinopteri; order Perciformes; family Cottidae; genus Clinocottus; species Clinocottus analis. Next base: position 14,274,252 of record NW_027176042.1, read on the forward strand.
TTCTTGTCTAATCTATTTGTCATTAAAATATCATCTAAAAAATTGACCAGTCATATGTAAAAAAAAAAAAAAAAAGATAGAATAATTCCACTGCATCATCCAAACCGCACGGTCGCTGGAGCCAATCCCAGCTGACATTGGGATTCATCCTGGAGAGGATGACAGTTTATCACAGGACACACACAGAGACAAATCAGTTGTGTGACATTCTACATAATAATAGTTTATCTGTGGATGTTTAGTCAGGCTTTAGAAAGCATCATAGCACAGAGACAGCACCGGGGAATATTACTATTTACCACCTAATGACATCAGATAAAGGATTCATCTTTGTACTTGTCTTGTTAGACCTTAGTGCTAAACTAATATAAAAACCTGGATGACCTGCAACTTTCTAATGTTAAACTCAGACAAAACAAAAGTTATTTTACTCGGACCAGAACATCTCTCCAGTTGATCCAGAATGCTGCAGCTCGTGTACTAACAACAGCTAAGAAAATAAATCCTATTACTCCCACTGGCTCCCTGCAAAATCCAGAATCAAATATAAAATCCTTCTCCTCAACTACAAAGCCTTAATTGGTGATGCACCATCATATCTTAAAGAGCTTATAGTGCCATATTACCCTACTCATGAGTTGTTCTAAAGTAAGCTATTTTGTTTGCTAACTCTGCAGTTTAATATAGATGTGAGATTGAAAAGATATTGAACTTTTACGTGTTCACTTTACATTGCAGTGAACTATATCACTTTGATTTCGAGAGAGCAGCTCTTCCATTATCTAATGCAGAGAGGCTCTGTATCAGCTGTCAAAGATTGAAACATGAGTATTGAGAGGCATCACGAGGACCAGAAAAGAAATCCAAGAGTTGAGCAGGTTATGTGGCGATCCTTTGCATTTGTTCATAATGTCAGTCAGTAAAGATATCAAGCACTAAGCTGAGGTCTTCAAAGGAAAGATGATAGGCTGCTGGCTACTTCCACAGACACAAACAGCTCTCTGCGGGAGTAGTGGGATGTTTTAGGTCCTCTGATTTACTAAACCAACAACCCTGTCCATGCCAGCTGGTTTGAATGGTATTGTTTTGATTAATGATACCTTGTATCCAGCAGGCATTGTGACTCATTGTGTGGCTTAAAGACAAATACACCGTCAGATTTAGCCATGATATCACACCATCAGTGTTTGGCAAAGCAGTTTGGCTCATTTTCATGCATCATATGAAGTATAACCAGCAGACCTCAGAGGCTTGTCTCTCACAAACTGAACATCAGAGACTCTAAACAGATGAAGCTTTCAGGAGATACGAGGTCTGCTGCAGAACATGCCTTTTTGCTGGGTAAAACTGTTTTTTTTTATTCTATAGTCGAATAGCTTATTCATTTGTTTTAAATATGTGTGCATTATCTGTAAGAAAGCATGTTTTTATTTTTAATGGAATGGGATGGATTGTAAAACAATATCAGAAAAGGAGTGAATTGCACTGTTAATAACTGCTTTAACACTTGAGGCAATTCATAGCTTTGTCCTTTTTTTTTAGAAAGTATTTATGAGAACATATTTGAGAAACATGGATATGAAATGAGCTAATAAGTGTAACAAGAATAAGATCTAAAACAGGTTTCTTTTTTGTACAATGTGATACTTCTCTAGGTAGTCTAAACATAATTTAATGCTATAGTTATTCAGAGAAAAATACCACTGTAAACTACACTAAGCTGTGTAAAATGTATGCATAGGAACTAAAAAATACAACATTTAGCTATACAAATACTTGTCCTCTGCTTGTGCAGTAGAGACCTCTGACATGTCCCACAGATTCAGGAGCAAACAGGTGCAGTGAGATTAGTGGCGGGAACGGCAGCTGTTATCTGTCACAATGTTAATGAACTGGCTCCCCAAAGGGGAAGCACACAGTGGTTGCTTTACTCCCAAAGAATTTCTGTAATTTATTTTCTTCTCTGCTTTAAGGAAGAGTGGTGATGCAATACGAAAAATATTTAATCTTTACTGCCACTTGAACTCCTTAAAATATTGCATCTAGTGACGCCTTATGTTATTATTCAGATAAAAATTGTGATTGTTTCGTTAACCTGTGTGTTTTTGCTGCTTCACAGGCAGACCTGTCCAGTGTTCTAGGTAAGAGACACTACAAAGTGTTGGAATAAATATGAAAGCCAGAATATTTGTCCCAAGCGGTGGTAATCTATCAGTTTAATTTATTTGTGTGAATGAATTTGTTTTGTGTAAGAGCACAAATTAAAGAAATAGTTGGCTTTTTATTCACTGCATGGCAACGACTTCATGAAGCTGCTGCCAAGAAATAAAATATAAAAATATAACTAACGTTAAATTAAATACATCCCTGTAGTCGCATGAGCGCAAATATACACAAAGAGGCTGTTAAGGTGAATTGTTTGGCTTGTTGATGTTTAGCCACCGTTAGCGACCTTCTTTTTTAAGATTCATAAAATATTCAAAATTCACTAGGTTGGTATTTGCTAATATATTGTGGCTTGTGTTAACCACAGACCTTATTTCAGGAATCTAACCAAAACCCCATATGCATCAAGACGTAGAAACCGGCAGGTTTCCTGCACCACACTATGCTCAGCATGAGAGTGTTTTTCCCACAATGTCCAACCATTTCATTATGGTCTCATTCCACATGTGGGAGATCCCTATTTAAGTTAAATTACTTCTGCATTCTTAGCTGCACAGCGTGTCGGTATCTCAGATGCTTATTTAGTTGTAGTTGTTGGTTCTGTCTCCTGACTGAGCTCAGATTAGACTGTGCTTTTTGTCAAAACATGGCTATTGTGTTTTTAAGTAAGTGATTTTAATTTGAAATCCTAGGCTGAGCGACAACACACTCAGACTCAACCCTCCAATGACACTACTATGTTCTAACCTAATGTTTGTTTTACAATGAGTGACTACTACTTTAGCTACTACTACTACTACTACTACTACTACTACCACTACTACTACTACTACCACTACTACCACTACTACTACTACTACATTTGCTCAAGTGAATCAAGAAACACAATCCGTTCTTCTTCCATTTTCTCTTCCATAAACCAAGTCGTGCTTATCTTTGTGTTGTGCAAAGAAAAGTGTAAAGACAGCAGACTTTCAACAGAATGTATTTAATATAGATCTACAATATATAGTGAGAGCAGTCTAATGAAAAGCATATTCTATGATTTTCATTTGTGTCTCTCAAAGAGGTTGCAGTTTATTCTTCAGCCTCCTTTCCCTGAAATTGACAGAAAAAGAAGAGAAGAAATCGTTAATGGCAGTATCGCCTATGGGTGGAAAATATTGTCATGTGACATGTGTGTAATTTGCTTCGTTTCAAATCCAAATTGAAATAGCTGCATACTCATGCATGTGAAATATTTCAAACATTAGTTCATTAAACTAATCATGCTGCTTTTCTGTAAGACTATCAATAACCATTTTCACTTTTACAACAGCTCACTGCCTGAGTTTTATGTATCACTTACTCTTCCAATGTCTCGACTCTTTGCTCTCAACTTGTTGACCTGAGTCTCAGCGATGTCAGCTCTCTCCTGAGCTTCCTCCATCTCATGCTGCACCTTCCTGTACCTGGACAGGTGAGTGTTGGCCTGCTCTTCCTGTGAGGAAAAATTCAACTCTGGAGTCAACATCCATCATCATTACTGACATAAAAGTGTGAATGTATTTTTTTTTTCCAGGTCTATAAGTTTATGACTCACAGCCTCCTCAGACTGCCTCTTGTAGGCCTTCACTTTCAACTGCAGCTTGTCCACCAGATCCTGCAGTCTGACAACATTCTTCTTGTCCTCTTCTGTCTGCAGAAATTCATGATAGAAATGTATTATTAGCATCTTTGTCTGACTATTATACCAATCGTTACAGAGCAAAACAACTGCCTACCTGATAGGTGAGCTCCTTCACTCTTCTTTCATATTTACGAACACCTTTGATAGCCTCGGCTCCTCGTCTCTGCTCGGCTTCAACTTCAGCTTCAAGCTCACGTACCTGAAATATAAACGATGTACATGAAGGGCAAGATTCTATATATTAAAAAAACAGTTGATATCAGATCACATTCGTCTTTACCCGAGCTTCCAGTTTTTGGAGCTGCTTCTTGCCGCCCTTCATGGCCAGATTCTCAGCTTCATCAAGGCGATGCTGCAGGTCCTTTACTGTCACCTCCAGGTTCTTCTTCATCCTCTCCAAATGAGAGCTGGTGTCCTGCTCCTTCTTCAGCTCTTCTGCCATCATGGCAGCCTGAAATGATGATTTTCATATTATTGGATATAAACCTATTACATTCTAATGTTTCAACTGCGAGAGTGTGTTCAATTGCGTAGAAATGCATACGGTTGACTCACATCAGTGATGGCCTTCTTGGCCTTGTCTTCAGCATTTCTTGCCTCCTGGACAGCATCTTCCACTTCACCCTGGATCTGGATGAGGTCAGCCTCCAACTTCTTCTTGGTGTTGATGAGGCTGGTATTCTATGATTAAAGAAGCTAAAATGAATTGTCATTTCTTGAACTATTGTAGAACATTCTTGTTTGTCAACATTTGAGCATACCTGAGAGTGCAGCAGTCCCACACGCTCGCTGGCATCAACCAGCTCCTGTTCAGCCACTTTGCGGCTTCTGTCCGTCTGCTCCAGTGCAGCTCTCAGCTCCTCGATCTCAGCCACCATCAGGTTGTTCCTGCGCTCCACCATGGCAACCTGCTCCCTCATGTCTTCCTGACCTCTTATGGCGTCATCAAGATGAAGTTGGGCATCCTGAATTGTAAAGCATTAAAAAGATATGTCAGCAAACACTTTCAGGATGTTTTCAAAGCAAGATGCTAAGCCACAAATCCTTTTGTGGACGTACCTTAAACTGTGCCTGCACGTTTCTCAGCTGTTTCTGGGCTTCAGCTGCCTGGCGGTTGGCGTGGCTCAGCTGAATCTCCATCTCGTTGAGGTCTCCCTCCATCTTCTTCTTGATTCTCAGGGCATCATTCCTGCTCCTGACTTCAGCATCCAAAGTGCTCTGCATGGACTCAATCACTCTCTGGCTGTTCCTCTTGATCTGGTCAATCTCCTCGTCTTTCTCTGCAAGTTTTCTGTCAATTTCACTCTTGACTTGGGTGAGTTCAAGCTGAATGCGCATCATCTTGGATTCTTCATGCTCAAGGGTAGCCTGTGAACAAGTGTGCTTACTTTATCAACTGGTGCGCATAACAGGTACTTCATTCAAAATATAGAAATGGAGGCCAAGTCCCAAAGAGGGAGAAATAGCATTGTGTCAAATCCAACACCTTTACAAGATGAGTCTGAGAGGCTCCGCAAAAGCTCTGCTAATATTTACCTCTGCCTCCTCCAGAGCAGTCTGGATCTCTGACTTCTCAATTTCCACTGTCTTCTTTCCCTTCTCGAGCTCATGAATCGTTTTACCGCAGTCACCAAGTTGTTCACTCAAATCTGCGATCTCCTCTGTTGGAGCAGATTCATAAAGTATACATTTTAGATAGTGAAGCAGTATAAAAAATATAAATTAACAAAGACACTTTAGATAAATTGATTTGCTGCTTCTTATTTCTTTTGGGAAAACATAATAATGATCTTACGTTGCAGGTTCTTGTTCTCTCTCTTCAAGGTCTCCAGGTGGTCCAAAGCTTCTTCATAAGAGTTTTTTAGCTTGAACATCTCAGTGCTGAGAGAACGAGATTCTTTTAAAGCTCCCTCAAGCTCTGCCTGGCTTTCCTCATACTTCTGCTTCCACTCTGCAAGTATCTGAAACATAAACAGACCCATGTGTGTCAGTCATTGACAAGTTATACTCATTTAAACAAAAAGGCAAAGATAGAAATCTAACCTTGTCAAAGTTCCTTTGCTTCTTGTCGAGGTTAGCAGCCAGAGCATTAGCTCTCTCCACGTCAATCATCATGTCTTCCACTTCACCCTGCAGTCTCTGTTTTGTCTTTTCCAGAGAAGCACACTTTGCATTCACAGCCTCGATGGATTCTTCTGCATCCTGAAGACGCTGGGCGAGCTTTTTCCTGTTAAACCATACAGTAAACAGGATCTGTGATGATTTACTGAATCAGTGCATGTGGAAACAGGGTGATTTCAGGACTGGTCCTTACTTCGCCTCCTCCAGCTCCTCAGTGCGCTGGATGGCATCGGTCTCGTATTTGGCTCTCCACTGAGCCACCTCGCTGTTGGCCTTTGACATTGCCCTCTGCAGCTCAGATTTGGCCTCCTGCTCCTCCTCATACTGCTCTCGGAGCAGGTCGCAGTCGTGACGCGCTGACTGAACAGCATGAGCCAGGGCGTTCTTGGCCTTTAAAACAAAGGAGCATCTCATTAATATTTGATACCAATTTTCTGATGGCCCTTTTCTCTGTAATAATTCTGCTGATTCCATAGACTTTTACCTTAACTTCCTCCTCTATATGCCTCTTCAGCTCCTCAATCTGCTGAGTGTACGCCTGCTTGGCTCTCGTCAGCTGAGAAACAAAAGCTTCTTTCTCCTCCAGCTGACGCGTACATTCACCTAATCAAAGATATTATTGAACTTAATCAGAAAAAAATTATAACAGTTTACGTAATAATGTAAAGTAAGGTTTTCCTCTTGGGCTATCATATTGAACAGAGATACATTTAGAAAGTTTAGAGGTCATGACATGTGCTGCTATGTGCAATCTGCAACAAATATGACAATATAACACTTTAAAATGTAATGTATGCAACAGGAGCTTAGTTTTGAACACCCCAAACTATCATAATTATACCATTTTCAGTTTGAAGTCTTGCTTTCTGTGTACTCAGGTCGTTCAGATGACGAACATTTTCATCATTCTTGGATTTGAGCTCACTCAGCTGATCTTCTAATGTCCTGCACATTTTTTCAAGGTTTGCCTGGTAAAAATAAAACATATATATATTTATGAAACTATTACCATTATATTTAGCTTTCTGTAAGAAAATGTACTTTTCTCACCTTTGATTTGGCAATGGACTCCATATTGCTGCTGAGGTCGTCGATCTCCATCTTGTATTCACTTTTCTCTTTCTCCAGCTTCTGCTTGACTCTCTGGAGGTTATCAATCTGTTCTCCCAGCTCCGCCACACTGTCAGCCTGCTTCTTGCGGAGAGCTGCAGCCGTGGCCTCGTGCTGCAGCGTGGACTCTTCCAGATCACGACGCAGTTTCTGGAACTCGGCCTCACGCTTCTTGTTCATCTCGATCTGAACAGACGTTGCTCCACCAGCTTCTTCCAGCCGCTCGCTGATCTCCTCAAGTTCCCTGGAAAGATCCGACCTCTGCTTCTCCACCTTGGCCCGAGCAGCCCGATCAGCCTCAATCTCCTCCTCCAGCTCCTCAATACGAGCCTAAAGCACAAAAAGTTTAAGTGAATACCATTTATTTGATAGTTGAATGTTCCTGTTACCTCCGACTAGTACTCAAAATGTTACCTGGAGTTCCTTGATCTTTTTCTGGAGTTGGATTCCAAGAGTTTGCTCATCCTCAATCTTACCGAGAATCTGGCTCATCTCAAAGTCCTTCCTGCACAGGACAGAATAAATTGTTGCATTTAAGTTACGTGTAAGTAGTGCCTTCAATAACGTAAGTAGAAGGATGGTGTTTTGTTATACATACTTCTTTATTTTCTCATCAGACTGCTGCTTGTCATTCTCCAGATCCATTATGGATTCTTGTGCCAGTTTTAGATCACCTTCAAGCTTTCTTTTTGCTCGCTCAAGGTCCATACGGAGTTTCTTCTCTTGCTCCAAGGAACCTTCAAGCTGTCCGTGAAAAATATATTTCATCAAATTTAAGTTACAATTGTTAATATTTTCAGAAAATCATACTCCATCTTTGTTGATGTATAGTTTAGTGCTGTATGTAGTCCAGCCCAATTGTGTCAAGATGATAATAGTTTTACTTTAATGTTTCTTACAATGTGCAACTCAAAGTTGTATTAAGTAAGCATTAACTGTGACAGATAACCAGATAATCAAAATTTGTCGATAAAACCACAGTCATATTGTCCGTGCTTTTAAACGAGGGTGTCCCCAAACAAACCTTGATTGAGATCATTTAAAAAAAACGTTAAACTTTGTTTTTTATACTTCAGATATAACTTACATCGTCCACTTGCTGCTCCAGCTTGGTTTTGGCCTTTGTAAGACTGTTGACTTTGTCTTCCTCGGCCTGCAGATCATCAAGGGTCTGCTGATGGGCCTCTTGGAGGGCTTTCTTCTCTTTGGTCAACTTGACAATGCTCTCATCTTGAGATGCCATTTCCTCAACCAGGTTTTTAACCTGTATTCACAATATTGTTAATTTACTTTAACAATATTGTTAAAGTATGGGAAAGCATTTTACAAGAGCCAACTTTAGGACCTCATGGAAGAGTTACCAACCTTGTTCTCAGTGGCATGCTTCTCTTTTTCTACTTTGGCCAGGGTGAGCTCCAAGTCATCAATGTCTTTCTTCAACTCGGAGCACTCGTCCTCCAGCTTCCTCTTCTTTGCAGTCAGCTCAGCATTCATTTCCTCCTCATCCTCCAGTCTCTCAGACGTCTCTTTGAGTTTGGCCTCAAGCTGGATTTTTGATTTAATGAGCCCCTCACACCTTTCCTCTGCATCACTGAGGGTTTCACCTTCCTAGATGTGATACGACATAACATTAACATAATATTTATTTAACTTTAAAACCAGGATCTCAGAGAAAGCAATTCCCGCATTCTTTGCAACGTACAGACTGAATTTGTAGCTGCAAGTCATTCTTCTCCTGCAGCAGGGAAACCATCTTCTCCTCCAGTTCTTTCTTCTTAGCCAGAGCCTTTGCTAGATCCTCTTTCATCTTTCCAAAGTCTTCTTTCATTTGGGCCATTTCTTTCTCAGTTTCTGCACTCTTCAGCAGAGGTTTAATCTTGAAGTACAGCTTCATCCATGGCCATGTTTTGACATTCATGAATGAGCGAATGTTGTACTGGACGGAGTAGATTGCCTCTCTGACAATAACAAAGAAGAAAATGTAATAGAAAATGTGAAAAAGTTGCAGACTTTTACAACACGCTTTACATTTTCAGACAACATCAATAACAGACACAGTACCTGCGCTCCATCATCTTGACAAACTCTCTCCTCATGAGGTAACCTCTGCTGAGAGCCTGAGTCATTGTGACCAGCTCAGCCAGTTTCTCATCTCTCATCTCCTCCAGAGTTCCCAGCAGACCGGCTTTGAAGAACACCTGCGAGTCAATGATTATAATTGTCTTTAAGTAATTCATTATTTATGATAGTTAATGTTATACCTCTACCTAAATCAAGTCCTCTATACCTTGGTGTGCCCAAACTTGTACTGAGTCTGGTCCACATCGATGGATCCTAGCAGCTTCTCTGAGGCTTTCTTGTTGTCAATGAATTGTCCCTCAGGGATGACACTAGCATTCAATACTTTGTATCTGAAAGTAAATATATTTTACAGTGAGATGACAATTTGAGATTTCCATTTTTCAATGACTGCCAATGTCATATTTCCGCTACCTCTGCTTGAAGTCACCGTAGAGGATTCTGCTGGGGAAACCTTTCCTGCAAATCCTGATGCCTTCCAGCACACCGTTACACCTCAGCTGGTGGATGACCAGGAAGTTCTCCATGAGACCTATGATCATGTATTATATGTAATGAATTAATAGTAGTACTAGAAATGGTCAAATTCCATGACACATTGTTATTTGTGTTGCCTTTTGTCTCTAATTTCAATAAATGTATCAATTTAGTCAACATTGACACAAAGCGCACATACCTGGTGTCTTTGATTCATTGGGAATCAGGCAGCGCACAAAATGAGGATGTGTGCATCTCAAATTTGTCATCAGCTTGCCCAAATTCTCCTGAAGAATTAAAAGGATATTTCATTGGCAAAAGGCTCTAAATTAGTGCAATGAAGTATGGGAGTCCTTCTTTTATATCTTACCCTGAACAATGCAGACACTGTCTGGAAAGAACCACCCTTCTTCTTGCCACCTTTCTTTGAGCTACTGTCAGCTGTGCAATGACAATTACATAAAATTATTCCATTTAACACAAATACATTTGCATTATTTTATATTGCATAATATAAAGACAGATAACAGCATGTACCTTCTGATCCGGCATGTGCTAAATAGAGGTGAGCCAACAGTTTGACTGAAGACTTCTGGTAGAGCTGAACCACTGAGTCGTTCAGGGGGTCTTTGTTCTTATCCAGCCAGCCAGTGATGTTGTAGTCAACAGTGCCAGCATAGTGCACCAGGGCGAAATGGGCCTCAGCTTTGCCTTTGGCAGGTTTGGGCTTCTCAAAAGCCTTGGTTTTACCAAGATGCTGGTCATACAGTTTGTTCTTGAAGGTGGTGTCTGATGCCTTGGGGAACATACACTCCTCTTCAAGGATGGAGAAGATGCCCATTGGCTGTTATGATGAAATGATTATTTAATACAAAAGATTTCAAGTCGTCAAATAGTTTTCTGTGTTTGTGAATATTCAGCATGCCTCTCACCTTCTCAATCAGCTCAATGCAGGCAGCCAAGTCCATACCAAAGTCAATGAACTCCCATTCAATCCCCTCTTTCTTGTACTCTTCTTGCTCCAGGACAAACATGTGGTGGTTGAAAAACTGTTGCAGCTTTTCATTGGTGAAGTTGATGCACAGCTGCTCCAAGCTGTTGTACTGCACACATGAACATATCACAGGTCAGTAAAGACCTTACGTGACAGCTTTAAATGAAGATGCATAAGAGTATGCATCAATCAGTCAAACAAACTCACGTCAAAAATTTCAAACCCAGCAATATCCAGGACACCGATGAAGAACTGTCTGGGCTGCTTGGTATCCAGCATCTCATTAATTCTGACGACCATCCACAAGAACATCTTCTCATAGACAGACTTGCAGAGAGCACTGACGGAATTGTTGACCTGAATTTTTACAGATACAATATAGATTTAAAAAATATCATTAATCAAAGTTTCAAGGGTCAAACAGAATATCGCGTCAAGATTCACAAGACTGCATGTAATAGTTTTACCTGAGGCACAGTCTGGCCCTTAGTCACAAACTCATTTCCGACTTTCACCCTCGGGTAGCACAGTGCCTTCAGTACATCAGCCGAGTTCAAGCCCATGAGGTAGGCAATTTTGTCAGCGACTGCAAAGAAGCAAAAATGTAGTGGTAAGAGGTAATTTTATAGTGGTTATTAAATGTTTGAATTCATACTTTTTCACTTGTTTTCAAAAGCAACATACCCTCATTGCCATCGGGCTCAGCCTGCTCTTCACGCTGTTTTTGCTTGAACTTCAACGCTCCGTGATGCATCACGGCGCCGGTCAGCTTGTAAATTCCGGCCTTTTCATCAGCACTGAAGCCCAGGATGTCGATGGCAGTCTGTGAGTATTCAAAGAAAAGCAATAAGTTATGCTCTATATTGCTGATCTATAATTAAAACATTTCTAAATTAATACATTTCTTGAGGGTCTCGACGTGTAGATTTTCTTACATCAGTGGCAATGAACTCCTCAACATCGTCAATACTCTTGACAGTGATTTCACCTTGACTAATCATGGGATAGTCGAATGGATTGGTGGTGATGAGGAGAGCCTCTGAAAAAAAAGCCATTCTGGTTAGTTCTTGTCAGCACACGTACAGCAGGTAATAATTGGTCTTTGAAAATCTAAAAAGTCTCACCTATCAGCTCAGGTTTGTGGCCTGTCATGAGCTGATAGAAGATGTGGTAGCTCCTCTCTGCAGACAGCTGGAACGTCACTCGAGACTTCTCCAGTAGATCTGTCGATCACAGTGAGACACCAGTCAGTTTTGTTCAATGAACTAAACAAAAACAAACGGAAGTATCTGCTTTATTGTTTCTACACTCACATGTTTCAATGTCGGCTGAGGCCAGCTTCCCAGTTGTTCCAAAATGGATTCTGATGAATTTACCCTGTTAAAAAAAAGGACTTTAGATTAGTATTATAACTTATTGCATTCTGATATTGTTCAAAAAGAATCAGGTACACTTACAAAGCGGGATGAGTTGTCATTCCTCACAGTCTTGGCATTACCATATGCCTCCAGCAGGGGATTGGCTGCAATGATTTGATCCTCCAGCGACCCCTTCATTCAGAAAGCAATTAATGGAAACATTCATACTTCATCCACTGATAGTTCAAGACGATCACAATCAATTTATGTGTCAGCTTTGTTGACACCTTTTCCTGAAACAGATTTATTCATTTACCTTTATTTTTCCAGCGGTCTGCGGCTCTGCTTTCTTTCCTCCAGCCACTGCGATTGTCGCAAAGTACTGAATGACTCTTTTGGTGTTGACAGTCTTTCCTGCACCAGATTCTCCACTTAGAGCAAAAAAAGATGAATTAGCACCAGACACATCTCTTTGAAGGTAAACTGAACAAACCTTGAAAAAAAACTTAACTTGTGATATGAAGCATCCTGTCTATGTTGTGGTATGTTTATGTCAAATAATATATAGTTTGCTGAAACTTTTCTTCGACATTGAGTTACAATAATTTCAGGATTACTTTCTGTTAAACAAACAATTTATAAGACGTACGTGATAAGGATGGACTGGTTATCCCGGTCTGTAAAACAAAACAAAAGTTACATACTTTCAGATTACTTCCATAACTGTATTTTATTTATTCTGACATTTGCTAGAAATGTACCAATCATGTGAAGTTATAATAACCCATTATTCCAAGGCTTTGAAAACAAAACAAAAAAAATGCTTCTGTTTGATAATTGCTTAATAGATTCGTGTTTTGAAGTTCAAAACATTTTATATATACTGTAATAGTTGCTTTCTTCTTGTGCGATTTTTCATTTAAAACATACAAAGTTTCAAAACACTTGTCACACACCAGTGAGCATGAACTGATAGGCGTTATCAGAGATGGAGAAGATGTGGGGTGGAGCTTCAATCCTCTTTTTGCCTCTGTATCCTTGCACAACTGCTGCATCGTACACTGGGAGCCACTTGTAGGGGTTCACAGTCACGCAGAACAGCCCCGAGTAGGTCTGTGAAGACAGAGAGGATTTTTACTGAGGTCTTCCTTTAGTGATCGTTTGGTCTCGTGATGTGATGACGAGGTCAACACTCACGTAGATCATCCATGCTGCATATCGCTCTTTGAGGTTATACAGCACAGACGGCTCACTGAGGTGGGTCATCATGGCCATGTCCTCAATCTTGTCGTACTTTGGAGGGTTCATGGGGAAGATCTCAGTGTCTTTTACAGTGAGAGTCTGTAACAAGGACAGCAACAACACAGGACTTCAGTTTTTACAGTGGAGAGCAAGCGGGTCAGTATTCATTATTATTTGTATTGCAGTCAGAGGAATCATAGAACCACTAAGAAATATCAGTTTAAAATATTTTCACCTTTTATCTTTTGGGTTTATTACAGATAAACATAGTTTAGTACATCATTAGTTCTCTCACAAGACCTTTATGCACTGGTATTTCAATGAATACCAAATATAAAACGGCACACAGTCACTCTTGACAGTTTATTTTTGAAATTAAAACTGTTTGACTGTTTGTTTTATCCTGTTGTCATCTCGCTCACCTTTCCACCACCGAGAAGCTCCACGGTGGCTTTGCCCCCATCTCTCTTAGTGAGTTTCCCCTTGAGGTACATCTCAGCGGGCTCAGTCACAAAATATGCCGTTTTAGCATCAAAGGGAGTGTTTTGAGCTTCAATTCTCTCCCTTTCAGATTTCCGGAGATAAAGGGCCGCCGGGCCAAAACACTGCATTTCAGCGTCCGTACTCATGGTGACTCCTTCCTGCAAGTATGTAAAAACAGGACAGCAGTCTTGTACGTCAGTCATCAGCCTTTCTTCTCATGGGGGTATTTTACTAATGAACAAAGCTGTTAACTTTTTTGAATGATATACTCAAGTGACGAACAGAAAAAATGGACAATGCCATAGCTTTACTTATTTATGTTTCATGCTTAATGGAAAAGTTAAGCATAAAAGCAGTTCACAGTTTGTAACTACAGGGTAACATTGCTGTTACATTTTCCATTCACTGTATAACATACCATCTATGTTGTTGCCATGACTTGTTACTAGATGCACTAGACACTTTGGTGTAAGGTAAAAGGTACAACGTCTTTCTTATTTCTAATTATCCAGACACATACTAAAAATAAATATGTTAATTAATTTGGTACCAAGTCCACACAAGATTAAGATTAAGACAGTTAGGACCACATGTAGAATGATGAAAAATGTTCTTAAACAAAATGAAACAGTAAAATAAATCACCTTCTTCCCTCCCCTTCAGATGAATAGTAGTGATGGACTGATGAAGGTTCTGGAGAAAGACACAAATTATGTAAATTAGTAACATCAATTTAACAATTTCATATTAAACATGGACTTACTCTCACTGAAGTCCTGGCACAAACAAGACAGTATTCACTTTGTGGTGTTCATGCTCTGCATTGTTCATTAAGCTGCTGCTTTTCTTCCTGCTAATAAAAGACTGTCACACACTCACCTTGGGCGTTTGTCAGTCCTTGGGCGCGTCCAGCCTCCCTCTTATATAGAGATCAGTGTTCACTCAGCAGACATGTCCTGCTTTATTTGGTCATGTACTTTTATGCTCTCATGCTTGAGTATTTTTTGCATCTAATCTGACCTCTAGCATCTTTTGTCAATGAATGACCCTTACAGTTTATCACAGATTAAACGCCTGTCACTTTCACTTTTCCTGGTTTGAAGAGGCAAGGGATAAGATTTCAAATGAGAAGTATGTATACAGACTATTCTTTTGAATGATTGTGGTTATTCAGTGTATACACTTTAAACATTGTATTATTGGTGTGTCATTACCTGAGGAACCTGACTTAAACATAAATGAACAGGATGATGATGTGATGCTCTTTCATTGACATGAATATTAATCAGACTAATTTGTTTGAATTAAAAACCACCATGTCCTCTGGGGCTACAGCATATGTCGAGATGTCTCATGTTAAACTTTTAAACAGAAAGAGCATGGTGCCACAATAGTCACAGTTCAACAACATACTGAATTTAAAGGTGTATAAATAGATCAAGACACATACAATGCAGCATTTTTTAGAACCCTGAGTAAATATTGTTCTGGCAGCCGTATGGGTTACTGAAGTTCAGACATTGTTTTGGTCTTTACAATAATCTCCTTAATGCACCTTGGCACTGCAGAGGATCCGACTTTAGCCGTGGAGAAGCTCTCATATGTCACTGGTATTCTGTTGCAGAAGCCTTGCAAGTCTTTCCTGTGACAAAGGGGCAGAATTGGGCCTAACAGTTGCTAATCTAAGAACCTGTGAAAATGATGATACCTCATGATAGCAGAAACACTTGCTGAGGTCTGCGTTTTATGAAATCCCAAACTTAATTAGATTTGTTCAGTAGGGATAAAGGACAATGGGAAGAAGAACAATAGTCATATTAATAGCGCTTTAATTTACTCTGTTGTTTAAATTATCCATCGAGGAGATATCCTGTAAGACATGAAAACAACAAACAAATGGTGATGGTATTTGCTTTGAAGTCCCCTTAATACAAAAAGTCTACGACAAATCCCCTTTAGCACAGTTATGTCAGTGTCACTTCATCTTATCCAAACGTTACTATTTTACAATGTCTTCACACACAAAATGTATTTCTATACAGAATTGTCAGAGGGAAATTTTGAAAGCAAAGTTATGACATAGAAACTTGAAAACTACTTCACTTTGAGTGATAATAAAAACCGGCCAAAGTGTTGAATTATCTCGTTATGATGACAGTGGAAATCTTCTGAAGCAGGGCCAATGTTTGAGTTAATGTGACAAGATTACAAATGCCACATCGCTGCGTCACACTCTCTGAGTGAGAAATGTATGACGATGATGATGATGAAGTGATCAAGTAAAAATGTAGTATGCCTTGGATTGCTACAAATGGTGGCAACACTTAACTTTGAGTATTCTGTATTTGTGAGCAGTACATCAATATTAACTTACATGGTTCATAGCAAACAACAGTTTTACTGTGTTGAATGTATCTGTCAACAACTAAAGTATATATGTGAAGGAAATATAGTAAAACACAGTCGTAATGATACTGGACATTAATAAATAAATACACATCAATAAAAATAAATAAACTACACATGAATAAAATTCTGCTTTAAATTACATTGCTGTGTGTTATAAAGCATTCCTTATAAGTTTGTATACTTCTAATGAATGCTGAATAGTGTTACCCAAATGTATTTTTCCACAGCTGAAGCACATAATTGATGACATACAGACTCGTGCAGTAGAGAAAGGTGTTATTTATCTTCTGCGGCACATGTTTTTGGGGGGGAACATAACTAATTTCACGAGATAGTATTTAAACTGGTCTAACAAAAGCAGTGCTGTCTTTAGACTAATGGCATATTATCCCAAACAATTTTGGCAATTACTGAGGAATATTTGAAGCTCCGCAGCCGTATATTGGCCTGATTATAGTGCATAAAGGAACAGACAGACGATGATTGCAGGGGTCCACGTTCTATTCTTGTGCTTATTACTTTCCAGCAAGTGTGCAGTCTGTGTCATTTTAATTTATATGTAAATGTGAAACACATATAAACTTGAACTTGAATTAATACTGTGTGAAAGGACTAGAATTAGACAATTATAAAGGATGTATAGACTACATGTAAGTAACAGGGGAAACTTGTTGCTATGTTTACATTCTTTGGCCGCTGATATTCTAGCCTCGGGCACTGTCTGGAGGGGAGAGAGTGTCAGGTTTATATTAATCCTCTACTGACAGTGCTTTAACAGTTTGAGGCTTCCTTTTCACTATTTTGGACCCATAATTGGCCCTAAAATTTCAGGCGTGTGAATCTACAGAATGACAAATATTTAGTGGTCTGCCGGCTCAGATGTCTGACTTTCCTGTTGCTTTATGAGGGTGTGATGATCCCAGAGCCCAGACAGATGATAGACATGTTCGTCCTAAATGGGGTCGTCTCACTGGGTCATAGGGCCTCACTCAGCTCTCGAGGGTCTTTGAAATATGATATTACGAATATTATAACACTATCTCTGCCACATTACACATAGAGCTATTACAATAGTTCAAAAGGCTCATAGATTTTGACCAAATGTATTCATTTTTAAATACACTGAGTTTGACTTTTAACAGCAATATGTAGGTTGTTTTTCAGTTGATTATGATTTAAAGTAAAACGTCAACATCTAATTAATTCAGGTTACAGGCTGTTTGATTAGTTTGAAATGGCCACCATTAATCATTGTGTACTATTTATATCATTGTCATGTTTCTATATTTAGATTTGTGTGAATTAATTGTTTATGTGTTTGTAAACTTGCTTGCCTGAAATTGCCACTTTAGAGATAAATAAAGTATTTTGAGCTCCAACTGATTTGAATTGGTTAATATTTTTTAATTTATACCTGCATTATTTATAATGCCTCAGCGGTCCGGAGTTTAATTCGTCCTTTGATGTGTCGCCCCTATCTCTCCCCTGCTTTATGTCTATCTTAAGCTGTAGTCTTATAAAGGTAGTTGAATCCCCCCAAACATAATAATAATAATAATAATAATAATAATAATAATAATAATAATAATAATAAATATTAGGAAGCTGATAAAAATAAACAAAACTGAAAAACTGAGATTTGAAAAGGAAAGAACCTGATAATTTACAGGATTCAAATCAAATTATTATTAAATAATTAGTATCATTAAATAATAAATGAAGCATGACGGTTTCTTTTTTTAAATAACAACCACATTAATAATCTAGTAGCACAAACGACGATCACCTTTGAGTCACCTGAAGTTATCACTCTTCACCTTCATTCACTTTTCTTCACAGTTTGACCTTCTAAACATTAGTTTGCTCACATAAACAATCCAACATTTAATGCAAGACTTCTATTTGCACCTAATATTTCTTTGTCACTTTTACCCATTAAATTTTCAAGCATATCAGATTACACGTCTGCATTTCTGACACCATAACCAGAGAGAAAAGTGAGAGAGAGAGAGAGAGAGAGAGAGAGAGAGAGAGAGAGAGAGAGAGAGAGAGAGAGAGAGAGAGAGAGAGTGTGTGTGTGTGTGTGTGTGTGTGTGTGTTTTATTCAATGACCCTTTCATCTCCTCTCTGTGCTGCTGAAAGTCAAAGTTGCTGTCGACAACTCAACTGTCAGTATCAGACATGAGAAACGACCACCTACTGGTGGCTTAGAAGTCCCCCATGTTGTGCTGCATAAAGTCTCTACAGCTCTATTGTCCAATGTGAAATCCTCAGTGAACAGGTGATTAGATTTGTGTCTCCAGGTTTTTTGAGGCAGGCCCTTGTGTTGTCTCAAGGGCGCGGATGTATTTTTAAATCCTTTCTTTAAATGGTCTTGTTGTACTGTGTGTCCTGACAGATGAACAGAAGACAAGGCCAGGCTTGGAGCCTGACCTTCCCTTAAGGCAAGTGTTTGTTCCCCATACGCGGCAAGAACGGGATCATGTTATATGATGTGTAGTAGTTTGCATTCTTTCCCTGTTGAAAGACGACACTGAATTGGCAAAGATGGGGAGAGGGTTTTAGGAGCTAAATACTGAGCACTTCACACCCCACAAAAGAGGCCTATATATTCAATAAAAATGTGAAACCTGATCTCTTATGCTGCCGGGTGTGCTTATTAGGAAGAAATACAAATATAGCTGTCTCCTCAGCAATGCTCTCAGAGCGCAGCCATTTGTCACAGCCTCAATTCTTATTGTGGAACAACCTTTGATATAAAACACCCACTTCCTCAGTGGTCTTAGTCCTAGTAGATATACTGATGCGTATGTCAATATATTGTAGTCTTCTATTCTATTGTGTTTATTCACTGTGTCAAATCTTACTCAGCATTCTGCAGCAGCAACTGCTGGCACTGATACCAGATAAATAAACACACATTTGAAGGATTATTGATTAATGAGATGAACAATCAAACACTGTTTACACTGTTTAATTGCTTTGACTGTCCAACAAGCTGTATGTCGAAAAGAATAACGCAATAACAGGATGAGAAATTAAAAGATGCAAATTGTGAGGTACGACTCTCAGTATATAAAATAGTAAAAAAAGTCCTTTGCAGATGGAGATGAACGTGTCTATTATAATCATAGTTTTATACTACAACATCAATTTATATCTCTGCATTGTCCAGAAAATCTATTGAACCAGCTTGAAAAGTCTGTTTTTGGCAAACAAGTGAAACTTTATCACATTGCCTGTAATGCAGCAATATTAAAATATATTTAGGAGGTAGTTACCTCTTTATAAATGAGACAGCTGGGTAACATATCTGATGGTAGACACATGTTTAGCCTCATGACCTTATCTGGAAGCATTAGTATCCTTCCTCCAGTTACATTTGTTTTTGTTCTTTCCAGTTAAATACTGATGAATTTTCTCTGTGTCCTTCAGGTACAGTCCACTCTTCATGCGTCTTTTAAGAATAATTAGTTCTAAAATATTCCTTCATCTTGTCCGTGAAGTATTTTGCTTTTGACACAAACTAACATTTTAAGTCAAGCTTTAACTAAAGTTGTAATTTACTTATTGGCTTTTGAGTGAATAGCAAAAGGTTTAAGTTCTTGGAATAAATCTTGACCTTCAGTGTAGTTACCCGACCAGAGGCTTCACTGTGCACAGACACACTGAGGTTTCACTGTGTAGCAGTTCACTAATAGGTCTATTTTCATCACAACTTAACACGGTGCAACATGTGTTTTGAAGCCCATAAAAAACTGTCAGGTCAATGGACTGTCAGTAACATTATCACCACGAGGAAAACATTTGCAGTTATCGTAACCTGCAGGACTTTTACGTGATAACAGGCGACAGTTGACATCTCGACTACGCGCTGCTGCTCAAACATTGAACAACGAGTACAGCACTCAAAATGTGTTTATCTCCAGCGCTGCTATTAGTGATCAGAATGATGTTCCCCAGATAAAAGTCTGATGATTCTTCTTTTTTTTTCATTCACTTTTTTACATGTACACTAATGTTAAAAATAGTAACCTCATCACTAATGTTGGGTATATTTCAGCCGATATAAAGTACCTGATAAAATATACTTCTCATCCAAATATATAAAATACAACAATACAAGGCAAATTGATGTACTCTGCTTTCATTTTACCCTATAGAACTTATCATGAAACCAAAAACAGGTATCATGAGGGGACCATAGCAAAAAGGTTTAAAATCTGGTGAAAAATGAGAGAATTGTCAATGAAACATGATTAAAAATATAAATAATGGAGCTATGAATTTGTTCTTTGGTGCACCTGTTACTGAGACATGTGAGCTTTGTTCTGTGAAGGAAAAGTCTCCTTTCAATCATAAAACCCATCTAATTTTTTTGTTTTACCCTCTATCACTAACATAGGGTGAAAATCTTCTGATCAGGTGCCTGTTGAAAGAACCATGGATTGGAGCAGAGAGACACGCCCACCTTCAATAACGTCAGTGAGCAGCATGAAGCTACACAAAGACCCACGCAACTCAGACAAAAGCAACACAACCAAAATAACGTAACCACAATCGCGCGGTTGAAAATCACCTGACGTTAGTGTCCGAGGGTTAAAGAATGACAATAATTGTCTTCAGCTGTAGCTCATGAAATAGAGTCTTTGATCAATTAATCTATGCATGTAATTAATGAAGTGAAGTATTGTCATATTTGTTTAAAAATATTCTCTGCGTACTTTCAAAGAATATAACTTACATTTAAATGTTCTGCGTGGAATTTTGGAGCATAAATAACTTCATACATCCTTTGAATTAATCGTGAAGTGAAATAAACAGATTAATGGCACGTAAAGGGTATTGAATTGCTTGCAGATTTATTTGTTGTTACACATCAGACAAAAACATCATATTGTATGATTTCTTGTCATGTGTCATGTCTGGACTGATGCTCATTCCTCACCCTCCTTTCCCTTTAAATCAAGAGCAAAGAGAGAAGTTAGAGGTTAAACACTTTGTTAAGATGTGAAGTTACAGAAGTTCCTTGAATTAATATCATTAGTGTCAGAGTGAAAAATAAATACAAATAAACATACCCTGACGATCTCACGGCTCTTTGCTCTTAGCTTGTTGACCTGAGTCTCAGCGATGTCAGCTCTCTCCTGAGCTTCCTCCATCTCATGCTGCACCTTCCTGTACCTGGACAGGTGAGTGTTGGCCTGCTCCTCCTGGAAAGCATAAAGTTAAAGAGGTGATATCTTGAACAATCCTTCCAGTCAGATGAGATTAAAACCATTACATTACACTGCATCATGCTGTCAATACGATGCAGTGTCAGAAAAGGTGTTACTGGTGTGATGCATATTTGCGTCGCATGTGTCAAATGTTTCACACTCACAGCCTCCTCAGACTGTCTCTTGTAGGATTTCACTTTCAGCTGCAGCTTGTCCACCAGATCCTGCAGTCGGGTGATATTCTTCTTGTCCTCCTCAGTCTAGAGGCGGTAGACAGCACAGTTTGTCAGACTAAGTCTAAAGCAGAAAAGTGTTAGGCAATACTCTTCAGGACTTCCAAATGCCAGAGCGGAAATGGCAAAAAGGGCTTTTGTACACTCGGCACCGTCATCATGGAATATCCTGCAGAATGATTTAAAACTCATGGAACTGATGGCACGTACTGCTTTTAAATCTAAAAGGAAAGAAATGAGGCAGGTTCCCAAAAATGTAATTTCTTAAATTAAAGTAAAGTTACATCACTGTCTCTTAGCTTTTAGTTTTTTTTTTAACTTGTCTTGTTTCTGTCTGTAACTTTGTGATTCTGATGTTGCTGCTTGTCTTGGCCAGGTCTCCCTCGAAAAAGAGATTTTAAATCTCAATGAGACTCTCCTGGTTAATTAAAGATTTAAATAAAAACCAATACCATCATCCCATTGTGATTTAGGAGGATCTTCAAAAATACTTGAGAGCATGCAGTATGATCCAACAGACATCTTCCAACAATTCAAAAACAACAGCAGATAAATGTACACAATGTCTGTCTGGAATCGTTCAGTCCTGTCAATCAAGCTGCTCGTAAGAACTGAGTCCTACATGCGTATCACACATTTGGTCATACTAATCTATGCACATAACCACATGTATTTATAGCAGCAACGGTAGATTGCTTATTTTTAGATGCAATCCACTCTTAATCTCTTTAGTATGTATGTCGGAGATGTCAAACAAATGATGGCAATTCATGCCCTCTAGAGGTTTAAAAAATATTCTACATCCAGTTTGACTTCAGCAGCACAAATTACAGAATTTCTGCAAAAAAATATCATTCTGATAGAAAGCAGTTGTGTCACTATTCAAATTCAAATTCAAGGTGCACAATAAAGGTGTTATGCCTTGGTTCTCTGTACCTGGTAAGTCAGTTCCTTCAGCCTGCGTTCATATTTGCGGGCGCCTTTCACAGCTTCTGCTCCACGTCTTTGCTCGGCCTCGACCTCCGACTCAAGCTCTCGGACCTTGACAATAATAATAAATAATACAATTTTATGGTGACATGACTATATATGCTTGAGCAGATAACACATATTTTATGAGCTTGTTGGGTAACATGTTTGTTACAAGTAGAAAATGCAGGAGGTTGTAAAGGCCCTGAAATAAAGCAATTGAGCAATTTAGCCTCAACCGCTGACTCAGCGCGCTTGCAAGTCCATATCGCAGGAGCACAAAGTAAAAAAATAAAATAAAATAAACAAATTAACTTACTCTAGCTTCCAGTTTCTGAAGCTGCTTCTTGCCGCCCTTCATGGCCAGATTCTCAGCTTCATCCAGACGATGCTGCAGGTCTTTTACTGTCACCTCCAGGTTCTTCTTCATCCTCTCCAAATGAGAGCTGGTGTCCTGCTCCTTCTTCAGCTCTTCTGCCATCATGGCAGCCTGAACATGAAATCATTGCAAGAAGGGTAATGAGCAGAATGCCAAAACAACATACGACCTCATTTGTAAGCCATTTGTAAAACAAAAGGGGAGATTTAACAGCAGAGCTGCTCTGAATACCATTTTTTCGGCTCCTGCACTTTGGTAGTAATTAACAGTTAACATACCCATTTCCAGCAACTATCACTCCAGTGTTCTAATGGTACATTGTGTTTGCTAATCGCCTTAGAAGATTATTGGATGATTAGAAAACCCTTGTGCCATGATGTTAGCACAGCTGAAAACAGTTCTGCTGGTGAAAGAAGCTATAAAACTGGCCTTCCTTTGAGCTAGTTGATTGTCTGGAGCATCACATTTGTGGGTTCATTAAACTCTCAAAATGGCCAGAAAAAGAGAACTTTCATGTGAAACTCGCCAGCCTATACTTGTTCTTAGAAATGAAGGCTATTCCATTCGAGAAATTGCAAAGAAACTGAAAATGTGTCTCGGTGATCCCAAACTTTTGAACGATAGTGTACATGTTCATATTCATTCACAGTCATCAAAGACTGATGTCATTAAATCAGCACACGTCCTCTGTCACTCTCAGAAGCTTCACTGCATGTATTTTGAAATAAAACTATCATGATGAGTCCACGAGTGCTGTTTTTACTTCTCCACTCATTCGTCATTAATTTAATGTAGCTGTCCTTTATTTAAAACAAGGGAACTTCTGGCTAACCACTGGAATGTCTCAACTTTGAGATCCAAAAGTGGACCTTCTGTACAAACATCTGGGTTTTCAATAAAACAATACGAACATGCTAAATACTAAGACAGAGCTCACGTCAGTGATGGCTTTCTTGGCCTTGTCTTCAGCATTTCTTGCTTCCTGGACCGAATCTTCCACTTCACCCTGGATCTGGACAAGCTCACCCTCCAACTTCTTTTTAGTGTTTATGAGACTGATATTCTAAAAAGTAAAACAATGTACATAGTAGGTTTTCTATACATTTGCATCAGTAATTTGCTTTTAACAGTAGATAAAAAATACAGATATATAATACCTGAGAGTGCAGCAGTCCCACACGCTCGCTGGCATCAACCAGCTCCTGTTCAGCCACTTTGCGGCTTCTGTCCGTCTGCTCCAGTGCAGCTCTCAGCTCCTCGATCTCAGCCACCATCAGGTTGTTCCTGCGCTCCACCATGGCAACCTGCTCCCTCATGTCTTCCTGACCTCTTATGGCGTCATCAAGGTGCAGTATCGCATCCTTTATGAATAATTATTTTAAAAAATAAAAAATAACTGCCATGCAGTCTGAGTAAAGTAAACTTTATTTAAAAAAGCCACCATACCTTGAGCTGTCCCTGCACGTTTCTCAGCTGTTTCTGGGCTTCAGATGCCTGGCGGTTGGCGTGGCTCAGCTGAATCTCCATCTCGTTGAGGTCTCCCTCCATCTTCTTCTTGATTCTCAGGGCATCATTCCTGCTCCTGATCTCGGCATCCAAAGTGCTCTGCATGGACTCCATCACTCTCTGGCTGTTCCTCTTGATCTGGTCGATCTCCTCGTCTTTCTCTGCAAGTTTTCTGTCGATTTCATTTTTCACCTGGGTGAGCTCGAGCTGGATACGGATGAGCTTTGATTCTTCGTGCTCCAGAGTAGCCTACAAAATTAAATATATGATGTAACATTTCAGAATGCAGATATATTAAGTATCCAGAAGGTTGCAGGTATTAGATCAAAACCAAGATTCCCAACTTCAGAGTTCCTCGTTTGGATTTTTCTTTACAAACAAGTCAATTGAAATACCTCGGCCTCCTCGAGGGCAGTCTGGACTTCTGATCTCTCGTTCTCTGCGGTCTTCTTCCCCTTTTCAAGCTCATGAATTGTCTTTCCTGATTCAGCAATATGTTCAGACAAATCAGATATTTCATCTGTTGAAAAAAACAAAAAACAAAACGAAATTCACATAAAGCAATACAATTATGTGAGCAAAGTTAAGTTAAGTTTGTAAGTTTAATTGTAGTATTGCATAAATTATTCATCTATTTTTCTAAAAACTAAAACTCACATTCATTTTGCATATGCTATATGTTTTTAGTTTTTCCTCAATTGTTTCAAATATTAAGTAAAGAATGCATTTTATGCCAAAAATCACATGCAGTATTTTTTGTCTTACGCTGCAGGTTCTTGTTTTCTCTCTTCAAGGTCTCAAGGTGGTCCAGAGCTTCTTCATAAGAGTTTTTCATTTTAAACATCTCTGTGCTTAAAGTGCGAGCCTCCTTCTGAGCTCCTTCAAGCTCTGCATGGCTCTCTTCATACTTCTGCTTCCACTCTGCAAGAACCTGAAATGTAAGAAACAAATTAGTGTTTTCTGTCACCTCGTATCAACCAGTTGAAACACATTACAAGACATATCCAACCTTGTCAAAGTTCCTTTGCTTCTTGTCGAGGTTAGCAGCCAGAGCATTAGCTCTCTCCACGTCAATCATCATGTCTTCCACTTCACCCTGCAGTCTCTGTTTTGTCTTTTCCAGAGAGGCACACTTTCCATTCACAGCCTCGATGGATTCTTCTGCATCCTGAAGACGCTGGGCGAGCTTTTTCCTGTTAAACCATACAGTAAACAGGATCTGTGATGATTAACTGAATCAGTGCATGTGGAAACAGGGTGATTTCAGGACTGGTCCTTACTTCGCCTCCTCCAGCTCCTCAGTGCGCTGGATGGCATCGGTCTCGTATTTGGCTCTCCACTGAGCCACCTCGCTGTTGGCCTTTGACATTGCCCTCTGCAGCTCAGATTTGGCCTCCTGCTCCTCCTCATACTGCTCTCGGAGCAGGTCGCAGTCGTGACGCGCTGACTGAACAGCATGAGCCAGGGCGTTCTTGGCCTAATAATGAGAAAACACATGAGGCAAATCTAATTTCTTCTGAAAAAAAAAGTGATTATCTGCTGCTACATTGAACAAAAGCATAATGCACTACCTTAACTTCATCCTCAAGGTGTCTTTTGAGCTCCTCAAGTTGATGAATATAAGCCTGTTTTCCTCTTGTTAGCTGTGAAACAAGAGACTCCTTTTCCTCCAACTGACGACCAAATTCCCCTGATTGGGAAAAAATATTTTGGTTAGTGATTTGTGCTGATGTGCATTGTAATGTTTGGAGGGTTAAAGATTCAGTTTGATTTAATTTTCTCATCCTAAATGTTCATCTCACCATTTTCGGTCAACAGTCTGGCTCTTTGAACATTAAAATCATTTAACTGGCGCACATGTTCTTCATTTTTGGTCTTAACTTCACTTAGTTGATCCTCAAGAGAATGGCACAACTTCTCCAGGTTACCCTTCGCACACAAATCAACACAATTGTAAGTTTGCTGTAGTCATAATGCTACTGTAGATGATAAAACAGGAAATGTGGTAATTGTTTGTATATAAATAAAATACTAATATATAAGACAATTTTACCTTTGATTTGGCAATGGACTCCATATTGCTGCTGAGGTCGTCGATCTCCATCTTGTATTCACTTTTCTCTTTCTCCAGCTTCTGCTTGACTCTCTGGAGGTTATCAATCTGTTCTCCCAGCTCTGCCACACTGTCAGCCTGCTTCTTGCGGAGAGCTGCAGCCGTGGCCTCGTGCTGCAGCGTGGACTCTTCCAGATCACGACGTAGCTTATGAAACTCGGCCTCACGCTTCTTGTTCATCTCGATCTGAACAGACGTTGTTCCACCAGCTTCTTCCAGCCGCTCGCTGATCTCCTCAAGTTCCCTGGAAAGATCCGACCTCTGCTTCTCCACCTTGGCCCGAGCAGTCCGCTCAGACTCAATCTCCTCCTCCAGCTCCTCAATACGAGCCTGTGACAACATTATAAGTGTCAAGTGAAGCCTACAACAATTATTGGTGATTATAACAAGACTTCAGTTCAAAATCGTCCTCATGGTTATCGGTTTACAAATGGCTTAATTATCAGTGAAACTAAAATGTCTAGGAGTTGATCTATTTTAGTAAGTGTACAACTGCGTTCCTGAATGTTATTCTATCTATCTGACTCATATATTTTTGAGTGAGATACAAACACAAACATTCAATACTGTTTCCCTCCACAAAGCCTACACTCATATTTACACATTACCTGCAGTTCCTTGATTTTCTTATGAAGTTGAACACCAACTGACTGTTCATCTTCGATCTTGCCAAGAAGTTGACTCATCTCAAAGTCCCTCCTAAAATGGGAAAAAAAACAATGAACAATGTTAGAAGCAAGCTGTTGATTTGGGAATTGTAGAGGTTATGAATTAAGATGTCATCATAACATACTTCTTAATTTTCTCATCAGACTGCTGCTTGTCATTCTCCAGATCCATTATGGATTCCTGTGCCAGTTTTAGATCACCTTCAAGCTTTCTTTTTGATCGCTCAAGATCCATACGGAGTTTCTTCTCTTGCTCCAAGGAACCTTCAATCTAGTGCATTCAAATGTAGCGTAATCAGTTCCAGTGGGAATACATAAATACTTTGGTGCAGCGGTTTCAAACAAAAACACAGCCTCTTACATCGTCCACTTGCTGCTCCAGCTTGCTGTTGGCCTTCGTCAGACTGTTGACTTTGTCTTCCTCGGCCTGCAGATCATCAAGGGTCTGCTGATGGGCCTCTTGGAGGGCTTTCTTCTCTTTGGTCAACTTGACAATGCTCTCATCTTGAGATGCCATTTCCTCAACCAGGTTTTTAACCTTAACAGTTTATATAAATACAGTTATTAATTATTTAACCACAGTGTATATCTATTCAGGACAGTTTTGTAAAATGAAATAAGAGACATGAACCTTGTTCTCAGTGGCATGCTTCTCTTTTTCTACTTTGGCCAGGGTGAGCTCCAAGTCATCAATGTCTTTCTTCAACTCGGAGCACTCGTCCTCCAGCTTCCTCTTCTTTGCAGTCAGCTCAGCATTCATTTCCTCCTCATCCTCCAGTCTCTCAGACGACTCCTTGACTTTGGCTTCGAGCTGGATTTTTGATTTAATGAGCCCCTCACACCTTTCCTCTGCATCACTGAGGGTTTCACCTTCCTAGATGTGATACGACATAACATTAACATAATATTTACTTAACTTTAAAACCAGGATCTCAGAGAAAGCAATTCCCGCATTCTTTGTAACGTACAGACTGAATTTGTAGCAGCAAGTCATTCTTCTCCTGCAGCAGGGAAACCATCTTCTCCTCCAGTTCTTTCTTCTTAGCCAGAGCCTTTGCTAGATCCTCTTTCATCTTTTCAAAGTCTTCTTTCATTTGGGCCATTTCTTTCTCAGCCTCTGCACTCTTCAGCAGAGGTTTGATTTTGAAGTACAGCTTCATCCATGGCCATGTTTTGACATTCATGAATGAACGAATGTTGTACTGGATGGAGTAGATTGCCTCTCTGGGGAAACAAGAATCCAGTTTTATAGAAACACATGCTCTTAAAGACACTGTTTCCTAAACTAAAATGACATATACTATATGATCCTTTACCTATAGCAAAAATGTTATAACATCAATTATTTGTGAGTGCTAAAGTGTATAACAAGACATAAAGCCCACCTTCTCTGCATCATCTTGACAAACTCTCTCCTCATGAGGTAAGCTCTGCAGAGAGCCTGAGTCATTGTGACCAGCTCGACCAGTTTCTCATCTCTCATCTCCTCAAGCGTACCCAGTAGTCCCGCCTTGAAGAATACCTGATGATAGATGTAACATTGATTGAACCAAAGCATGTTTGGTTTTTAGCTACACAATGATCTATCTCATCATGTCATGGTTGTAATGAAGTATGTTTATTTACCTTGGTATGGCCAAATCGGTACTGTGATTTCTCCACACTAATGGATTGTAGCAGTTTCTCTGATGCCTTCTTGTTGTCGATAAATGTTCCATCAGGGATGACACTGGCATTCAATACTTTGTATCTGAAAGGATTGGTTTGAATCAGATTATCAACAGAATCAACAAATGTGGACTGAGAGGTGCATAAATAGCTTCTGCTACCTCTGCTTGAAGTCAGCGTAGAGGATTCTGCTGGGGAAACCTTTCCTGCAGATCCTGATACCTTCCAGCACACCATTACACCTCAGCTGGTGGATGACCAGGAAGTTTTGCATTAGACCTTAAAAAGGACAAAGCATATCAATGTCATAGCTGATGAAGACCTGAACGGATCAGTGATACCGTATAGGTGTGTCATTTGCAAAAATCACCCTGATTTCAAACAGCAACTATGGGACAGAGAGGCTAATCATACATTAGATGAACAAGAGTGAGTTATAGGTTCATAAAGACCCACATCCTAACTGCTGTGAGGAATTTGAGACTGTCAGTTATATATACATAAGATTTTTCGGACTAACCTGGTGTCTTTGATTCATTGGGAATCAAACAGCGCACAAAGTGTGGGTGAGTGCTCCTTAAATTGGTCATAAGCTTGCCCAAGTTTTCCTGTGAATGGACAAATCATTTATTAATGTTCAGATCTACTGTTTTGAGAAATCCCCTGCAAAGTGGTCAGTAATTCATATAAGCATTTAAGAGTGACTACAAAATGAAAATACCCTGAAGAGAGCCGACACAGTCTGGAAGGAGCCACCCTTCTTCTTACCGCCACCCTTCTTTCCACTTTTAGCATCTGTAAAAAGGATTTACAATTGTCATTTTTATTTTCATTTCGCAATTTTTTGTATTAATTATTTGTAAGTATAATGGCATTGATTAATTTTGCAGGATTTTATCTATTTTTTAGATTCTTATCTTAAATTCTTAGGGGGTGACTTTGTACAAACCTTCTTAGCTTCTCTTAAACCTTCCTTATATAAAAACTAAACCATGACATGTAATGTCTAGCTAAAATGACAAGATGCAGTATATTTCCTTCAATATGAGATGAAAAATACCTTCTGATCCGGCATGCGCTAAATAGAGGTGAGCCAACAGTTTGACTGAAGACTTCTGGTAGAGCTGAATCACTGAGTCGTTCAGGGGGTCTTTGTTCTTATCCAGCCAACCAGTGACATTGTAGTCAACAGTGCCAGCATAGTGCACCAGGGCGAAATGGGCCTCAGCTTTGCCTTTGGCAGGTTTGGGTTTCTGGAAGGGAGCGCTTTTACCAAGATGCTGGTCATGCAGTTTGTTCTTGAAGGTGGTGTCTGATGCCTTGGGGAACATACACTCCTCTTCAAGGATGGAGAAGATGCCCATTGGCTGTCATGATGAAATGATTATTTCATACAAAAGATTTCAAGTCGTCAAATAGTTTTCTGTGTTTGTGAATATTCAGCATGTCTCTCACCTTCTCAATCAGCTCAATGCAGGCAGCCAAGTCCATACCAAAGTCAATGAACTCCCATTCAATCCCCTCTTTCTTGTACTCTTCTTGCTCCAGGACAAACATGTGGTGGTTGAAAAACTGTTGCAGCTTTTCGTTGGTGAAGTTGATGCACAGCTGCTCCAAGCTGTTGTACTGCACACATGAACATATCACAGGTCAGTAAAGACCTTAAGTGACAGCTTTTAATAAAGATGCAGAAGAGTATGTATCAATCAGTCAAACAAACTCACGTCAAAAATTTCAAACCCAGCAATATCCAGGACACCGATGAAGAACTGTCTGGGCTGCTTGGTATCCAGCATCTCATTAATTCTGACGACCATCCACAAGAACATCTTCTCATAGACAGACTTGCAGAGAGCACTGACGGAATTGTTGACCTGAATTTTTACAGATACAATATAGATTAAAAAAATATCATTAATCAAAGGGATACATTTATATTAAGTATTACGTGTATGTTTATTCACTTATATTGTTTTATGTAAATTACCTGTGGCACCGTTTGACCTTTAACCACCATCTCATTGCCGACCTTGACTCTGGGGTAGCATAAAGCCTTGAGCATATCAGCAGAGTTCAGGCCCAGGAGGTAGGCAATTTTATCTGCCTCTGTCAAGAACAAAAGCCCGAGAGATTATCACTTGATGAGGCTCAAAAGTTACACATGTGATTGGCAATAATGTGAAAATATACAGTAATTTTTTACAACATTCATCCTGTGCTGCTTGTTTGGGTCTGGGTCACTGTGACGACAGGTCAAGTGTTGGCCATGCTATCCAAGACATGGTCTTATCACAGTTGAATGTCCCCAGAATACATTTCTCGGGAACCATCTGGGAGGCATCCTAATCAGATGCCCAAAACACCTCACTTGCCCCTGTTCCAAAGGACCAGTAGGTCTACTCTAAGCTCCCTGGACCGCTCGCCTTGGCCTTAATAGGAAATCTAGACACTCTCACTTTTACAAAGCAATCGATCACAATTGTGGAAGCATGAATACAGACTACTTAACTGGAATTTTAATTAAATGTATGCAGTGGAAAACATTTAAAAAAAATAAAAAAGTTTGCAATAAATAATTGTTTGATATTAGGAAGCATTTACCCTCATTGCCATCGGGCTCTGCCTGCTCCTCACGCTGCTTCTGCTTGAACTTCATGTTTCCGTGATGCATCACAGCTCCAGTCAGCTTGTAAATGCCTATTTTCTCTTCACCAGTAAAGCCCAGGATGTCTATGGCAGTCTGCAGAATGGATCATCAAAAACTCAAATTCTCTTAATATTTTTGGCTTACAGTAAAGGATCCTCAAATGTTTACTGGTCTCCTGTGTGTTATCAGATGCTCCAACAAAACATAATAATGACATCTGAGGAACCTTAAAAGTATGTGCAACATTAAATCCCTTACAAGTTAGAGTGTAAATGTTTGTGATTTTGCATGTGTACTCACATCAGTGGCAATGAATTCTTCAATGTCATCGATACTCTTGACAGTGATTTCACCATGACTGATCATGGGGAAGTCATAAGGGTTGGTGCTGATGAGGAGGGCATCTGAAAAATATGTATTACGATTACTTATACAGAACACATGCGTTCATTTTATAAAATGATATATGGCAAACTATTTCACCTATCAGCTCAGGTTTGTGGCCTGTTGCGAGCTGATAGAAGATGTGGTAGCTCCTCTCTGCAGACAGCTGGAACGTCACCCGAGACTTTTCCAGTAGATCTATAAAACAAGTTGACGATAAGCTGGTTTACAGTTTGTGCTTTCATCATACCTTGTGGGTAACAATAGGGAGCCTTACATGTTTCAATATCAGCTGAAGCCAACTTTCCAGTTGTTCCAAAATGGATTCTGATGAATTTACCCTACAGAAGAAAGCAAATAAAAGTGTGGCCATATTTGTGACTGGTGTCACTTTGTTAGTACACATGTTTTATACTTGGTTGTAAATGTTATTTAGAACTATACAATCAAAAACAGCATGCTTCTCAATTTGGAAATTGTACTACATTCTATAGTGTGAAGACCAGTGGCGGGCCGTCAGGCCAGCTCAGCTTTCTCCGCTGAAAAAAAATTATTATTATTATTATTATTTTTTTTTTTAATAATTAAAAGTTCTATTTTATAATATAATTGTTTTTCACAAATACACTACATGTAATATAATTATTTTTCCCTATTAGCTTATGTTTTTATTGAGCAGCTTCTGTCTCCTGTCTGTCTCCTGCTGCCTTGCTTTCTGTTTCTGTGGCCAGCTTGATGCGCGCTCCTTAACGCTCTTTGACCAATCACATCTATCCTCTGTCTTTCTCTATTTCTCTCTCTTCTCTCTGTCTTCTCTCTCTCCGCCGGTTAAACACGGTGACGCTTGCGAGCTGGTTCTGTTCTACTCTCTCACTACTCTGTGAGCGTGAGGACAGAAATACCCTGCACCACACACTCCCGTACTGTAGGCGGCGCTGTAAACACCTAGTCAACTTGAAGTTATAGAAGAAGACCGCTTTAATTAGAAGTAGAAGAAGAGAGAATCTCTGTTAAACTCTACAGCTGGCGTAATGACAATTTTCACGGCCCACCACTGGTGAAGACAAATACTGAGGACAGCGGACTAGCTGATCTTAAAAGACACTATACTAAAGCAGCAGGATTTTGTGAACCAAAACTTACAAATCGGGATGAGTTGTCATTCCTCACAGTTTTTGCATTACCATATGCTTCCAGCAGGGGATTGGCAGCAATGATTTGATCCTCCAGCGACCCCTTAAAAATTGTTACATGACATGTGTTTGTAATCACACTTTTATATAAATCATACATATTTACAGTATATATTATGTACCTGAATTTTTCCAGATACTGAGTCGGATTTCTTTCCTCCAGCCACTGCGATTGTCGCAAAGTACTGGATGACCCGTTTGGTGTTGACAGTCTTTCCTGCACCAGATTCTCCGCTACAATGCAGATAATTATATGACACATGTATTGGTGTAAATTCGTTAGATACAGCACATAAATAGTCTGTAACTTATTAGTCCAAATTTGCTCTGTTTGACATTGACTTACGTAATCAGGATTGACTGATTCTCACGATCTGTTGAGAAAATTAAATTTCAACACATACATTGTGTTATTGCATTTATTTATTTAAAAATTCATGGTGTCACGATAACCTGTATGTTTTCTAGTGACAAATAACTGTTGTGAAGCTACAAAACAATGTTGGATGTTTAAGGATGGTCTCCTTTTATAGAGCGACAGATTCAAGACAAATTGCTATCTAAAGTGGTACCTTGAAGCATGAACTGATAGGCGTTATCAGAGATAGAGAAGATGTGGGGTGGAGCCTCAATTCTCTTTTTGCCTCGGTATGCTGCTACAACTGCTGCATCGTACACTGGGAGCCACTTGTAGGGGTTCACAGTCACGCAGAACAGGCCTGAGTAGGTCTGTGATAAGAAGAGGACAATCATATTAAATGTTTCTTTCATACTTGCAATGTACATACTGTATAAACAGTGCAACCACTGGTCTTACGTAGATCATCCATGCTGCATATCGCTCTTTGAGGTTATACAGCACAGACGGCTCACTGAGGTGGGTCATCATGGCCATGTCCTCAATCTTGTCGTACTTTGGAGGGTTCATGGGGAAGACATCATCATCCTTTACAGTGAGGGTCTGCACCAAAACAGTGAATAATTAGTTCAGAGAATGTGCATTGCCATCATGAAATAGAGTGTGAGCATTTGTGGCTTCAACATTACTTGTTTTTATAATAATATACAACAATAGATGTCTACATACCTTCCCACCCTGAATTTCAACTGTGGCTTTGCCACCTTCCTTCTTTACTAATTTCCCCTTCAAATACATCTCAGCGGGCTCCGTCACGTAATAAGATGTTTTAGCATCAAAGGGAGAGTTTTGAGCTTCAATTCTCTCCTTTTCAGATTTCCGGAGGTAAATGGCCGCCGGGCCAAAACACTTCATTTCAGCGTCCGTACTCATGGCGCCGCTGTTATTAAAGTGTAAATAAAATAAAAACATTTAAATGGATTAATAGAAAGACATTTCAAGATTCAACTAAATGAAAAGGGTATGGCTAATCAATGCACTTTAAATTGTATTTATTATCTCTCTTTTTTTTAGCTAAATAACTATTTGCATTAATGTAATTTACCTTTTTGTTGCCAAGTGATGAAGTTTTTTTGTGGATACTGAGAAAAAGTTAAAATCAAATTAGCATAAGAAACACATGCAACTGTCAGCAATCTTAATTAAAATACTGATCACTGCATAAAGTGTGATAGGAGACTCACCTACGTTGCTAGCCTGTCAGTCCAAAACTTCTGGTCATGCCTGGGAGTTCTTCTTTTATACTGAAATCTCTGGACACCAAACAGGAACAGCACTCCTGTTTAGGTCATTGCACTTGTCTCGAGAATGATATCAGATGGCCTTCTCCACCCCAACTGGTGTCACCTAAACCCAAATGATACAAAAACATGATTAACATGAAATAAAACCTCAGATTATGATGGTTTCCCAAAAACCAAACAGCCGATAATGACAATGCACTCTAAAACTATGTTTAAATATGTTTTACTAAGTGGTTTAACTACAATGAATAATTGATTGATTTTCAGTTACTATAGGATTTCTTTTGTATAAATGAAAATTAGGATGTATTACTTAAAAACTTGAATGAGGGCCAGCCAGAAAGTCTTATTACTGGATTATTTTCTCAATCTGCACCCACAGAAGTTTATTACAGCTTTCAAACAAGCCTTTGGCAATTACATTGTTTAAAACATCTCTTGAGTATCGGGCTAAGTGTGGCTAATTTAAGAATCCATTATGGTCCATTCTACTGTTGTGCTTTCTTTCTAAAGAAAGATGACAAGTATTCTCTTGTGGTGTGATTATGTTGCAATAAAAGGTGACATTCAATATCTCTGGCCTTTCTTTAGACTTATTAGGACTTAAAGCAAATATAGCCTCTCGCTCATAAATGCCCATGGTCTTACTATTACAATTGTTGACAAATGCATTGAATGCTTCTGTTAATTACACGTCAGATGTATTTTGGCATCCTGTTACTCAAAAAAAAAAAACCCAGGCTGTGAAGCTTCTTATTCTTGCTTCAGACTACCAGTATTGTGACTAGATCACAAACTCATCAAGTTCAATTTAGTTAGGTTCTGTACTGTGGTAAGTAGAGATCTATAGAAGTTTGTTGTTGTTTCTTTTCCTCTGTAATTTGAGGAGTTTGATGGCCACAGCACGGTGCTAACATTGCTTGTTTGGTTTCTGCAGGGCCCTCTGATGCGAGATATGGTTGTGCTGTAAGTATTTGGAAATATTTGCCACACAAATGAGCTATGTGTAACTGAATCATTTATGGTACTTGCAGTTACTATAGTTTAGAAAAAGCAAAAAACTATCTGTGTTTCTAAACCGGAGGCATTGAGCAAGTGCAGTGTGCTGGGTCAGGGGAACGTGATTTAGTTAATATAATCTTAAAATCGTTTGGTATGAACTTCTTATGGTTTCTCAATTACAATTAA
This sequence comes from Clinocottus analis, assembly GCF_023055335.1. Lineage (NCBI taxonomy): Eukaryota > Metazoa > Chordata > Actinopteri > Perciformes > Cottidae > Clinocottus > Clinocottus analis. The sequence goes on from NW_027176042.1 coordinate 14,310,189, forward strand.
TATTAATCATCATTTTGAGTTGTGTTTATGTTTCTGTATGGCTTTTATCAACAAGCCGAGATGAAATTATGTAATCTTAAAGGAAATTAACACATAATATCGGTGATTCATTTTTTCACCTGTTATTTTACCATTTTAGTTGTAAATTTGGTGTTACCATATGTGTGCTTGGAGAGGTAAATGACAAACAGATAAATAATCTGTGAAGCTCACAAGCATATGGGAGATTAGAAGAGATATTTGACCAGTGCAGCTGCTTAGAGCTACAATTTCTACACTAACAAAAACATAGTTTACCCTTCTCTATTTTCTAAATTAATTTGTAAGTAATGAAAAACTCAAAACAATTAATAATCAACAGGAAATATTTGCCTTAATGGAAACAGATTAACAGCATCCACATAATACACCATCTGTTGGTTTTGTGTAAATACCATCTCGTCCTCAGGGTGGCCAAGGCATTTTTGTATTCCAAAGCAGCTTATATTCCCCTGTGTGTGATAAATAAGACATCTCTGTGCAGGTGTTACTTTGCTGAAAATGTTGTTTGGTTATGTGTATGTGTTACCACTTACTCTTGTGTGAGAAAGAAATTCATTTTACAAAGTGTAGTAAGGAAGGACAGAAACGAGAGATTGAGAGTGATGCTTTTCTTTGCGGTTTTCTTGAGTCAACTCCAGAATATAAACATGCTGATTTGTATTTAGAATAGTGAAAGCAGCAAGTTCAAGTAAGTAAATTACTTAAAATAAATGTAAAAGTGCGTCTTTGCATTTGTAAATGTTGTACTTACTTAATATTATGGTATTGTCTGCAATTAGATGCGTATTATTTATAACATTGAAGCAGTTTCCTGTTGATGATAATGAAAATATGTTTGTATTACTCTAATACCTATTTCATTTGAGGGTTTATAACATTATTTAAACATGCTTTCTATATAACACATTGGCTTTTTGTTGATAAGTGATGCTGCGACTGTATGACGCATGCTGAAACGCTTTTGTATCAACTAGAAAACACTATCAAAAAAACTGTATCAAAGGAAAACACTGCAGCAAAGCGTCTCCTTATCAGACTCTTTCTAAAATTGTCTACATGTGTGTTCATATGCTGTAAATATTTAAAATGCAATACTCACATAACTGAATAAAACAATAATAATAACAGTAATAATGAAGTCTGTGTTAAGGCTTTTAACTAACTTAAAACATGGCCGTTGAATAATGATAGCATGCTGAATTAGTTTGAGTGTGCATCTAAGCATTGTTAATGAATGCACAAAATTAAAAGTACATAAGATTGAATTTTGTTTACTACATTTCTTATTGAGGATACACTATCAAAATACAATATTTCAGTAAAATTAGGGTAAAACACAATGGAGTTGGTTGGATGAATTTGGTTGGTTGAGCTTGTTCTAGATTTTCACAAACAGATTTGAGTGCATGGGGCTGCCACTGACTCTTCATGAATTACTGATTAGCAGTTTGTTTTTTTAACTATCTTTTTTTCATGTAACAGCATTGCATGATTTTAAATATTAAACAAATGCTGATTGATAGGCAACTTATTGAGAGACATGCCAAGTTACAGTTTACTTCTGTTCTAGGACGATTCAGATCCAGATTTGTTAAGACGTTCTCAGTATGATATGCAGAGCAGAGGAACTGCCTCCACATGGCTCTTCACATGGCGGCTGAGGCGGTGACTACAGTCAACGGTGTTAGCGGCACGAACCGTGCAAACAAGGTGAACAGTGCTGACAGAGCAAAAAGAGTTTAACTAAAGGTGAGGGCCATGCTTCCAACGCTGTCACAGGGATGTTGTTGTCAGCAGTAATCACCCGTGTGTGTGCAGAGCAGAAACGTGGCCATGGGCTAACCCGTGGGGCCAACAGACACTCACATGCACGTACATGCACGAGCGGTCAGTCTGGCTACAAATAAACAAGAGAGAAGCTCAGATTACAACACACATAAAGAGGAAGAGCTCACGTAGACATTACTCCTATTGTTTAGAGAACCTTTCACACAGAACAGATGTAGGAGTTCAACATATTTTCTTGATTATATTTTTTCAGTGTCCGTCCATAAGTACCAAATACCAGTTTAAGTAACTTTAAGAAACTTTTTTTTTTGACAAATGTTTATACAAATTTCAAATTTAATTTGAATTATGATTAAATATTACATATGTCCATAGTATTTATGGGCATATCAAATAAATGCAGTCATTTGTCTCTGGTTAGTAATTGTAAAATATCATGTTTGATGTCTGATGTTGAATCTTTCTGTATCTAGCAGTTGTGGATTTATCTGTTTATTGCGTCATCTTGCATTTAGTATTTGATTTACTCCTATATTGACTTATAATTGAGGTAATTTCTGTGCCCTATAGATAAGTGCTTCTCAAGATGGAAATACAGATAGACATCCAGTTCTTCTCTCCACTTTGCATGTTTGGCCATTTCTGAATGATTATTCTCTTATTACTGATTTGTTTTCATCCAGGAATACTTTTTATTACAGATACATAAAGTTAATTTGGATGAATCATTGAGGATTGCTGGTTTTATTTACATTCATCATCGTGTACTTTCCACTTTCTTTACGGCAGTGGTTCTCACCACCACAGTGGCATGACCCTCCAGTGGGGCGCGGAGGTAGTGGGTAATGTAGATTTTTTTAAATGTATTTTTTTATAGAATTTTTTTCTCTTCTTTATAATCCTTTATTAAACTCACAGTGGAGAAATGTATTTCCTGCATTAAACCCATCCTTAGCAGCAGTGTGCTGCTGTGAAGCACCCGGGGAGCAACGAGTGGTTCACCATTAGCTACATGAGAACTTCACATCGTACAATTGTTCCATGTGCCATTGATTCTGGAGATGAGCTTTTCGTTGGGACGTGAACATCTTTATTCCTCCAAAGTGGGGCATGACAAAACAAGTTTGAGAACCCACTGCTTTACGGGAACAATTGCAGATGTTCTCTAAATAAATACCAGAAAAACTGATTTCCAACAGATTGAAGTAATACATATGATACCTTCAGCTGACACACTTTACTTTGATGTTTCTGTCAGTTGACATCGATCCATCTCACCCGGGTCCCTTTCCTTCTTCTTCCACTTTCTGTGTACTGTAGATGAGGAACAATAAAGCACAAGTTAGTTGGTTTAGATCATGGTTTTATTGATTAGAAAGATTCAAAACAAGGTTAGGGTTAGCTTTATCTTACATGTAATCACTGGAAAATGGAGCTTAATTCAGCCAATTTAAAAAATGACTTTTGGTTGATAAAGAGTACACAACCTGTGAGGACAGCTGTAAAATGTTTTCTTTGGGTGTGAGGTGTTTAACAAATTCTGAAAATAAATATCTCTGATAATGTCATCAGGGTTATCTTTTAATGGCTGGTATAACCAGAAGGAATTATTAGAGCAGGCAATAACTGTTTCCATGTTCATGTGTCAGACCTGAATAACTGTGAACCTGTGAGTTTCCCAATTTAAAAGGATGTGCAAAACAAAAATACTGTAGTTTAACAAAAACATAACAGCTCTCTATTAGCCCCTTGGGACAGATAGGCCAATGCTTAAGTGAATTACTTAGGTCATATTTAAGTCTCTATACTGGATGCATTTTATCAGCTGCATACTGTAGGTGACACATAACCTTCTTGTTACAAAACTCTGTGACTGGCTATACTGGTTTTATTTTAGTTGCACATGTTAAATCATCAATCAAAAAGGGCAATACGAGAGCTGCCTAGTATTAATATGAATAAACAATGACCACACTTCACTACATTTGAAATCAAATAATACAATAGTGAAGTAATGAATTACCATTTACAACCAGAGATAGTTTATACAGGAAAGAAATACATTGCATCATAATCTACTTCTAAGTGAAATAAATGAAAACAGGCAAAGACGTGAACAGTGACATGTGTAGAACCTCCAAACATGAATCACAATTTGTGAAATCTAGATCTGTGAATGTGTCATACCATATTTTTTAAAAAGGATATTATGGACTGTCCAGAGTTTGTCTCTGCCATCTGTCCAATGGGTGGTGGGAGAAATTCCAGCATGCCTTTGTTACCCTGAATAGGAACAAAGTAAAGACAAAACTTAAGTAAATTCACATTTCTAAACGTTTTCTTTGACAACTTTTTTTTTATTTTTTTTATCATTAATGACTAAGTGTTGGAAGACTTAAGTCACTACTAAATGCAGGAGTTGATGACATGGTGTAATGCCAAGACCCTCATGGTTGATGATAGAGAAGCTGGTGTCATAAGGAGCATGTTTACACATTTGCAACTTGAGGCTCCCTCTGGTGTTTATAGGATGTCAGTGACCCCAACACAAACATTAATACACACACCTCCTTGTGACGCCCCTTCACACTGCCAAGGGTCTGACAGCTTCTAAAGCAATCCCTCTCAACGTGGTCAATAAGAAAAGTTGTTACTGCACAAAGTTTTTTGAAAAAGCAATTGATTTTCATCATACAGATGATGCAGAAAGGTAAATTTCAGTGTATCTAAGAACATTTTAAAACCTAATTTGCAGAGGGACATGATGATACAAGATGTCATGAACATACATGAAGTCAGAAGCATGTATGACTAATAGATTGTTGGAGTACATGGTCATCCCCCACTTTTCACACCCTAATCCCAGAAGCGCTACCGCAAGATGGAAAGGTAACCAGGGTCAGAATCCAACACTGAGACCTAATATTAACCAACAAACCCTAGACGTTCTCATGAACAAAATGTTATGACATTCTTCAAAATAAAGGTCACCGGGTTCTTGGGGCGTTATTTGAGTATAGCTGAATGTGAACTTCTTTGAAGGATTGCAATCGCAAATACGATCTACGTCTTGATGCATTAATAACACCAAAGCAGTTTTAATTGAATAAAAAAGAATACATTCACACACACAAAGGCTGAAAAACTGATTATTTCCAAGAAGTTTGACACAACTACAAATTCCAAACACATAGGCACTGAACATTTGAATTGTTTTACTTTACCCTTTTAAAACAACCAAAATAGTCTAAATAATTGCCATACCACAACATAGTCAAACTCAAAAATAGAGTTTGAAAGTCTATTTAGTAAAGTTTTAAATGCAGAGACAAACCAGCACTCGTCTCTCTAAAATGAAATGAAAAATAATATAACAATTCATATTAAAATCTTTGTACTTACAATATTAAATATCGATGCTACTGTAACTGTAAGTGCTTATCCATGCTCTGTGACCAACTTGTAGACTGGAATGTTACTCAACACTCACCTTGGTTTGTTATCTAAAGTCCAGTTGTCGCTGCTGCTTGACAAATGAAGAAACTGACAGACAGAGATCAAAGACCCAATAAAAACACAATAAGCCTCTTGAGCACTTGGCTTGAGCATCAACACAAGCCTGGTGCTATATTTGAGTTTTGCCCTAATAAGACAGAAGATCATGTAACAAATGTTCATTGAAGACAGAGGCTCATTATATCTTTGCTGGTAACCACTTCAGAATTTCTTCCTCTAATCACTGATGAAAGTAGATCCTTGTTCCATTGGAAATAATGCCCAATAGCTGTCTGCATACACTTTACTGTGCTACGTTCTAGGCTGCAACACTTAGAGTTACACTTGCCATCAAAGGAAACATCTCTTACCCACACACTGCAGATTTTAATAGACAAACAGTTTAGGTCTGAGAACGTTGATACAAAAAGACCATTATGGACAGGTGACTAGTAAAACATAAAGGAAGTACAGCTGGAGTCCATGACTCAGCTGCTCTACATTTCAGGACGGTCTCAGTCTCCCTTGTTTATCCCCTAAGACCAAGAATGAGAACAGCTGTTGGCACTATTGTGAGAGAGAATCCATTGGCAATCATCTAATTGTTTTACTCATTTCTGACTTGTAAGGACTCTGAAACAGTATATCAGTGACTTTTCAAAGCTTCTCCAAAGCACGGCATGGGGCTACTGTTGTGCCAGGAGGTTAAACAGAACCATTAGTCACACCTTTGGACTGTCTGTAAGTGCTGAACTAAGCTTTTGCTTTAGCTTTTTTTCTTATTCTACCTTATTTGATTACACGATAGTAATCAACTTCACATCTGCTTGTTAGATTAATGTCTCAAACTCATAGGTAAAAAATAATTATGAGTTACAAAAAATGTGTGGTTACATCTCAGAAATATGTTTTTTTATCTTCACAATTTATGACTAAAAGTATTATGTAGTATGTAATACTAAAGGCAACACAACACGCCTAATAGTTTATGCCAATAATCACAGGAAAATGGATGATATATTTAATGGGGAAATCAACTCTATTTACAACATAGTCAAAGTTTGACAATGATCCAGCCAGGAAGACAACCCATAAACTGTGTAATATGACAGCGAGGGTTAAGAACTAATGCACAAGCATTATGTCATGCAACATGACCAAATACAGAAAAACACGTGCGATAGGCTCCTATCACACTGTATAAAAAGGCACAGTAAATCTCCATCAAGGACAGAGACCGAGCTAAGGTAAGTTTCTTTTGTCTCGGACGTATTTAGAATCAGGGATATACTTAAGTAAAATATATTATAATACTGCCATGCATCAATTGTATTAAGTTGAAATTGTATTTAAAAAATAGAAGTATGGCTTCAACCTGGTTGTAAATGAATTTATTATTCATTTATTATTATTTATTATATTATTTTTAATTTCAAACAAAACATGGTAGATTCTCTGATGTAGTCCTCACATGTTTGTTCTTTTTTTTGTGCAGAAATCTGCATTGAAGTCTGTCAGAAACCCCCGGCTCACCTGGTGTCATTCAAGGTAAATGAATAGGGCTTAATGATTTTGAAAAATAAATAATTGGTTTTATCACTAGTGCACTATTGTCTAAAGGTTGTCCCCTTCGAAAATCACAATTCTGTTCGTACTTTGCTGAGTTCTGATATTGCAACTTGTCTCTATTTAACCAATCTTAATGGACAAGCATTCATTTGACTGGAGAACGCAATAGAGATTACTTTGTTGGCACCCATCCGTCTTCCCTGGCCTTTAAAACTTGTTTCCCTCTTATGCAGTAAAGGGTCACCATGAGTATCGACCCTGAAATGCAGTGTTTTGGCCCGGCCTCCGTTTACCTGCGGAAGCCAGAACGAGAGAGAATTGAAGCTCAAAACACTCCCTTCGATGCAAAGACTGCATACTTCGTGTCCGAGCCTGCAGAGATGTACCTCAAGGGGAAACTCACTAAGAAAGATGGGGGCAAAGCCACCGTGGAGACTATTGGTGGAAAGGTGAGAACTAGAATTAAAAGTCTTATCAACCTTACTTTTGTATGTATAATTAGGACTAGTGTGACATGTTAACTATTTGATGATTCAAAACATTTAAATAAAAATGTAAAAGGTTTATAACTAGCTACAAAATGTACTGTCAGAAATTGGTTTGCGGACAGACATGAAAACATTTGTAATCAGTTACTAAGATTTTAAATCTGACATTAGACAACACATGACTGCTGGACAGCAACTAATCCTATTTCTGTGCCCTTTCTGTGCGAGTTACAGACTCTCACTGTAAAAGACACTGAGATCTTCCCCATGAACCCTCCAAAGTACGACAAGATTGAGGACATGGCCATGATGACCCACCTCAGTGAGCCGTCTGTGCTGTATAACCTCAAAGAGCGATATGCAGCATGGATGATCTACGTGAGTGTTGACCTCGTCATCACATCACTAGACCAAACGATCACTAAAGGAAGACCTCAGTAAAAATCCTCTCTGTCTTCACAGACCTACTCGGGGCTGTTCTGCGTGACTGTGAACCCCTACAAGTGGCTCCCAGTGTACGATGAAGTGGTTGTGCAAGGATACAGAGGCAAAAAGAGGATTGAAGCTCCACCGCACATCTTCTCCATCTCTGATAACGCCTATCAGTTCATGCTTCAAGGTACCACTCCGTTTGCAAGCCATTGTGTGTCCAAAAATATAGCAGCTGCACTTTAGGAGAACTCCTAACCTTTTGATGTCTTGCAGATAAAGAAAATCAGTCAATCCTGATTACGTAAGTGACAGTTTTTTCATATTATCTTCATTATAAGTATTGCAAACTGTAAGTCAAACCTAATCATATTTATGAACACACTCCTCAAATCAGTGGAGAATCTGGTGCAGGAAAGACTGTCAACACTAAACGTGTCATCCAGTATTTTGCGACAATCGCAGTGGCTGGAGGAAAGAAAGCAGAGCCGCAGACTGCTGGCAAGATCAAGGCAAGAAAAATTTAATACTATTTAGATGAATTTATATTTAAAACATACATATTACGAAGTACATTAACACACATGCTATTTCTAGGGGTCACTGGAAGATCAAATCATTGCAGCAAACCCACTGTTGGAAGCGTATGGTAATGCCAAGACTGTGAGGAATGACAACTCATCCCGTTTTGTAAGTTAATTGGGGGTTTTCTGTTTCACTTTAAATAATGTGTTATTTTGTGGCAACAATCATTCACGGTAACATTAATTTAAATGTTAATCTATTTTTATAGGGCAAATTCATCAGAATTCACTTTGGTACAACTGGAAAGTTGGCTTCAGCTGATATTGAAACATGTAAGATTGTTTTATGAAACTCATTGACAATAATCTGTTTAATTACATGGCCAACTCCTTCAACTGTGCTTCACTGGAGATTTCCCTTGTTTTTTTTTTCACAACATAAATTAATACAGATCTACTGGAGAAGTCTCGAGTGACGTTCCAGCTGTCTGCAGAGAGGAGCTACCACATCTTCTATCAGCTCATGACAGGCCACAAACCTGAGCTGTTAGGTGAGAGATGAGTACATAATATTGTCAGTTACGGTATTCAACCGAAAGTGAACAACAATGGTTCATCACAAAATATACATATATTGTTACATTTACATACTTTCCCCTCTTTTCTTTAGAGGCTCTCCTGATCACCAAAAATCCCTATGACTATCACATGATCAGTCAGGGTGAAATCACCGTCAAGAGTATCGATGACATTGAAGAATTCATTGCCACTGATGTAACGACAACTTCACTTGATGATGCATTTACAGATACTACAAACTAGTCTTATGTTCACTTTTATGATTACTGTTTGTCAAAACATACACTGACTTACCAATTTGTTATATCTTATATAGTACATCATCAATACTTAGTTATTTTTTTAATGTAGGATATATAATACAGCTAATAATGTAAAAATCCTGCTTCTGTTTGCTTTAAAGCCAAGTAAGATGTATTGCTGCGGTTTACCTAAAAGACTTAGGTTTGTATTTTAAACTGACTCTTTATGTCACAGACTGCTATTGACATCTTGGGCTTCACTGCTGATGAGAAGGCAAACATCTTCAAGCTGACTGGAGCTGTGATGCATCATGGGAACATGAAGTTTAAGCAGAAGCAGCGTGAAGAGCAGGCTGAGCCCGATGGCAATGAGGGTATGAAACCTAAACACCATGAGCAAAAATGTAGAGGTCAAGTTGTTGCCATGTACAAGAGAACCTGCGATTTAAGAGTACATTTGTTGAAAGTTATCCTAGAGCAGGTTTTATGGACAAATATTTGTGTTCTTCTTTTAGAGGCAGATAAAATCGCCTACCTCTTGGGTCTGAACTCTGCTGACATGCTAAAAGCACTATGCTATCCCAGAGTGAAGGTTGGAAATGAGTATGTGACCAAAGGTCAAACTGTTCCTCAGGTATGGGAAATCAACACACACACTTAATTGTTGGATAGTACCTTTTCTATGTTTTTTAATTTGTTTAATCCTCAATAATACATTTTGTAAATGTTAAATGTTCACAATATCATTAATTTAGTATTACTGATTTGTCAAATTCAGGTCAACAATTCCGTCAGTGCTCTCTGCAAGTCTGTCTATGAGAAGATGTTCTTGTGGATGGTCGTCAGAATTAATGAGATGCTGGATACCAAGCAGCCCAGACAGTTCTTCATCGGTGTCCTGGATATTGCTGGGTTTGAAATTTTTGACGTGAGTTTGTTTGACTGATTGATACATACTCTTCTGCATCTTCATTTAAAGCTGTCACGTAAGGTCTTTACTGACCTGTGATATGTTCATGTGTGCAGTACAACAGCTTGGAGCAGCTGTGCATCAACTTCACCAACGAAAAGCTGCAACAGTTTTTCAACCACCACATGTTTGTCCTGGAGCAAGAAGAGTACAAGAAAGAGGGGATTGAATGGGAGTTCATTGACTTTGGTATGGACTTGGCTGCCTGCATTGAGCTGATTGAGAAGGTGAGAGACATGCTGAATATTCACAAACACAGAAAACTATTTGACGACTTGAAATCTTATGTACTAAATAATCATTTCATCATGACAGCCAATGGGCATCTTCTCCATCCTTGAAGAGGAGTGTATGTTCCCCAAGGCATCAGACACCACCTTCAAGAACAAACTGTATGACCAGCATCTTGGTAAAAGCGCTCCCTTCCAGAAACCCAAACCTGCCAAAGGCAAAGCTGAGGCCCATTTCGCCCTGGTGCACTATGCTGGCACTGTTGACTACAATGTCACTGGCTGGCTGGATAAGAACAAAGACCCCCTGAACGACTCAGTGATTCAGCTCTACCAGAAGTCTTCAGTCAAACTGTTGGCTCACCTCTATTTAGCGCATGCCGGCACAGAAGGTAATACTTTGAAAGAACACAAGTTGTTCTTTTTTAAACTTAAAGTATATTGGTTGATTTGTAGCTACAGTACTGACTAAGAATTCAGTATGAAATAAAATGTATGACATTTGTTCAAGTTAATAATTAAATGTTTATGGTACAGCTGAGGCTGGTGGGAAAAAAGCGGGAAAGAAGAAGGGTGGTGGATCTTTTCAGACCGTATCTGCTCTGTTCAGGGTAAATAACACAAGTCACAACCTCAATACATAACCACAATACAATATGTAGTAACACTAATGTATTCCCAAAAACTGTCAAAGGGAAATAGGTCATGTAGCATTATACTTGGGAACAATTTAAATTTGTTTTTTATATTTCAGGAGAATTTGGGCAAGTTGATGACCAACCTAAGGAGCACTCATCCTCATTTTGTACGTTGTTTGATTCCAAATGAATCAAAGACTCCTGGTAAGCCTAATATAAGTATTCTTTCATTTATTTAAACACAACTGGAATTATGCAACACAAGACTGAATTTGGCATGTTTTTAGGTCTCATGGAGAACTTCCTGGTCATCCACCAGCTGAGGTGTAATGGTGTGCTGGAAGGCATCAGGATTTGCAGGAAAGGTTTCCCAAGCAGAGTCCTCTACGCTGACTTCAAGCAGAGGTAGCTACTAAGATTAATAATACATGTAATTATATCATGATCAATTATTCATTGTTGATTCATTCCCTCCAATAAGATACAAAGTGTTGAATGCCAGTGTCATTCCTGAAGGACATTTCATCGACAACAAAAAGGCCTCAGAGAAACTCTTGGGCTCTATTAATATTGACCAAACTCAATACAAATTTGGACACACAAAGGTAATCCGTTTGTCTGTTATGGGTGTGTTTGTGTGTGATTTAACTGCTAATGATGATACTGTAAGTAAGCGTAACCATCATGTCAAGTAACTCTTTGTTTTAGGTGTTCTTCAAAGCTGGTATGCTGGGAACTCTGGAGGAAATGAGAGATGAGAAACTTGCTATCCTGGTCACAATGACTCAGGCTCTCAGCAGAGGTTTCCTCATGAGAAGAGAGTTTGTAAAGATGATGGAGCGCAGGTACTGTATACAGTTAGCTTCATACATCAAAAGGGTAACCATACATGACAACTAGATTTACATTTTCAAGCCAAATGTTTACTCTAGAAGCCCAAATCCCGAACACCCTCATCAATACAGCTCTAAGAATCTAAAATAATTTGTTTATTTACTTCGACCCCTTTTAACCAGGGAGGCAATCTACTCCGTCCAGTACAACATTCGCTCATTCATGAATGTCAAAACATGGCCATGGATGAAGCTGTACTTCAAGATCAAGCCTCTGCTGAAGAGTGCAGAGGCTGAGAAAGAAATGGCCCAAATGAAAGAAGACTTTGGAAAGATGAAAGAGGATCTAGCAAAGGCTCTGGCTAAGAAGAAAGAACTGGAGGAGAAGATGGTTTCCCTGCTGCAGGAGAAGAATGACTTGCTGCTACAAATTCAGTCTGTACGTTACAAAGAATGCGGGAATTGCTTTCTCTGAGATCCTGGTTTTAAAGTTAAATAAATATTATGTTAATGTTATGTCATATCAAATCTAGGAAGGAGAAACCCTCAGTGATGCAGAGGAAAGGTGTGAGGGGCTCATTAAATCAAAAATCCAGCTTGAGGCCAAACTCAAAGAGACGTCTGAGAGACTGGAGGATGAGGAGGAAATGAATGCTGAGCTGACTGCAAAGAAGAGGAAGCTGGAGGACGAGTGCTCCGAGTTGAAGAAAGACATTGATGACTTGGAGCTCACCCTGGCCAAAGTAGAAAAAGAGAAGCACGCCACTGAGAACAAGGTTGGTAACTCTTCCATAAGGTCCTAAAGTTGGCTCTTGTAAAATGCTTTCCCTTTAAAAGGAAATTAACAATATTGTGAATACAGGTTAAAAACCTGGTTGAGGAAATGGCATCTCAAGATGAGAGCATTGTCAAGTTGACCAAAGAGAAGAAAGCCTTCCAAGAGGCCCATCAGCAGACCCTTGATGATCTGCAGGCCGAGGAAGACAAAGTCAACAGTCTGACGAAGGCCAAAACCAAGCTGGAGCAGCAAGTGGACGATGTGAGTATATAGTAATAACAGAAAGTGTTTTCATTCCCCTTGAAAACGAAAAGAGAAAAACCATTGCCTTGTCTCGCTTAAAATAGCTTGAAGGTTCCTTGGAGCAAGAAAAGAAGCTTCGCATGGACCTTGAGCGATCAAAAAGAAAGCTTGAAGGAGATCTTAAATTGGCCCATGAAACCATAATGGATCTGGAGAATGACAAGCAGCAGTCTGATGAGAAACTAAAGAAGTGAGTGTGATCTATCTCATTAATGTAAACAAGTAATACGGTAGTCAGATATAACTCTTCCTCGTCAGAACAGAGACCTTTAATGTTTGTTAATATTTGTCCCCGAACAGGAGGGACTTTGAAACAAGCCAACTTCTTGGCAAGATTGAGGATGAGCAATTACTTTGTGCTCAGCTTCAGAAAAAGATCAAAGAACTTCAGGTATCTTAATAGTATTCAACAGTGACTGCACTCTGAATGACGTTGGATGACCCGGATGTACTTGATTTGTAGACCAATATATTAATATATATTAAATTGTGGTTATGTTTATGTTTTTTTTAACAACAGGCTCGTATTGAGGAGCTGGAGGAGGAGATTGAGGCTGATCGGGCTGCTCGGGCAAAGGTGGAGAAGCAGAGGTCGGATCTTTCCAGGGAACTTGAGGAGATCAGCGAGCGGCTGGAAGAAGCTGGTGGAGCAACGTCTGTTCAGATCGAGATGAACAAGAAGCGTGAAGCAGAGTTTCATAAGCTGCGTCGTGATCTGGAAGAGTCCACGCTGCAGCACGAGGCCACGGCTGCAGCTCTCCGCAAGAAGCAGGCTGACAGTGTGGCAGAGCTGGGAGAACAGATTGATAACCTCCAGAGAGTCAAGCAGAAGCTGGAGAAAGAGAAAAGTGAATACAAGATGGAGATCGACGACCTCAGCAGCAATATGGAGTCCATTGCCAAATCAAAGGTAACATTTTGAAATAAGTATATATTTAAGACTAAAAGAGTAAAATAAAAACGTTTTACTTCCAACAGCGTCGACTAAACTTACTCTGCCTTTATTCGGGTGACACTGAATACAACTTTTGATTTCAGGGAAATCTTGAGAAAATATGTCGTACTCTTGAGGATCAACTGAGTGAGCTGAAGACCAGGAATGAAGAACATGTGCGACAGCTGAATGACATTGGGGTGCAAAGGGCAAGATTGGTAACAGAAAATGGTAAGATAGATAGAATCGTATATTTCCGATACAATATTCATATTTGCATTTAGATTAGTTTTAAATCCCTGTCTCCTCTAGGTGAGTTCAGTCGCCAGCTGGAGGAGAAAGAAGCCATGATCTCTCAGCTTTCAAGGAGCAAGCAGGCGTACACACAGCAAATTGAGGAGCTCAAGAGGCACATTGAAGAGGAAACTAAGGTATTTGCACATTAAAACCACTAACTTCCTCCCAGAACTGTCATGTTGACTCAAACACATTTCAGTTAATAAAAACATTTTTCTATTTATTTGTAAGGCCAAGAACGCCCTGGCTCATGCTGTTCAGTCAGCGCGTCACGACTGCGACCTGCTCCGAGAGCAGTATGAGGAGGAGCAGGAGGCCAAATCTGAGCTGCAGAGGGCAATGTCAAAGGCCAACAGCGAGGTGGCTCAGTGGAGAGCCAAATACGAGACCGATGCCATCCAGCGCACTGAGGAGCTGGAGGAGGCGAAGTAAGGACCAGTCCTGAAATCACCCTGTTTCCACATGCACTGATTCAGTTAATCATCACAGATCCTGTTTACTGTATGGTTTAACAGGAAAAAGCTCGCCCAGCGTCTTCAGGATGCAGAAGAATCCATCGAGGCTGTGAATGCAAAGTGTGCTTCTCTGGAAAAGACAAAACAGAGACTGCAGGGTGAAGTGGAAGACATGATGATTGACGTGGAGAGAGCTAATGCTCTGGCTGCTAACCTCGACAAGAAGCAAAGGAACTTTGACAAGGTTAGATTTCTATCTTTGCCTTTTTGTTTAAATGAGTATAACTTGTCAATGACTGACACACATGGGTCTGTTTATGTTTCAGATACTTGCAGAGTGGAAGCAGAAGTATGAGGAAAGCCAGGCAGAGCTTGAGGGAGCTTTAAAAGAATCTCGTTCTCTCAGCACTGAGATGTTCAAGCTAAAAAACTCTTATGAAGAAGCTTTGGACCACCTGGAGACTTTGAAGAGAGAGAACAAGAACCTGCAACGTAAGCAAAATAAACATTTAAAAAAAGGAGAATACGAAAATAGGCCACAAATAAAAAGCATTGAAAGTGGTCTGATTGTTCAAAGTTTTTCAGCCTGGAAGCTGTGGAATTTTCTTTAAATAAAAGAAAAGGAAGAGTGTGCCCCCTACTGGGCAAACATGATTAATGTGCATGATCTATGATTAAAACTAGCATAAAATGTAATCTAATGTTGCAGTTTTTTTGTGTACAGTATATTAATTTGAAATGACCACCAAGGAGATGAAACACAGAATTCAGCTGACACTTATTTGCACACTGTACCTTCTTTCTCACAGAGGAGATCTCCGATCTAACTGAGCAAATTGGTGAGAGTGGAAAAACCATTCATGAACTGGAGAAAGGGAAAAAGATTGTAGAGATAGAGAAATGTGAACTCCAGACATCACTTGAAGAAGCAGAGGTACTTTCTCACAAAATGTATCTTATTAAATGCATTTTTAAATTATGCTGGGGCATTAGGCTACACAATATAAATTTATTTTGATGTGAAGGCTACCCTTGAGCATGAGGAATCCAAGATTCTTCGCATTCAGCTTGAGCTCATCCAAGTCAAGAGTGAAATCGACAGAAAACTTGCAGAGAAAGACGAGGAGATTGACCAGATCAAGAGGAACAGCCAGAGAGTGATGGAGTCCATGCAGAGCACTTTGGATGCCGAGATCAGGAGCAGGAATGATGCCCTGAGAATCAAAAAGAAGATGGAGGGAGACCTCAACGAGATGGAGATTCAGCTGAGCCACGCCAACCGCCAGGCAACTGAAGCCCAGAAACAGCTGAGAAACGTGCAGGGACAGCTCAAGGTATGGTGGCTTTTTTAAATAAAGTTTACTTTACTCAGACTGCATGGCAGTTATTTTTTATTTTTTTAATAATTATTCATAAAGGATGCGATACTGCACCTTGATGACGCCATAAGAGGTCAGGAAGACATGAGGGAGCAGGTTGCCATGGTGGAGCGCAGGAACAACCTGATGGTGGCTGAGATCGAGGAGCTGAGAGCTGCACTGGAGCAGACGGACAGAAGCCGCAAAGTGGCTGAACAGGAGCTGGTTGATGCCAGCGAGCGTGTGGGACTGCTGCACTCTCAGGTATGCTCAAATGTTGACAAACAAGAATGTTCTACAATAGTTCAAGAAATGACAATTCATTTTAGCTTCTTTAATCATAGAATACCAGCCTCATCAACACCAAGAAGAAGTTGGAGGCTGACCTCATCCAGATCCAGGGTGAAGTGGAAGATTCGGTCCAGGAGGCAAGAAATGCTGAAGACAAGGCCAAGAAGGCCATCACTGATGTGAGTCAACCGTATGCATTTCTACGCAATTGAACACACTCTCGCAGTTGAAACATTAGAATGTAATAGGTTTATATCCAATAATATGAAAATCATCATTTCAGGCTGCCATGATGGCAGAAGAGCTGAAGAAGGAGCAGGACACCAGCTCTCATTTGGAGAGGATGAAGAAGAACCTGGAGGTGACAGTAAAGGACCTGCAGCAACGTCTGGATGAAGCTGAGAATTTGGCCATGAAGGGCGGCAAGAAGCAGCTCCAAAAACTGGAAGCTCGGGTAAGTGCCCGCTCATATTTACTGAAAGTCAAGACACTATTTCTTTGTAAAAATCCCTAAATTGTTCTTCATTCAAGGTTCGAGAATTGGAGGGTGAAGTTGATGCTGAGCAGAGGCGGGGTGCTGATGCTATAAAGGGAGTGCGAAAGTATGAGAGAAAAGTAAAGGAGCTCACTTACCAGGTATGTTGCTATTTCAAATACTAAATCTTACACAACTGCAAATCCTAATGGTGAAAATGGTAATGAAAATAGTAGACAGTCTTTAGTATTGAGCCTGCATTACAATGGTATATTTTTTTCAACAGCTTGAAGAGGACAAGAAGAATATCTCCAGACTGCAGGATCTGGTGGACAAGCTGCAGCTGAAAGTGAAATCCTATAAGAGGCAGACTGAGGATTCTGTAAGTACAATTAATTATTGACAAGACACAGTCACAGTCACTCAGTCCACAGGTTTTGACTTCTCTGTGGCTCTTCATACAGGAGGAGCAGGCCAACACTAACCTGTCCAGGTACAGGAAGGTGCAGCATGAGATGGAGGAAGCTCAGGAGAGAGCTGACATCGCTGAGTCTCAAGTCAACAAGCTCAGAGCAAAGAGTCGGGAAATTGTCAAGGTAAAGAAAATGAGATGAATAAAGTTTGTTCATTTTATAGGATGCAACTTTGCAATTTGTTTGGAAGGGCCAAAGTATTTATTTTAAATCTAAACAGTGTGGGCCCCTAAATTTAAAGTATCTGGACAAATGTTTGAAATGCTTTTGTTCTGTCATTTCAGACCAAGGATGAAGAGTGAGGAAGCAGTCGTGGTTAGACGGGAGCAAGAAGCCATACAATATGAGTATCTTGTTCACTCTAGCGTGCTAAGCATGCTGTGATAACCAAACGACAATAAAAAGTAGTTTGTTGCAAAAATACATTTTGTCTGTCCTTTAATTTTGTTTACTGATTTTAATTGGTGAATATTAAACTATCTAGCATGCGGAAACGCATCTCTTTGTAGTCTGACACAAAGTACATGATTCATTTTCTGTCCCACATCACAATCTCAGTTTCCTGCTGTCGTTAGAAACAAGGTATTGCACTTGCAGCCTTTATGTGATGGTCTTATAAAATGTGGCAGCTAAACCCTACTCTACTCGGGCAGAACCATCCTGCCTGAGACTGATGTGTTTTAGATTGAAAACTACAATATGAGTACTTTCGGGTAATGTTGATTTACACGAGTATGAGCAGCTTTAGCTTAGCGAGTTTGGCATAAAGCCAAATGTTAATTAAGAACCAGGAAATACATAACTTACTAAGTAAAGCTGGCTTTATACATGTAAAGACCAGGCAAAGATGACTCCGCTCGAACAATTTGATACTTTTCTTACATGTTTTACCTTTTTTGGCAATTAAGATAAACTTGTATTTGCACAGCTAACATTAGCTTTAACGGTCACTTTAAGCCAATTGATCTAGCTAGCATAACTCAATGCTGCAATTCAGACAACACATGTTTGACAACACATGCCACGTTTTTTTTAAAATGTATTTCGGGATGCTTCAAAACTCTTCTCCGTCGGGGACACAAACATTCACTGGGCTGCACAAGTTAAGGGAGTATTTTACTTACCAGTTTCTCAATTTGCAAATATTTCAGGAAAACGAAGATGGTAACCGGAAATGACAGGATAGAGGCATCGTCAAAAATAAAACTTGTTCCTGTCACAACCCCAAAAACTACATATGTTCATTTCTAAACATTCATTACTGTGATGTCTCATGACTAATGTTAATTATCATTCATCTGTTATCAATCATATATAATTATACAGTATTTTTATGTTAAATTATTGTGTTGGAAACATTTATTTACATTTACTGTAATCTAGAGCTTTTTCATTGAACGTACAGGTTTTTTTGTACGTTTCACACTTGCTTTGGCAATGTAGAGAGACAGAGAGAAAGAGATGTATTTGTATAAACACAGGAGTGTTATTTGTTCAGGTCACCAGAGGTCACCATTGTGCGGTAGGCAGACTAGTTGTTGTAAACAGAGCTCAGTCGATGGCGTATATATTGTCGGACATATACTGCAAACCGTGATGTTATGTTCTTCACGTTTTCAATTACTATTTTAAATAGTGATTACTGTACTCGGTTAGTGCTGGATCCGGTGTGTGGAGCAGGTTGTCTGAGATGAGCTGCGCCGTGGTTTGGGGTGCGCAGTGCGCTTTGCTGCCGCTGCTGACTGGGACTGCTGCAGCGTAAACAAGACGAGAGCCTGCAGCGCTGCTGTCAGTGGGCAGAAAGATAACGACACAGTGTCAATGGTAGTTGACTTTTCATCTTATACGAGCTCGGCTTCATGATGAACCCTGCGTGTTTTTCCCACCATTGAACAACGACTTAATTTCTGCAGCGGAGAATCAGGCTTATTTATTTTGTAATTAAACTGGACATCTGTCGCGCAGCACATCTGCCAGTTCGAACTAAACAGCATCCTATCGTTGGATTAATCAGATGGACTTTGTTGTCGAGGAAGTATCGACTCTTTCTTGAATCAGGAACATGAGCGACAACCAGGACATATCGGATGCCGAGGAAGACACCACTGCGCCCGGGAGCGCAACCTTGCCGCTCCGGCCGCCGTGCGACCGCCTCCCTTGCAACAAGAGCAGCGTGTGCTCCCGCTCCTACTTCGTGGTAGTGATGGTGTTTTTTCACGTGTACATCATTAATGTTATAGCACTGCTATTTTACGTTCACTATAACAGCGGGCAGGACGATGCCACCCAGACTCGTGATGCTCCGAGCAGTAACCACCAGCAGCCCGAGTCGCGACGTCCGCCATCAAAGCCTGAGTTCCTGCGTGATGTTTCCCTAACGAGGATCGAGGGGATTAGGGTAAGAGTATTGTAATAATACATCCCACTCTTTCATTTATACCCTGTGTTTCTATCTCACGCACAGTAGGCACTAGCACATCACTTATCTGCTTCATATCGTAGGTGGGACACGTCCAGAAGGTGTCACTGGTGCCAAGCAAAGTGCATGAAATGCGGACTCTGAGTCTGAAACCACTGCTGTTCGGTAAGAGCAGAACCACCAATGTGTCACAACAGATTTGCAGCACACCCACATGAGCCTCGAGTGGCCAAAGAGTCTTCCTCTTCTTCTGATGATGAAAGCAAACATGCATTCACCACATACTTGTCTTCATAATATCACCCCAAACATATAACCTAGTTTAAATGCGCATGCTCAGGTCAACCAAGGCTACATGAAAAACGTCAATAAGTTCTGAGGCAACTGCCCCAATTTAGGGCTCATAATTGATCGTATAACACAATTCAAAACATACATCTAGTCATTCAATTGAGAGAGTAAAGAAAACCATTTTTAAGTGTGAAAATGTAAAATGCACAGTTTTGCTTGTCTTTCTCGTTCATTTGTGTTTCATTTATGTAACAAGCATTTCACTGTTCGTGACTGACTTTGATTTTGGCTGGTTCAATGTTGATATGAGTGGTTCCGCTCTGCAAAACATGCAACTAATTACATACTGGTCCAAATTTGGGCTACAGCTAAATATATTTCTGACCGTAAATTCTCTGCTGATAATTTTTTCTATTAAACCTTACAAAATAAAGAAAGATGTTTATAACCAAGGTGATAACCCAAAGGCTTGAATATGTACGTTCATGTTAGACAAAGTCCTTCAAGTGAAGTATCTGGAAAGGTTTTGCCTTCCTGATTTATGGATCAAATGATTAATTGAATATTGAAATGTTTCCTGTTGTTTGAATAATTGATAAATTGACTTCACCTTAGCTTTACTCTTTTTCCATTTTGAAGCGAGGGTCTAAAAACAAAGGGTGTCGTTTGCTGTGCAGCAAGCCCCATGAGGCAAATTTGTGATGTTAGACTATATAAATCAAATGTACTCGACTGCTGAAACTAGAATACAATATAATATGGTTGCAAATTAGAAAATGGGAAGCATGCAGTAGAGAAAATGCTGCAATCCTGTTAAGCCAAGACATTTGACTCTGTGTACAACTGTCCGTCTATGTTTTTCTGCAGAGATCCCTGGGTTTTTGTCGGAGGATGAGTGCCGTGTGGTAAGGCAACTTGCACAGCTAAAGGGTCTCATGGAGAGTCAACTCATGGTGCAAGATGGCCAGGAGGAGCTGGCCAAGGAGCTCAACCTCAGCCCAGAGGAGATCTTCAACCTTCTTGATATCAACCAGGATGGACAGTTGCAGCTCCATGAGGTGTATGTCAGTTTGTGGATTGTGAACATGTACTGTATGAAAATCACTACTTTTGTTGGTTCAAAGTTGGTTAACTCATCCTGTCTTTACCATCGCGCTTCCAATAGATACTGACTCACTATCGAGTGAGGGACGGCATCTGGCTCACACCGGAGAATCTGCGAGAGATCTATGCGGGACTCAAAGCTGACAAGGATGATAATGGTAAGAAATCAACTTTCTCTTTTTTCTAAAAGTTTATTTGGGTACATATTTGTACTTCTTAAATTGTTTATTTTGTGAGATAATCTTGAAAATGTTTATATACTTCACTAAAAGTGCTACCTATAAACTAGTTTTACAATGCCAGGTGGGTCAACAGTGGTGGGTTTTGACAAAACAAACTATGAATATAATAAACTGAGGCTATGTCTGTGCATTGTGAACACAAGAGTCCTTTTTCGAGCATGCATAATGCAAAGTATATAGACAAATTTATTGAATATAAATGTGATTGATTGGATAAAACCCATTTTATAGCCTAGAAAGGGTTGCAGGGCTCATTTAAACACATCTAATGTACATTATACAGAAAATATAATAGAGTACATATTTATAGAGTATATACAATACAAAGAAGTTGACCTAACTTCTGGTACTTATTGTCATTAACGCAACAACTGAAAACTTACAAAATGCATCACAATACATCTCATATTTTGGACAGGTTTGCTGAGTCTAGAAGAGTTCAGGCTGCTGAGTAATGATGCCTTCCAGCGCTTCCTGCTGCAGCGAGGGGTGAAGAGGAGTCAGCTGGTGAGGAACAGCAGGCACACCTGGCTGTATCAGGGCAAAGGAGCACACCAGGTCCTCCAAGACATCAAGGCGAGGCAAGCAAGTCAAGCCATCCACTCAGATTGCTGTAGTGCCAGAATAGCTGAATTATTACTTTCGTTTCACAAATTGAAGGACAGTTTAAACTTTTTTTTTCCATTACCTTACTCCAACAAAGGGTGACTCGTCTCACTCGGCTCCCACCCGCACTGGTGGACCTCAGTGAGCCCCTCCAGGTGGTTCGCTATGAGGAGGGAGGACACTATCACGCCCACCACGACAGCGGCCCTGTGTATCCTGAAACCGCATGCACACACACACGCCTCGCGGCGAACACTTCCACTCCTTTTGAAACGTCCTGCAGGTGAGATCTCTGAGGTGCACAGTGTTGGCTGAAGCAGCATTTCCCTGCAATGGTACCTATGAATGTCCAGATCTGAATTCATCGGTGCAGTGTGATTATTAAACTCCATTGTGACAGCTGGCATGTTAGTTTGTGTGACTCAATATTGTCAAAATGTATACATGTGTGCGTGCCTCTTGTTTGCAAAGTGTTGTATATGTGTGTGTTTGTTTGCACCATACATGTATGTCAATTTAAATCTGTGTTGCACACCTATAGGTACATCACAGTTCTCTTCTACCTGAACTCTGTTGAGGGGGGTGGGGAGACCGCATTCCCTGTGGCAGACAACAGGACCTATGACGAAGTGGTGCGTAGTTGTGGAAATGTGTAGGGAGAGCCCTGCAAAAGTAATGTGTACATGCTGGGCATGTCTTTCATATCTGCGTTAACTTACATGCTTGTCGTGAGTGCATTGCCATAACGTTGAGCAGACGGAGTCACTGAGTTTGAATGTGTTGTTGTAGTCTCTCATACAGAATGATGTTGATCTTTTGGACACCAGAAGGAATTGTGACAAGAGCAACCTAAAGGTGAAGCCTACCAAAGGCACAGCTGTTTTCTGGTACAACTACCTTTCTGATGGAAAAGGTAAGATTGCTAATTTTGTTTACATACTGTTTCAATGAAGATGCAAACCAGCGACTATGTCATTTTCATTTGATGTAGGAGAATATTTAATTTTATAAGTAAACACAACGTGTGCCACATGGTATCTCCATATTAAAACACAAAGGTAATGCACATTTAGTGACCTAATTTTGAAGATCCTATCACAATATTAATACAAATTAAACTAAGATTACAGCCATGCTAGCAGCTCTGGGTGAAGCTACACTTCGTCACAGTGGTGCTTTAAACGGCATGCTAATGACACACTGATGTTTGTCAGATATAATGTTTAGTAACGTATCTTCCAGCTTAGTTTAGCGCGTTAGCGTGTGAGCATTTGGCCATAAACCAATGAAGTGGACAAATGGTACAGCTAGATTAAACATCAGAGGATAACCAATACATTGTCCAGAAACCATAAATATCTATATGAATGTCAATCTGGTAGATGTTGAGACATTCAAAGTGCTTTGACTTAATAATTTCACTTGATGAAATGTCTGGCGTTCACCAACATTTTTATCACAATCTGTCCAATAGTTACAAAGGATCACAGTCGTAGGCCGACATTGCCATCCCTTCAGCCACCCCCGAGCATGAATAAAATAACAAAATCTCATGTAGCAGTTTATTATATTATTTTATTTTAATTAGTCTTGGCAATTAACATGTCAGAGTAAAATGTTGACGTATAAAATGCAGTCAAAAGGTTGAGATTCGAGCCCATACTGGTGTCATCGTAAAGGTAAAAGGTAATCGAGAAAGACAAAGGAAATCTGCTGTATAAAACAGGTAATTTAAAGTTAATTTCAGGCTCATTTAAACAAGTAAATAGAATAAAATGTTAGTCAGGAGAATGAAACTAAAGTACAGGAATTCATATTGACCAACAAGTTGAGTATGAGCCCTTTGGGAGCGGCTGTAGCTCAGGGGGATGAGTGGTCGTCCCATTGCCACAAGGTAGCCGGTTCGAACTGGATCTAACTTGTGGGTTCGATTTTCAGTTCCCCCCCCTGAAGGAGCAGTGGTTCCCCCCCATGAAGGAGCAGTGGTCTTCCCCCACAGGGAAGACCACTGCTCCTTCATCAAGGATGGGTCAAATGCAGAGAAGAATTTCCCCATGGGAAAAAATAAAGTGCATGTTTCTTTTCTTTTTAAAGAACATGGTGCCATGATGTTGCGAACAAAGATTAAATTATTACTATTATTATTTTTCCCTAATAGGTTGGGTGGGAGAGCAGGATGAATATGCATTGCATGGAGGCTGTGTGGTGACCCATGGCACTAAGTGGGTTGCAAATAAATGGATAAACATTGATCCTGATTACCAGCGGCAGGCTCGCTATCAGCAGCTGGTTTCACAGCAGCCCGAGGATGAAGATGATGAAGATCTGACTCTGAACCCGGACCTACAGAGCTCTGATACCCATCAGGAACTGTAGCTCATAAACTGAATTTGTACAACAAAAAATAATCTATCTAGCCTTCCTCAGTCCTGTGCACAACTTCTTTGGCGAGATCCCGTGTCCAGTTTGTAGAGACAAGATTTTTTTCAGGGAATGCGGTCACAGTGGGTTTATGCAACTGTAAAGAGATGATTTTGTTAAATATTGCTTGTATGTTGTTATCTAGAGATGCACCAATGCTGATATCTGTCTGACACTGAATCAAATAGCTGGATCAGGTATCGAATAGGCTAATTGGATACCATTATTTTAATAAATAACAATTCAGTACCTTTATATCTATGTATTTAGTTGTTTAATTTTGTTTAACAAAGTTAGGAAAGCAATGTTTAAGTCAGGTCAGATGTTGCCTTACAAATAAAATACTGATCCCAGTCTCTTCCACACAGTGAGGCATACAGTTTATTAACTAAAAGCTGTAATGGGACTGAACAAATTAGATTGTTATATCCCTATTGTTCTCCTATAGTTTCCCATTTTAGGAATGTTGCACTAGAAACTCATGAACACAGTTGAGACAAAAAAAATCCCCTTGCATGCATTAGCTTCACAGATTGTCTGTTTGCTGTTGCTATGAGCAGAAATTGCACTTAAATATGGAAATGGCTACTGCAAACATTTCAATGTTCTACCTTGTTAATGCTGCCATTACCAAAAAAGGCTCACACTGTCCGTGTGATGCATGTTGTCTTGTATTTGTTCTTTGAATTATTTTATAACAGATTTCTCTTGAAAGGTATTGTTGAGAGGTTTCATTTTATGACTTGTATTTTTCTCTAAAATGCACTCTGTTGTCCTCCCACTTTGAATAAAGTTAAATTAAACTCATGTGTCTTGCTACTTTGTAGAGTTGTTTGGAACGTCTCTTCTATTATCTTAGAAAAGTTTCTGATATCAGCCCCTGTCAATGTTGAGACAGTTTTTCCGTCTTCAGTGCTGGATGTCCTGTTTGGTTGAAGACCTTAAAACTTTGTGCTGCTGTATGGCTCCTGAAATCAAACAGTTTTTAGATTTAGTTAAAATGACATGATTAAACAAAACGCTTTTAGTTGAACAAAATTGTTTGAGTTTTACCATGAAACCAATTGAAGTGTCGCTTGAACATCAGCTGAATATACTCACCACTGATGTCTCATATCTGGCGAACGACGATGCTCCGCGGTGGTCCAGACAGTAGAGCACAGCGTCATGAACGGAGGCAAAAAGATGCCTCTTAGTCACCAACTCAGAGAAGAAGTCACCAAGCTCTAATTGTTCCACCACAGAGGCTGAAGAAAAGAAAACAGTTAAAGGCACACAATGACCACAACAATGAGCCTTTTCATGTAGCATTGGAAGTGACAAAGTGTTCACTCACGTTGACATCCAGCCATGTAGATATCTACGTCAATCTCACTGAAGTCCTGGAAAATCTGTCAATGTAAATACAGAATATCTATCCTCATCAAAAGTTAACACTTAACAAGTTTAAAAAGAAATCACAATTCTTCTCTATTAGGTACTACTACTATTACGAATCGGCCTAATAATCTATCTCACAGCAAATCATCAACGTTAAGTTAACTGCAACAGTATTCATTAAAACGATTAGACATCTGGGTGACTGGAAAGAAGAAGGGTGTTCAGTTTCAAAAAAGTGAAAATGTGTTGACAATGTTCAGTTATGTTTTATATTTCATTCTGGGGATATTTGTTCCTGCTGTACTTACACTTTTCATGGTCTTTATAGCCACTATGTCGATGAAGTTAGCCGTGGAGAGGTCCATAATGATGGAGTGAATGTCCCAGGTCCACTTGCCCAGTGACCCGAGAGAGACACGCTCCAGATTGTGACTCAGCGTGTCCTCACTGCTGGAGCCCAGAGTGGTGGTGTCCCCGTCCTGAAGCTCAGACATCCACCCTAAGCTGGCGCAGTCTGGTCCTCCTCCCTTCAGGTACTCCCACCTGCAAGGGCCGTCTGGTGTTTGAGGAGTGATCGGGACGACAAACACTGTCCCGTTCTCCCTCTCAGTCCAGCCGTGCTCCTCCTCATCTGTGACAATCCCATCCATGCATGTGTCCTTCCAGCGGTCGGCCTCCTCCTCAATAGAGAACACCGACGCACCAGACAGCTGTTTAGAGGCCCTCTGAGCCCGTCTCTGCAGAGTGGCAAGTGAAGGAAATGATTCAAACGATTCAAACTTCTGTTAAGTAGTAGAGTACGTTGACTTTTCGGGAGTTTGGCTTTTGGTCACCTACTGTAGTTCTGTCCAGTGTGACAGCATGCAGGCACTCTTCAGACAACTACTATAACTCAGGACTGTGGCGACAGTTTTCTAGAGGGTAAGGTGACCAACCGGCCAAACACTGGAAAATACAGTGTTGTCCTTCAAATGTTTTGTACATTTTCTATAAGCAATGGATTGTTTATAGCTTACCTCTTTCTTGGCTTGCCTTTTTGCCCGTCTCTCAGCCCTTCTTTCTCTGCGCCTCTGTTTGGCCTCCTGCCTCCTCTTGTAGATAATCATTTTACTAATGTCAAGCCCACTCTAAAAACAGATAAAGAAGAAACATAAAAGATCATCTGCATCTTATTCAAATTTATCAGGGAACAAATACAAGAAATTATTGATTTGGTTGAAGAAGAAATTTAAAGAGATTAGAGCTGGAACAATTAGTCAATACACTGATTAATTGGTTCACATGAATACGCAAGTATTTTGATAAAAGATTAAACAGAAAAGGTGTCACTTTTTTTATTTATGTCTTATCAATTTTGACGGTCGATGGTGTTTTTCAGCTGGATTTATTCTAGCCAGAGTATTCGGCTAAAGAAATGCAGCGGAGAGGGGGAGAGCAAATTTGTCTGTTTTCCCATAGAAATGCAAAAAGAAATGTTGTGGCTCCAATCTGTCAAATGTGGGGATTTGCTGGTCACATATGATAGTAAACTGAATATATTTGGGTTTTAGACTGTTGGTAAGACAAGGAATTTGCAGACCAAATCTCTGTGGGCATTTTTCACTATGCTCTGACATTGTCTAGAAATATGATCGCCAGATTACTCATTATTAATGAAAAACATACATTTGTGGCAGCCATAGAGTCAATTTATTATATAGTGTTACGAGGAGGGAGAACAAACCTTTTCTTTGAGAGCCTCAAGGTAGAGATCAGCATTGGCAAAATATACCGTGGCAGAGGAGCGGAATATAGTAACACCAGGAATCTCTCTCGCCTGCCAAATAGCAAAAGGTCATTAGCTTGTTTAGAGACACAAGAAGTTATAATGTAAGATTTCATATATTTCTGTCTCACCTCTCTGTGGGTCTTGATATCCACATACAGTTCTGTACCTGGAACATTTCCCAGAACAGAGTATGTTGGCCTAAATAGAATAAAAACACAACACTATTATTTGTGCAATAGGGTTTGATACCGTATTTTGTCTAATCTGGACGTTCTTACTTCCACTTTCTCACACAACACACACACACACATACACACGCACACAATATATATATGTATATATAATTATATATATATATATATATATATATATATAATTATATATATGTATATATAATTATATATATATGTGTATATATGTATATATAATTATATATATATATATATATATATATATATATATATATATATATATATATATATATATGTATATATATACACATTATGAGTAAGATACTGAAATATACTATGATGAGGTGCAGATAAGTCTTACAGCTGAGTTCTGAAAATAACAGTCATCAGAGCAAAAATGATTGATGCTGCTAGACCCAGATCCAGATTGAGCAACATGGTTGACACCCAAGTGACCAACCACACCACCTGGGGGATACAGCATGACATAACACATTTGTTAGTTTGATTATGAAATGACAACAAGAATAAGCAACACCACATAAAATTCTGTCACAGTTGGTGCTTTCAAGTTGTTGTTTGTTATTAGGTAATAAACTTCTCACCAGATCAATCTTGCTGCGTTTCCACAGTGTTACAATGTCAGCGTGCTGCTTGAACATCCCCTTAAGATTTACAAAGACAATTGCTGCAAGGACCGCCTAAAACAAGCACATCCACATTTTCATATTATTAAGAAGTGTACATGGAATGAAGCAAATAAAAAACATCCATTACGTTGCACATAAACATGTCCCGCATCATGAATGTTTACTCAAATCTATAGAACACATGAGTTTTACAGCAACTGAACCTTTGGCAACTCCTGGAAAAGAGGTCCAAGTTTCAGGATAGTCACCAACACAATGAGAGCTGAGGCCACTCCAGCCATCTGCATGAACAACGCAAAGATTGTTTCTGGTTTCATTGTCATATTTGTATTCAAAAAGCATGTCAAGATATTTGTTTATTCATCAGAAATAGTTGAAGCCCTTCGTTAGCTTATTATTATTATTATTATTATTATTATTGTTATTATAATATTAGATTATTTTGTAGAGTCATGGGTACATAATGTGGTGTGTTTTCTTAAACATCATTTATTATTTTACGCTAACTCAATCATTCGTTAATGGGTCATATGCATTGCATTTTTCTTAAGTATTCCTACCTGCTGCATGTTTACAGTACTTGTTCACAGGCCATGCTGATGTAATGTGTTTATTTCTATTGCTCACTCACTTGTGTTTTTCCTCCGGTGGTCTCTTGGATGAGACTTCGAGACATGGAGGAGCAGACAGAGAAGCACTGGAAGAAGCCTCCCACTGCATTGCTGAGACCCAGCGCCACCAGCTCCTGCAGCAAGGTGAAGACAAGAAACACAAGAATGAGCAGGAAAATACAGAGAGAAAGGAACTGTATCTGCAGAATTAAACATGACTTGAATGAGAGCTGTGGTTTACCTGGTTGCTGTCCACATTGTATCCATGTTTCAGTGCAAATGTTTTGCCAAGCGAAAAAGATACGGCATATCCAACCATGGCCAATGCAAAAGCATCCCCAATAACTTCTCCAAAAAGACTTGCATCTGGTACACTGGGATAACTTAGACTGATGCAAAGGAAATAAGTTAGTAGTAAACTGGTGGAAATATGACTCAACAAATAGTTACAGCGGTATAACTTGAACCCCGATGCTTACCCATTTGGAATTTCTCCAACAACTGAAATAGTGTAGTTGCTGTTCAAGTGGGTGTAGGTTGATATTAATGTCCCCGCCACAATCTAAAGGCATCACAGAAAGCATACAGATCTTAAATACAGACAACCAAAAGTCAAATTTCACAACACATCCGACTTTCAATAATTACACCTCTAGTGAATCATATGCTAGATGTGAACCTAATTATTAACCATAAATATCTCCTTTTTGCTGTGAACTGCGAAAAATGCAGAGGCCCGGGCATTATACTGCTGATTCAGCTGCTGTGCTTTTTTAGTGCTGCAACATCAACTGCTGCGCAGAGCACAGAGGTGATAACATAAAGAGAGGCCAGAGTGTGTCCTCTTAGCAACTCACTGTGATGAGCTCCACTGGGATGGGTACTGGCAGCTTTGGACTTAGAAAATAGTTGAGCTCCTTGGCTGAAATTAGAAACACTATGGACACAGCACTGACCAACAGTGTGGGAAGATGAGTGCGTGGCAGCAACATGCAAACATCTTTTAGAGTCTAAAAATGGAGTAAGCAAAAGCAGGAGATGGTTAAAGCTTCTGTACACATTAAATTACACATGCTTTGCTGCACACAACTGAAAGTTTTATCATTTGAAGTGAGAATTCAGTATGAAATTACATATCCACATTATTAACTTATTCAGACTTATCTTAAAGTAATCACAACATTTTTATTTCATACATTCTTGCTTTTAGTTTTTTAAACCTTGTTGTGACCTGATGCCCTTTTGGTTGACACATTAAATTGTTCCCATTCTGTTGAAAGCTTGAAATGCATCAGAGCTATGCCCACAAAACTAAACGTGGAGCAGCAGTTTTTATTCATCTCGACAAGCTTTCAGAAAAATGCAGGACTGCTCAAGGCTAAAGACTTTTCAGTTTGCCACTGGTATTTATTAAATCAAATTAATGTACATTTCTTTCACTGCACTGTAACCTTTATTCTAGTATTCAACTTCTGTCTTATTGTAATTGAGTTTCTTTTAATTTAATATCCAATTCTAGTTTTCTACTATTTAGTGACGTTTTATATTTGTGTCTTGAATGTTTGTGGGAGTGTTTTTTTGCACCTCGTCTGGATGCGTTTGATGTTTTGTGTAAAGCACTTTTATACACTTGCATGAAATCTAAGTGTTGAGTGTCTGGTTGCACAAATGTCCAAGACTTCAAAATGGTTGAGAGAAGAATGCAGTCAGAAAAATTTGGCTCGCTCACATTTGTCAAATTAACTTCTGCCTTCATATGAGATATTAAAGCATCATATTCAAATAATGTTTCATGAGGACCATATTTTGTTTTAAATCGTCATGTTTCATCACTCTTGTGTCTCTCAAGTCCCGTTTTGTTGTGAAGCAATTATGTGTTTTCTTATGCAACTACATATTCATATTATCTTATAATAGAGATTATGTCTCTCAGGGGACGTCCTGGCAAATAAAGATTAAATGAAAATTAACCCGAGGAACACACACACTCTTGTGTGAATGTTACTTTTGTCATTATGACGTTATGAGATCAGTGCTGGTGTATCAACAAAAACACAGAACTAAACACTTGATAGTACTCACATACACCAGCAACAAAGGACCACTAAACCGTGCTGGTGAAACTCCAAAGATGTGCTTGAGTTGTGCCACCACAGCATGGGCTGCCGCTGCTGTTGTGTAAGCCCGCACCAGAGGTTCAGACAAGTATGTCCCCACAAATCCAAACTTTACCAAACCCAGTACCACCTATGCAAACAATAATTTAAGTGAATGAGTATTGGCAGCTGTAACAACAGGATACAACGTTATGATTGCTGTGTCCTGACCTGAATAAGTCCTCCTAGGACAGTAGTGGCAGCCGCCACCTGCACCCTATAAGAGTCCCGGGCAGCAATGTCTACCTCAGTGATGTTGGTCCCATTTGTTATGAGAAAAGCTGCGTCTGGAGCAAGTCTCTCTGTCACACTGCCTACCATGATGCTCAGCACAGTAAATGTACCTGAGCACAATGAAAGATAGCGACACATGTCATTACGGAGGGTATAATGGCTTCAGTTACTAGGTATCTCTCACTTTCTACTAACCAATGGAGATATGACGTGATGTTCCAAAAAAGAAATAAATCAACGCTGGATAGAGGGACGAGTAGAGCCCAAATACAGGCGGCACAGAAGCCAGCAATGCATATGCCAAACCTGTGAAAAACACAAGTTCTGTTACACCTGACTCAGCTTACTCATGAATATTTATATGAACCATTTAAAAAAAAAGAAATAAAACACAAAATATTGCTCCAGATTAAAAATGGATATTTACTCGACCATGATTGGCTATTGTCATACCTTGTGGCAGGTGCATTATGCCCACACTGATGCCAGCGATGAGGTCTGGCATGCCATAGTCCCAGATGGAGTACTTGGGCAGCCAGTACAACACAGGCAAGCTGCTCATCACACTTTGTTTCAGTCTGGCTGCTGTACATCTGGAAGAGATTTGAAGGATACACAGATGTCTTTTATTGGCTGATATCTTAAAGCATAGATTGACAGAAAATATTTCTCTGGTTGGATTTGACAAAAAAAGATTAAACGTGACATCTCCAGAAGAGTAATATCCAAAGTTACAAGATTAAGCCATTACATTTGCCTTACCTGAAGGAGTCTTTAAGGTGTTCAGTTAGAGAAGGGTGAGTGTCAGAGAATGTTTTTCTCTGTGTTACCTCTTCCAGCCTCTGCTCATCAAGCACTTCCCGCTCTACTCTGTATTTCCCAAGTCTGCGTGTAGAGTCCATTGAGCTGAATCTATCAATATCTGTGCAACTTCAATAGTTTTACACTTTTAATATGCAGTAAAGGGGATTTATTCCAAAGCCTACACTACAAATGGTTCACCAAACTGACAAAGGACAACTGTATCTGCATATGTACATCATATTGCCGAATGATTAACTATAGTCAGGACAATGTGGGCAGAGCCTCTTCATGACAATGATGGATGACCGGAAGAAGGAAAGGATGTAATTCTAGTCCTAAAGTGGGAAAATATTAACTCTGTTGAATTTCAATGGATGTTTGACAGGTATTTTCTCATTCTTCCTGGTCTTTTTTTCCATTCACTTGCAAAAGTAAAGCTAATGAACCATGAAATGTCACCTAAAGCTCAAATTATATTGGTCAAACAAGTCTTTATGAGGGCTACTTCTGAACAGCGAGTAAATAAAATGTACTGTATTAATACATTTAGGATACAACCTTTATTCTTAATATTCTCATTATTGTTGGTACAACAATTTCACAAATTCATTTTTTATAATTCAAACTTAATAGATAAGGTCTAATTTTTGTTGCCATGCAGTATACTGGGCCTTTAAGAGAGTAACGTCATGAAACCTGAATCCGAGCCGGAGCGATGTTTCATTTGAGTCATTCCAGAGCTGCAGGCACATGACGAAGAAAACAAAGTGGAACAAAGAATGACTTTAATCATCACACAGTGCAACATAATGCCAATGACTCCAACAATTAATGTAAAAAATATTCACAATATTTGTCGCTATCGTGGCTTAAACACAAACACTTGCTTGACCACTCAAACCATTCTGACCTACTTGCTGTTTGCCACAACACTGTCTATTTTGGGTTGGCAGCTCAGAGGGCCACAGCGGTGGAGGGGGTGCATATCTTTGTCTCTTGCAAGAGCTCAGACACTCTTCAACCCCCCTGACTGGCGCATTCAACACATGAAAAACATGGATATGTACTTGTCTTTTTAGACCAAAGAGAGCAGAAGACCTGGAGACTATGGTAAGGCATTACAAGTGAATACTGTGTGATGTGAACAGATGAAGTTCTAACTCATGAGGTGAATTTTGAATGTGAACTTCATGGAAATATGTTTACAGGTTTTACATAACTTTAGCCATATAAAGATGTGGTTTTATATTATTTAAATATGCTTTAATGTTTAAAATCATTGTCATGTTCCATTGATTAATTGATTTATTATGGTTAATCAAGTAAAACGATAGTTACTTAATTCTTGTATTTACATTTTTCACATATTCGATTTTTAGGACACTAAGATTACCAAAATGAGCAAAAACAAAAAGTTGATTTGACTGGCAGTTATAGCATTACAAGTACATTTCACACAAGCATCCGCTTATTCAACTGCTATCTGATGACCTGCATTGCTGCTATGTATTTGTTTCTGGGTTTTTTTTCTTTGTTTTTTTCAGAGACAAAGTCCTGACCAAGTTGGTGCATAAAACGTACTGTGTAACTTTTTTAATATCATCATTTCGAAAAAAAGTTGAGGCAAAATGGATTTTACTGCCAAACATGGGCTGGTGCTGCTCAACCAGCTGAGGAAGATGAGGGAAGGGGAGCATCTGACAGATGTGGTGCTGGTTGCTGAGGGCATCAGCTTTCCATGCCATCGCGTCGTTCTGGCTGCCTTCAGCCCATACTTCCGTGTAATGTTCACATGCGGCTTGCGTGAGTGCAACACCAGAGAAATTTTCCTGCATGACACCCCTGCAGACAGCCTGGCCCTCCTCTTGAACTACATGTACTGCTCCGATCTTCCTCTCACCAACGCCAATGTACAAGGCATCTCTATTGCGGCTTTTCTCCTGCAGATGGACGACGTCTTCACTCGCTGCCAGCAGCACATGACCGAGAACATGGACGCCACCAACTGCCTTGGTGTGTATTACTTTGCCCGTGACCTTGGTGCAGAAGAACTGGCCGACCATGCCCAGCGCTTCCTGCGCCAGCACTTTGACCAAGTCTGCCAAAATGAGGAGGTCCTGGAGTTGGAGGCCCATCAGCTGGGAAAGCTCCTGACTTCTGATGACCTCAATGTTTCACGAGAAGAGACCATCCTGGATGTTGTCCTACGCTGGGTCAAACACAGCACTCTGATGGATGGAGAGGTCCGTGTTCTGCACCTTCCAGAACTCCTGAGGAAGGTGCGTCTGCCACTGATAAATGCTGACTATTTAAGAGAAGCAAAGAAGAGAAACACGGCTATCCTGGCAGATGCTGAATGTCTAGAGATTCTCAATCAAGCCTTGGAGGCCACAGCAATGCATCCCTCAGCTGCACCACGCAAACTGAAGCTGCGGTACGGCATGGAAACCACAGATCTGCTGCTCTGTATTGGAAACGACGGCGACGGGATCAGATCAAGATACGGCAACTATACCGAGCGCAGTTTTTGCTATGCCCCATCCACAGGCCGAATCTACTATATAACTTCACCTCGCTATGCAGAGGCTCTGGGGTACGTGTGTGCCGGGGTTGTAACTGAAAGAAATGACATTATAGTGGCAGGAGAGGTAGATGCACGAAGAATGGCCCGACAGAAGGACATGCATGTTAAGATTTACAGGTAAGGTATTAGCTGACACACTGATAACTCTGTATTTGCACACACAGATGACACTGATTGTTGTCTTGGGTTGTCAGGTACAAAGTAGAGGCCCAAGGAAGCTGGGAGTGCCTGACGTCAGCTGAGTACCGTGATTCATACGCTCTGGGGTCACTGGGTAACACTCTGTACCTGCTGGGTGGGCAGATGAAGTTGAAGAACCAGTTTCTCATAACTAACTGTGTGGAGCGATGGTCTCTGGAAGGAGGACCCTGGCGCAGTGCAGCACCCCTGCCGATACCTTTAGCCTATCACAGCGTGGTCAGGGTGAAAGATCGCCTTTATGTGATGGGTGGTCGAACCCCACAGGTAATGTCAAATCAAATTTACGCAAGTTAACTTCTTAGCAATTACTGTAAAACCTAGAGAATTAGACTTCAATACATTTAACATAAGCTCTGTGTGTGACTACTCTCTGACTGCACCTGCTCTGTCACACACACTCTCCTCTTCAACAATCCAGTCATACCGGACGGACGATGAGCCAGACCGTCTGAGTAACCGCCTCCTGGAATATGATCCAAACACAAACAAGTGGATAGAGCTACGTCCCATGCAGTACTCAAAGTACCGCAGCAGTGCTGTTGTAGTCAATAGCGAAATATTTGTGATGGGTAATATTATTTGTTTTGTTCTTTATTTTCAAATCTCTCTTGGAATGCAGATATTGTGATAATCCTGCAACATCAATTGAGCTGCATTGGTCCCTGGAACAACATTTCTTTTTTTTTTAATTTAAACTTATTTTGCAGGGGGTATTGGATGTGAAGGTGTGGATCGTGGGCAATCCCGCCGTTGCCTCGATGCTGTAGAGATCTACAACCCAGATGAAGATTGTTGGAGGGATGGACCTCCTCTCCCATCTGCACAACTCTCACTGCGCACTAATGCATCAAACGCAGGAGTGGTGGGAGGCAAAATCTATGTATGTGGATACTACAAAGGAGCAGGTAATAAAAGAATAGTCATATCCAATGAATGAGGAGTTTGAAAGCTGAGGGACTACATTACCCATTCTGTTTCTTAACTACCTTCAGATCGTCACGATAATATAACAAAAGACATTCTGGAGCTGGACCCACAGAAGAACCGGTGGACTGTGATGGCTCGGCACGCTCTGATGCATGACAACTACGACGTCTGTTTAGTGGCAAACCTCAACCCGCGGGGACTCATGTCCCCTCCTGCAGACTTGGTTAAAGAGTAACAGACCAAATCAAGTCAAAGTCTGTGTCAGAGAATTAGCGAAGACAATTTATTATTAATTAACAATGCTCTTATTGCTGGGCCAAAGGCATTATTATGTTCAAGTGAAAGGATTTATTGCCCTTTATGATAGAGGATCTATGGTTAGTGATTTGCACATTGTCATGAGAGATTTTCATGTCAATGAGAATAGAAAGATCGTTGGCTATTGTCGATCTTAAACATCTGGAGAGAATGATAATCGGAATCCTGCAGCTGTGTGGCACATAGCATTATCAGTAAACCAAAAAAAGTATCTCTTGACAACCAGACATACATTTTAGTTATAATTAGAACTGCAACCAAAATTTAATCAACATAATCATTTGTCATGTTTTAAGCAAAAATACTGAACCACTTTAGAGTCCAGCTTTTCAAAACAAAGAAACTGAAGACATCACAGTGGCCTCTGAGAACATGTGAATGCAATTTGTTGACTATTTCTTAACATATCATAGATCAGCAAACCATTAACAGTTTAACCAAAAGAAGAATTTGCACAATCAATGATAATGTAGCTCTAATTATTACTATGAACTTTGATACATATTATGCCAAGATGCTTGTTAAGTAAGTTGATTTGTTTATTGCAGGGTAAAGATATATAATAAATAAAATACATTGACAGAATATACATATCAATCAATATTTTTATTTTGAGGAATGCTTCCTAAAGCAGTCACGTTTTCTGCTAATAAACATGCACCTTAACATTTATGGAGCATGGCTGATTGGTTAAAAGAGGTTTGTATTTAATCTAGAGTAAGTACAGAAAAAATAATTTAAAAAAATAATCAAGAGACAGTTAAGTGAACAATATTAATTTCTGTTTGTCAGCTGAATAACTGTTAATATGTTATTGTCTGCATGTCCGTCTGTCCTAAATATACTTATCATGAGTACATTTCAGACCTCTCCAAAGCTCTTCCACCACAAGTATAAGACAATAAATGTTAATGAATGTTTTCATTCTTCAAAAAACTGAACACTTCTACAACAAATATAACATATTATAAGGTCATAAGTAATGATAAATATCACAATAAATCTTTCTGGCTTTTACTCCGAACATAAGAGCACAGATACTTTACCCTTGAATCCTTAACTCTTGCCTCTAAAAGTCCAAATCAAAATCACAATCCTTGTCAAACAACTGCCAGAGGCCTTCAGGTCTCATTGGGCTCCCTCTCTTGGGCTCCGATGAGAGGTTCTCTAAAATGGGCTCGATTTCTAGGAAGTGCTTTGAGCTGTTGCTGTCCTGAGACCAGCAGCTGAGAGGGGTAATGAAGCGCCCTTTAGCTATGGATCTCATCTCCCTGTATGGCACTTTTAGACAGTCCGGGTTGGGACTGCTTAATATGTTCGGATCCTGACCCTCATGTAGGGGTGATGAAACATGTTGTTGTTTATCAAAGTTTTTGAGAGGGTTATTGTTTTCGTTTGTGAAAGTGCACTTACTCCTTTGTGAGAGCACTAAAGGCCTCTTTTTGCACTTTCTGTGGCCTCTCAGAGTTAATTTCCTCTTTCCTATACTGTAGCTGGGAGGCCGAGGGGGAACTTCAGCCTTATTGCTTTCAGAGTTGTATGACTTAGGTGTAGCCTGTGTGCCTTCGAGCTTGTTGTTTTGCAAGATGATGGAGAATGACTGCTCCAGCTCTGGTGATGTCTGGATGGCATTGTCCGTCACTGTCTTTGGGCTGGGTTTACCTAAGTGCTCTGAGACTAAGGTGCTGAGCAGTTTCAGAGCCTCTTCAAGCATGATGTGATCTCTCCCCTGCTCCTCTGTCAGACTTTTCAGACTTGTCTTTAAGCTTTGCAGATTTGAACAGAGTTCTGCTGTGGTGTCCCCATGCTGAGGAGAAAAATATGTTTATCTATAACTATCGAAAACATTTATTAACCACCAATATCTACTTTCATCCATCTGAGACTTCAGCGATCTTGACTAACTGCTACATGCAGTTTACCTTTTGCGCAGTATCCTCCAATTCAGTCATCATCTCTTTCTGGGAGTTTACTTTATTCAGTAAAGTCCCAAATTGCTGAGAAATGTCACTCTGAAGACTGCTGAAATTATTCTGCACTGGGATGAATGAAAGACAGAAATGTGCTTAAAAAGAAAGATTGAATTTAATGCATAGAAGTCAAAATGTCCAAATTATGGGTGGCCCATGTATAATGGTTGTGCCAAGAGCACCATCTATTGGCAATAATGAATATTTGCTTGTGAGTTGTTTTTTTAATCCTAAATTATTTGGATATACAGAATGCAGAGAGCAACTCTGAGCTAAATCATTCCAACAAAAAAATGAATGTAAATAAATTAGAAAACTTACATGTTGATGCAAAGGTGTCAAATTTTTGAAGGATCGTTTGACACACCGCAGTATTTCTCTCTGTGCCAGCGACCAGTTGATGGATCTGAAAAATATGGCAGCACTTTGTTTTTATCTCTAAAATCTACTGCATAATCAAAAAAGCAAACAGAATGGATCCTTTACATCACTTACATTGTTGAGTGTGTCTCGAAAATTATTGCATTCTTTGGCAAACATATCACTGTTAAAGCAAAGGACAGATATACAAATGTCAGAAGTAATGAGTCCTACTTCTTTTATAATTGTGGAAGTATACATTTAAAGTGAGAAGCATGTTTAAGTCATACCCATCTGTTTTTTCTTTTGCCTTTTTCTTGTCCTCTTCAAATTTATCCAGTATTCCAAAAGCTTTGCTCTTGTCTTTAAATTCTCCAAACAGGAAAGGTTTAGTGTGATAACTGCTTGAAAACTTTGGGTCACTTCCCTAATAAAAAAATAAAATAAAATCAGTGCTGAGGACAAGACATGACTATGAGGACAAAAATTAAGACAATACATAACTTTTTTGTCACTTAATCTGAGTGAAAATAAATAAAACTGTATGCACTCCTGCTCCTATCCATTGGGTCACATTTTTTACAAGATAGTTTGTTATCCACAAAATGGAAAACAGGTATTGCAAAGAAACAGAAACAGAAATTTCATCACAGCCTTTTGAGGTAAACAAAAGCATCTCACAATAATGTGGGATGCACTATATGTATGTTAATAACAAGTAATATAGCGATCACAGATTATATAAATTGCTATTGTCTCCCAGTATATACTGCACATATGAGAAGTTATATTATATCGTATATTTCTATATGTATAAAGTTACTCAAAAGAACAAAACGGTGGTAGCATCGCTACAACATCTTGTGTACTATACTCTTAGTACAACACATTTGCAAACATGCCCCTGAGTTTGGACCACTTACACATATTGTAACAGGGGTGAGTGAAACTGCCTTCTTAGCTCAGGAATTTGTCCATACATCTGGGTACTTAACGATTTTACTGCCACTTTTTAAATTAAATTGATAGACCTCACCTCTTGTGAACTTTGTTGGGAGGTCCTGGATGACAAACTCATATCTTGAGACGGGCCTTGAGAATTTTCAGGCCAAAACTGAGACCCGAAGAAAAACTGAGAGTCTGTGATACTTGAGTAGCCGCTGGTAGTCCCATTTCTGTGGATTGTTTTATCCCCGCAAAGTGTGAGAAGTAAAGAAAACACAACCACACAATTGTAGCAAATCAGGTAAACACACAGATACACACGTAACATATTCCTCCACAAATGTAGGGCTTGATTACACCGTTTTCCAGATTCAAACTATGGATCCCAGCTTCATATATCATTATTGAGAGATGGAGAGAAGTACCCTAAACAGCTCATGGAAGTCAACGTTAAGTGGCACACTCAAGCTAACTAGCGTTAGCTTACCTGCTTCCAGTTGGGATGCTCAGCATCTCTTTTATGTTCTTCGTATGATTCATGGCGTTGCATTACCTGTTTGTAAAGATAACAGGTTAGGAGTAATTGTATCAGGCTTTGTCTTCGAGTATCAATCAACTGTTGACAAGTGTGTTGGAGTCGTGCGAGCTACTGTTGCGTTAGTTAGCATGAACGCTAATCTAGAAAATACTTCACTAGCTAGCTAACCATATAATGTTATAACATGCAGTCCATTTTAATTTAAGTTGCTACAAACTGTTGACCTCGCCAAACCTTAACCATGCCATTTAGGTATCTGACATATTGTTATAGCAAAGGGAGTAAATATACAGGCTGTATGAATTAAATATTGTCTTAATTGACTCACATTCAGCAGAGCCCTGTTGATAAAGATCGATAACCGGCAGGAAACTCGCGAGGATTCGAATCTCCCGCCTTGTGAACTTCCACTTCTCATTTAGGGTCCCTCGGAAAAGTGAGTGAGTGAGCGAGGGATTGAATTAGTTATGACAATGATGAATTGGTACATTATTGTCTTCAATAAATGTAGGTTTACTATCAATGTGAGGAAGTTATTTAAATGTATTATTTCTCATAGGCTTCCCAAAGAGTACATTGTGAGTAAAATAAACAATAATCTGAACTATTAGCCAGCACCTCTTCAGTATATTTAGCCAAACAAATTTAAAAAAAATCAGAACAATTCATAAAAAAAATTGCATTTAATTCAGAAAGGTATCATTTAACTCAATGCTACTTAAATAAACTCTAGTTGCAATGACATATATTTCAGAAACATGCTGATATTATTTTTTTTCAATTTAATTTATTTATTTAAAAATTGCTTTTGTGACTAAGATTGAAATCAACGGAATAACTGCGGTGATTATTTCAAGTATTGTTATTTTTAATAAATAATAATGATAATATATGTTATTTTATTATTGTTGTTGTTATTGATATGTTATCAATACAAGTATTATCAGCAGTAGTAGTAGTTATAGCATATATTTTAATATATCATGTTTTTATTAATTCACTGTATGTATACTATGCAGACATGGGCATATGTTAATGAAGCAGTAATAGTATATATTTTAATATATCATGTTTGTATTAATTTATTTGATGTATACTATGCATACGTGAACCTACGCTAATGGAGCAGGCTGAATCAGGGTTTTATTTTGAAATTTGTACCCGGAAGTGTCCATGCTAAATGAATCGAAAGCAGGCTGCGCACTGTAGGACGATCTGTGGGTGAACTGCAGAGGCGTGTTGATGACAAATCTGCCAAACCTATAGGTGCCTTTCAAACAACACCTGTGCAGTGGACCTCACCTGACGTGAATGAGCTAAACCATACCTAGGAGTTTGGTCTGGCCAAAGCCTAGTGTCTGGCTGGTGAGTTAACTTTTTGTTACGAGCAGCTGATCGTAAACAAAGCCGATAATGTTGAACAGATTTAAATAGATAAGCAAATATGCCTCTATAACGCTGTCATCATTATTTAAGCTCTAACTGCGAGCACGATTTAACGTCATAATAGTGGCAGGTGCTAGGTAGCTAAACACCTTGGTTATATCCTGTGTTCAGCTGACGTTCGCACTTGTTCATGCCCTTTTTCTAAGCGTTAACGCTTTAAGGTGGCGCTACTTAGGATTTCAGTCCTGATTTTATTTATACTAGAGTAAAAACAAGGGCTTGTGCTCAGAATTTCAGCAAGGCCGATATCCTCCCTGTGCCACTGGCACCGCAGTGGCGAGCCTGTGGCTGGCGAGCGTCAGGCAGGTGTCGGGACAGCGGCACCGTGGACCTGAGCGGGCGGGGCCACGTTTCCCGAGACCACTGTTGGCACGACAGGTCAGATGCCGCAAATCGGTTTTCAGATTTTAAAGTTGATTGACAGAGGCGCCGATTTACACTAAAAATGTTTATATCCCAACCGATTCCAATGAAACCAGGAACCTGCCTGACCCTTGCCACAGGATTACCACTGTCCATTCACAGTATTTGTTGTTGTTCCATTAGCTTCAAGTTGATGGAACTGTGTACATAGTTGCTTATGTGTATTTATATAATGGAGAAAAACTATAATGTAGTTTGCATCACTGCAAATTAATATATATTCATAGGGTCAATCACCATTGTGTCCCTTATTCGTTGAGAAATAGTGACTACAGTAAATCCTAGAAATTGGCACTTTCACAATTTTGCCAGTTTATTATTTTGCATCATAAAATCTTGGTAACAAAAAGAAGGCTGGTGTCTTGTGTCTTATCTTTATAGTTTGGAACATTTTATGATCGTTTATTTGTCAATGTGTTACATATGAATCTAACTCAAGTCTGTTTGCTCTTTAAGGGTTGAATATGGCTCTCTCATTCCTCTTGGTCTTGGCTGCAACTGTGATTCTTATCAGACCCGAGACACCTGTAACTAAGGTAGAAAAAGGATGTTATCACGCCAAAGAGTCAATGTGTGCTTTGTTTTGGTTACACTTATTTACTAATCAATTACTGATGTTCTGTGTGTAGGCTTTACATCAGAACTCACTTGAGTGCTGTGGTGAGAAACAGAGAGGGAACAACTCGTGTTCAAATGACACCCACTGTGAACCAGGTGAATAATACTGCTATACACACTGTATAGTGCAGGAGTAGTGCTGAATCCATCATTTTAATTTCTGTACTTTCTAAAAGAGAAAGTATAAATTAGATCCTGAATTTTTTTGTTTGTTTACAATTTGCTCCTATATATATATATATATATATATATATATATATATATATATATATATATATATATATATATATATATATATATATATATATATATACACATACATACATACATACATACATACATACATACATACATACATACATACATAGCAAATGTGAAAAGCACATCTTTTTTTAAAAATATTTATCCTTTAATATAATGTAACATAAGTTGCAGGGTGAACATAATGTGTTAATATTTGGGTTTCAAAAGGCAAAGAAAGTGAAATATGCTCTTGTTCTGGTTTCTTCAGGATGCTTCCTGCGTGTCCTTGAG
Organism: Clinocottus analis; assembly: GCF_023055335.1. Taxonomy (NCBI): domain Eukaryota; kingdom Metazoa; phylum Chordata; class Actinopteri; order Perciformes; family Cottidae; genus Clinocottus; species Clinocottus analis. Next base: position 14,353,121 of record NW_027176042.1, read on the forward strand.
AACAGCAACAATATTTGCATATTGTGTGACTCAGCAGCTGTGGATTTGGAGAACATAACAGTCTGCACCTACAGTAAGGACAGAGCTGTTTTTTTATTTAAAAAAAGAAACCTTAATGTACCTTAACTCATTTATTTTACATTTTACCCTTTTGTATGCTCATCAGACTACACAGTGGAGAGGAAAAACCACACAACTGTAACCACTGTCATTCCTAAAATTGGTAAGATATCAAATCCACAGTCATTAATAATTCATTTTCTTACGTATATGATTTAGTTTTTGGCCTTATGGTAGTTTTAATATTATGGTTAAATTATTAGAAAAAAAGTAAATTCATTTCAAGCTAATGTGTTTAAAGGATATCAACGCACCAACTTTAGGGTATAGTATTAATTTTGTATTTTCCAAGTTTGAAATTGAACATAGGTAATTGAGTATTAACCCTTTCCATGTGTAACAATATCTGCATGATGATGGACTAAATAATAAAAAGGTAATCACCACGTTTCTCAGTTTTCTGTTTTGTGGTATGTTTCTTGGCAGGAGGGCCGGGTGTGGCAGCCTCACTTCTTCTGGGAACACTGTTGATCAGCCTGTTCCTGATCCTCTCTGTTGCCTCATTTTTCTACCTCAAACGCTCCCACCGACTCCCGAGCATCTTCTACCGCCGCAACAAGGGTAAGCATTCCACAGCTCTGATGCTCTGTAACTATCGAAGCAGGGTTTCATCGACCCACCACACCTATTACTACCAATATAATGAAGCATGGGAGTGCTAAGAGAGCATGGAAACACAATGCTATTGCTCTGCTTTAGTGATTAATAATGGATGTTTAGTCAGTTAAACTCAAAAGTAACAATATTTTTTGTACTTTTACAGCCTTCATATTCCAACCAAGTGAGACTGTAAGTCAATGTTATTGTTGCTTTCACAGCTAATCACACACTACAGTACATATGGGGCCTTGTGTTGAGACTGAATGCATTTATTGTAGCCTCAGCAATGTTGTCTTGTGGCACAAAGACATTATTTGTAAATATGTCTCAAATAGATGGTTATAATTTATATTTTTGTTCCCCCTACTAGGCTGTCATGATCCCCTCCTCGACAGGTAAGACGATTTCCTTCTCCTAATCTGTTAATTACCTGTTATTGAACTGTCACTCATGTCTTGTGGAACAGATTGTAAGACTAGGTAAAGCAAAGCAGTCAGATCATTACACAGAAGTATTGGACAAGGTTGATGAGGAGTGTTTCATATTTGAAGACTGTCGTATCGATGACAGGCTTGTGTTCACAAAAACAGATCCATAAAAGTTCTGCTTAAAAGAGTCGGTTCAAAGACGCTATATAGAAGGATTCCAGTGCTTGTCTCTTCTTGATTTTCCACACAGGGGATTATATGTTCCTTTGTTTTGTGTTTCCTTTGAAGTGAGGAAGCCAAGATATGTCAGAAGGGATCGGCCCTCTGCTACATCAACACTGAATAGTGCCACCGTACCCACCACGCAGGTCTATAATGTGTAGTAGGAGTAGGCGGTGGGACGGCCGCTGCAGGTACGAGAGAACGCTCAGGAACGATGTTTGATTATATTTTCATCATGTGACGCTCAGTTGTGTCAAGAAAGACCAGTCGAATCGTAGGAAGGTGGCCATATTTAACTGTAGCTGCTTTTGCTGCATTCTTGTCACTCGGGCTGTTACTTTTTCTCTAATTAACAATATGAGTGTTATATTCTGGTATCCACCAGCGAACCTGTCAGTCTTCTTAACACATTCTCTGATACTACTTTAGTTTTTTTCACATAAAAGCCACAATCATCCCAGAAAAATTGTTTCAGTATTTCTCTGTAAATTTGAAACTGCCCATGTCTGTATGTTTTTTCCGCTCACTCGAGCAGCACTCCAGGATCACTTTTTGTTAAGTCAAAACTCCTCACAGTGTGTATGTTCAGTTGACTTGACGAGTTTCAGAAATATGTGGACGAGTTTCAAAAATATGTGGACCTGCCTGTTAAAGAAATAGTTTGACACTCCGGGAAATACAGGTATTCACTCTCTGCACAAGCACCAGCACCTCTAAAGTTTACCAACACATTTGATCCATTTTATACCGTATAACCACATCCAAAAAGTGGAAAAAACATAATTTTATCGTACTGGCCAGACTACTGCGGTGAATTGTGATTTATCCACTTTGTTTTTTGTTTACATTAAACAAACCAGATATAACGTTGTGAATGTTGTTGCTATTGGAAAGAGGCTAGCTGTTTCCAGTCTTTATGCTAAGCTTAGCTAACCAGCTGCTGGCTATAGCCATGTTTTTTACAGATCCGTGAGTGGTCATGATCTTCTCATCTAACTCGCTGCAAGAAAGCTTAAAATCATATTACCTTTATTCTTTTTAATGCAAAGAATAATCATGAGAGTGATTAAGTTGAGAAGCAGGGATTTGTTTGGGGGGGACAAAGTGACAGCCCAGTGACATTTGATAAGAGCCTGTGTTTGCTAAATAGGATGATATTGAAATGTGATATTTATTTACTTTTTGGCATTTTATGCACTGAGCTTTACTGACTACAATCAGACCAACAGAATATAATGTGTGTCTGATAGCAGAGTTTTTCTGGTGGGCTGGGATATTTTAGAGAGAGCACTGTATGGATGATTGTTTGATTGTTTTTTGTGGTTTTATTATTGCATTTGAACTTTTTTGTGAGCTTAACCAATGTGAATGTATTACACAAGTACAACAAATCATGCATCACTGTTGACTGCATCATGACTTCATAACAGACCGAGTGAAACATGAAAGAGATGAAGTCATTTTCAACAACCAAATCATTTAAGGCCTGTGATCCTACAGAACCTTTTATATGCCAATTTTGCTCCATAAAGTAGATTCAAAGGCCAATAGATTTTTCTCTCAAAACCTCAAATTACTGAATCCTTCTGCACTTTATTTGTCTAAGGTCATCAGTTAATGTTGGACCCTGTTTTTATTTGAAACTACTAGATGCCATCAAAGGGATTGAGATTTCTTTTGTTGTATAGATGGCAACATTATTGTTGCATTGTGACAGTTTCTTGACTACTAATAACCTTTGCCAAAATGTACTTTGTGCCATAACTGTGATTAATGTGCCATTATGAGCTTTAAAAGCAGCCAGGAAACATTTAGTCATGACGTGGTGAATAATTGGGTATTTGAATTATATCCAGTGGCCTTTATATTTACTGTACACTATTCTGAAACAAGTATCCTAGTTTTGTTTGTTACATGCTATTTAATTACATAGTTTTATATCTTGACAATACTAATTTTCTCCTTCAGTGTATGTGAAGCAACGTGAAGTGAACCAGATTAAAAGGCAGCAATCATACCATGAATATTCCCTTTTTTTTGCATAATGTGTTTGCTGTTGTCCAGACAGCCATACGGTATAGACATGTATATATTGTTTTATACAAAAGATGTATTGTTTTTGTAATGATGTACATATTCTAGTTTTAATGCCATAAAGAATGTTCTGAAGATGTATGTAATGTTTGGAGAAATAAAGCACCTTGCCATAACCAGTTTTTCTCTCTGCAGTTATATGAGCTATCACGCTGCTGAATTTATGTAACAATAGTTTGTGTGGTGTGTGTGTTCCAGTGAAATATTTGTGATCCATCCGAAATGTGTCTATGTAAATAATAAAAGTGAGTATTGATCTCACCTCTAATAACTATATGAGGGCTTGTATTTTAAGGTAGTGAAATGTCATACCTCTGGTAATAGCGGGACAGACTTTGCAGCTACATGTGACTGGACATACTACTCTATTTATAACAGCTGAGTGCGAGGCCCCAGTGAGACGCATGCAAGGACAGACGGACCTCAGAGCTGAAATGCCCCTGCAGCGAGAAAGTAGAAGCACCTTCAAACTGGACCCTTCGTCCTTCTCCAAAAGGTAGGTTTTCTTTTTACTGCAGAACCACATTAACAACATTGTACTGTAGCTGTATGCCGTGTGTTGGTTGTGTTGATGATGTAATACTAACAAATTAGACAAGACCTTTACTGACTTTGACGGACAGCAGTTGAGGGGCATTATCGCCAATCCTAGTAATTCCACAGCTAAAAAATAAAGAAAAAACTTTTATCCAGTCGATAAAATAATACTAGAAACTTATTTGAGTATTATTTAAGTTGCTGTAATTTTATGTAAGATGACATTTTAATATTTATATCACATTGCATCAATGACCCTTAGCATGATACAGCAATGTTGTGCCCTGACATTGGACATGTGAATGTTATCACATCAGGTCGTATGACCAGAGTATTTTGGGGTCTGTTATGAATCTTGTGACAATGATACTCTAGTGTTGCTTTGCTGTCGTCTGAGACCTTTTGAGGTATTCAACTCTCAAGTGTTAAACTAATACAGCAGTTTGTTTGCTTTCTGCACAACAGTTTCCTAATGACAGCTGATTACAAGCAATGTTAAGCTTCAGATAAAGACATGCTCTATATTTAACCCAAATGTGTTGATGAAACTTCAACGATAATCCAGCAGTGAAACCAAGGATGTACTGCTACACATTACATAAGGCCACTTTAATTAGTTTTCATGCAAAATACCTGAATCTGTTGCTTTCCAACACTGATTGTTTTTGTATTTCTTTCAGATTGAGGAGCATGTGAGGGATCAACATGGATGATTTGGATCACAGCATCCACATTGCAGAGTATGACTGGACACACTTCTATGAGGAGAGTGACCAGTGTTGTCTGCCTCAACCCTCTCTTGCCTGCCCAGATAGCTCGAATCTCAGTGATTCAGAGGATTCAGGAAACTCAAGTTCAGTCTTTAGCGCAGGCCAAAAAGGGCCACAGCAGAACCCTGCTGCTAACAGTGATGGAGCTGAAAGCATCGCTGCAGGATGCTGCATGGAGAAAGAGACCTACTCTGGTTGTGTTGAGTGTATATCCTGGCAAATTATTCAGAGTGGTACAGGAGGAGGAGAAGATGATCTTACAACAAAAGCACAAATGTCTCTTGATCTTTCCGGAGGAACCGCCATCAACACAGCAAAGCACATCCCAGAAGACACAGATGACATCACAGCCACACTGCAAACTAAGCAACTGAATGTTCAGTATTCAAATGAAGAACCATCAGAGCTGAAAAAGGAAGATGGAGATGAGCAAATGGAGAGTGACATTCGTGAATTTCAATCCATACAGGAACGTGACCCACTTTCTTGCAACCGAGGGGAGATAAATGTGAACGAGTCGCACACTTCAGCCAGCGCTTTGAGTGAGGATGTGAGAGGAGAAAAGGAGCGCTGGTTTGTGACAGTGAATGACAATCCTGCACAACAACAACTGCGTTCCGCCTCTGTGAAAAAAAAACGAAGACAAAAAAAAAAGGACAATAACATGTGCAGACCAGGACAGGAGAGATCTCTTGTAAATGGCCTAAAGTTACAGATACTGAAAGATAATTATGATTTTGAGGGAGGGACTGACACAGAGTATGTCCCACAAAAAAAGAAAAACTTGGTAAAATCAGCAGGGTGTACAAGTGATGAAGACGACCCTGAGAGCACTCAGATGGGAATCATTTCAGATACATACCAAATGTCTTTAACCTCTGGTGAAAAAGACAGTTTTTCCGAAAAACTGGTGCTGTCTCATTTCCTTAAATACAACAGCATTGAGCCAATGATAGACAGCATATCACGCGACACATTTACACCCGAAGACCCTCCACAGTCTGACAGTGAGGTGTCAGACGTGTTTGAAGACGGAGTTGAATTCTTCTCTACTCACAGTTTCGATTCTGAAAGCTATCTGTCCGCTTCTGACTCAGTGGAGGAACTGCAGCAACTTCTTGTGGAACAACTGCAATTGCAACGCTCATTGTCTCTGACAGAAAATAACAATATGTACAATCTCACTGAGAATACAGACGCAGACGATACGCAGGGCAGCGAAGTGCATTCTTGTGACGCCGCTCTCTCTTGCAATGTAACTATCAATCCTGAAGGTCATGAAAGTGCCACTACTCAGCCCACCCTAACATCCCCATCTGTCAACCAAAGTGTTGACAAAATGCCAGACGACAACTCCACGTGTGATAATGACACACACAGCCTGCCGCCCTCCGATACGCATGGACTCCAAAAACATGAAAGAAGTCTTTTAGCATCTGGCTGCTCTTCAGGAAATCATCTTCTCCCCGTTCCGGATTTAACGGTAACACCTTGCTCTACGGCTGACAGCCCTGAAACATATGCCGAAGCTGCGGGCCACACACGGCCTGTGTACGCCATTTCTTCCTTTTGGGATGAAATGGAAAAACTGACGATAAATGACATTTTGCAGCTCAGGATGGGTGGAAGGACCCCTGCGAGGGAAACACCGGTGACGCCAAACATAGGTGACCTCAGCTCTTTGGATGACACTGCGGAGTATAGTTTGTCTGATGGCGGTCTGATGGACACATCCGACGCTGCTGACTCAGACTATTTCACACAGCCTGATGAATCAAAGCCAGGTCGTTCAAGCTGTGAGTTTTCTACCTCCGATATTGAAGAAGAGTACGGGCAGTTTCTCGGTGCCAGCAGGAATTCCAGTCCTGACCCTCAAAGCAAAAAAATAGGAGGCACGAGTGACTCTCTTAGCTTCACACATGAAGAGAAATCCACAAGCTCTGAAGGAAAGGAGATACCTGTACCTTCAGAAGACGTTGCAAATAATTTTTTAGAGGATCAGGATTCAAATGCTTTAATTTTAAGTCAACTTGCACGGCCGAGACAAATGACAAAATGCAAAAGTGTGCACAATGTACAAGCTCTTAACACAGAGAATTCATCTGTGCAGCTGCTACTTGGTACAGACGAGAGTGGTCTGTGTCTCAGCAGCTGCCCGCCTCTGAATGAAAACGTGGTTTTAACAGCGCGCGAAAGCCTGTTAGCATTAATACCTGCAACTTTTATGGATGAACATTATCAAATATTTTCCCCTGAACTGTTTCGATACTTTTTCAGTGGTGAAAACACAAAGGGTGACTTCCGCTGTCTCACCGTCTATGAGCCAGAGGACATCTCCGTGGCTCCTGTGATTGACTACCCTCTTTGGATATTCAGGGATGGGATGTCATTCTCTTCCCTCCACCAATTGCAGCATAGCAAGGAGAAACCCATCCCCATTTTCTCTTGTTCTCATCCCACTGTCAGAGAACTGACATTCCCAAATCCACACTATGTTTTCTTGAGTACAGACTGCGAGGATGAGGATGACATTTCTCCAATCAGAATCGTTTCTCACGCTTTCATCCAGGGCAGTGATTCTGGGGCTGCATTCCCACATGGATTCCACTGTTGGAAAAGTTTGATGAGGAAGATTCGCTTCCTGGATAAAGGAAGCATCTGGTGCGGGAGATCCGGCGCCTGTGTGTTTCCAGTGGAGGCCGAGGAGATCACCATCAAGACTCCTGATCCACCAATCACAGCGCTCACTGAGAGAAGAGCCTCTCCACCTCCTTCTGAGTTGTTCAGAGAGCTAGCAGTACGGCAGAGTAAGTCGGAGCTCTCTCATACACTCAAATTGGTTGTAAACAACGACAAATACTCAAAGCAAAATTTGTATGAATGGTCTCTTACAGGACAAGAGGGCATCTTCTCCACACTGAAGCAATCAGATATGTGTTTGGTCTGCATTGCTTTTGCCTCCTGGGTGTTGAAATCTTCTGATCCAGAAGCTGCTGATGCCTGGAAAGCAGGTATGAAACTCCTTGTGTGATAGTCTGGTTTTACAGTCACACATGTACAAACCTACTGTCGAGAATACAAACATTAAAGACCCCTGAAAACTTCCTCAATCAGCTTCTTCCTTGAAGGTGATGTCCCATATTTCTGTGCACCAGTAAGTTCAGTAACACTGGATTTAAAATCTGATGACAGATGTAGTTTTAGATGAGTTTTTGAGTGTTAAATACTCAATAACAAAAAATATTAATTGTTACAGAGAAAAACTTGAATTTGAAACCATGTACCCAGGGGTATTGAACATGCAGAGTCCTGTATAACTTGGTAAATTAACATCCAATTCTTCAAATTGAAATTCTGTTGAAATCCTGTTTAGCTCTGCTAGCAAATGTGAGTGCGCTGTCGGCCATCCAGTACCTGCGGAAATATGTGAAGAAGAAGAATCTCTCATAAGACGACCCCTGATCTGTATAAGAGAGAAGGTCCTGGGTCCATCCATAAAGATGTATCTACTACACAAATATGTTGCAGTAATACTTCTGCTGCCTCAGCGTATGGTTTCATATACAGCATGTAAAAGGTAGACATTAGCAAACTTTCTGAAGCTAGTTTCAGTTAAAGGAAGTACAAATCTGGTGATATTTTGTTTCTTATTGTTCTTCCAAGAGACAAACCAACAATAAAATGATCTCAATATCTAGGATTGTCTGTGTAACCAAAGCCTATAGATGTAGTTTATTCATCTAAGACAGAGGTGGGCAAAAAGGATTGTAAAACTAAAATGTAAAAGATACATTTTGAAAGAAAAATTATAGATGCATGTACATTGTTTTACATTTTGAAGCGCATATTTTCAGCATAGCTCAAATGTACACATCACTTTAGTTTAGTAGGTTGAATTTGAAAAAAAAACACAGTGTGCAGTTGATTAAGAAAATTGTTTAGCTTTCTTTGTATCTTATTTCACTGAATCAGTATATTGTTATAGAAGACAAAATGGGAGCAAATTGGCTTTGGATTGAGAGCCACAGACAAGATAAACAAGTTTGAAAGTATTGAGGGACAGACTAACACTAAATGGTTTAGCTCTTTTCATTGGATTTGTTAAGAATAAGAAAAATATAACCCATCACCAGCCTTATTCTTTAAACATGTAAACATTTTAAACTTTTAATAACTTGGATCAGTCCTGGGTAAACTGATGTTTATGTGGACCATTATGTAAGCACAGAAGCTCATACTTTTTTTAACACATGCTGTTTGTGAATGTCATGGCTTTGTGTGTCATCAAGCTAAGTTGTAACGGCAGCTGGTAATTTTTTAGCAGATGCTAAATGTTTGTGGCGCGTCTCGGTAGAGCATGAAAAAGAGGATGAAACCTTCAGAAAGTTGAAAGATATTGGTCTAATTGGTATGTACGTTGTAACGAAGGGTTCAGCAGGTGAGTAGCATGAGCTGTGCTTTATAGGTAAGCATCGTCTAAGTGGTTGTCAAACTTTTTGGCTTAAAGCCCTGCTAATGCAAAGCTATGTCTATTTGTGACCTGCCATCACAGGTTGCACGAGTTGTGAGCCGTAAAATGTATTTGCCTTTATATATATATCAGCAAAATAAAATTTACATATTTGTTAAGTGTTGCTGTCTCAAATGCTTTTATGAACAACCCCAAAATGATCTGCTACTATGGCTTTTGCATGTTGTGAGAATTATTGTTGTTAGAAGACTTGTTTGATCTATCCAGACTGGGTACATATGATTTTACATACAGTGTACGACAAATTTTGTGCAATTAGTAATTTAATGCAATAAAGTCATGAATACATCGCGCTCTTCTCTAACCAAGTTGATGTTGTGCGGGAAGAAACAGGGCTAACATGAACCTATACTGTCATTTTCACACAGTATACACACATGCTTTTGACCGTTTATTTAGTACGCCTAGCTAAAATTAATATAGTTCAAAACATATTACACAGATAGGTGTTCCCGTTATCTAGCCATTATTGATAATAACATTGTGGACAAAATAACAGAAACCCCCGTCAGTAAAATGCAATTTGGTTCAACAGCACAACAGACTATATCCAACATGACCATACAGTTAAATCACCATATCTCTAAAACTGATTAGACCTCCCATGAGGGACAAAGCTGTTGTAAAAGACGGCATTACTTTTAGCGAGGTGTACCGAATAAATTGATAATATTACAGCTGTTGTGTTAGAGGAACTCCAAGTGCAAGAGAATACGGTGTCATTGCAGAAATATTTATTGAAATAAATATGCAATGGATACACTTTCAGATTATGTCACATAAATATTAAATTTAAAGGCCATTCTTTTGAAAATTCATTAAAATTCTCAAGATTTAGTTTTTTTCCCAATTATGTATTCTTATTAAAACGATGTAAATACATTAATCTAATGAGAATTTGTCTGTAGCGACAGGCTACGGTCCAATTAATAATTATTTTACCTTATAATACTATATATTGTTTAAGCTTATGATTTACTGCTATCGTGCTGAATTGAGGGTCAAGTGTCCACGTCTACTGCTATATCAATAGTACTCGTTCATATAGAATATTGTGAACATGTAATATTTACAATCTCAAAAATGAGCGAATAAAAGCTTCGGTTATACTGTGAAAAGATATCTTGATATATAAAACTTTAGGATTTAGACAAATATTTAGCAGATTTAAGAGTAAAACCAACCTCTACTATGCTTTCAAAGTCTAAACACCACAATGCAACTTGCTACTCTAGTTTGGTGAAAAATTAAGGTTGAGTCATGCTAGGTCGTTACAATCATCCAGACACAGATTTAAACGTTATTCTGTACAAGGAAATCATAGATAGATATTTAAACTTAGGACCAAAGTCAGTCTGTTTTCATATCCTTTGTAAGAGCTATATTTTAGCAAATTCATATCACTGCATATGAAACCGTTTAACATTTTGTAAATCTGTTATTTTAAATCTCACACGAATGTGTGATTAATTGTTATTTTGATAATAAAACTAGTTTGAAGTCTTATGTGATATGAAAATCTCAGACAGACTTTGACAGTCTCATTAAGTGCTGAACAAGGAATGCACATAAAGATCCACAAAGACTTTTCTAAAATATATTAAAACAAAAGAAAAGACACAAATATTCTCTTAAAGTCTTAAAAAGTACACAGTATTCTATTGGGCATGAGTGTAGGGTTTCTGGGCATGCACCACCTGGCACTCAAGATGGTTTGTCGCCTTCTTTCTTCAGACGGCTTCAGAGAACAGAAACAAAAAAAAGACATTTTACATGACATAAACTCAGCAATGTGGAATGATGTCCAGAATTGTGTCTCCATAGTTGACTAAATGGCAACGTCAACAACCATTGCACAAATACTAAAAGTATTGTATGTAATGCTTTTATTCACTGAGAAAAACAAACTTCAGACTCTAGTATTCCTAATATAATTCCTAGTATAATTGTTTCAGCCTGTACACAAGATAAGACTCTCGAAATTCTCACCTGTAATAATCTTCCTGACTGGGTAGAGCGCCTCCATGCATGTGATGCGCATGCAGCCACTGCTGCTCCATAGCCATCCTCTGCAGCTCCGCAGACTGAGCATGCATGGCCTGGAGCTGGTGGGCAGCAGACATCTGAGGAATATGGCCCTGTAGCTCTCTTGGATATGCACCTCCTACGGACAACACCGATACAGAAAGACTAAATTAGAGGAGATGGACAAAAAATACTCAAAGTGTAGGCTGTGAGTTAAGACGAACCAAACAGTGGGTGGCGCAGCATCTCATGATCATGAGGAAGATCGTTGAGTAATTGGTTGTGGATTGGGCCGCCGGGGAAGGGGAACCGGGGCATACGTGGTCCCGGCGGCATGGGCTCCCCGAGAGGATGAGGGCTGGATGAACCTGGGTGAAGAAATAAATCATTTGGTAAATGCAGGTCAACCTTTCATCACCAGATATATGAATACTGACTAATTAACTTCGCAATTCATCAAAACTCACCTTGACCGAGGGGATCCTGTTGGTGCAGGTGGAGGTGGGAGTGAATATGAGAGTGCTGGTGATGGTGCGGCGTCACATTGAGCATTTGCAGCCTAGCAGCAGGGTCCGAAGCCACAGATGCCATTCTCTCCGCGTGAAGCCGCTCTGCAGTGAGTCGCTCTGCGTAACTCAGCTCCTGGCGCAGCTGAGGTCCCACCATCATCATCCTCTCCCGCTCCAGTTGGTTCAACCCAGGATGGAAGGTTGCAAAGTGGTGGGGAGGCCCGGGTATGTGAGGCAAGCCGATCGCCCCGTGTCGGGCAAAGTGCTCCATGGGGTTGGCGGACTGGTGCAAAGTTTCCATGTCTGGGGGCTTGACCTCAAACCCAGGCTTCATCCTCTCTCGGAGCTCCCTCTCTCGCAGGTTCCTGAGCTCGCGCTCTCTGAGGTTGGGCTCAGCACTGTACAGACCAGGCATGTGGTAGGCCAGCAAGGGGTCGCCGGGGCTCAGTGACACGTAGAAAGGATGGTTGCGGTTGTTGGGCGACATGACATGAGGTCGGGCGTATTCACTCAGGGTGCGCAGAGCTGGTGTATCAGGGCCAATGTAGGGGGGCACCGCAGCTACAGTGGTGGGCGGCTGCTCAAAGGAGCGTCCGTGGCACTGAACCGTCATCTGAACATCACTCATACGGCTGTCGTGGGAGGAGCTGGAGGCTCTCTGTAAGTAAAGACAGTGTGTGAGACAACTCAAACATGTTTATGACAGCGCTGATGTTTTAAAAAATAAATATGAATGGACTCACAGCATTTCTGTCTGCCTCCCTTTCTCTCTCTTTCTCCCTTTCGCGTTCTTGTCGAGCACTGAGCTCAGCGTCTCTCCTGGACTTTTCAACAGCCTCCTCCCTTTTCTTGGCCAGCTTGGAGGACGAAAGAGGAGTGAAGAACATGTCCGTTCTAGCACAGGAGTTGTAACCACGATCCAAATGTTTGATAAACCTGAAAAAAATATAAGATGGGCATTCTTTTTTAGTATGACTAATACACTGGGTTTAGCAAAAATTAATCAAACCCCAATTCAACACAAAGTTAGGGAACATCTGGTAAACATAGTTTATGACATTTTTCTCATCAGGTGGTAGAGTCCAAACCAGAGCCAAAACAAGAGCAAATATTTGATGTATATTTATCACAGTAAATCCTCATGTGAACTATTGTTGCTCTTAATCTGCTGGATGTGTAAATAGACAACTGTCTGCTAGCAAGTTTCCCATACCCATTTATGAAGTGATAATATGTCAGTGTTCACAGCTTGGTCTCGCTGTCCAGTGGCACATTTTTTTTCTGTTATTGCAGATTGAAACGAAGGGATTTGTTTAAAACTTCTGCTCACTTGTGTTGCTTTCAATATTGTAATAAATGTTTTAATATCTGGTAGGATTGGTAGACTTTTCTTTTAATTGGATCCTTAATAATACAAGTAATTGAAACAAAGTCGTATATGCTTTCACAACAATACACAGGAATGTAAACACCTTCAAATTGTATTGGATTGTTATGTGATTCTCCTAAGAAAGAATGTCTCTGGACGTACCGTGCAGACTGGCTGGCATGGCTTGCCACGTTGACTATGGTGGGTTCCGGCGAGGGACTTCGAGATGGAGACGGTGAGCTCTCAGCCTCCTCCATCTCATCCAGTGGCTCTTCTTTAATCTGAATTTGGCATCCTCCTGCCATGGTGCTCACCGAAGGTCTCATAGGAAGAGGCAAAAATGACGGTGGGAGGCTCGGTACGGGGCCAATAGCAGAGGATGTTACAGAAGTGAGAGGGTGTGAGGCTGCAGCAGGTGGATGAGAGGAAGTCATGCTTTTTCCAGGGTGGGTCTGCACCTGAGAGATGACTGGAAGTTGGGTAGAGAGTGACTGCATTGGCAAAGGCTGTGGCATGAGCTGAAGAGGGGGAGGGGGAGCACCCGGAGGATGCTGGTTGGGCAAAATATTGAGTGGCTTTAAAGCAGGGGGAGGGGGGAGATTAGAGGGCATCTGAGGGAAAGGTGTAGAAGACTGATGTGGCATTTGTTTGTGTGAAGGTGGAATTGGAGTGGTGGGAGGAGGCTTGACTTGTGGGCCAGATAGAGGAGGCTGGGGAAGCTGAGACTCCCTAAAGAAGGATGTTGGTCGCTGGGGGGCCTGAGGTGGCGGGCCATGAGGCTGTAGAGGCTGTGCAGAGGTGAGAATAGGTGGGAGTTGAAATGCTGTAGAAAGAGGAGAGTCCTGACCCAGTGCCGATGGAAGAGATGGAGGACCAGAAAGAGAGTGAGAAGCGGGCTGTGGTCGGCTGTTAGGGCTTGCTGTGGCAGCTGACTGACGGGGGTCAGGAGAAGGAGGGGGGGGACTCTGAACAGGATCAGCAGGGGGGTTGCTTTGCATTGGCGGAGAAGTAATGGGTGATGGGCCCTGAGAGGGGAGGGTCTGTGAGATTGGTGTGTCAGCCAATACAGCAGCAGGAGCAACAGGCTCCGAGGGGACGCCGTTCGGCTGGGCAGAGGAGTCGGAGTCGCTCTCATTGCCCTGCTGAGGGCTGGGAATGCTCGGAGAGGAGCTGCGGTTATCCTGATCGATATCTTTGGTGTCGCTGCTGCCGTCGTCCTGAGCACTGCGGCTTTCTGAAGAGCTTTCCTCTTCGACCTCGGCCTCTCCATCTGACCGAGAGCTCCGGGGATCCTGGAGGAACAAACAAATACATTATTTAAACATTTCACGGTGATATACAAACACGTATAATATATAGAGTTTGTAGGTCAACTATATGCTTAAATAACGATTTGACACCGTTATGTTACTTGAGCTGACCGTGATCATTTTGAATAATCATTGGATTCAACAAACAAGGAAATTTAAAGTCAATTATAATGTGCCAGCTTCGTCCCAGCTGCAAAAATATGTTTTTCTTACCCGCGTCTTCGGCCTTTTAGGTGCAACTTTCTCAGCCTCGTCAGGCTCCGGAACAGGACTCTCTCGTATGCGTTTTGTTGTCTTTGGTGACGTTACCTCCTCTTTTATCTTCTGTGGACAAAGCATGACATTTACACAGTGGTGTTAATTACTGACAGAAAATAATGATGATGACTGACACAACATATTAAGCGAAGGTCAGGCATCCATGGCTGCAGCAATAACACATTTATTCTCAAGGGACACATTGTTTTTATTACATATAATACATGTATTGTTTTAGTTACATATAGGTTGGGACTAACTAAACTTTTATCAAACCAATGGCTGAATTGTTTGAAGAATTCCTCATCAGAATAGTATGCAAACAACCCTGCTGGTCTGTTGAGAAAACAACAATCAAGTGCAACATGTATATGAAATATGTAGATTGTGTTTACCTTGTTCGTCTTCTTGCTAGATTCATTCTTAATATCCGTGGAAGACGATCTCAAAGAATTGGAGATTGTCACACTCGGGGAGGGCTGGCTACTTGACAGGTGATCCTCACTGGTGGGGGAACCTGTGAGCCTCCTGTGGCCACTTCTTAAAGATGATAGCTGCTATAAAATAATATTTAGTAATTAATATTGTTGAACACATGTAATAAAGACATAAATCCCCTAAAGTGGCGTAACCAAAACTTTGTTCTGGGGACTCACTTTTTAAATTTCACAATATGCTAAATCAATAAATTATGAAAAGAGCGAATTTGTGTGTGAATCAACTAGTCTGACCATTTTTATGACCAATCCCACATCACTTTATATTATATTGAAAAAGTAAACCAGATTTTTGGATTCAATTTTTTTGAATGCAAACTTTAAAAAATGTCCTCAGATATAAAAGTTTAAAAAAGACTGGAATAAATTCTGCAAATTTATTACAGACCCTAATAAAATCTCCTGCAACCCAACTGTGGGTCCTGACCCGGTGTTTGTGAATAACTGCACGAATGTACATGATATGTTTCTAGCTAAAAAGTCAAAAGAATTTTTTTTGACAGATTCAATAAGGGTGTGAAATCTGTTGTTCATCATAATGACATCTTAATGGAATAAATTGCAGTACGAGAACTAAAGATAACTGTATGATTGATCTGCCAGCCTCAGGCTTACAGGTGCTCTGCTCCTCCGTGTCCTCATGCCATGCTTGCTGTTCACCTCTTCTTCCTCTTTAACAGGTTTAAACATGAATGGGGCGCCTGCGCATTTTGAAGCTGGCGGCAAACATCCATGTTTATTTTCGTATGTGCGACAAGTCGTGCAGAGCAATGGGTTGTCTCTTCGCCCCTGGTGCCAATCCTTCGAGCCTGAAAAAATGTTTTAAAAACTTTTAGCACACGTAAATATATATATATATATATATATATATATATATATATATATATATATATATATATATATATATATATATATATATATATATATCAGATGTATATGATATATATCTAGCTGCATTAGAGCGGAAATAGTTAAATAGGTATATTGGAAGCTCATTCTGCTCATGCGTTAAAACAATTAACTAATTAATCATGTCATTTAATCATAGCGCGTTAACGCTTTATTTTTCACAGCTCTAATTTTAAAGCACTATCAGGTATTTTTCTAAATACTAAAAAGTATTTTACACAAGAATTCCAAAAAATACTGAGCTGAATCTGATAAATTGCAAAGAAAGACATGCCCTCACTTGTTGTGCCACAGTGGCTGCAGCTCTTGATTTCCTGTTCACTGTCTTCACTATCAAGATCATCCTCACTGGCAGAACTCGCATCCACTGCAAAGGAAAAGCTCAGGTTCAGAGAAGAGGTGAAGCTCATATATGATATATTATATATGCACACTTTGTATGAATTTTGAACATATACACACATTTCTGAGGAATACTTGGTGCTCACCTGAATAATTCCGCGATGGGGTGACAGGAACTGCAGCAGAGCGAGTCTTTGCTTTGCGAGAGGACGGCTGCCGACGTTGCTGCCGATAAGCTCTAGTGCCTGCAGCCTCAGGAGTTTTCTTCCAGTGGTAATAGAAGGTGATCAGCTCGCCCTGATGAGAAGAACACAGGACTTTTAAGAACAATCCAAGTCATGTTTCTATTAAAATATATAGCCTTCATAAAAAAAACATGTATGTAAAAAAACTTGTTAAAATTACAGTCTTTTTGGTGGGCAGAAAGTCCTTCCGGATCCGAAAGAAATTCTTTCCATACTGTCTCAAACCTTTGATGAAGCGTTTCTGGAGAAAAAAACGAGGGAGGGTTGTGTATGAGAATAAATTATATACAGTTGCTCGTCAAAAGGTTCCAGTAAACAGTAGATCATGTTAATCTTGTGATGAATAGAAGCTTTTCTACTAGAGGAAAGTTCTTCTCTTTGAGAGAAGAGTAAAGATCCAGAAGTGATGCTACTTTAAAGTGCTCTGCATGGATCAGACCGCGGGGTCAGGAGCTTTGCACATACGCGATTAACTTTCAATCTGGACGCGGAACCTGCCGGTACATATTCATGTAGTGTATTTGCCGGCCTGTGAGCGCGTGTGAAGCGGCTCGCGGCAGCACCGCTGCTTGTTGAGAACAGAAGCTACAGAACAATACGTGCTTTACGTCAGACTCACTTCGTCACGCTGCCTGTCTGCTGCGTAACGAAGTCAGGCTGCGGCAGCGCGCATCAACATGAATTGCCTTTAAAGTGAAAGCAGCGTCGCTGTAATGCGTTCATGGTGTTCATCTTATTTATTTATTTTTCATTTTGATCGACCTCATGCGGGCAGAACTCAGAGAGCCGTGAGACGCCAGGTCTGAAATACGGAGAGATTTAAAGTGATAAGCCCCTTCCGATGCAAAAAAACCCCAAAACATGCAGTTAACGCATGATGAAATAATTAACGCCGTTAATCGTTTGAAAAGTTAACACAATATTAACGCGTTAACTTGCCCAGCCCTATAAAATACATAAACTGTTTGCGTCACAGAGGATTGTATTTGTCTGCACAAACACTGGAAGGAACTCACAGTGACTGATCTTCAGTGCAGTATTACTAGTTAAAAGGTGTCTCACCACATCATCCTCCGACCAGCATTTCTCAATAAGCTTCGGCAGAGGCTTCTTAACAAGACGCTGGAGAGCTTTTGCTGCATCATAATGACTTGCATGTAGCTACAATTGAGAAAAACAAAGAAGTGTGTTAATCTGAGAGACAAAATTTTAGTTCTATGACTTTACTGGCTACTGATGAATATAATTGAAGTTGTGCTCCGCACCATGTTGAGTGCATTGAGTGTGGTGTCATCACGGGAAGCTGCTAAACATCCGTCCTCTGTGGATCCGCCATCACACATCCCTGCAAACGCTGCCATGCTCCTTAAAAAAAAAAAAAAAAAAGCCAAATTAAATAGATTCTAATTCCAATTACCCTGTCGACGCTTGATATTTTTGTGTTTTAACATTGTTATTAATACATTTGCCCCAATTGCTCTACTATACTAGTTTGACATATCATTAAGGTATATTTGCATATAGTTACATAGTGAGAGCAATCCAGAAAAGCATTAAAAAATAAATCTTGTTCAGTAAATATAATATGTAGCTACAGGTTAATTGTCAGAGGTTATTGTAAAATTTTCAAAATCATTTTGCCCTCTTTTGAAAAGCTGCTAGCCTTTATACACAACTACAGATTGACAAACCTATGTAACAGTGATTTTAAGCAGTACAGTACAAAAACTGACCTGGCAGCTCGGAGGTACATGAGAAGGTCACAGTCATTGACCCCAGGGGTCCACATCAGCTCTTCACTCTCTGTCTGAGTCTGTGAACCGGGAGCAGACCGCAGCTGCATCTCTGGAAGTTTGGCCTGCAGTAAAAGCAGCAAACACTTATGAGGTCACCTCAAGAACTGCAACTGAATGCAACTTAAGAGTTAATAATGTACACTATTGCAATGGGTAATGAATGCCATTACTGGTTAAAGTATTTATTCTAATCAAATGGATGCTGCTACTGTTTCTTAAGAGTACCTGCAAGAATCTATTGCACACAATCATACAGGCAGGTCTGACCAGTTACATAAACGAGTAGTACTATGACACTCATCAGGTACACATACACACTTCTTTACCATAGTCTTCCTTAAAGTGTTGGGGGTTTAAACATATTTCTTTACCACCCAAACAAACAATATACTTGACTTTTGGATATTTAAAAATTGGATTTTAACCAAGTGTGACTTAAATCAGTTCAAGCAGGGTGTACCTGATGACTCGACCCAACTCTTATCTCGCCCTGTGTGCTGTTCAGGCTCCTGAAATGGAAAAAAAAGAAGGAATCACACATCCATCATATGCATTAAAAATCATGTTCCACTTCCAGTTTTGACACTGGTTTAAGATCACACAGTTTAAAGTCAGTCTGCCACATAACTGTTCATTAGCAGGCGATTAACGCTGCAGAGTGTGCACACAGACGTATGATCGATGTGTGTAAAACTTGGCTGTCAGAGCCACGTCCCTCGCGCTGCACAGTGATTCCAGCAGCAGAATAACATCCCGCCCCTCCATCACTAGCAACCAATCTCAGCTGTGACCTGCGACGTTTCCTTTTATCACATGAATGAAACCCGACGCTAGCTACCGCAAAAGACTGTCAATCAATCATACATGAGCTACTAATTTTTCCGGTCACCATTACGAGAACAGTGTGTGCTCCTATGGAGAGCCTAACAGGTTGAAGGAAGCGGGCTGACTCCGTCTCGTGGTGGACCGTTGGCCAAAAGTATGCAATCAATAAAAACTACCAACGTTAGCATCCACAACCAGTCGTTGACACACGCACACGCACACACATACACACACATACAAATAGCGACAGCGACCCAACGTCAATACACGTCAAGCCCAGAGGGAATAACAGGGGAGGGAGACACCATGTTAATCTGCTTTACTGGCATTCATTAAAAATAACTGCAGAAATAAGTGTAAACTCGGATGCATCAAAGCGGACAGACAAGCTAGCTGCTATAGAGACAGAAACACTAGGTTGTAATGTGGCTAGCTTGTTAGCCAAGCACGAACTTCGTGACCACTGACACTCCGACTATTTCATACAAACGGCTCCCAAAGTCACGCCACGCAACGCACTTGGAGACGTGTTAAATCAATTAAACAAGTAAAAACACGCATTCAGACGGTAAGTTAATCAATTTACCTTCGCGGACTGAACAGGTCGTCCATGTCGAAGGATGTTTGGATGTGGCTTGTTGACACTACGTAGCGCAGTGGGCGATACACACAAAAACTATGCGAATCCCCGATTACATGGCTATTCAAAATGGAGGCGGTGTAGTGGAGCGAGTCAGTCTATTTTTTTTCCCAGTGCAATGACCTCAGCAGCCACAGCTAAGCCTTCAAAGTTGTCTGGGTGTACATAACTGAGCATGTGCCGCGGATCAGCAGCAGGAGCAGAAACCACGGAGGCTACTCGTCAGCTGCTGCTGCTGCACACACTGGCCTCCATGAATCAAACAACATCTCATACTGTGTGTACTGTTGTGGTTATTAAACATTATTATGTAAGCGAGGACATGAACCTCCCAACGGCAGAGACTGTCCTGTGAATGTGAGCTGTAGGAATCCACTGACTAATACTATACCGTCATTTTTGTCGTATTTACAGCTCGACTATATATATATATATATATATATATATATATATATATATATATATATATATATATATATATATATATATATATATATATATATATGTGTGTGTGTATATGTATGTATTTGTATATGTGTACATATATATAGATAGATAGATAGATATGTATATAGATAGATAGATTTATATGTGTGTACACACACACACACATATATACATATATATATCTATATATATATAGATATATATAGATATATATGTGTGTACACACACAGAGACACACAGATATATATACATATATATATATACATACATATATGTATGTATATATATATATACATATATATATGTATATATATACATATATATATATATACGTATATATATACATATATATATGTATATATATACATATATATATGTATATATATACATATATATGTATATATATATATATGTATATATATATATATGTATATATATATGTATATATATATATATATGTATATATATATATATATATATATATATATATATATATGTGTGTGTGTGTGTACATATACACACATGTCAACATGGGGTTGAAGTGTAGCCTTTCAGCTTTATTTCAATGGATATACCACAAATATGGCATTAACTGTTTAGGAATTACAGACCTTTTTACACAGTTCCCCACATTTTCAGAGGTTCAGAAGTAAATGGACAAACGAACATAACAGTAAATATAATGATCTTTTTTAATGATTATCAAAGTCCACCCAAAGGCATCCCCAAAGACTGAGTTTCCTCCCTCGAGATGCTTTGCAGGTCTTTGTTGAAGCCTCTTTCAGTTGCTGCTTGCTTATGAGTCTTTCTGCCTTTATTTTTTTTTTTGAAGGAAATGAAAAGCATGCTCACTTGGTCGATATCAATCGACTTAAATAATATTACATTTTATTGCCTTAGGAGGCTCATGGGCTGTTTTCACTGTATGTTTTGGGTCATTACCCATCTGAATTGAGAAGCGCCATCCAAATCAGTTTTTCAGCATTTGTCTGAATGTGAGTAGACAGTAAAGCCCAAAACACCTCATGCTACTTTTGTTCGCTGTGAAGTCATCAATGAACACTAGTGACCCTGTTTCATTGGCAGCCATATAAGCCTGTGCCACAGCACCGCCTCCACCATGTTAACCAAAGGATGCGGTTCTCTTTAGATCAGAAGCAGTTCCTTTCCTTGTTACACTTTTCTCTTCCCATCATTCTGGTACAAATCATTATTGGTTTCATCTTCCAAAAAACCTCCATCTAAAACTGATCAGGTTTATTCAGAGGCTTTCTGGCAAAGTCTTCGCTGGTCTTCCTGTCTTTCAGTGTTACCAGTGGTTGTACGACTTCTGTAATCAAACTCATGAAAGCATCTCTTGACAATGACGCCTACCTTCTCCAGAGTAGTCTTGACTTCAGTATTCATGTTATGAAGGCTTTTTCTTCACCAAAGAAATAATTTTGCTTCGTCTACTTCACATGTCTTCCGTGGTCTTCTGGGCTTTTTGGTGTTGGTGATCTTACCAACATTTCTTCTTTTTAGGAATGCGCTAAACTGTTGATTTGGTCAATCCTAATGTTTCTGCTATCTTTCTGTTAGGTTTGTGTCGTTTGACAGCCTTTTAATGGCCTCCATCACTTGCATTGCCACATCTTTAGTCATAATGCTGAGAGTTCCATGGACATTACATTTAATTTGGTTGATGCTTTTATCAAACTACCACTGCAGTAAAATTAAACTAGAAGAGCATTTCCTGCTGAAAATGCATTGGAATGCAAAAAGCTGAAGCTTAAAGCTCTAATGTTTGAAAAAAATAGCTGAATATAGCTGAACATAATAGTATATAGTTGAATATAGCTTAAAATACCTGAAAAAGAGGGATATAGCTAATATATATTTGAAAATAACAGAATAGCTGAATATATATGAAAATAGCTAAATATATACAAAATATCAAAAAGCAGAATCATGCGGCAATAGCTGAATGTTTTGTCAACATTTTAAACTTGAAATGGTGTCTCGAGCTGAAAGCATAGCAGACTTTTAAGCTTTTGAAGATGTTCTTCATTGGAACCATTCACTTTTATTTTCATAAAAAGCTTAATATTTGAATATTTAAAAAAATATAAAACATGTGAAATTATAGAATAATAGCTGAAGGTTTTGTCAACATTTTAAATTTCAAATGTGCTTAGCTGAACGTAAGCTGAACCTGTAAACTTTTGAAGTTGATTTGAAGATTTCCCCTTTGGGTCTCATTAAAAAATAAAATAATTAAAAGCTTAATAATTCAGAAATTTGAAAAGTCAGAAATATGAAAAGGAGTTGCCATTGTGTCCTTACGTAGCTGAATATTTGAATAATGGAACTTCTTTCAGTAGCTGAAAATATGAAGGCGTTAATGAGTTGCAAAATACGTACGAAAAAAATAGAATAATACATTTATTAAAGATTTGAAGAACATCAGTTGGAATGTTGAAGCATTCCAACTGAAGCATTCCAACTAATGAAGCATGAGAGAAATAATGAAAATACATTCTGTTGCTGAGAAAACTTTTTTATTAACTGTCTCTAAGTGCAGCTTTTGTGATTACAGTTTGTGAGGTCTATTATTTTACTCCACATTAAAAACATGGCAGAATACAATAGAAGACTTGAGTGTTACAATGTTAGTGACTACAGTAAGCTCTCTCTATAAATTACACCTTCACAAGTAGCTCTACTTTATTATTGCTTTAAAATGTTATTCAATGTATTTGTATGGATTTGCATGCATGGACCCATTTCTATGTAAAGTAAACGTATAATCATCATTTACTCCATCAAGGGTTTTCTGAAGTTTTTTCCAGCAAAAACAGCCTTGTCTCCCAGCTCCTCTTCGATTCTACCGACAAGAGAAGTTACAAGTTAATTCCTTTTTAATGTATGCATTTATTTGTTACAACAAGTAGGTATTTCCCCCTGTATTTAATTACATTACCAGTTTAACATTATAAAGTCTAACAAAGATTTGAGGTAAGTACAGACTCAACGCTGTTTAACGGATCAGAAATGATACAAACTGAGATTAATGCACAAACCAATACTACTAAAACAGTATAATTTATGTAGTTTTTAAGTTGTACAGCACAAGTAAGTAGTTGTAGGGAAGCGATAAGCCATTGGGGGTATTTCATTTGACAAATTAAAGAACACCACATGCATAATCACCTTTTATACTTTAAAAAATTGCACAAATGGGATAAAAAATCCTTATTTTGTATAAGAACAAGACTTACCTAAGAATCTGATTGTATTTGGCCAAACGCTCAGAACGACAGGGCGCCCCAGTCTTGATCTGAAAGTGACAAAATGTGTACAAAAAGATATAATGTGTCCAATAAACTTTGTCCAAGTCATTGTGAATTCTGTCTCATAGATTTGATATTGGATTTTGACTACATGTGTTGCTTATTGTTCATCAAAGTAGTTTATCGAGTGACAACAATTTTCAAATGTAAATATGGACAAAGAAGATGCATTTATATTTTGGCCATAAATGTCCATCTTATTTTTTTTTCAAAAGCCACACTCGTACTCAATGAACAGTTTTACTATCTGATTTTACCTGTCCAGTGCACAAGCCGACCACCAAATCAGCTATGAAGGTGTCTTCAGTTTCGCCAGAGCGATGGCTGACCATCACGCCCCAGCCGCTCTCCTGAGCCATCTTACACCTGTGAGGAAGACAAATGGGAGAGCTTAAACCTCTAGACATTACAAGTCATAGTATGGTATCAAGTCTAATTTTAAATTAACCTGGGTGTGCTGACTTACGCTTGCATGGACTCAGTGACTGTGCCAATCTGATTGACTTTAAGCAGCAGGCAGTTGCAGGCCTTCTCCTCCACAGCCTTGCTGATGCGATTAGGGTTGGTCACTGTGAGATCGTCTCCAACAACCTGCAGGTCAGTGCTTCCTGTGAAGTTGGACCAGGCCACCCAGTCGTCCTGGTCGAAGGGATCCTCGATGGAAACCACTGCGAGTAAAAATATGCAGACAGTTCTCATTGGATAGTAACACAGATGATTAATATGTTCAAGATGTGTGTTTGCCAAACCTCAGGGTTTGTTTTAAACCGGATCTCAGCAAAAGTATCCTTTTATTCTAAAAGGATCATGGAGAAATTGGATCATCATTGTCAGTGTTATTACAATAGATTATAATCTCTTTACGAGGTACAAACATGCTATAAAACGTTAATTTATTTATAATATCAATATCCACCAGTATAAAAAATCTGTGTCACTTTGCCGCAACTCAATATAATAATTAGGGCCATGGTGTCCGATGGTGCGCATTTGTAAAAATTAACCGAGGGCTGGGCAAAATGTTTTTATTGTAAGGATATGTGACATAGTGATATGAGACTAGATATCCTAGATGTTGGATATGGTAATAATATACTATGGAAAAAGTTTAGTCTTTTTCTGTTTTGCATTACTGTGAGTACAATTTTCTGAATTTAACAGATTGTTCTCGCTGTTGTATTATTATTATTATTATTATTATTATTATTATTATTATTATTATTATTATTATAACTTCAATCGCTTATTGAGTACATCCACATTACTGATGAATATCTATTTTTAGATAATTAAAAATCCAATTTTGTAAATATTTCGTAAAATACCAAAGATTAATCCTAAAAAATCATTGTAGTATTGAAATTTGTATTTGCTCAAACATATCAAGATATTGGATCATAATCAAATTATTAGAACATTGAATATTGTTGTACAAACAAAGAAGATTGAATTAAAGTGCCTGTTGAATTTCACCGGTGCTTGCATTGTGAGTCAAAGCACAAATCTGTCTACTTTACATTTTAGCAAGTGCTTTGGTTTTAAGTGCTTCAAAAATAAGATGACTTTCAGCTTTTGCTTTCCTTTAATTTTTGAAACACCTCTTTACCCGTAGGACTTGAGCTCATGATACAAGGTTTTTTTTTTATGATCTATTTGAAGAGATAAAGCTTTCCAAGGATAAAACAAATGTTTGATGTAGTAAAGCAGTGTCTAATAGTACACAATCAATGTGTTTGTACTTAATAGGATGAGCAGATTACCGATAAGAACGTTAACCCAGATAGTTACAGAACTGCTAGATGCCTCCCTTTGTGAGATTATGTTGCAGCTGACACTACTATAATAATATTATTATTATTATTATATTGTTTGTCCTGCTCACTGCCTACTCAATGTGTAAAATAAGGAAATGCCTGAAGGTTACCAGGATAATCCTTCACAAAGCTCTTGTAGAGATCAGCCAGCTCGTCGGGAGTGATGTAACGGCTCGGGTCGTCAGGAGACTTGAAGTCCAGGTCGTATTTTCCGTCTCTGTAGAATTCCGATGCTGCCACATCCATGCCGATCACAACCTCATCTGTGTATCCTGCTTTGGCGATGGCCTCCTTTACTAACTCCAGTGCTGCAGAGTTAAACAATTAATATGAAAAACCTAAGTTGCAGAAACCTATTCTGGTTTGTGCTTGCATTGAGCAACTCTGAAATACAATTTAATGAAATTCAATAAAAAAATAATATTGTAACTGTTGATTCTGTGTCAGAACGATGTTGTTTTAACATTATTCAATTTGTATCTCGTATGTGTTTTGAATTATTTTGTAAAATCTAATAATGTTGCTCCATCTTGTATGTAAATTAAGTGGACCAAATATGAGAAATGCCTTTCAAGAGAACACACTTCAATTACAACAGCACCACCAACTGAATTATCAAAGAGTGCCAGAGAACGTCTTTAAAAATATGCAGATGGCCTAACTTGTATTTTCTATATTGTAATCAGGAGAGTTGAAGACTTGAAGACAGGAGTCACAATTACAAGATATTTCACAGGGATGAATCCCTGATGGGTATGTCAGATCTCCAAACTACATTTTTGTCACAAAAACAAACGCAAAATGTGTCACGGTAAACGGCGTATTACCATGCAAGTGTTAAAGCGACTAATTGAACTTTTCTTGTCGTAAAGCTCGTTGATGTAATCATTGGCACACAGGTTTACAAAATTGCCTGTTTCCACATGTTGCCACTATTTACAGCGGGTTTCCTACAACAATGACTTTGGTCTGTGTGGTACTAGCAACACATACCATTAAGGTTTCTCTAACAGCTGCACAGAAAGAAGAACCGCATGCATATTATAATTTTTTTTGTCTATTCATTGACAGTTGTTTTTTTGTTTTTTTACTCGGTGCACATTTGGTTTTCAGCAATGTGATGAAAGTAGTTTGACTTCATACTGATACTGGGCAAGTTCTTTTTGGAAAGGAAGCTGAGAGCTGTGCTAATTTTGCAGTTTTAAGATATTTAGATGTATCTGTCGGTCAAACTGAATCATTCCTCATACATACCTTCCTGGTTCTCCAAGATGTTTGGAGCAAAGCCCCCTTCATCACCCACATTGGTGGCATCCTGACCATATTTCTTTTTGATGACGTTTTTGAGATTGTGGTAGACCTCGGCTCCGATGCGCATGGCTTCCTTAAAGGTGCTCGCGCCAACGGGCAGGATCATGAACTCCTGCATGGCGAGCTTGTTGCCTGCATGCGAGCCACCGTTGATAACATTGAAGGCCTGGTGGAGGGGAGAGAAACAATAACTGTGATTTCACAAAGAACTGTAAGGGTAACAACTAAAAGAGGAAATGTATGCATGTAGTTTGATAGACGAAACCTCACCGGCACAGGCAGGATGACCTCTGGGTTTCCTGCTAGGTCAGCAATATGACGATACAGGGGGACACCTTTCTCTGCTGCACCAGCTTTGCAAACAGCCAGGGAAACACCCAGGATGGCATTGGCTCCAAATTTGGCTGTTGAGAATAAAACAATATTAACATCATTAATCCTCATTATTTTTTTCTGTCTCTTTGTTGTCCCAGGCTTAATAATATCTGTTTGAATATCTGTTATACTATATTTTTGGAACGGGGCAGCCGCATTCATATATATATGTGCATGCATGTGTATAATATTCTCCGATACCAAAAAAGTAAAGCTGCCCCAAAAATTTAGTTTGTGTTTGTTTTTTTCCCTCAAAGCCAGGGTGTAATTTGTAGGCTGGATTTTACCAGGCATGTAATGGTTTTGTGCAAATATATCACACATTAAATTCCAGCATTAGATCAATTCCATTTTGTGAATTTTACTCTTTAAATTTAGTGCATTGATTTTAAACATGGCAAATTGAAAATTTGGGTGGCAAAAAAAGCAAACATTGCTGCTAAAAAACTTTAGACCCTGGCAGAAATCTGCTGCAGTTCATAGTTATGAAGACTGCATTGCAATGTGTATCATTGTGATTATTGTCCCTTACATTTGTTCTCCGTGCCGTCCAGGTCAATCATCATCTGGTCAATTTTCTCTTGCTCAACCACAGATACATCCTGTGAAGACAAAAAGAAAATCAATTGAAATCAGCACAATAATAAACAGTGAAAACTTAGTTTCTACAAGATTTGGGAAACAAAACACAGACACAGAGTGAGAAGTATATTCTTACTTGGCCAACAAGTGCAGGGGCAATAGTTGAATTGATGTGTTCTACAGCCTGTGAGACTCCTGCAACAGAAATATGAGCGTGATCGTTCTTTCACAACATTATAGGCAATAAACAAACATTACTCTAATTCAACAAATCATTAAATTGTTATTTCACAGTCTATCAGTCAACAGGCTTAGCATCACTTCTGCAGTGAGAGCATGCTTTATTGACAATTCACCATGCACATCAAATCTGGTTGATGCCAAAAGCATTCAATAAGTAATTGTTATGTTGTTGTGTAAATGACCATGCCATTAAATTTGCTACCGCCAAATGGACAAATCTTAGTTTTTAATTGAGAGGGACAAGCAATGGAAATTCACAAACCCTTTTATATCTGGCAAAGAGAAAGAGAGACAATACAGAAAGACAGAGAAAAATTACATATGTATAAAATATTCCTTTTGAACTGCAAAGGCAATGAAGGTTGTTTTTATTTGGTGATAATTATCGAAACCACACCTGTCATTTAACTCCTTTTACCTCATTAAAAAGTAAAATAGCATACACACCTTTTCCAAGGTAGCGAGACTTGTCATTGTCCCTGAGCTCCAAAGCTTCGTAGATTCCAGTAGACGCTCCGCTCGGTACAGCCGCCCTAAACAAGCCTGTGAAATGTACATGGGAGCAGAGAAAGGACGTAGTGACATGACAATCACTAAATATTATGTCATAAATATTCTTATTGAGGCACATGGGCAATACCTTTATACATTTTAGAAGAAGTCGTTTTCAATTCTACCAAATTTCTTCAGACACAGAAGTCCATACACTATACGATTGTTGCTTACCTTTGTCAGTGTGAAGGTCAACCTCCACGGTGGGGTTTCCACGAGAATCAAAGATCTCTCGGGCGTGGATTTTGACAATGGACATGGTGTTGGATCTCAAGATAAGACAAAGTAGATGAACTTGTTACTATCTGATCTGACGATCCCTGTGACAAAAAATGAATAATGCTAATTGACTCTCAATGCTATTCAAAAGTCAGTTTTTTGTCTCTACTGGCACCTCTTTAACTCTCTTTCGTCCTTGTGGCGTACTCACGAAGATATCCTGACCTAGCTGCAAGCTTAAGAGTGCTAACCAGCATGCTACCAGCCTAATTGGATTAGACATTCTCATCTGATTAATCACATGGCAGTAAGAATGAAGGAACGGCTGCATCTGTCTACATTAAACCGGCAACTAAACTATTCTGTGTTGCTGCAGCAAAATGTATACAAATGTAGGTTCTGGCATGGAGTCATAATGATACTTTTATTACAACAGAATGTATACCATAGCAAAGTCCCTCTGCCATTCCCTGATATACAATAATCCCTCACCTTGCATGCCAGAAAGACAAGCTATGTTAATAATCTATTATTTATTCATAATTTATTAATTATTTGTCATTTTATAAAATGACAATATATAATAGTTCCAGCTTCCCATGTGTGACGATGGTATGCCTTTCTACACTTATATAATATTACATTACAATTGAAGTACAATTGAAAAAAAACAAGAAATTTGAATTTAGTAGAAAGTAGTTTCACAATTGTACAATTTATACTTTCAAATGCATTAGGAAATATAACTATTTCTTATAATCCTAATAGGATTATACCTTTTCATATGTGGGATATTATTGTTATTATTGATTGTATAGGTTATAGGGGAAAGTAAAAGGGCATGGGTAACGTGAGCTCTATTCTGACATTGTCCGGTTTGTCTAAGAGTCCTTTTTGCAGAACATCGATAAGTGTCGGATCACTGAAACCTTAAATTCTCACACTGTTCTCACACTTCACAAAGACAACGTTTCCGAGAATTGGTTTGTTTGGTTGCGGCAACCATTAGCTAGCTGACGTCAGCGGTCACTGATTTAAACGTTGAACATAAAGAAGAAGAAGAGCCTCTTAACACACTGCGCCCTTCTGGAGAACCAAACAAATGAAAAAGCACTGGCAACAAAGGTGCAAAAAATGCAAACATGTGACTCTACCTTTTTGTCAACGGTAGACAAATTGTGACAACTCGGTCGAAAAGTTGACGGTTATGACGTTTAAAGCGATGAAACTACAAGTGCACAGGCAATTTAGTTACATGTCAAAGAAAAAAACATCTTCTTTGCCTGATACATCCCTGGCGCGCTTGCCGCTGTTCCGGCGTGTTGCTGCCCCCGTAGTTTTCAATGTGAATTAACTACATGAGAATTACAAAACACTCCACTGGGATATGTAGACGAAGTGGGTGTATTTTCAGGTTAGATAGATTACTGAGATTATTGGATAGCAGAACAAAATTGTTACGTCTACACTCAATCACAAATAAAGAAGTTATGTTTAGAAATAGGGGAACTACTTATGGAGGCCAATGTAATACAGTCAAAAATAGTAGAGACTGGAGGCTGCTAACGAATATGGACACTTAACGTTAGTTGTATTCGAACTACTTGACTAATTCAACAATGGTAGAAAAAAGTGTTTTCAAATTGTAATGGTATTGTAAGGCGTGTGCAACGTATTTTGTCCACGAGAGGGCTCTCAACTGCCCACTTCCTTCCGCTTACGTGCAGAGAAACGAGCGGCAACCACAGAAGAAGAAACTCCTCTGAAATAAATTGAGTTTGTTCTAGGTTAATGCATCACGTACTTTTTTTATTCAAACAAGTGTGTTTATAGTCTATCGAAGGGTACTGTTTGGAGTGATAATGTCAGGAATACCCGCAGACACATGGCAGCCGCAAACAGTGGCTATGGACACGACGTAAGTTGTCATTAAAGGCACTGCATGCTAGCGTTAACGCCACAAAGCTAGCTCCCAGTAACGCTGGCGATTTGGAGACGTTAGCTAGCGACGTGTCCTGCTTGCTAGATTAACTTTTGCAATACTAATTAGGGCATTGGGTAATATTTAACACCGCACAGGGATGATGCATGTGCTGTGGAAAGACGTTTAATACATACCTAGCTAGGCTAACTACTAATACTGACCATGCGTTGCAGGATGGGAACGATTATTGTGGAGCTGTACTGGAGGCAAGCGCCAAAAACATGCAAGAACTTCGCAGAGCTGTGCAGAAGAGGCTACTACGTCAACACAAAGTTTCACCGAATAATCAAAGACTTCATGGTGCAGGGAGGAGACCCTACAGGAACAGGTGGGTTAATCACACACACGCTTAAAGTACTGCTATCTGTTGACTGTGCACTTTATTTGAACTTTGATTGTATATTCTACTGTAGATTTAATAGTAAATATTCATGCTTCCCGTTATACTGATGATTGCTTGTTGTCTAAATGTTATATGTGTGCACCTTCCACGAGGACAAATTCCTTGTATGCGAAAACATAAATAATGGAAATAAATAACTCTGATTCTATTCAGACATACGTTTGGTCTGTTTTTCAAGTTATGGAAACTACGAAATTGACACTAGGGTTACAGGTCAAAATATTAAATTAGTATTGTGAAATGTACAGGCAAACAAACAATATAGGGAGAAGGTCTTTTGTTTTGAGGTATGCAAGAATGGAGGTTCATTTTGAATTAAGTGGAGCACTTTCAATTAATGTTCATAAACTAAACTCAAAAACATGATCTCTATTGTCACTTTACTTTGTACTAAATAACATTGCACCTTGTACAAGGAAATAATGGACCCCATAGGATATAGTGTGACTGGTAAATTGTCTGCTACATCACACAATATTTTTTTTATATTAGTGTGGCTCCAATTTTATAGCAACAGTTTTGAGCTTTGTGTTTTAATTTATGCATCAATTATGGTTGTAGGGTATGTTTTTTTTATAGCATTCTTAAATTAATCAACAGATACACCCAACCAACGCTATGTAGTGAGGATCATACACGTCTCATTTATGAACAGTTTTTTAAACTGTATTTTTAATTGTTGTTTTTTAATATCAATATATTACATACAAAGTCTTACACAATATTCACCCTTAAAATCCATTAATAATCCAAACTTTATTAATTTTGACAAAATAAATATTGTAAATTACACACAAGACAAATGAAACTCAGTTAAATGTTCATCCCTGAATATTGTCTTGTTCCTATACTTCACATGATTAAAAAAAAATCAGTGCTTTACAGATCTTTGTTCTTCTGACAGGTCGCGGTGGTGCCTCCATATTTGGTAAACAGTTTGAAGATGAGCTGGTCCCAGAACTGAAATTCACAGGTAATCACAGTGGTCAATTTTAATTTGTATTAAATACAAGGTGGTAGATGTGTAAGAGGCAAATATACGTAGGTTGATAAATAAAGACTCCTGCATCCTTTATAATAATGTACTAATATATATCTGTGTCAGTACTGAGTCCTGGATGTTATTTTTTGAAAACTAAAAATTAAGGTAGTCATTTTTGCAGGGCTGTTGTATTGCACTGAATTAGTTACCAAGGTATATCCAAGCAAGTAATAATTAATAAATGTAACACATTTGATGTACTAAATGTTATGCAAAAGTGGGGATTTTTTGAAACTTTACCAGCAAAGAGTCACACAATTGTAATTTCTTTTATTTAATTTGTGTCTATTGTTAGGTGCTGGTATTTTGGCGATGGCCAATGCAGGACCAGACACAAACGGAAGCCAGTTCTTCTTCACTCTCGGCCCCACTCAGTGGTTGGATGGGAAACACAGTATTTTTGGAAGAGTAAGCCAGGGAATGGGAGTGCTGAACCGTATCGGGATGGTTGAGACAAACGGCCAAGATCGGCCAGTCGACGACATCAAAATCATCAGAACTAATGTACCCAAATAAATGTTTGTTTGTTTTTTGCAATGTTTTTTTTTTAATTCAATAAATGTTTGTTAAATGTTTCAATGTCATGTTTTATAATTGTATTTGGCAAGACTAGTATGGAAATGATCATATCATGAGTTTCATTCGTACCAAGTGAAACGTAGAGACAAAAGTTTAGACCTCGTTACATATCAATGTCAAGTAAATAGCAACTCATTTGATTATAGTTTTCAATCGAAAATGCCAACAATTGATCAGTTGAGGTTACTAGATATGAGAATGTGCTGCTTAGCCTGGTCTTCAGAGTAAAGTGAATATATTGTGGAGATGTTTAAATTAAAAAAAATTACAGACCAAAAGATTATCAAGATAAAGTCAGAGCATTTACTGACAGTTGAGGAATAATGAAACTTAGACCAAAGTAATTAGCTACTGTGCTCTATAATGCTTGATGGCTGCAGTTAAAATAATACACAATATTTGTTTTTTAAACACTGAAATAGAATAATAAAACGTAAAGGCCCTTTTCCAGACAGAACTGCACTCTGAAACGTATTTTTTGCTAATGGTTTGCATTGCTCCGCTACATTTTTTCGCTGCTTTGAGCAAAGCACAGGCATGGATCAGCGAGATGCACTAGAAGTTTAACCGCACTAATGTGCGTTGAATCCAGTGGCCCCCAACAGTAGCGAGTAATTGAACACCCTTTTGCTTGATGCAGCAAAAAGCTGTTGAGGCACAACAATTGTTAGTAATTGGTTTCAAAGTGCCGTGGTGTCTTCTGTCTGATGAGCCTCAAGGAAGAAAATGGGAACGTAAAGCTTATACAATCAATAATTGATCACACTCTTCATCACACACCTCATGCACATAGTACAATTAAAATGAATATGTCTTTATAAATGTAAAATATTAAGACACAGGTATGTATTTTTTTTAAAAAAAACAGCATAGGGATTAAGGAAATACTAAACCATAACATAAATTATGTTGAGGCACAGGATTTGCATTATAAATTCCAGCAGCATGTACACTTGAACACCTTTTTTGATAGCCTGAGGGGGTGTTTTTATTTGGCTTAATATATACAGTATGTTGTAAAAGATACATTGTATGAATTATTAGACATAGTGAAAGCACCAATATACAATAAGTCATTATCAGTCACAAAGAAAATGTGGGTAATCAATCTACATGAGTTAGAGTAAACTATTTAACAATCACCATCATAGTGCATTTGCTTTTTTCCAGTTGGTTTTAGTTTGAGGTCACACCACTGAGAACATTGGTGCAATAGTGTCAGGACGTGCTGTGAGTTTCACAGCGCAGTTTCTGTAATGGTGAAAAGAATCACTGGGAATTTGGCCTGTTCAGTTAGAAAAACAGGAGAACAAAGAGCAGAAGAGCTCCAGAGGTCACAGAGGTGAACAGCACCGCTATGCGTCTGACATGAACAAAGCATTGAAATTGTGTAGACGAGGCGGTTGTATAAATTAAAACCAACAGATATGTATAACTAAATGAAGTCCAATTACTTAGGTTATTGCATACATATAATTACTTTATCTTTCGTCAATAATTTGCCACACATTTGATGCTGAAGCCGATCAATAACTTTCATGTCTCAGTAAAACAAAAAAAAAGTATCTGAACGATGAAGCACACTTTTCTATTACAGGTTAAATAGTTTGATACTATGGGATATATGCCTATTGGCATTCTCACTACAACAGAGATGAGAAGATTGATACTACTCTGTTACCTTAGTTTAGTTTAGCATAGAAGTAAGAGGAAACAGCTATCCAGGCTCAGTCCATAGGTATAAATAAATAAAAAAAACAATGATACCAAAAAACTTCTAAAGCCTAGATCACTAATTAACACATTATTTATTGTTTTCATAGAAAAAACGGCTAAATTGAATGCCTGGTGACCTTTAAGTGACTCCAAGAAGCAGTGCTAGAATGTAAATAAAATTAGCACATCGCATCAGTAAAACATGTATCGCAGCAGTAAAATGTATCCAAAAACATAGTGAAACACTGACAGGGAACATTTTACTGCACAATTAGTACTTTTATTTGAAGTAATGTTAGTGTATATTCATCCTTCTTAAATACTATTACTTAAGAAAGGTTGTCAATGAGCTAGCACTGTGTGGTATTAGCACTTTTACTGAATATTCTTCCACCAGGAAGACCTCGCACCTGGTGGAAGGGACGAGGTTTTATTGAGGAATCATACCAAAAAAAAAGCGATCGCTACGTTCCTGTACTCTGACTAATAAATGTGGACCTCTTCTTTGATGTGAATTAACCATGTTGTTATTTATGTATGATGATTTTCTTTGTCACTCGGGGAAGGAGGAATAACATCTCAGGAATAAAAGTGGTCTTTAGTCAGTTTAATTTCTTACAAAAAAGAGGAAACATGTAACAACCACCAAGGCAGTTTGCACCAAGATTTCTTCGACATATGAAAAGTCACCAGTACATTTATGTATATCATAAGTAACACCCCCTTTTAGAGGAACACAATAGAACTGAACAAGACTAAAAAAATATATGGTTTCTGCTCACTAAGCATTTTTCATACAATCAACTCTTATCAATGTTAGGTTTACAAAAGATACTTAAAACGGTTTTCTTCCAGGCCCATTGCAATACGTTGTTACCTCTGCGAGCTGGGGGAAAGCTATCTCAAGACAGGCGCCCATTGTCTTCTCTTGTGAGCCTCCAAATCACTTTTGCTTACATTAGTAAAAAAATATTGAGCCAAACACAAAAAAAATCTCTATGTAACTTATAAAACCTGTTGTAACATAAGCAATGCTATATTTTACCATTACATGATCCAGTGACTTCAAAGATTCGACCATTTGATTGGCAGTCAAAGCAGGCTCGGATCTAGGCCCCTCATAGTTGATTATGCAAGTTTACCCCTATTTACCATAAACATTTATATACTATAAACCTCAACCACGCCTTCAAACAAAAAATATCTAAATGCATACTAACCACCATAACTTGCTCTAACCATAAACAAAAGTTATGTTTCTTAAAGGATTGGCATTTCTTTACAGTTTGCCATCTTGTCCACCTTCAAGGAAGTGTAGTGAGGTGCTCATGCTCGTCATTTCCTTCGTCACCACTGGATTGTCACATGCAGGTTTGGAGCTCATCTTGAGACGCTAAAGGAAGGTATAAAGATTCTTAAAGAAGATCACTTACAGCAGAACATGAACTGTAATGGCTAAGGTTCCTTTCTAGTTATCCGGTTATAGTTCTTAATACATTAATTTGTTTTAACCAGTCTCAACGGAAAGAACGAGTCTACTCGTGTATGAGTTTCAACTACGGTAGAAAACTGAGTTCGCTCCGTCTTTACTGAATTCTTGTGTTACAGTCAAACATGTCCGGTAGTGAAACATCAGTGTGCTTCTAAACATATTCTAATTCTAAACATACTTTAAACTGAAATGCAAACTACGATATGAATTTACATAATATGTCTAAAGTTAAGTCTAAATTACGAATACAATTAAAACATGGAAAATGGTACATGAACTATCCATAAGCAAAAAAAGTATGTTTCAATGAAACTGTAATGTTTATACTTTTCCTCTCTCAAAATGTACAACGTTACTCAGTTTAGAAGAACTCTGTGGAGGAAATCAAAATTGTCCCAAAAATGGGACAATTTTTTTAAAATTTTAAATGAGCAAATACAAATCAAAAGACAACCACAACTGACCTGCCAGAGATTCCCTTTCACGTGGGCCAGTTTCCAGACCATGGTCACTGGAATCATCATGAGAGATGACATGGCCAGAAACCAGCCGAAACAGTAGGCCCACCAAGGATACACATAGGAGTTGTTGAACCTCAGGGGAGTGTATCTCAGGAGCAAAAACAAAAGTGTGCCCTTTAAAATAGAAGCAATTCCAAATTTAAACTTTGTTGGATCAATCGGAAAGCAAATATCTACAAACCATCCCTGAGTAGTAAATGTAAACGTACCAAATAGGACCCTGTTTATTTCCTGTTGCAGTGTATGTGAATGACATCAGCTGACAGGAAGTAAACATAAACCCAAGTTCTTAAGGGAACGGCGTATTAACCAGTTCTCTTTCCCAGAACGATCAATTCACAGAATAAAAAAAGGTTTATTTCTTAAAACACATACACTGCAAATAAGAGGGGTTCCGTACAACCAGCAGTACTTTATCAGTGCGAGAGGTTTGTATCCAATCATGTCCTTAATGTTGTCATAGAAGCGGTCAGCACCTTAGACAGAGACAGACACATCACACATACTGAATAATATGCAGTATATTCAAATTCACTATACTTAATTTAACCACTTTTACAGAGCAAGAGCATTATGTATTCTCACATTTTATATAAACAATACTTAGTATGGAATTGAGTTATGATGTTGTAAACTCTGTGTGATATAACATCTAAAAACCAAAGACAGCTCTCCCACTGAGAACTGTTTCTTACCATAAATCCATCCAATAACCACTGACTGGAAGATTGCCAACAGAAGAAGAGTGGGACCACTGCAAACATAGTGATCAAAGATCTGCAGAATGTATGCGCCACCCTAAAATTAAAGCAGGCAATACATTGGTAAAGTGAGGGTGGCATTATATGCACCTTGCAAATAATTAAAACCACCTCACCACAATTTCACACACACACACACACACACACACACACACACAGAAAAACAAATAATAAAAGATGCAGGTTACATGTTGTGTATTGAGTGTCAATCGATCAGACTGCAAATTACTCTAATAATAAATTGCTATGTGGCCATCAATGAGTGTGGTTTTCACCTGACACACCAACAAGAGGCCAAACACATAGCCAGAAGCACAGATTAGCATCAGAAGAAGCTCTCTCCGAAATCCTTTTCGAATCTGGGAAGGGTAGACATCTGACAGAGAAGTCATGATGCTTTCAAGTCCAATAAACTGGAGAGCAACAGAAAGACAAGTCAGCTTGGAAACGCCTTGGAAGAGATTTTCGGGAGACATAAGGAAGGCTACAGCTGACCTGTCCATCTATTCCTAGCAAGATGATCATGGTGAAGAAGCACACAGACCAGACCTGGGGCCACGGCAGAAGAGTCACAGCTTGTGGGTACACTATGAACACAAGGCCAGGGCCTGCCAAGGGAAACCAAAAAAAAAAAAAAAGTACACCATTGCTGTCTTTTTTTTATTTAACGTGGATGTAGCAAAATCCATGAAATCATAAACTGAAAATTAAAATTAGGAAACAACGTCATATAATTGACAGTTTGAGGAATTTGTAATTGAAACAGAGGTGATTCACATTCATACCTGAATCAGCCACTAAAGAAATGTTGACACCCTGTTTTTGGGACATGTAACCCAGAACTGAGAAAATGGCAAAGCCAGATATAATGCTGGTCCCGCTGTTCAACAAGCAAAGACAGAAGCAGTCCCTGCAAATCAGAAAAAAATGCACATGTCTTTATTTCTCTCTTGGTAACATAGACCTGTTAACATTTTAACATTAAAATTATATACAGAGCAGGTTTATAGGCACCTGAAAATATTTTTTTTTTAAAAGGGGAATGGAAACAAACAAATTAAAACTTAAAAAATGAATAAAAAAGGTATGCAAGGCAGATCAGATCTAGGACACTGATATTGTTACATTTATAAAACAGTACATTTGTTTCTCAATATTGTCATCTTTCTTGTTGCTTCTATTGTTTGTCTTTACCATGTAAAGGAGGTGCCAAACATATGGCCCACCCTCCATCAATGATCAAGAGAAAAAACAGGCGTTGTGACACAATTTAGGGAGAAATTACAAGCTGCAAATGAAGGATAACGTTTTTGGACATTTTACTGTAATTTGCACTGCAAGTGTTGCAAGTCGTTTAAAATGGATCACGTCATGAAAAGTGGCTTTTGTCACAAACGCGTCACAAAAGCAAGGGAATCTGCGGAGGAGAGCCCAGACAGATAAACAGGGGGCCAATGTCTGAATTTTTTTTGAAAGACTTTAAAACAGGGTTTATCATCCAAAAACCGTCACCAATGATTTGAACATACAGAGAAATATTGTTATTTATGCGTTATTATACTTTGATTTTACTGGTCTGGCCCGCTTGAGATCAAAATGGGCAGCATGTGGCACCTTCACTAAAATGAGTTTGACACCCCTGATATAAATTATCTTGAGTACCTTTTAGAGCCCTAAACAAATACAAATGTTTGTTATAAAACAATTATTGTAATTATTATTAATGCAACTGAAAAGGCAAGGCAAGTTGTATAGCAAATTTCAACAACAAGGCGATTCAAAGTGCTTTAAATAAGACCATTAAAAGCATCACAACATAATGTAGAAGAAAACAAGATTTAACTGTAGCCAGTAAACCAGGAGTACTTACCTGTAACAGTTGTTGTTGTACTTGTTGTAGCTTCCAAGCGTAGTCAGGCATCCCAAACATATAGCATAGGAATAAAATATTTGGGTTCCAGCATCAATCCAAACCTATAAACCAGTGACAAATGATTGAACACCAACTCTGCAATAGAATAATCCAAATGACAATGAGAATATACGATGAATGATACCTGCGGGTCAGCAAGCCGATCAGGATTGGGGTACAAATAGTACTTGATACCATGGAAGGCTCCCGGGAGGGTCATTCCTCTGATGAACAGCACTGTCAACATGATGAAGGGGAACGTCGCTGTCACGTAGGCCGCCTACATTTAAGCAGATCATTATCTTGTTTCAAATGATAGAAAACTACTCTAACCATGGCTGTTGAAATGTTTGTAAGAGAGATTAGGATTCATGATGTGGTGTCACTTGGTCATTGTTTTGGTAGTTTTGCGAGACAAAACTGTGGAAACTGTGGGCGGCATGCTCGCTTGGTCTGCAGAGCCATGAAGTTCTTACCCCAGGCGCTTGATTATTTAAAGTATATTATTGAACGTCTCTAAAGTTAAAAAAATATGACAAAAGCACTTCCTACCCAGTAATACACCCACCAAGTTTATAGTAGACCGAATGAGCAGTTTGCAAGATATGCTTAGGGAAAGAAGACAGAGGCAGAGAGATTCCTTACTTTACAGTTAGATACATCCTGACTATCACAAATTTGCTTCAAGGGGCTTTGAAATATTATATTTACAGTGACTCATTCCAAATGAGAGCATTGGCTCGCAGCCACTTTTCACACTATAGTAAATTCATTATAATTTCAAGGCTCTAGGCTTAACAATTACTAATAAGTGAGAGCTGCATATTTTTGAATGTCTTGGCAAACCACAAGTGAAAAACATTTCTCTTCTTACAAGAGATTTACATTGATGAATCTGCCTCATCCCATGGGAGTGGCCCAGTATTTCATAACTGCTGCAAACCTGTGTGACTTTGAACATGTAAACACATGAGGCCCAACGTGCTCGTCGGTGATGTGCTGTCGAAAGTTAAATCCATCAAATGGACGACTCACATAGATCGTAATAACACGTAATCGGTTTGAAAATAAAATTTCACGACTGGATCAAGATCATATTTCACATTGTAATGTTAGTGGCAAGTGGAGACACAGGAGAACCAGAACAACTGCACAGGGCAGACTGTCACACCCTGCTGCAATAAAATGAAAGGTTTTCTAAAGAGCTTCTGCTGCTCAAATGCACGACCTCGCCGAAATCAACACAAAGTGAAAATTACTTGGACTAGCTAAGTAACAATATAAGAAATTTCTGAGTGAGGATTAGTCATTTTAGTCTTACTTTTCCTGTGGATCTCACTCCCTTCCAGACACAGAAGTAGCAGATGATCCAGGCCAGAAGAAGGCACAAAGAAAGCTCCCACTGTATGTTTCCCAGAACCTCTATGCCAGTGGATATATTGAGCACCCGTCGTCTGTAAGGACAAAGGTAACACTAACAAATTATTTGGAGAAATATACATTTGTGCAGGTCTATGAGGCTACAGTGATTGACAAGCCAAAAAGTTGAAATTGAAAGGTCTAATAATGTTGAAGCTCAGCAAACTATTTATAAAACTTGCGGGAATGTGCAATTAAAAGAGCTTCACACCTTCAGTACACAATTCTTTTTAATTATTATGGCTGATTAGACCCCTTTTCAAAGTGAATTTAGGGGTAAACTGTGCTAGGAGTTAGTCAGGTGTAAGCTGCCCTACCTTAACAGATGCTAGAAATCAATCACAGTTTTTTCATGTCCACATAGTCCTGACGAGTAAAGACATCTCTTCAATCAAGATAAAGGAAAACACCTGTGCTTGTGTGTGTGAGGGCTTTTGTTGTGACGAACCAGAGAGTTCAACACTGATGGTGCATTCACGTCAAATTGAATAGATGGGAGAGATGATCATTTTAAAAGAGTTGTGTGAAGGTTGTTAAGTTCAGCATGCACATTATTCTGGCTGATGGTACTGTTTCAAATCAGATGGAGCTATCCCAGGAACTACATGAAACCAAGGAACTGGAGAAGCTGCTTTGCCTACCCTAATAAGCAAACATTCCGATATCAGCGAATCACTCATAATTTGCACACACCCAACCAGTGTCGAGCAACAGTCCATAGTAAAAAAGATGAAGGGGCGTGTTGGGTCTCGTAACATTCTGCCAGTGCCAGACAATGGCCCAATCCCAATCTCCACCCTAAACCCTCAAGCCCTGAACCCTCAGGGACTCACTGACGTCAGTTGCTAAATTGTTGAGTGTGAGAGTCTGTGAGGGCGTGAGCTGGCGTGTATATGAATGGGACAGCACTTTGCTGCAACATCACGTGACTACATTAAAAATATTGTGTACAATTATGTATTTATTTTATTCTTTTTATTCACTGGTTTAAATGTCTTTCTCACAAGATGAGAAGTCATTTTATATTATTTATTCACTTGTCTTTGTCAAAATAAAATGTTTGATGAATGTACAGAAATATATATATATATAAATATATGTACATATATATATATATATATATATATATATATATATATATATATATATATATATATATATATATATATATATCCTGCTTGCATTCCTCTAATTCATGTGTTTTTATTTTCCATAATGTTGTAAAGGTATTTTACCTGGCTAAATGCCCAGGTGCCTCTTTGTTTGCCTTTCTTTTTTTTTTTTTTACGTCTGCAATGCATTATGGGTAATTCCCTTAGGCAAAGTCAGCATCTAATGTTGACTTACGGAAAGGGTTCATAAAGGGTGCAAAATGTCTGCCACATAGCCCTCAGGCACTCCCCAATTTGACAATAGGACACCCCTAAACCCTCAAGGATTTCGCGGGAGCGCACCTCAAAGGTTGTGAGTCCGTAAGGGTGGAGATTGAGATTGGACCAGTTCCTCAATATGTCTGAATAGGTACATGACAAAATTTTAGAAAAGCACTGTTTTCCATCCCCATCGAAATGCAAACAGCACATGTCTTTGTAAGTTACTAAGAGTATTTACCTTCTAATCCTTTGTTACATGATACATTTCTACTCATTTCAATTTCATTTGGATTAAAAACTTACTGCCAGAATTCTGATACAGATGATGATGCATTCACAGGCAAAGTCCAGTTAACAGTGGCATTAAAGTTGTTCAATACCACACAAGAACCTAAAAAATATAACATTGTAAACATAGTTAAAGCTGTAAAGGCATGCTTCTTCAATTGCGTAAACCAGACATCATAATTCTTCATACAATTAATTAATGCAACATGTTCCTTGTTATTAAAATCAATTGTGTTTATGATACAACTTGATGTTTCTAATGTATAATGTATAACACCTAAAACAAATAGGATCCTAATGTTGTTGAATTTGTGGGATAGAGGTTACAGTTAAAATGCTTAAAGAAAAATATTGAATTTACCTGAATTCCATGTGTTATTACAGGTGGCCCATGGCAGCTCACCAGAAAAGGAAGAGAAAAGGTAGAGAAAAGCCCAGGCTAAAATCACAATGTAGCTGATACATCCATAGAAAACGATAAGTTGGCTGGCGTAGCCCATGCCTGTAAACAACAAAAAATGTTAATAGTGCATTGCCGTAGTATTTTTGTCATAACTCGGTAAACTCCTGACAGGTATACGTACCTTCAAACAAGGGGCAGATCTTCCTCCAGCACATAATTCCTCCCTGACTGGTGTACTGGCCCAGTGATATCTCCAGTATGAACAGAGGAATACCACAAGCTCCAAGGAACAGGATGTAAGGAATGAGGAATGCACCTGCAAGTGTAAATAGAGTATTGTAAACATGCATTGTACATCACATACACAAGGAGCACCATAATCACTTAAGCGTTTTCTGATTTCTCTACTTGGATATTTGACCTTTAGAATACATTGAATCATCTAACCATTAAAGTTTCTTGGTGTTTTCAGGTATAGAGACCAATTGAGTGGCATCTTACTGAGTCTCTTTCCTTTCTTAAAGGGTAGGAAAAAAATCCACCTTTATTCTCATCAGAGCTCTGGCTTCAACCTGATCAGAGGTTTAATCAGCCACTCCAGAGCCTATAGAAAATTACGGAATTATCATTATACATAAATATACTCTGAGAGAAAAAGAACTTTCTTCTATGAACTTAAACTCATCCCAGTTGAGATATTTAAGCAATAAGGTTCGAGAGGCAGTACTGTATCGTTCAATAATGTACTGTTCAAGGGTGTTGTTCGGCCCGACGCGCAGCGGATGGCCGGCAACCCTTGAACAGTACATTATTGTTGATACAGTACTGCCTCGAGTACCTTATTGCTTTTATAATACGGTTACCTGCGACATTATAAACTGTAATAGTAAGCTGTCTTTCAACCCAACATAGTTGTAGCC
This sequence comes from Clinocottus analis, assembly GCF_023055335.1. NCBI lineage: Eukaryota > Metazoa > Chordata > Actinopteri > Perciformes > Cottidae > Clinocottus > Clinocottus analis. The sequence goes on from NW_027176042.1 coordinate 14,396,836, forward strand.
ACCAAAAGTTGTGTATCGCATTTCAGCAGCGTAGAGAAAATAGTCCCGTACGTGTTTGGCGTTGCATACGGGACGCACATACAGGACAATAAAACTGACTACCTGTCACTGTCAGTTTTATAGTCAGTAAATGGGTTGAAAGCAGGGTTGGAAGCAGGGTGGAGGATGACACCCAGCCACCGATGAAAATAAGTGCTCTCGCTGCTTCTGTCCGTCTTTTCTCCGTTATTTTCCCCGTCCATGATGTTAAGAGAACTTGCCTCACGTCGGGAAATTGCCGATGGTGATTATCTTTCACTGGAAATGAGCACTATTTTGTTATCAAACGCTTTTCGTTCCTCGCCTTCGTTTCTTGTTTTACGCGCTCGCTCCGCGCTAATTAGTCTGCTCTCAGAGCGTTAACTAGTCTCTCAGAGCGTTAACTAGTCTCTCGGAGCGTTAACTAGTCTCTCAAAGCGTTAACTAGTCTCTCAGAGCGTGAACTCGTCTTCTCTCCTGATCGTAAGCCGCAGCAACGTGTGACTGTACAGCAGGAACAGGGACCACAAACACATTCTTCGCCGCTGACATTCTCATCGAAAGTCATTCCCCCAAAATATCAAAGTTTACACGAAACATGTGTAAGCTATTATAGTGTGTACGTAAACAGCTAGGGCTTTTATTGTGAAGGGGAAACGGAAAGAGAGGAGGATTTGTTCGAGTGAAAAGGGAGACAAGAAAAAAAGTGGTTGCCGTCTTGTCTTACCTAACGGAGCAGCGTGTTGTTATTTTATTATTATAAAAGTATAGGCGCGAGAAAAAACCCCGCTACACATGTTTGGTAAATGTCAAGCTGGAAATGACAACTAACGGTCGCGCAATTTAAATCTACCAGTTATTTTGGCTGCGCACTGATATGGAACGCTGGTTAATTTAAACAGCCTGTACAGTACTTTATTGCCTGAATAAACTACCCCCGTGACTCACTCTCAACCAATCAGAAAGCTTGATTTGATCTACCCGTATTAATTGTAAGTAAAGCATGTTGTCACAAATATTGCCGGTGTTAAATTTGGTGGTTATGCAAAGTGAAGACGCAGACAGGCTATAGACTGCCCCATGAACAGCCTGCTTACACAGTCGTGAAGTGACTCAGACACATTGCTCTTTTTCTATAACGGGTAATATCGAAGTATATGTGACACTGATCCTTGGAATGAATATCTATATATCTATCTATCTATCTATCTATCTATATATATATATATATATATATATATATATATATATATATATATATATATATATATATATATATATATATATATATATATATATATATATATATATAATTCTTGGCTAGTCTTCAAAGAGCCACAAGAAAACCATTTCAGATTCAAGTTGAACTTTCTTTTTAAAAATATGTAGAGAGCTGGCTTTACTTATTACTTAGATTAGATTGCTAATTTTCCAATTTGACTCCACTCTCAATATAAATAGTTTAGTTGATCTTGGATGTGTGGGTATCATCCAAACATTGATTGTAGCTGCATTATTTCATCCAAGGCAGTTTAATGTCTGCAGGCAAGCTCCCACCCGGTTTTGACAGATGTTGTCTTCACAAAATGTAGGTTTGAGCCACAGCGTTGTGACTATGACAATGGTCTTTTTTGGGATTAAAACAATCACATTCAAATTCATTAAGAAACCAGATCTAAAAACCACATGGGGTTAAAAAATATGCTCATGCCCCTTTTAACACTTAAGACTTTACATTTAGATATTACTATTTGTCATACGTGACAATGTTGGAGGTGCTTGAAAAGACTAATAAGCGTTTAAGTCAATGGCATAAAAAACAAGATACAAAACATCTTTCATGTACAGTAACTAACATGTTAAAAGTGTACACAGTATAATAAAAGTATTACACTTTCTTCCTCATCTTTAAGATTCCTGTGTTATATCAGTATTGATTTATAGTCATACAGTTTAATTCATTCAAATGTATTCAAAATGTTTAAATGTACTGTAACATTTCATTAAAAAGTTTGTCAAAGTTCTCATTTCTATCCCATCCTGTTGCCAAAAAAGTGCTGATAAAGGTTTGACCCTGGTTCCTTCGTTATATACTAAGCTGTAATACATGCAGTTCTCCGCAAAGAATGTGACTCTGCTCTTTACACAATCACAGGCAGCAGATTATTTTCATAGCCTTTCATAACCTGTCACATTGTTAATCATCAGATGTGAAGTGGAGAGAGACAGACAAAAAGCAGGAGGGCTTTACTACTTTGCCCTCGGGATTTCTGAAAGTAAATTTGAGTAATACAAACTTATATGCATTTATAATGATGCATTTGGTAGTTTATTAATAAATAAATAACAATATCAAGAGGCGACCTAATAAGTAAAACAAATACAACTATCTTGTATTTGTGTCTTGAATAATAAAACAGTACTCTTCTCATTTACCATTCAAAAAACATTCTTGACAGGAAAGAGTTAAAAGAAAGTTTGCATGCCAAATCTGACGCTACACTACCATTGTGTGTATGTGTGTGTGTGTGTGTGTGTGTGTGTGTGTGTGTGTTGGTGTAGCAATACTAAACTGAGAGAATAGTAAACAGAAATACTCACCACCACCATTCTTGTAGCAGAGATATGGAAATCTCCACACATTTCCAAGTCCAATAATAGCACCAGCCGCAGACAGAATGAACTCCTTTTTGCTGCCCCATTTGCCACGCTGGTCAACTGCTTGTGAAGTAGCCTTAGGAGGGAGATGATCCAGCCTGCACAGAGAGTCTGCCATACCGCTGAGGAAGAAACGCTCGTATGACATAAGTGGGATTGATCCTTGAGTTTCTGGAATGACTGGCTGGGGACTGTCTGGTGCAGACTGCCATGGGGTTACCTAATTTACACACTGTAAGGTGTTTAGCCACAAGGGGGACCTCTAGATGTGCACCAAAAGTTTTCACTTAGATAAACATCATGCTCCTCAAGGGACAAACAGGAGAGGAATATATTTAGTGTGACTAATTACGGTTTGGACATGGTATTGAAGGCTTTTACAACAGATGACTCCGCCTCCGCCTAACAGATAAATAATTGAAAACTAGAATTGTTTTGCCCAAAGCAAAGTTAATTTTAACACAGTCACAAATCCAGATTAGACTGTCAACCTGTCAACTCAAAGGCACATGTATAATCATATGGAATTTTTTTTTAAATTACCTTTCAAATGACTCTGTGTAGGTTGCTTTCCACCTATTTCTGCTTTTTAACCTTACAAGTACCAAGTTCCCTTCTAGTAAAGTTATGTTATTATAAACTCATATTTTAGATAATGTTAATTAAAAAAAGAAATGTTTACGCATTTCCACATAATTACCATATTGTTTTGGCATAAGCTTGGAGTTGTATGCCTACCAGAGCTTGAGAGGAGGAAGACACGGTACATAGAAACTGCTTTTGTATGTGAGTGTTCGTTTGATAGAAACATATCCAAAAAAGCCAATCAAACATGGCACTCACGTGTTTAGCTCTTTTTTATGTCAGTTTGGATCCTGATTTAGGGTACATGCGTACATCTTTTCTATGTAAGTGTTCCTGGGCTGCATGACCTGCCAGTCATCCTCATTGCTTAGCCCAAGGGAAAACTGGTGTTAGCCTTTACTCAAGTATTCATATAATCTACAGTAATTTATAGTCTAGTATGTGTGATAAAAACATTTATCATCCAGGTGTAAAAGTGGACACATTGATCTCTTTTCCAGGTCCACTTGTATTTTCAAGAATATGTTTTCATATACTTTAATGCAGCGTCTCTCAAACTTTTTCTGTCACATCCCACTTTAGAGAAAGAAAAATGTTCAGGCCCCACTGCCCCAACAAAATTGTAACAAAATGGTTACAACCGTGCTTTTTCAAATAATAAGTAAAGTAAACCAGATGCTTCATCAGACAAAAACTAATACCATGTGCAATCACTTTGTTAAAACAATGCAAATAAAGTTCTATCCATGCAAAGAATAACTAATATTTGGCACAAAAATATACCTATTGTGTCTGCAAATAACCTATTTTGCAGTAAATATCTTTTACAGATAACAATAATGTTCAACCTGTGCCAAACAAAATGAGTGCAGATGTGTGAGCCATCATGTTGTATAAGTATACAAATATTTTTAGAACAAGGTTGGAAATTTTGATACGGCCACTCTTAATTAATTAAATCTATATTCAGTTTTTTGAGACGCAACAGCAGAAAAGCCGACCTCACAGAGACCTCATAGAAACCTCATAGAGACAGCTTTCAGCAAAACAGCAAGAATCGGCGAGTCTCCCCGTAGTTTGCATGTTGAAATGTCCTTGAGCAAAACTGAAGCCCCAGTGCTTCACAGCAGCACACTGCTCCTAAATTACTAATGGTACTAAAATGCAGAGAATAATGTACCCAATGTGGGAATAATGAAGAATTCTTAAAAAAAATAAATGTTTTTTTAAAAAAGATTTTCTTTTCTTTCTTTCTTTTTTTTACCTCTGCGCCCCACTAGAGGGTCATGACCCACAGTTTGAGACCACTGCTTTAATGTCCAAAAACGTTGTTTTGTCCAAAAACTATAAATCTATGATAAGTTGCTTTTTATGATATTACTATGCTGTTTTCAATGTGAATAATCTGTTTATATTGTTGCCTTAATGTACTTTGACTTTTTAATGTAAAGTTGCAAAGAAGAATATAGTTGGTCTTATCTAATGCATTTGGTCTCATGCAAAAGTACTATTCAGTCGTTGAACCTTTTAGCTCCTCCAGGACTATTCCAGTGCAGCTCAATATTTGACATAAGGTCACAGCAGGAGAAGTTCTTTGGTCTTTCCTTTATGACACCTCCCGCAGGCTTTTCAGCCAACTCTTTCCAGATAAATCTCTTTGATATACCCAAGCACCAGTGGTTGAAAAAGTATTGAGACAATTATTCAGATAATTTACAGAGTAAAATTTGCAGTTACCACACATTATTATATCGTCAAACAACTATTTATTTCAGATATAGTGGAGTAATACCAAACGTTACTCAGGCAGAGACAGAAGTCGCTCTTCCTGTGTGGTTGTTATCCAACCTGTTCCTTCTTCATAGCCAGGCCGGCCTCACATGCTTTCTGTGCATGTCAGTGCATTTGAGTTTTCCCCTCTGGCTCGCTCACACCAGCCGCACTGCTCTGCTCTCATAAGGGTTATATATATAACGACGACTTGACCGACAGTACCGTTGCAGAAGAACAGTGTTTACCCCTCTGGTAAACACTGTTAGCTCTGTCACCACTTTCGAGGGGTTTAGCACTGTTAGCGCGGTTAGCACTGTTAGCGCTGTTAGCCACTATCTCACTGCAGATATATTGGAAAGCGATTGAAACTTAATCTCGATTGTTGCACCTTTATTTGCTGTTTAAAGTCATTTAAAGTAAAACCGGGGACATAAAGGGGGTTCATGCTGGTAACATACACATCAACATCCTACCTAAATCCTAAATCCTTGACCACTGTCAATCATATTATAATTTTAATTCACTTCTAGTTTATATTGTATTTGTTACACCCCTGTGAACTGGGGAAGAAATAATCACGAGAGTGATCAAATAGTTTTTATCAGCAAAAACTTTACTGGAATGCCGGGAACTCCTGCGATATGTACAGGCACAGACCAAAGCAATCGAGCCCAGACTCGGGAACAAAACGATCTCAAATAATTCAAAACAATTTAAAACTATATCAAAACGATCCCTTCAACACATATCATATTCCAAACCAGACATACAGTGAAATCAAAACATCTTTTTACAGTCATATACATTATATCACAGCCTGTATAAAAGCTCAAGACTGAAGTAATCGAGTCCAGATTTCAAAACGATCTCAAATCATCTTTCAACTTGTCACATATTGTATTTGCAAAAATAAGTTGATGACAAGACCAGGATGACAGTTTAGACTAGTTCAGTTTTCTCTTGTAGTCAGTGGAGGAAAACTTAAAGGAATCTACTTTTGGTTGTGCCTCATTAAATGTCCCGTCAGTGTGTGTGTGTGTGTGTGTGTGTGTGTGTGTGTGTGTCTATATATATATATATATATATATATATATATATATATATATATATATATATATATATATATATATATAGAGAGAGAGAGAGAGAGAGAGAGAGAGAGAGAGAGAGAGAGAGAGAGAGAGAGAGATGGTGTGTACAAATAAAATGCAAACCTAATTGAAAATATGAAAGATAACTTTATTGAATTCTCACAACTTAGATAATTTGACAAAATATATTCTATTGCTTATACAAAGTCAAGGCACTTGACAACTTTTGAGAACCATCTTCACATCATAACTTTAATGTCAATTTCCGTGAAATCAACTGTTATGCATCTCTACAACATTAACAAGACAACTACAGTGGGGTCCAAAAGTCTAAATCGACTACCAAAAAGGATGTGTATACGTGGCAATGACATAAATCTGATTATCTTGTTTGCACAATATTAACTGAAGACCTTTTAAAACATCTGTAATGGGAGGCATTTTCTGTCGGCAGAACTGCAGATTCAAGAATGTCTTAATCATATTTTTAAAAAATTGATTGATGGGAATTAAAATGATACTAAAGGGTTGTAGCTGGATATGGTTATGAACTTTTCCACTTAATTTATACTATATACTACTTATTAGCTTTCTGCCAGTTTTGTATGGCTAATCGTTCAAAGTACCACGGTTCCCATGAGCTTCAGCAGCTGTTGCTATAAAAAATAATTCACACAGAGGCATTAAGACTACTACAGTGTAGTTGTTGATTTAATCCAAAATCTGAAAGTGAAGTGATTTAAATTGCTGAATGTATTAATTGTGTGCTACAAGGGGAACTCTGTAACTTCAGCCATTAGTGTTACTGGCAACAGAATGTTTTGCAAAGAGTGTCATGAGAGTGCCTGACAAGTGCCAACAGGCGGCATGTTGGCAGTGAACTAACATTTTCTATGAAAATAATGAAAGGGTTTTACTTCTGGAACCCTGGAGACGCTTGAAAGTCTTACTTTGCTTCGCTATACATTTAAAACGTGGCAGTCACCGCCTACTAAGCAGAGCAATCTTTAATCAAGCAGTAACAATGTCAGTGTCATATCAAAACTAAGGTAGAAAAAAACAAACAGTATTAGTACTCTTTAATTTGTTCTATTATTAGAAGAATAATAGAAGAAGAATATCTGTACAATCTGTTAATCAACATAAACATTTGTGAGTTTGAAGACCCGTAAATAAACAATATCATTAGGTGAGAAGAGTGTGGTGGGCTTAATTTTGTCTCTTGGGAGCAGATGCTCTCTCTCTCTCTCTCTCTCTCTCTCTCTCTCTCTCTCTCTCTCTCTCTCTCTGTCTCTCTCTCTCTGTCTCTCTCTCTATATATATATAGAAATTGAGGCTGCATGCTGACGCCTCACAGGAAGAGGGTCTGTGGTTCGGTTCGGATACTGGTCTGGCAGGTCCTTCTGTGTGGAGTTTGCATGTTCTCCCATGTCAGTGTGGGTTCTCTCTGGCTTCCTCCCACAGTCCAAAGACATGCTGCATAGCTTAATTGGACTCTAAATTGCCCGTAGGCGTGAATGGTTGTCTGTCTATATGTCTGCCCTGTGATGAACTGGCGACTTGTCCGGGGTGTACCCTGCCTTCGCCCCTTGACAGCTGGGATCGGCTTCAGCGCCCCGCGACCCTAGTGAGGATAAGTAGTCCGGATAATGGATGGATGGATGGATATATGTATGTAAATTCCTTATAAAGACGGCAGCCTTTCAGCCTCTTTTTGTGTTTCTATACTTTAGTATTTTAAGTACTCAAAGTACTTCAGTACAAAATGTCTATCTATCTATCTATCTATCTATCTATCTATCTATCTATCTATCTATCTATCTATCTATCTATCTATCTATCTATCTATCTATCCATCCATCTATCCATCTATCCATCTATCTATCTATCTATCTATCTATCTATCTATCTATCTATCTATCTATCTATCTGTTTCACACATTTGCATCTCCATTTCAGCTCCACCACCTGCTTTGTATTCATTGGTAGCAGGAGTAAGACTGTTGTCTGGGTTCAAAGGGTATTGCTCGGGCTGCTTTGCTGTGCTGTGCATCTTGATTTCAGGGCGACAAAGCTGCCTGAGGTTCTGTGGAAACAAAATCAGTCAATTCATGTTAGTAGTATTGTTGACATAGGTTTTCCAAACTGGTCAGCAGAAACACATACAGAAATAGAGGGAATTAATGCGAACAGCATCAAGGCTACCTTAGTGCTACTTCCCATTTGTTAAAGTATGGCGACATTGTAATAAACTGAACAAATGTTTTAAAAAAAGGGGAAAAAAGGTAGCAACAGTTGAACGAAATTGAGGAGCACTGAGAGGAATGTTGCTTTCTTGTGCTTGATCCTGTGTTCACACCAAACGCAGCGGGAATTTGACGCGCGATCAGATTACATGCAAAGTCAATCCACAGACACGATAGGTTGTGAAAAACGCAATTAGTGTTGGGCGCGAAAATATCCCAACTTTGGCGCAAAAAACGTGTGATGTAAAGTTGCGTCAGCCAATCAGCGTTGAGAAGCTTCGCCAGTCATCACCGCCGTCCTGCCGTTACTGAATCAAACTTGTGTCGGCCCCCTTGAAGTCATTCAGATGCTGTTGTAGGACTATAAATAATAATATAAACTCAGACACGATGGAGTTTGATGTTCCAACGTTTTCGGAATTTACACAACAAGTATAAAGCAGAACTACTGGTTATTTCTATGGTGGATCGCACCGTGTTTGGTGTGAACTCAGCATATGAGTTTTCCTCTGGGGTCTCCATGAAGCTGACTGTCTTTAGTTTATAAAGTCCTTGTGAACAGATTGTTATTTGATGCATATATTCATGCACCCCGAAGGATGAAGTTTAACAACTGTGTGATCCCCTGACTTTTTTTGTTGTTTTCTTCAAATTCAGAAACATACAGGCTCTAATATACAAACTTAGACTACAGAGGAAAGCCTTCTCTCTCACCTCTAATCTCTCACACTTCTTAGTGTCAAGTTGAGTTTTTTTGTTGTTACGTGCAGCTGCAGCTCCTTGACATGCATGTCTGGCTGCAGGGCCTTGTCAATCCACGACTGTTCATTTTAAAAGCTTTTACATCTCCTGTGTGTCTTTAATTGGACTCGGAGTGTTGTACAACAATACTTGTGCTATAATTCTCTCAGTAATTTCTTCTCAATGTTGGAACATTTTGTAATTGAATAATTTTTAATAATAATATTTTTTTTTTTAAAGTATTACTACAATGTGAACAAAATCCAACTATTAGATAAGGGACACAAAGTTGCAATGACTTCAGCCTCCCGGCATTACTGAAAAAGTTTGTTTTTCATTTTTAGATTGACATGTATATTCACAAACTAATCTGATATTGTAATGATCCTATTGAGGCTGCAACTACAGATTGTTTTTTAAATCTGCTGTTATATATTTTACAGTAATCATTAGTTAAATGAAATGTCTGAAAATAGTAAAAAATAAAAATAAAAAAAACACACCAAAGAATTATCCAGATTCTATCCAGAAATTATCAAATTGAAACCTTTCAATTGTGTTTTTGTCCGACCAAAAGATCAAAAATATGAATATCACATGTTTTTGGAATATTCATATTTTGTTAATTTAATCTTTCTTTATTGAGTACATACCTGCCCTATAGTCCCTTTCATCTGCACGAGTTTAAAGATGATCCACAGGGGAACCAGGAGAACACAGAGCATTCCTAGAGACCAGCCCAAAGCATAAGCCCAGTTCGGATAGATGTAGGTTTTGTTGAACTTGAGAGGCTTGTATCTCACCAATGAAAAGATGAAGGTACTCTGACATGGGGAAAAAACTATTATTATTTTCATCCAGTTTCAGTGAACTCAGGTCAGATCACTAACTTATGTTTTACACGGTGAAAAACAATCTGGGGTCAAATTGACCACGAAGAACAGAGATGCATACAAAATGTGTACAGGACATTGAAAACATATCATCATGTTAATTGTGTGTATACCCAGTTGTCCCCATTAAATTAGTAAAAGTCATGAAATATGAAGCAAAAAAATTTATGTCAACCATTTATTTAGAGACGTTAAACATTGAATGGTGTCAAATTTACCCCAAAGATAATAGGAGGGTTAAAGAATGTTATGTTTACTATCAACACATGTATGTGCTCGCCATGAACACAAGACACATGTGAATAATATATAAATATATTGTGGTGCTTTTCACAACATGAGCCAAACTATTTTGACACTTCTGTCCAGATACGTTAGTGTCCTTTTGGTCTGGGCAAGTTCATCACAGATTCAGATTCAACTTGTCAAAGTCTGTGGCATCGGTCTGACAATGGGGGCAGAGGGTTATATTTTGCAGGATCCAATGTAGCTAGCTGGGCCTCCATGCGCTGCTCGTTTACTTTCTGATAAGCAACTTGAGATGTGAGACTGAATTTGGAGTTGAGACAATGTTGAGAACTACTGTGCTGTTGTTTCAAAATGCCAGGCTAATTTAAATTTAAAAAAAACAACTGAATTATCGTCAGTAGCCTTTGGGCTCCCGGAAAGCATTTCAACCAATGCGTTTGGCCTCTTTTGCTCTCCGTCGGAGCCCTGGAGCCAGTTTCACACAGATAGATTATAAACTATATACAGACGACAGAATACACGTGCCTTTATAAGATCTAGTCAGACTTCAGATATACGTCTGAATTCATCTATTGCACGTTGAATGCTGTCTGGTTCTTGACTCTCTGAAAGTGCAGTCTTGCAGCAGAGCTAAAATGTGACTGCGCTCTGCATTGTTGGCTGCCTACTGTTAGCTAACCACAAATTATGAGCCACGTTTTCCCCTTCTTTTTTGTTACCAACAGGGAAACATGACTCTTAGTTTACAGCCTGCCTCGGGATATCAGGGTTAACTTTATAGCCTAACATAGAATAAAAACTGTAACCCGACGCTGACCTCTTGACTGTCAATCTCCTCTGGGAAAAATTCAGACTGTTTTATTGCCCAGACTCCAAAATCCCCCAGAAGAGTGGAGAGGCTGTTATTATCATATTGTCAGCATGAGTGTTTTTTTTCATCCTCACGCTTTGCTTTGGTCCACATAATTTTAGACATGTATGTTATTTTTCTTTGGCTTTGTTGAAATGAACATTGTTGTAATTTCTCATTTGAAATGCCCCAAACGTTAAATGTTTGACATAATAAATATAATCATTTTTTTCTCTACTTCAAGCACCAGTTTTGGTTGTTTTTGTATACTATAGTTTAATGTTATGTAACCATTTCATTCCCTCTACTTTTACTTTTACTCAGAGGCAGTTGAAGTTAAATAGTGATTAATAGAGAAAGTGGGGAAAAAAGAGACTATATTTGTTCTGTTAAATGTCAACATGGACCATGTATTACGTTTCCTGAGTTACCACAAACACAGTGTCACTTCACAGTAGGCAATATGTATTTCTGTACATATTAATACACTCTTTTCAGTCCACACTTTTTAAATCCACCTACAACCTACAGCACGAGTAAGAGGCAGTGATGAAATTTGAAAGTCAATGTAAACTGAAAACATCTTTGAATTTGGTGTTAATGGCCAAAATCTATATTATCCACAAATACATCAAACTACACACATTTTTTAATACTGAGACAATTTTAAGAAAATATTTCACTCACCAGACAAACAGTGGGGGTGATGTAAAGCCAGCAGTACTTCATTAGGCAGCCTGGACGGTAACCTACCATGTCTTCAATATTGTCAAAGAGACGATTTGCACCTAGTAATGAAAAGGAAATTAAACACCCTGTTTTGACTTCAAATCTGCAAGTATGAAAAAAACATTCTTCTCGATCACCCAAAAGACAAGTTTGATGACTGACACTGGCTCTAAATCCCACATGAATTGAAACTATTCATATATTATTATTCACTATTTTATTTTTTGTATAAAATATTGAACTACCATAGCTGATAACGTTGCTTTAAAGTTTAGCATAATTGCTCACCTAACCCCAAACACCTCTCAGGAGGCATTTAAATTCTAGTTGACAAGGAAGCAGTTTGAATGATGTGTTATGTATAGTGAATGTATCGAGCTCTCTTAGATCTTTTGTAGTTATTGAAAGTCAAAGAAAGAGTGCCACAGAGATCAGACGCCCCCTGCCCCTCCCCGTCCTCCCCGCCCCTCAAGAGGTTCAAATGTCTATTAAGCTTAAACAGGAGTGACAGCTGAATGTAAAGGAAAGCACAGGACTTTAAATGTGGATTAAATATATAGTAAATCAACGAACCAAGTACCACAGGAGTTTGGCATTAAGTAGAAGTGCAGTCCATGTGCCAAAAATGTGCTAAAAGAATGTGAGATAGGACTGAAGCGTCAACACTCACCTCAGTCAGTAATAAACAAACAACGTGTAGGTTGGAAACCCAGAGAACATCAACAGTCAAATTTTATTTTTAGTGTATTTTTAACACTTGACTGTTTAACCTTTTGCCATCATTTTGTTCAGTTTAGAGATATTGTTAACTCTGCTGCAGCCTGAACTTAAACCTGATTCAATGGGTTTAATGTACTTTTAAGTCCCAAACTTGTCTGCTCTTGATATTTTGGACCAACACAAGACTGAATCTTTTAAATAATCCTTCACATTTGATCATTAAAAGAGTTGTGACTTGGATATGTACAGAGTGCACTTTTGTACAGTTGTTAGTGCTCTCTGGTGGACAAAATCTGCAATGGAGACAGTGTTTCTAAACAACATTAAACTTTTTTTATTGCTGTTTCATATTACTTTTATGCATACATTTTTATACATAAACCCAGATACTGATGTATTGGGCCTATTTTCCAGCTGTTAAAATCAACATCAAAAAACATTCCTGATGTCAACAAAATAGAAGTAACTTAATTAACTGAATAATTCTTATATTCTTGTGTTTTTTAAATATTCAACAGAAAATGCTCTCAATCAATATTTTACAGAAAATAAAATTAGGACTTGACCTATATTATTCATATTGATAAATATTTCAGAAAGCTTCCTTTAAGACCGCAGGTGCTCGGCAGATGAAGTTGGTGGACTTCAGCACAGTCTGCTGAGCCAGTTGCTCACAATTTTTTCCATTAACTCAGATGTTTCAGATTTACTGGAATGCACTGACATAAATCTCATTTCCCTCCAGTAATAAATGAGTCAAAGCATGTTTTCCTTCACTGGTTAGATCAGTTTTAACTTGAAAAATTACCAATCACTGAATAAAGGTTTTTAATGATTTGCCTCAAGGAATAAAAACCACAGTATGAAAATATTATTAAAACTTCTAATAATTTAACTTCTAATAAACTTCTAATAATTTTCAAAGATAATTTTAATAAGCATGTAAACAAAAGCTGTAATGAAACCATTGTTTGATTAATGACTCACCGTATATCCATCCGATTGCTATCGACTGAAACACTGAAAGAAGCAGAAGATTGTTGCCACTACAAACGTAATGGTCAAAAAGTTGAAGGAAATATAAGCCTCCCTGCATGAAAATAAAGAGGAAATTGTTACTGTGCATCAAACACAAAAACAACACAACAATCTTGCCTAATGCTTAGATGCTTAACATGTTTGCTTTGCTTAAATTAGATGACTCAGCATGCTGCAGGTCCAGGAGAGATTGTATCGGCCTTTTTGTGGACGGCAAGCAGTCGTGCTTTTTATTCATTGTGAACACACCACCAACATGAGTTCATACCTCTGAGACCAGAAGGAGACCGAGGAAGAAGAACACAGAGCAGAGACACAGCAGCAGCAACTCTCGACGATAAGCTCTTCGAAACACGGTGGGGAACATGTCCGTCACGGAGGTCATCAGGCACTCCAGACTCACAAACTGCCAAAGACACAGCATGAAGAGTCAACTGAGACACTGAAAGCTGTTGTATACAATTAACAAAGCTAAATAATAAAACTAACTTTCAATCAGCTTAATGCAAATGTTTTTTGTTTTTTTAATCGCACCTGTGTATCTGCACCCAACAAGATGACCATGACGAAGAAACAAATAGCCCATAACTGAGGAAAAGGCATCATGGCTACTGCACGTGGATAGGCAATAAATGCCAAGCCAGGTCCTGTATTTGAGAACATGCAAATTAAACTTTTTGATTTCAAATATAAAGCACAGTTGCTATTATTAATATTGCAATCCTTTAAATAGCTACCCCAAGTTGTTATTATTTTGGAATTTACAAAGCTCATTACCTTTATGTCTATGTGCTTAATAATAATATAAAAAAAACTCAAATTAAAAATCATCAGTTATGTTTAAATATCCCCTCACCAATGACTCGCATCATCATAAAGAGACACACGTATTTGGACTGGAGGCAGCACTCAAAACGCATTAGCATTCTCCTGTCTCACTGAGTGTTAGCATTTATTTTGGTTATTAAAGCTGACAGTGGCATATTACATATATATAGCGAAGTTTATTTTCTTCCCTGTTTTGTCACGTGATGTTTTTTATTTTGAAAGGAGGATCTTGTGAATCTGTGAACAATCAGTAGTGGGCCTTAAATTACAAAAGGTTTAGAACCCCTGATGAAGCAACATTAACAGTTTTTGAGAGATCTATACTCTCAACCCTGTCTATATCATTATTTATAGTGGAAGCACTTTACCAAAACAGATCAAATGTATGTACTGTAACAGAAGCGTTGGAGTGGCGGTCTCACCAGTAGCAGCCACTTCAGATATGGGCAGTCCTTGTTCGTAAGACATAAAGCCCAAAACGGAAAAGATGGCAAATCCTGCCACAAAGCTTGAAGCGCCATTTACCAAACATAGAACAAACGTGTCCCTGAGGAAACAAACAAAACAAGTGTGAAGCGAATGAATGACTCTTTGGTAATATTGTTTACTTTTCTTTTTTAGACAAATGGAATTGGGTCCATGTTACAATGAGAAGAAAACAATAGCCTGGAGTCTGATGTAGAGATAACGGTAAAAGTCAACACAGTGGCTGCTCAAGATGCCAATGATCATAATGATATATTGACATCTAGCTATAGCCTGGAGTCTGATGTAGAGATAACGGTAAAAGTCAACACAGTGGCTGCTCAAGATGCCAATGATCATAATGATATATTGACATCTAGCTATATACATAAGGATGATGAGTAATGTAAAATGTTAAGGCCGATGCGGTGGATTATCATCTTTTTATGATTATGTCTGCCTTCATCATTAACTCGTCCTTGATTAAGAGCATGCAGGTTGATTGAATAAAGGCTTTTACTTTACTGTACCTCTTCCTCTCCTAACATTTCTAACTTTGATGCCGCCCTAGTGGCTGCATAAAAAAAGACAGAGTGTTAGAGAGCAAAACATGCTGGAAGCAACACATAGACTACCACAGTTTATATCAAGAGATCAGCGTAATCTTCTACAAACAAAATGTATGCAAGCACAATACGTTGCTAGAATTGTTTGACATTTCTACACATTATGGCTTTAAAAGTGTAGAAAGGAAGAAAATCTTTATTTTAAGATTTCCTTTCTCCTATCATGTATTAATCATGTTGCTGATTAATTGAGCACTTGATTTCTTGAATCTTTTTCAAGTTTTCACATACTACTGTATCACAACTTTAAGTAAACTATGAGACCAAAGGTTGAAAATGATAAACATAAATTAGAACAACACAGCATATTGTTATTATGGTTGTATCTTTAACAGAACAGCTTAAAGAGCACAAACTAGATCCAAACTAAGGCTGCTTACCTATTTACGTTTCTGACAGAAATGTGTTTACTATGGGAAACATTCTCTGGTTCCAGCTTCTGAAAGTTGATTTGCTGTTAATCTTTATTATATACTATAACTATTTATATATTATAACTGTGAAATTTGCCTCTTTTGGTTTCAACTGTTAAATTGACAAATCAAGAAATTTAAATATGTTGCCTGGGAAAATGGTTTAGAGCAAATCAGCATATAATTTAATGACTAGTTGTGTCCCAATTCAAGTCCTTGTCATGGTCTCTGCTGTGCTTCTCCCCCCCTCCCCCTGTTTTCCTGTTGCTTTCAGTTTGGCCTGTGTGGGTGTGTCTGCCTGGGCGTGGCCTTCCCCTCCTGCTGCCAATTTACAAAAACACCTGCAACCTGTTTCCCTCATCAACCTCACAGTATACTACCCCCGTTCTCTCTCCACTCCTCGCCAGATCATCAGTTCACACACCCGGAGCGGCTGCCACGGCCTCTTTGGATTCCAGCATTAACTTGTGCTTAACTTGAGCTTTCTCAGCCACTCAGCTCCCCAGAACTCCCTGTAGGAATTGCCCAGCCTTCCCACCACCAGACCCCAGCCCGCAGAGGAAGCCCACAAAACTCCTACTTCTCTCTGGCTTGGAAATAAATATCATTGTCTATCAATCCTGCTACTTGTGTTGGCTTTTTAGTCCAGCCTGGCATTACCATGACAGTCCTAATATATGTCAGAGAAAGCAAAAGACTTTTTTTTGTGTGAGAATCTATGTGTTTTCATGATGCATTTAGACATTTTAAAAAAAGCAGAGAGCACTTACTTGTAGCAATCGTTATTGTATTGATTGTAACTGCCCAAAGCTGTCAAACTCCCTTGACAAATCCCAAACGAGAAAAGAACTTGTGCACCTGCATCCATCCAAACCTAAGCAGATGCCAAAACACACATAGTAGTAAACTTTCACCACTTAAACTATTGTAAAAGTGGACGCATACATTGTACAATTGAAGTATTTTACAGTATTTGGGCTTCCACTGGGAGGCGATTGTGCGGGCAACTTGTCTGAAGTTTAATGTTTAACTTTATTACTTACTTGAGGATCGACCAACCTGGTCGGGTCGGGATACAGATAGAAAGTTATGCCAGCCATAGCTCCTGGTAAAGTGAGTCCACGAGCCAACAGAACTACTAGCATCAAGTAAGGGAAAGTGGCTGTAAAGTAAACCACCTGTCAAAATAAGACAAAGGACGTTTTCAAATGTTTTAATTCACAATGTATTAGTGGAATCGGACAAAAAGCTTTAACAAAACAGCAACAGAACAAGCATGAGTTACATTAAGGAAAAACAAATCAAATATCAACAGGATATTTGTGAAATATTATTTCCTAGACGTGCAGCTGGCACATAATATATCACACAAAAAATATCTTCTTGTTATACTTCAACCAACCATACCAAACATAAAAACTGATGTTTAGTGATGTATACATCTTGTAAAAAGATGCAGAATCCAGTTTATAATATAAAAAAGCTGTGCAGTTTTCTAAGTGATAGTTTTGTTTCAGAAATGTGCAAAACATTTCTAAAAAACGTTATAAAGTTCAGTGTGTGAAGCATAATTTTGCAGTGTACACTCTGCCATCTAAGGAGGCGTCGGCATTTGCAATGTTTTATTTATTGAGGCATTTCCTGTACTTTGTACCTTTCCAGTGGATCTCACTCCTTTCCAAACACAGAAGTAGCAAAGGAACCATGCCAGTAAGAGACACAGGGCCAACTCCCACCTCAGGCTACCAATCTCGTCAATCCCTTTAGATATACCCAACACTCGTCTCCTGAAAAGAAAACATATTGTCAAAACAGGGTCACTACGAAGACAAAAACACCGGGAACGTTTTTCACAACTATAATTAATTCATAAGATAATTAAGAAGGTTATTAGGGTAGTGAAGCATCAATGTGACTGATCACATTACACATTGTTGTGGTTACATTGCATCACATTCATGTGGAAAATAAGCAAGTATTTTTTTTCAGTTTTTGGTGGAAATTAATATTTAAGATATTTTTGGTAACACTAATACAGTAATGCAGCTTAAAAACTATCCACTAATTATGCTACCTAATATTAAAGATGCTCTGCATGACCATCCGCCCAGTGCAATCAAATAAATACATAATTTGTTTCATTTTGCGTCATTTTTTATCTGTCATTTTCTGCTCAGCAAGTGACATGGAGAAAAAATAGATTAGTATTTTTGTGCATGAGTAGCTTGCCAGCAAGTGTAGAGTATCAAACAGTCTGCTTCTCAAACAGTATCACCTATAGTCATCCTTATAGACCATGAATGGTTTGGGGAAAGAAAAACCTCCTGCAGGGACACAACACGTTGTTCATGTGGTGTATCACTGAAAATTGAAGTAAAAAATGACGGTTGTTTTTAATGTCTGAGCTACATTCATAGATTACAGAATGTTCTACATGTTATCTACTTAGAAAAGTTGACCATGACATAGCAACATTTATTTCACACACCCTGTTTTATGTATTTGTTGCCAAATAATATTTGTAAGTAATCTTTGTAGAATTCTGTTCCAATCAAAGAGAATATAGACTTGGCATATATATATATATATATATATATATATATATATATATATATATATATATATATATATATATATATATATATATATATATATATATAATCAGAAAACTTCAAACTTCAAAACATTCTGAGCCTGTTTTGACACATTGTTTGTGACATATGAGCAACTCTCTTGCATTGAGCTGTACTTTGAGCTAAATGTATAAACAGTTTGCTACTATGTGAATCCTGCATATTGCACTTTAAAATTACTTTCTTCTCGCGTTAATTTCTCTTGTTTGTTCTTGTACAGTTTTACATACTTTCTCCCTTTACTCTAGTTGTATATATATACGTCTTATTACATTTTTCTTATTGTTTTTTAAAATTAAATTCTCCTTTTATTTGTACTTATTTACGTATTTATTGACCCCAACTTGTCAAATACCGATGCTTGGTCCTGTTCCCCTGAACGTCTGATCCCGACGCAACTAACGTTGTATAAAAGAGAGATACAGTGCACACAGGGCAGGTTGTAGTGGATGTGTTAAACCAGTGGTTCTCAAACTGTGGGGTGCAACCCTCTATTTATTTTTTTATTTTTATTTTTTTAAGAATCCTTTATTAATCCCACAGTGGAGGAATTATTCTCTGCATTTTACCCATCCTCAGTAATTAAGAAGCTTTGTGCTGCTGTGAAGTACTGTGCCTTCAGTGTCTTGCTCAAGGACACTTCAACATGAAACTATGGAGAGAAAACAGGGATCCAACCGGCTCCCTTGGTAATTGTTGGAAGAAAAACAATATTCACACTTAATCATGTACTGTTTCACTGTTATATTCAGACTTCTCATCTTACTGTCTCTGTTTAATCTTACACACAAACTCAGCATCTCTCCTGATAGCAGGGAGACAGGGGAATCTGTATCTTTCTATCTGAAAGAACGTGCAGTTCCTTTGTTATCGTATGACCCTTTCTTACAAACCGCTCTATGGGACGAGTGGAAAGATTCCCGATTAGGCCGAAGACGTCATGAGGGTTTCTGTTAGTAGATCACGATGTGTATCTAAGAGATGGTTCTTTGAGAGATCTTTGAGAAGTCTTGGATATGCAATTTGTCTTTCACCTTGAACTTCTAACTTTGCTCCTTCTTTGCAACGAATAAATGTTCCTGTTTTAATGATTATACCACTCTCAAGTGTCGAGTAAATTTTTTTAACAGTAATGTTTTTTGCCAAATATTAGTTATTTTTTTGCACGTATGTAACTTTATTTGCATTGTTGTAACAAAGTAATTGCACATGTTATTAGTTTTTGTCTGATGTAGTGATCTGGTTTACTTGAAAGGGATTTCAATTTTCTTTAATCTCTTAATAAAAAAGCACAAATGGAGGAGTCTCAAAAAGTCAGACCATTTTGTACCAATGTTGTTGGGGCGGTGGGGCCCGAATATTTTGCTTACTCCAAAGTGGGGTGTGACAGAAAAAGTTTGAGAACTACTGTGTTAAACAAACACAGGGCATTCGTCAAGTAGACTAAATGTTGACATTTTGTCACGTGAGTTGTCAGTGTCATTAGTTATGTGAGTCTCTGGTCATTTGACTTATGGTAGTAATGTGACTTAGTAATTCGTTCAGTGGACTGTGTCTAGAGAAAGAGGAAAGACAAACGCACAAAAGAACAGGGTGTCAATGCACCTTTAGCGATTATGCTCCGAGAAACACATCAGCTATGAAGAGGTGTGAATCAAACTCACTCCCAGAATTCTGTTGCAGGCGATGTTGCGTTCGCTGTCCAATTGGATGATACATTTGTTTTATCAAATTCAACACAAGACTCTGAGAGAGAAAAACAAGAGGAGATGTTTTCATTGATCAAAGTGTACATGCATATTTGAAAAGACAGATGCAGTTCTACTCACCAAATACAAAAGAATCCTCAACAATGCAATAGTAATTTCAGCTGTAAAGGACCCTCCACTGTGGTAGTTTTAAAAGTAGCTTTTGTCTACCTGTGTTCCAGGCATTTATAATATAAAAAAGTTGTGCAGTTTTCTAAGTGATAGTTTTGTTTCAGAAATGTGCAAAACATTTCTAAAAAACCTTATAAAGTTCAGTGTGTGAAGCATAATTTTGCAATGTACAGGTATCTAAGGATACCTGTGTTCCAGGCATTTCTGCAGCTGGCCCATGGGATCTCAGCGCTGAAGGACGAGAAGAGGTAAAAGAAAGCCCACGCCTGGATGACAATGTATGAGACAGCCGCATATGCAATCACAACCTGGGTAGCGTAGCCAATACCTGAGGAGACAGAAAGGGTGTGGACAATGTAGATTATAGATAATGACGGACGAAATAATAAAACATATAGGTCTACAGTCGGGGTAGGCAACATTTGCCACCATTGACCTTTGGTTGTCATGTCAAGTATTGGGCCCAAATGTTGATGAGTGAAAAAAAGTAACTTTATTCTTATAAAAACAGGATTCTTCAAAACCGGATTCTCAAAAATACAAACAGGATTCCGGCAGAACGAAACAACAGAACCATGAACTAGGGGAGGTGTTCAGCAAGCAGCGAGCCCAAACACTGGCCCCACATGGATCGTATGACTGCACCATAACCCTGCTCCCAGGCACCCCCTTACCCTCTGGCCATCTCCTTAACCTTTCTCGCCCGAAAAGAGGGGATTGAGTTACGCTCACGACTGCCTAGCGAATGGTATTACCCGACTCTCCTCCTCCCCTGTTGGCATGGGGTTCTTCTTTGTAGGCAAGAAGGACCGCCCGCTACACCCCTGCACAGATTACCGTGGTCTTAATGAGCCCACTGTTAAAAACAAATACACTCTTCCTCTCATTGACCCTGCCTTTGAGCCGGGCCAAAAACAGGATACTCAAAAACACAAACAGGATAACAGCGGAACGGAACAAAAGGTAGCGACAGGAACAGGACCACAAAGTAAACACACAGTACAACCCGACAAGGGAACAGAAGACACACGGGGCTTCAGTACGAGAAGTGGAGGATTAGGCATAGCAGGGGATGGTGCGGGTGATTGGACACAGGAGGAAACAAAAGGACAAGGCAGACAATCAACGGATCAGAAAGTGCAGGGAACACAGAGAACACAAGAGATACAGACTACAAAATAAAACAGGAACCCAGAAAAACCCAAACCGTGACAGTGGTGGCTTGACCAATGGCACACTCACTATAAGTCTCAGGCCAAAATATGTCTCTGCCACCTGTTGGCAGTTACAAGGCCTGTTATTTATGGCTGTTTGAATGTTTTTCTTTCCACGTCCACATTCCATGAAGACCTGCCTTCCTATGCGTCTGGTTTGCTGCTTGGTGGAAGGTTGGTCGGTTAATGACTTCATCACGGTACGTCATATAGCATCTTCATACCTGAAAAAAGCTGGCACAACTGCCACGACCATCGTTAAGTAACTAGTTAACTTAGTTAACTTGTGTTTAATGATTTTTATGATGCAGAGGAGACTTTTAGGAAGAGAAACCAAGTGAGACGGAGTCAAACGCTACCAATCTGTGTCCAGTTATCCAGAACGCTACATGTTGCAGTCATGTTGAAGTTAGTTAGCACACACATGTTGATTTAAACATAACTAGAAGTACTGAAGAGATATTTATTAGGCTGTTGGGTCACTGGGAATCAAGATTTGAACACTTCCTCATTTGTCTGATATATCTTTATACTTGAGATTTCTGGGTGCATCTCAGAGTCAGTACTAATCTCTGGGTCACATTAGGTCTTTTGATATTTTGCCAAGTGGGGCGTTCCAAGAAGCAACAGACACACCCATGTGTGCACATAGAATGTCATTAGGTTTCTTCGAGATGAGTCAGTTCTGCGCAGAATCGATTGCCGGCGATCGTCGCGCAATGCATGCCGGTTAGATTTGTGTCCGACTTGCTCCCGACTTCCTCTGACGTTATGCACACGTGGTCAACGATACACTCACGAGAGCAAGGCGGCCGTCAATTTTAGAGCCAGGCGCTGCAGCAGCTCTCAACCGACTGCCTGGCCAAGTGCATGATGGGAAACACTTGGCTCTCGCCACATCAGAGGCTCTTAGATCTGACAGCAAACACGAACTGTTGTAAAAAAAATCCCCTTTTTCTGTGTAGTTGTAACACTTAACGCTCGATTGTTGACTATTGGTCTCAGGTTTCATCTAAAAACATATCTTGCGTGGTTGATAATACAAAATCATATAATAAGATTCTCTAATTAAACCTAGTAAAACTCAGGGAAACATGTTCATTATTCTCCACAGTTTAAGTGATAGATAGTGATAAATATTTCCTTTATCTCAACTCAAAGTTCAAGGTCAACTTGAGGAAATTTCTTTTGCAGCCAGTATTCACATGAAAACAGAATACAAAAGGCCAACATCGACAATACATCAAGACATTAAAACACAGAGCTGGAGCAGGGAAATAAAAGATTCACACACATTTACAATAGTGCAAGTGTGCAAGGAAAGGGCAAAGAGTTCAGCCAGAGTGCTTTATGCTATTGAGCGTATTGATAGCATTTGGGATGAAAGAGACATGGAATCTTAGAGTTCTCTTAACGGTCTAATAAAACAACGTTCTGGAGGCAAAACTTAAACACCTTTATGAGAGGATGGTTCTAGCAGCCCAATATAGCATTAGCCATTTTAAGACTTATCAAAGACCATAACCTGACGCCTTATGATTTCATGTACCTGCATTTCATGCATTTGTATAAATAAAAGGGAAGTTTAACCCTTGAAGGGTGAAACATTTCCTTTTAGATTTTTTTAATATATATATATATATATATATATATATATATATATATATATATATATATATATATTACACATACTGTAAATTTAATTGTGAAAATTGTCAGAATGATGATGATTATGATTATTATTCCCAGTTACATGGTGCTTTTCTTTTAAATACACTAACCTTCAAACAAAGGGCAGAAATGCCTCCAACAGGTAATACATCCTTGAGATGTGAACTGTCCCATGGCCGTCTCCAGGAGGAACATCGGTATCCCACAAGAGAGCAGAAACAAGACGTAAGGAACCAGAAATGCACCTGAGAGAAAGATGACACGCGCATCAAAACATTGCTTCCTCTGTAAACCAGATAACAATTACATCAAACATGTTGGTTCATGTTTGTAGAGAGACTATTATGTAAGAAAATCATTGTTCATAGTCTTTTCTTTTGTCTTTTTTTTTAAACATCTGGATACAGAAATAACCAAGATGGATTATTCTTATAAAATGTATTCCGTAAATTCTAAAGAACTGGTAAAAAAAAAAAAAAAAAAACATCAAACACCTTTATCAGTGTCCTTAAAAAAATCAAACACTGCATGCAGTGTTCAGCAAACATGGAATGACTTTCTGATGAACATACCACATAATGTTTGTAAGTAACTGAATGACTTCCAAATTTGTCAGCAAAACAATGATCCTTTGTCCCCTGAGCTGCATTTGGTTAAACCAAGACAAATGGTTCCTTTAAGAACAAAGAGCAGCCTTGATTGCCTGAGCAACTTTCTTATCGTTTAAATCTTTTATACGTCACTGTTCTTTTTTCTTAATGACATAACATTTTTTTTCAAGCGCAGCTGCATGACTTTGTGCAGAAGAGTAAAAGCATTGTATGTTTTTCTTGTTGCATCCTGCTTACCTCCCCCATTTTTGTAGCATAAATATGGGAACCTCCAGAGGTTTCCTAGCCCAACCAGAGTTCCTGCTACAGCCAACAGAAATTCCAACTTGTTCCCCCACTGGCCTCGATCCAACAGTTGTGTCTTCTTCACCACATTCTTATCCAGCCCAGGCATGTCAAGGCTGTTTCCTTTGAGGAATGGTCTTAAAATGTGCAGGAAAAACAACAGATAATTAAAGGTAATGAAATTGAAACTGAAATCTCCTTCAATCTCTTCCACATTTATAGGAAAAGTACAATCAGACCTTTGTAGCTCTGGGTTTTTCTACAGAGACTAAACTACTCAGGTGATGGTTTGGCTGTGACCATAACACCTTAGTAGCTCTGGGTTATGTACAGACACAAAACTACTCAGCTGATGGTTTGGCACTGCTCATAAGCTTCCCTGTTTTATTTGTTGAACTTGAGCTTGTGGGATTATCAGGAATGGAAAGTTTTCACCGGAAAGTGTTTATCAGAAAGCTGCACTTATTGAAGCACATTTTAGAATTCCAGCAATGCATTTAGCAGCCAAGTGTAAAACAAAAAAGGTACTTACCCCTCCATCACAAAGCACCCTCCCCCAAGAGTTGCTTACAGCTACAACAAACTGATCAGTATTCCTCTCAGCTGGGTGCACTGCAGGATCTCTAAACAAACAACATGGCTTGAACAGAGCCAGAGTGAAAAACAATGTAGCTAGGGTTTCCTTTGGCTTCTCTATGACATAATTATCTGTCGCACTGGTACGCATGCCATGCCGTCTCACTTGCTAAAGTGTTTTGCTCTGACAAAGGTCCAAGGTATACCACTTCCCTGCAGTATTTTTCCACTGAGACAGAGCAGCGTGAGTCACTGAGATTAGCACATTTGCTTACAACTAACCCAAATCAGCTGAGCCGTTTCTGTTATGTCAGTGCTCATGCAGGCTATCGTTATTTGCCAAATAGGAATTTGATAAGGAGCATAAATCATTAAAATACCAACAATGTATTAGAATGCAACCTTGGCTTCATATCTGGAGTTTATTTTTCATTCATAACATTGATAGTATATTTTGATGGTTGGTTGGAGTGAGACAATAATGTGACAGATTTAAACTATATTTGAAATACATTGTGATATACGATTCGTAAAGAAGCACCCTTTCAAAATGGTATTATTTTTTTAACCGCTCAAATCTATTTAATATGCAAAGCCTAACCCTTGGCCAGCAAGCACATCTTGGGTGAGAATGTAAATCGAGCTGCTGATTAAGTTCTGATAAGCCTGCCATGAACGAGTAGCAGACACGCACAGCCTGCCTAATCGACTCTATCGTACATTTAGGCATCTTTGGGACATCTGTGAATGAGGAAATGTTTAGCTTATGTAAGGGAACGACTTCTCACTGAGCAACCTGCAGCCTCTGTTGAATTCCTGAGCTTCAGTGTGCTGAAGAAGCCCTGTTCTGAGAAGCATGATAGTGCAATTTTACATAAACGATGTTGCATTCTGTCAGATAAAAAAAATACTGAAGTAAGTCTGGAAAGAAAAACATTTGCCAAGAGTTTATACTTGTGAATGAGTGCAGAAAGTGAGGAAAAAAAGAATCGGGTGTACTGAAAGATGCCTCAGGGTACTTTGGATAATGAAAGATTATTTGTCTGTTAAGTATAAATACATGAAAGTTCTTGAAGGATCATTAGAAATATATACTATACATTACTATGTAATATTATGTACTATTGTACAGCTGTACAATACACCTAATGCTATGGCTTTTGCTAGTTTTCAAGCTAAATGTGCAGCTGCTCTAAAATGCCTACATTTAAATGTGCTTGCCTGAAGCGTGCTGCTACAATCCAAGCCATGTAAAGATTGAATGCCATCAAATTTGGTTCAGACATTCATGTCCCCTGAAGGGATTTTATCAACTTTGATGATCTACTGACCTACTGGCCATCAGTTCAACATTTTAATTTGTCCAATACTTTGACCCATGATCATAGTATACCATATGTTAGCATTGGTTTGGAGTTGTGTTTCTGGCCGCCAGTCTCTTTTACCTGTATTTTGGATTTCATATAAACATTTCAATAACAGCCATAAGCATAAATCTAAAATAAGATTGTGTTGTCTTCAGTTAAAATTAATTTAACAACACAGCTTCTTTACCACGACCGTGATGTTAAGCAAAAATGAGCATAATTGACATAATTTGTGGATACAAATTCAGTTCAGTTAAGATCGATTAACCTTTGTAGGGTGTTCGGGTCCGTGGGACCTGTTTTCATTTTCCATCAAAACAAAAATAATATGATTCATTATTTTTTCAAACTCGGACTTACTGTCCTTGGCTCACTTTCTGCGAAGAACATATATCAGACAAAATTTTCATTGACTAGACACCGTAACCCCCCCTACACATTTATATTACACACAGGGTGTTCCTGAATTAAACTATTAACCATATCTGTTGTTTATATTGCTTCTAATTGGGATGAAGAAAACATCTGTTGAGTATTTTAACATAAAATTGTTAATAATAATTAATTAAAAACTCAAAAAATACAGCAGGTCCAACAGACCCACAACACCTGCTGAGTAACAAAAAAACGAGGGTGAAGTTAAATTTGACCAATTTCAGCAATTTACATTTCAGCTGACTTGTCTACAGTTCAGAAGCGACAAACATGTTCTGTAATTTACATTTCTTTACCTTTGTCTGTGCAGCCCCTCACTCATTTCCTGTCAAATCTAAAACCTTATACAACCGTATCACTCTTTGTAACACAGTTGAGAGGCTGAGCTTTATGTTGTGAAAACTCCCCTGGAAAAACTGGAACTACCAGCTGATCATATTTCATGCAACCTATTCAGTTGTCAGATAGAAATCTAACACTCAAACAACAAACTTTCTCATGGAGTTTTATAACACCACATGCAGGCATTGTCTAACTCCCTGTTCTGTTCTAACAAAATGAATTATTGAGTGCTCGAGCTAATACGTAACATTGGTGACGCCCTGTAGAGTAAAAAAACAATAGAATATTTGTTTTATTTGTGAGGATCCTCTTCTGACACAATATTTAAATAACCATAAAACAAGACAGACATACACAAGACAGCTACTGTTGAAGGCATTTACAGTTTACTGTAAATTGCTAGAGCTAACAAAGACCATGCTCTCTGTACATTAAATTATTAAAATTGTTAAGACATTGGGAGACACTATTTACATAATAAAAAATAAGTTAATGTTGAACTGCAAATAAAAATCTGGAATAAAATTATTATCACATATTTTGTTTAAGCAAGAAACGGAAAAATGTAAAATTTGGATATTAAGTATTAAATCTTGGGCGACTTGCCCGGTTGTGGTTAGCAGTACATATTCTTTAAAAAAACAAACAGGCAAACTACTTTTACTGAATGGTGTGCACAGTTCATATCACTTCTCTGCTTTGGGACATCCATCACACAGCTGTCAGGCTAGACGATGAATGAGTATCCGCACAACGGTTTGGGTATTGTATTACACACATTTCTCATCTCGACAGTCTTCAATCTTTCCTCAAAAAATAATAAATAGACCAGAGCGAACAAAGCCGTTGTCGACCAGAATTGTTTCTTTCTTTTTTTTAAAAAGAAGAAAAAAAAAAAAAAGGTTTTGTACTGTTCTGATTATTGTGCAGACTTTTCGGATATATTTTCTAAAAATATTGTAGGAACATATCCTAAAATGAACTATACAAGTATGTGATTCTGGAGGGCAAATGCTTAGTTTTACTTAAATACATTGATTCCTTGATATTAAAGGTTTAATGTAAAGAAGAAGAACAAATTGACACTGTTTAGTGGACATTAAGATATTTTCATAGCTTCATTTTAATATTAGAATTACATTTACTTTTACATTTTGGACAAATCCACACTATAATTCAGGGTAAAATTCACCAAATGTCAGGCTCACTTTGTTTTGGGACAGGGTGGGATGAAGAGGTCAGATAGCATACAGCTGTCATCTGAAATGATTCAAGAATGAAAATGACCTAAATTATTATTTTTGACAGTCCAACAAATGAAGCAAATCAGCTTTTTGTATTCACTTCTAATGGCACGATGATAAGATCATCACTGCATACTCATTTTTAAGCCATGGATAGAAACACAGAAACATACAACAAATATATAAAGAAACTGAGACAAAAACAAAGAAATTTACCCCTTTCAGCAGAAATATTTAGCATAAACCTTCAACTGTGCATTTGTATCACTAGTAGAGTCTACAACAGCAGCGAGTCACTCGTGGTTCCCGGATTTTGTCATGCTCAAGCATATTTGGCACTCAGTCAATTTGTAAATTGATAAAGTCACAAAGTTCAACTAATGCAACCTCATTGCATTACACAAAAATGTACAGCTCAGACCTGTACATGTATCACCTTCTGGTGGAGCTCACACCCTTGTGCCAGACACACACAAAAAAGATTTTAAAAAAAACAACACAATAATAATAAAGAGATATTACAGTTTTCTGTTACTTTCAGTATTTTTACAGATATCTATCTCATAGCATGGACAGGAAGTTGAGGTTTTACAATATGTCATTTGTGATGTTCTGTCATTTTGAAGATGACACAGAATCACTTAAGAGATGCTGAGGATGACAAACCGCTGATGAAGATGATGTGTAGGATTAAGGTGCACACTGTGCCGCTGGCCTTTTCTTTCTGCTCTTATTATATTCTTGTAATCTGACATACATTACACATTTTCAGTGGTTACAAATTGGAAAAGTAAAGAAAAAGAAATATCTGAGAGGACTTTTATTTTCACATTCTTCACCACTATGAGAAGAAATGGCAGCTGATGAGGAATCATGGAGTGCACCGTAGCCACATGACATTATCATGACAAACACAATTGCAATCTTAAATCATATTTAACATTATATGCTACATGACATAATATGATTTAAACACTTTTTCAGTCACACTGGTTTTGACTGCATCTCCTAAACCGATCATTAAAATCATGACTCATGTAAGCTTAAAAAATTACAACTCATTCAACCTTAATGACAGAGCTAGAGGCAACGTTTTTAAATATTCACTTTCTTGCCAAAAACTTTCTTGCCGAAACGGTTGATACCACTTTCATCTGGTATTAATTAAATGATCATTTATTTTGTGCCAAATTATTTCATGGCCAGTGTCAGTGACTTCCTGGAGTTTCTGCTGTTTGCTGACAATCACAATTTATTGTTTTTACATTTTGTTATAGATGAAACAAAGGTTTAGTTTTAGAGGGGCTGGTAGCGAACCATCCATATGGTTCGCTACCATCCAGCTGTAAAATATTCAGCACACAAACATGAGAGTGGCATCAATCTTTTTCTCTTACTTTGCAAGAAACGTGTTTCCTAAAATTTGAAAACTTTCCTTTAAACAGACATGATTATTAAAAAAAACAACAGTATGATGTAAAACAATCAACAGTTGGCCCTTTTTTTCAACTACAACTAAAGTATGAAGCCATTTTGATGAAAGACCCTTCCAACTTCGTCAAACTTTCGACAGGCGGTATTTGTTTATTGTTTTTACAACAGGCCGCCGTCTTAAACAGCAAAGGACATGTTACTACAGCTTGAAAATGAAAGGCACAGTGAGATTTCTTTTTTTAAATGGACTACATGGTGTTTCATGTTTGTACAGTAAACACAGAGCAAGCCCTTTTGTTGAACAACCCATTCAATAAATTCAGTTTGGAGAACATACTGATAGAAGTTCCCTCAACCTTTGGCCCCTTGCCCTGCAGAACCAATGTGAGCGGTGCATTTTTCACAGACACCTGTGTGAATTACGCCTTGAGCATAAACAGTCAAGGTGATGAAAATTGAATGTTTGAGATAGCATCAACCCCACCCTAGTGATAAATCAATGAATTATGGGATGGGAGCTGCCCGTCATTTGAACTCAAGTGCAATGAGATCACATGAGCGTTTTTTGAAAAGCAATTATTGAACACATCTATTTATTTTGATTATTAATCAGAAAACACAGGAGAATGTGTTAATGATGCTGTAATTACTGTTAACTGGGTTGGGTGGTGGTGAGGTTACTGCGTTATAAGAAAGATAGTTAACACATTTCAATATGGATATTTTTTTCAAATGACAATAAAACCACATGTAACAATATTCTGAGAAATTATATGAAACACTTTCTGATTCCTGCATGAAACATTGTCACTGGTTTTAAAAGATTAATACAATGAAATTGAATTTAAGTACTGGCAATAGCCACCTACTGTATGGCACTGTTAATGTGAGTTTAAGCAAACACAGTGTCTGACAATCAAGAAAACAGGCATCTTTTTATCTATCATAGCGGAAATTGTACTATGGATATTGAAAAGTAAACATTGTGCCTGAAATAAAAATAAGACTGCTGATTCACAGAAGAACAGGCGATTAAATACACTAAGCCCACAGCTCTATAGACTAATATTTAAATTTCACACTTCACACATTGGTCTGAATTAGATTGACAAAAAATAATTCACCTATTATTGCAAAAATGTAAACATCCTTTCATCATGACAATATCTTTGCAAATACAGTCAAACATGTCTTCTAAAAGTTGGCCTGTTTGTTGTAGGAGATACCTATTTTTTATTTTTTTTTAAATGTACTAAATTATGGCAATCAAGCAAAACTACAAACCATCAATTTTTGATTTTGGGTTATTTAAAGCTTCTGTGTTGGGAATGTTCATCAGAAACTAAAACTATTACATTATTGGTACCATCTAACCAATGGCACAGCATATTTCCTTGATTAATTACTCAAAGTTCCAATTATTTTGCTTTTCTTTTTAATTGTAAACGGAATACTTTGTGTTTGTTGATTGTTGGTCAGACAAAACATGCAATTTGAAGGCTTAACAGTGTGTAAAGGAAAATATTGAGGTATCTTTTATAGACAAAACCAGATTAATCAATAAGGAAACAAAATCTAAATTCAATAAATATCTATATAGCACCGATCACAATCACAAACTTAAAGCTGTTTTTCTGCTCAATTGAATTTAAAGAAAGCATCTTTAATTTGCACCTTGTATCACACAGAAGCCAAAAAAACCCTCAATATCAGAATTTGAAAATGTGTATTTGCGTCCCTTATTGATCAACAGCTAAATGCCACTGCCATCTGTACCTCTGGAACAATTGACCATCCTACGTCAGCTAAAAATATCACCTTGATGTGAGCGCTCAACAAAAAGATGAAAGCATCAGTGGGCCTGTGCTTCCGTTACTTCTCCTATCAGACAGCCAGTTTGTCAAGAAAGCGATCACTAAAATGAAGTATTGGCCAAATTAATCATTCTCTGAAATGGTACATTAAATATTTTTACTGCTCAAAAATAAATCTCAGAAGAACACAACAATGCTACTTCTATTAGCAATTAAACATATGGTAAAAGATCTGACATCGCATAGGTTCAAATACATACGGTTTAATTTTGACAAGTTAGTATGTACATGTAGCAGCATAAAACCACCCTGGCTGTGATTATCAGACTACAAGATTGCCGTTCTTAGATCTCGCTCCCAAATGGCTGTCAATGTGGATGAGGTGGAATGTGCCGTTAATCTATCCTTAAAAAGATGGATTTTTCTAAAAAGTGTGTGTCCTAACTGTTATCACCTCATGCCTTTCTGTCCTATTGTTTTTACAAATCCTAATGGCACGTTTGATTTTATTCATCATACAGTTTGCAAATAAGTTTTGGCACTTCAAATATTAATACAGTCTTTGTTTTTTTCTTTCTGCTTTAACACATAATCAAGCACAGTAATAACAGTAATACACCAGAGTCCAGTGACAATTTGAGGTGAAACTTTGGTCTCCATAATCCCAACCGGATTACAAAACGCTGGTCATCAAATGGAAAATAAAAATATTACAATTCGAAATGAAATAATTAATAAATAAATAAATAGATAAATATCTGACTACGATTGACAAATAGCCTCACAAAAATCAGCACTGCATGACTTTGCGACAAACTTGATGACCCTTTAAAAACAGATCATTCACAAATGATAACCAACAAATTATAGATTCAGCACTTTTTATGTGAGGTCATAGCTTAAAGCTACTATTTGAGGTTGTTGATGCCTCCATCAAAATATGTAAATAAATCCTATCTATGATGCTGACTACGCATGTCCTGGAAATATTTGGCCCCCTGCTTTTGGTAAAAAGGACATGGTCGAACCTGCAGCTCCAGTGAAGTGGGAGTAGAGACAAAGAGCGTTTCAGTGGCCCAGGGTCAAAAGTGCAATGTGACAAGCGTAAACTGCGTGAACCTCCTGCAGGTCTGGGATGATGTGCAGGAGGTGTGATCGAAGATGATATGCTACTTTTTCATTTGCTGCATGTGGATAGGAGAGCGCAAAGCTCGTTTAATCCAGGTGTGCTACTTTTATCATCATTCAGTTTAGTATACTTCTGCTAATATCACCATCTCTTCTGTTCTTGTAATTCTTGGACTGGATGAAACCATTCCCTAAAATATCATAAAATACAATTCCATAGGATTGTGTGCAAAATGCTCTGTAGGCATATAGTAACAAATAATGGTCTCTTCTACCAGCCACAATATCAGACTTAAAATGCTTGTGATGAGGTATGAATATTGGCCAGCATCTCGGAGGAACCATTAACCTTCCTTTATGTCAACAACTACTCTACTTCTTCTGTAGTGAGGGTCACATTTTTGACTCTCGTCGTATTTAAGTAAGAAGCCACATTGATGTAGAATAACTAAATGATAGGAACAATTTATGAATAAGAATTTGCTGATACGGTATGGCAATGACAGTTTCCACTGAAAACAGAGGTCTCTGCTCCAAGTCATAGCCAAGCATAAAATCTCATATATAACTATATATATTTATATATATATATATATATATATATATATATATAGTTATATATATATATACATACATATATATATATATATATATATATAACTATATATATATATAACTATATATATATATATATATATATATATATATATATATATATATATATATATATATATATGGATATGTATATTTACAAATAAATATCCTAACATCCAGCAAACATTTGCAGAAAACACTGCAAACACACATATCTAATAAATAACACAGAATAAAATGGCAAATTCTCTTCAGAGATTTCTCATTTCCTTTTGTACGTACAGATAAGTTTCAGTAAGTTTCTAATTAGGTACCTGCACTGTATTAGTCAGCCCGACAGTTGAATGGATGGATGACAGTGAAGGGTCCAGTGTGCTAAGATGAGGATAAGCCTTCGTCTGTCTTCATCGTTCCTCTTCAGTTTGAACACCGTTTACAGAGGCAGGTCTGTGCTGTTGTGGCGAGTCTTTCTGGAAGTCCCATCATCCCTGGGCAGAGCTTTCTGCAGGTTGGACATGGCAGCGGTCTTCTTTAAGTCGATGACTGCGTAGCATTCACTGCGCCGGGGTGCCTGTGGGCCACATTTTTTGGGTGGTAGGCGCTGGTGCTGTGGCTGGCTCTGGGCACCCCCGCTGCTGAGGGCTTGGCACGGAGGTTCTCCCTCTAGGTCCACCTGGATGTAATTCAGCTGCCGGGACGGAGGCATGTGGCCGTGCTCACAGCCTCCGACCCCTGACCTCGATCGTCTGCGGAAATCAAAACTAAATATTCGTCCCCCTCTGTCTGGCTGACAGGGCCGTGGATGCGGAGGGCAGGCGTGTCGGAGCCGGGGCGGCTGGACCTGCTCTGTGTTGACATAGTTCTGCAGGGCATCTCTGTGGATGCCCCGACCATCCTGGTGATACCCGTTGGGTGTCCCAGGGCCCTCTGAGAACTCATATTCATCAAAGTCTTCCTCCTCCTCGTCGTATTCCTCCTCATCCTGCTCATCATCTTCCTCTTCCTGTTCGTCGTCCCGCTGCAGAGCGCTGTACTCCCACACCGGCGGCAGAGAGGGCAGGTTCTCGTAGTTAAGCAGAGCTGTCCGGCGATGCCCTCCAATCATGCCCCTGTCGCAGGCGTAGGCCTGCGGGGGAAGAGAAGATGGACCAAGGGCGTGTGGGTGCAGGAGGGAATGGGTGTGACTGTCCCCCGTGCTGCTGCTGCTGCTTGAACCCACAGACTGCGACACGCTGCTGGGACTCAGCCGCTGCTTGCGGCCACTCCTCAGCCCGTTGATGTTCTCGTAGGTGAGTTCGCCGCTCTGGCAGCTGTCCGGGTGCTCAAGGCCCGGGTGCCGATGCGCGTGATGATGGAAATGGTGATAGGAGTGAGAGTTGCAGAGGTGCATAGATGGCTCGTCCACCTCCGTCTCTGAGCCTGTTGCGCCCTCTACTGGCTGAAGGTTGTGAGGATTGTGCCCGTGCCGCTCCCTCTCTCTCTCCCTCTCCCTCTCCAGGATATGGCGTTGTGCCGGAGTAGGGCCAAGCATGAATTTGACCTCCTGCGAGGACGGCTGTAAGAACACCTGAGGATCGTTATGCTCCTCCAGGGGACAGCACCGCAGGTTGGGCGGGGGATTTCCTTGACCCCCGACAGGCATGGCTCCTCGTGTTGTTTCAGGGAAAGAGCCGGGCCTCACCTCAGGCAGGGAGTGCACACAGTGTCGCATAGAGAGATCCCCCTCCATACTAACAGTATTTACATAGGTGTGGGTCTGTTGGGAATAACAAAAATAGAATCACATCTTGAACTAGCACAGATACAGTGAACTGTGAGTAACATGAATCATAACATGAATGAGTATTACCTGGTCCTCCAAACCCATGAGGCTATGTCCATGATCATCAGCGAGAGAGGGTTGGGAGGACTCTCCTCTGATTGGATAACCAGGGTATCCATTGGGAAAAGCCTGGACAGGGAACGCTGGAGCTGCAAACAAACAACATGTTCAGAGAACCCAAAGAATATTATGTGTTATGAATAGTATCAACTATCAAGCTTTTATAGTGAAAAGGGCATTGATAAGTTGTACTGAAGAAGTCTCCTAATCAATGTATTTTGTTTGTCATCTGCACTCCAGTTATTTGTAATTTCATGAAGCATTATTCAAATGTTTTTACTTAATGATTGTAGCCAAATCCTGATGTGGTTAAAAATATTAATTGTGACGAAAGAAAGGTGAAAATGAAAACAAGTCTCTCAAATGAAACAATAGAGGGTGTTTAAATACTTCCAGCCATTTCGCCTTTAAAAATACTTTATTGCATTAACCATAATGATCCGGTTCCCTGAAGAAATGCAATAAATAGTTCTGACATAACTGATGTAATTGCAAATGACATCAGTCTAATATTTCTAACTCAACTGTTCACACACTTCACTTTGTATTTTGTCTTAAGACTCTATTTAGATGCTCTCAACGTGACAGATCACATTAGTATAGCTTCTTGGCGATTCCTTTTGAAACAAATTTTGAGAAAAATCTGAATTTTATACTGTACCGGATACGATTCAACTTAATATTAATTTTAAATAGTTGAGCTTTGAGCCACAATTTGTCAGCTGTAAGAGGCATAATAGCAACTTTTCACCTAACGAGCCATATAAAGGGTCTACCTGGTGTATTTGGATACCATTGTGACTCAGAGTCTATTAATAACTTAAAGAATCTTGTAAATGTCCTGCTCTGTTGCTGCAACTGTATAATGAGCTTGTGAGTGAGTGAGTGAGTGAGTGAGTGAGTGAGTGAGTGAGTGAGTGAGTGAGTGAGTGTGTGTGTGTGTGTGTGTGTGTGTGACTCACTGTTTGGAGTCTGTGGTGTGCGAGCCATTTCCATCTCTGGTGTATGACCACTGCGACTCATCATCATCGACTCTTCCACCACGTTGATGCTGTTGCATTGCATCAGCTCCTGAAGCAGATTGAAGATCTCTTCTGCCCGGGAACACTTGAATGCAAAGATTCCTAATCAAACCGACAAATTAACAACATTGTTAGTCATAGGTAGCTATGAAGAGACACAGAACACTCATGCTCCCATGAAGGATAGAAGTGATATCATAGTTACCTAAATCATTTTCTAAATGCTGATAACAAACCATATCAATAAATAGTCAACGGAAAATGTCACAGGTTTAACATCTTAACAACCTGTGCGGTTTATATGGCAAGGTGGTTACAAGCATGGGGTGCCTCCACTCCATGGGATGCCTCCACTCCATAGGCAAATTATTTTTTAAAAGCTCCTAAGACAGCTCACTTAAGCGTTAACACATAACACCGCTCTTAAAAATCCTGTAGATAAACTGATGGGATGAATACTTCAAATGTATCATGATGGTTTCCTCTCTTGTTACATCTTCAAAGTGAATGTTTAGGCTACCTCTTCAGTCTTTCAGTAGGACTTTTAGTGTTCTGGTATTGACAGAAATGACAAAGACGCTTTTTGGGAGCCTCTGAGTTTTTGGGTGCCCTGGACCCAGGAGGCCCGTTTGGTAATCCACCCATGTTGTTTGCTTTTTTAAACTTATGGATCTGTGGTTAACATAAACTTAAGATTTAATAACGTCTTGTTCTACGATATGAAATACATCTGTAAATTCCCAGTAAAGGCAATTAGTATCAAGTGAGAGCCAAACATTACTTTGCATTTACAACCTTGTTTGGTATACTCCTGCTCATGCGACCGTAGTTTAGTTTGTTTACAGCCGAACGTTGGCTTTTTAGTTCTGCCAATTGCGGATTTACGCTACAAAAATACATCTTCCCTGCAGGACTTGGTTGTACACAAAAGCCCGCTTTGTGCTCCTGTGGGTGAACGCCGCAGAACTCAAGGTAAAAGTTGTCAAACGGGACAAGAGATTCAGATGTTGTGAGACTCTGTGATGCTGTGTCACTTATCTTTCACTATGGTAAGCAGTTGTTGCAGCAAATGCTCACTTTGGGTCGGGTCATTATCAGGCTAATATTGTGTAGTCTGAATACAAAACAAGACTTTTTCACAGCAGTTATTTTGATTTGTCACAGTAGGAAAGGCACCGGTCTAACTATCGACATTAAACTATCAAAGCGTCCCCGTAAGTCAGGACAATGTGCCGTAGCGATATAGAATTCAGTAAACATCAATTTAAATAGTCACTCCTGCTTTTCGTACTGACATGTTAAAATATATTCAGTAAAAAAAAAAGACCCGTAAGCACCATACAAATGGTTAAAATAGTACATGTAACTAGAAAATAGAAAACCTCCTCATAACTAGGGCTAAGCAATCTATTCTGGCATGTTGATATTGTGAGTCTAGATATCATGATGTAGGAAGGAATGTTTTTGTCCTAGTTTTAAAGGCTGTATTACAGTACAGTGTTTATTTTATTAACTTAACTTTTACAACTGTTTTATTATTTGGTATTTGGTCAAAAATGCCATGATATTTGATTGTCTCCATATTGCCCAGCTCTAAGCACGACCAGCACGAAAGCAGAGTAACGTTTGCTTACCCTGCCCGGTCTGACAGCGACGACCACTCTCAAAAGAAAACAGGTTGGAGTCGTAGCCGTAGCGGCGCAGGCAAAGATATGGCCACCGGATGGCGTCTCTCTTACGCGTGTGAAGGATGAGCTCGGTCTGGGTGAGCTCCATGATCCCAGAACCCAGCTCATTGCCTTCATCGTCCACATTGGTAACCTGGGACAGAGAGAAGAAATATATAACATATGACATGTAATAGATAACATGGAGAGAAAATGAATTTTAAGTGCAGATTATTGCAATACATTGTCAAATACGTTAGTGGGGATGTACAGGTGATTATCAGCCCAATACATTTGTTTAATTTAAAGTAAATGTGGAATTATTCACCTTAAATTTGGTGAGATGGTTGTCTCGGATGGGGTCCCTGTACAGACAGCTCCAACAGCTCCCCATAGCTTCAGCAGGCCGGCTGAAACCTGTCATGGAAGCAAACATCATCACCCACTGGCAGTAACAATAGCAGCAGTTTAATTCCAGTTATCAAACTCAAACACGACACTGAAGATCCAGCTTCAAGGAACAGGCACACACAAACGTCTTACTCAGTCCAGGCCATCAGCGTAAAGGGATTCACGTATCAATCCCAGGATCTTCGACTGGGCATCGTCGTCACAAGCCAGTTAGTTTGTTGGACTGACATCTTCAAGAGAAGCATCATGTTCTCCCCCCTGAAACCGTCAACAACATTCAGGTTTAGAAGATTTGATACAAGCAAGACTCAAATAAAAATGTTTAGCAGAAATAAATGTGGCCTGAACCTGTCGCATGTGATCTTTAATGTCACCTCTCTATTATTCAATGTCCAAAAAAAGCCTCACATTTCAAATCACGAGTGCAAAACATTTAACAATATTCATTATTGGTGACAAAGTTACAGTGACCGCTGAGAGCTGCTGAGTTTCTCCCCATCTGTCAAATTTATGAAATACACCCCATAACTAATTAATAACATAGTTAATGTTTTTAATCCCTGATGAAGATTGTGCGGTGTGGTTAAAAGTAGGGATCCAATTCTGACCTTACCTGGCATAAATTCAGTATATTTTCTATTTTATTCTGAAATTAATAATTGTGTTTTTACATTCACAGTGGGCAGCTGTCTTAGATTAAGTCCTACATCATGTTGCTGTCAATGGTAATAATACATATTACCAATTATGAGCACTGTTTTTAAGTGGAGATTATTTTGTCTCCTAGGTACAATCACAAACAAACCAGACCAAATATTACA
Source organism: Clinocottus analis (assembly GCF_023055335.1). NCBI lineage: Eukaryota > Metazoa > Chordata > Actinopteri > Perciformes > Cottidae > Clinocottus > Clinocottus analis. The sequence continues at coordinate 14,435,790 of NW_027176042.1, forward strand.
AATTATTAAATTAGAACCATGTTTTTTTACTTCCACTGCAGAAAGTTTCCTCTAAAGTTATGACTGGAAATCACAAAATATGCATGTGCTTCTTTAAATCAGCAATGGGAAAAAAACACCGGATTATCAGAACAAACATTCTCAAACAATTTTACACATTTGTCCTTTGAGCTCTTGTTCGTTTTTTGTGCTCACATCTGCTCCTGTGATTTCTGCTCGTTGTCACCCTCACATAGCCGATTTCAGATCAACACCGCCGCATTATGTGTACTCTAACCTGGGCCTCCACATCTGACTGGAGATGCCAGGCTGGACTTCCACACCACCAATTCACAGCTACCTTGAGTCAATGTAAAATTGTTTTTAAAAACACGAAACAACGAGGAGCTAAAAGCCACTTTCTAGACACTTGTCATACAGCCTACTGATTGAATTGGATTCCCCTCCACCTCGGCTATTTACAATAAGAAAATCACAGCATTTTGCTCAATTAGCCGAGCCGACGCAGAGCTCCCAAAACAAGCCGCCAGCGAGGCTTCATCTGCCGCGTCGGTGTGCAGAGACTCCGGCTCGTCCACCGCGGAACCAGCACACTGACTCTACACGCACAACGACACGACTCAATGACCATTTGTTCTCATTGGTGAGAGGATACAATAGCGTGAACACATAGCAGTCAGGACGGCAGCGATGGTTTGCTACTCACATGTCTGGCACGGATTTTTTAAATATATATATAAATATATATATTTATTTATATATATATAAATATATATTAGCCCTAATGCGAAATAAGCATTGAGACTGCGATTAGTTGTCGGCGGCTGCTGCTGTGGCTTGATGCGGCATGTGGCTCTTGCACGGCTCAGAGAGGCAGATAAAAGATGCAGTGAGAGCAGTAAAAATGTTGTTATTTTTTCCTCCTTTTACGCCCCCCTACTGCAGCACGGGCCTCTGCCTGTATGACATTTCCCAAGCAGCTGGGGTGAGAGTTCACCGCTAGACAACGAGGCTGAGAGGAGCGACAAGAAGGTAAGAAACGCTGGAGGACCACAGAGGAAAGGTGCGTCTGGCGGACGGATGGGGAGGAGGGGTGAACAAATCAAACCACTGCACTGGGAAGAGAGAGCATCTCTAACCGTGAGTTTATTGTACATATTGCCCTTATGTGTGCGATTATTTATTTTTTTTAAAACATGTTTTTAATGCAATGCTTTCTTTCCCCGCGTATTATGGAAGCCATCCTGAACTCAAACCAACTTCTCATTGACTTTCACTGTGTTTGATGCAAACAGGCTGTTTTCGCACTCCTATTCTCTGTAATCACGTAAAGGAATAGTTTCATATTGTGGGAAATATGCTTATTGTTTTTCTTACTGGGAGCTGAATGAGACGATTTATTCAATTTGTATGTAATATGAGGCAGCAGCCAGCAGGTGGTTCGTGTATGTTCAGGTGGTTCTCCACCTTTTTTGAGTAATTTCTTGTGAAATAGTTTTCCAGCCAAGTACTCCCTTACCAGCACAAAACAATTTTGTTTCAAAATAAGATGTAATGCACAGCACGGAGCCATAAGGGTCTGATTTAAATCAGTGTATTCATTTACACCTATATTTTATTGAATAATTATTAAATTACTATTTTTATATTTTTGAATTGATGCTAATTTTAAATTTAAAAACAAATCTCACATACCCCCCAAGAGTGCCTTCACATACCTCCAGGGGTACTCGTACCCCCATTAGAGAACCACTATTTTTGTATAATTAATCTGAATCTGCAAATTAAAAACTTAAGTTATGAAGTAAATGGTGGAGCAGAAGTATAAAGAAAATAGAAATACTCAAGTAAAGTAGGATTAGGCCTCCCTTAACATTGTACAAAAGTACAGTAAGCCAGGCTGCCAGTGTTTCCACTGTTTCCAGTTGTTACGTTAACCCAGTATCAACTAATATTTACACTGCTTGGAATTTGGTAAAGATAAGACTGCATTAATCCCATGGTGAAATTTAAAAAGAAATCTACTCGGCATTATACAATAATAAAAATAAGAAGAATAAAGCTGAAACATTAAAGGAATGTATGCATCTCATTATAGACAATAATATATTATTCAATAAGACATTATTCTGAAATTAGCCTTACTGTAAGAACGTTTACTTCTGGTAGCCTAATTTAATTATATTTCAATGCTAATACTTCTGAAATGTCCCTAATTATAGATTTATAGTACTGCATTTAGGCTTCTTAAGTAAAAGAGCTGAGTACTTCTTACACCACGTCTAAAGGTAACAAAATCCACCTTCTAAAGCTTGCCAACTATAACACATTACATCTCATTTGTTTAATCCAAACCTGTCACAGAACTTTCAAAACAACAATTTGCCTGTTTTACAGGAGGTTATGTGTTAGACACGTTGTTGGGAAACTAGAGAAGAACAATTAAGCTAGTTCCATTGTATGCTATTAGGCAGACTTCTACTTATATATAGTAACTATTATAGGCCATCCATCCCATGGGAAAAGTTACTTTGTTACCGATTATACTAACTATCCAAAACTAGCGCCACGTTCACAACTACAACATCAAAATACTACTGTATTTGTTGTTGATAAAACAGAGTAGTATATGCTATATTAATAACAGCAGTTTGAAATTCGGCGGAATCTGTATTTTTTGGGGATTACTGTATGATATTCCGACTTTTAGGTGAAGGATCACTCCTCAAAGCGTCAAATGGTGTAACCATTTTTACAAGACTCTCTTTGTATATAATCATGCTTTAATTGAACATGTTTTTCAAGTTTTACTAGCCATACGCATATTTAAGTTAGCTTCCCGTACAAACTGATCGACATAGAAACAAAAGCTAAATATGAGAGGTACTGCGGGTAATTATCTTGACGGTTATTTAATCTCTGCTACTGCCTATTCAGTCACAGATCCAGTTGTGCGAGTTTTGGAGTGAGCAACGAGGACATATGTAACAACACGGCGACCAGGAAGTCAGGTAGTGATTTGTGACCTTTGGACCTTTTTAATGCACCACAGTAGCTGCTGTTATAAAACATAATTATTTGTCTGGTTACAAAAGTACTCCAACCCGTAAGTGCTCTTTTGAGTTTACCCCCGCGACCAATCAGTTGATACCCAGCCTGCGACGTCACGTTGTTTGTCTGTGTTTGTGCGCATGTGCGTGTGCGTGTGTGTGAGCGTCAGCATGGGGAGTGTAATGAAGCAGCCCGGCCCGTTCAGCAAACCAACATCAGTCTTGGTGGAGCATGAGTTAATTCGATGAAACAATATACAACGCATACAATATACTGACAACTGGCTGAGGGGTGAGTATTGCAGCGTATAACCCAACAGTTACGTTACTGTCAATATAACAGCAGTACATCTTGACCTGTGACTTTGCGCGACTGAAACTGAGTGAGCTATCTAAGTCTTTCCTTTCTCATAAATGATAGGAAGAAAATACTGATACACTTTGACTGAAACAATGACCGAGCCAGTGTCGCTTAGTGCTTTTCTTCATTCGAAATAATAGTAAGAAAATACTGATGAATTTTGGCTTAAAACTAGCATGCTTAACTTTCCTTATTGTCCTGTTATTCAGGATGGATTATTATTAAACATTCCTTTAATGCTCAGCACTGCACAGTATTGAGGGTTGATACCCAGCCCAAGCAGAGGTTCAACAGCTGTCATGTGTCATGCTCCCATCACAGAATATGTGGCTGCCCATGCTTGGAATGACGTCACTGCCAGTCGTAGGAGGGCTCTTTGGCCGTTACATCGTAAGCAAAGAGGTGAAGACCTGGTACCCAACCCTGAAGAAACCATCATGGCGTCCACCAAATGCAGCATTCGGAGTAGTTTGGACCTGTCTGTATACAGGAATGGGGTACGCGTCATTGTGACTTGCTCATGCAGGCTCAGATCTCCAACTGGTGTTTTATTCAGTGATGCAACGTTATCTCAAATATATTTTTTTAATGTTATGATGCAGGTATGGTTCCTACCTGGTGTGGAAAGAGCTGGGAGGTTTTACTGAAGATGCTCTGGTTCCACTGGGACTTTATGGACTGCAGCTATCTCTAAACTGGGCCTGGATTGTTATCTTCTTCGGTGCACACAAACTGAAACTGGCAAGTTTCACACAAACTGTATTTCTTTAAACTGGGATACCTGTTTATGAAGGAGGGCAGTTTCAAATTCTACATCCACATTTCCATTTAACACCCTCTTGTTGCCCAATTTAGGCACTCATGGAAATTGTCCTTCTTACTGGTGCTGTTGGAGCCACCATGGTGTCTTGGTATCCCATCAGCCAAACTGCCACGCTGCTGATGGCGCCCTACCTGACCTGGCTGTGCCTTGCCACCTCTCTCAACTACTGCATATGGAGAGACAACCGTGAGGAGAAAGAAGAGTAGGAGACAAATAGTGTTGCCTTAAAGTATGTCTAGCAGACTTGTGTATTTACAATCATCTGCAGCATATTAAGGAAAGTGAGACAAACTGCCGCTGATCTGTCATTGATTTGTTACCCAAATTCGATCAATCCCTGCTAAAAAAAGAAGAGTGCATTCATTCAAAGCTCTAATTAATTTGCCAGTAAATTTTCTAAATAAATGTCTTATGTTATGTTAAGTCTAATGTTATGTGTGCATTTATTATGAAGAATTTGAATTCATCACTAATAAATCCATTTCCTATGTCGCAGCAGGTGTACACATTTAACATGTAAAAAAAGATAACACAGGTATCAGATCAGTAGTCTGCATTTACTGAATGCAAAAAAACATGAAAAACGTGTTGTTTTTTGTTCACTGTAATGTCAACTGTTATATGGTCAAAAGATATTATATTACACATGACTGAATTGAAAATACAAGATACTTTGTTCGATGAACAATTGGAAGTAAATTTGATGTTTCACGAGCAAAGCTGATTTGATTTGTAGAATTTGTGTTGTGTGTATAAATGAAAACTATTAAATAGAAACATTCACAATAACAATACAAACAAAAATACTATGAAATATGTTTAGTACATCTGTTTGAAAATCGAAGAGCTGTGCAATTTTTATTAGGTACATGCAGTAGTATAAAGTAGAACTAACTTACTTCAGTGTAACATCACCTCGAACTTGTCGACGACTTGTACCAACTATGCAACAGTCTACAATAATGCCAGCCTTTCTAGCTGGTTCATTAAAGTTATGTGAAAAGGTACAAACAGTTGATACTCAGGCTGCGACGTCACAATAGCCTCGTTCGAGATGAGCCAGTTCTGCGTACAATCGATCGCAGGTGATCGACGTGCCTGGTCCAGTGCATGATGGGAAACGCCTGGCTCTGGCCACATCAGAGAGCTGATTGGCTCTTAGATTTAACAGCAAACACCACGTTTGTAGAAGATCCTTATTTTATGTGAAGTTGTAATACTAAATGCTCGATTGTTGACTATTAGTCTCAGGTTTAATCAAAAAACATTATTTTGTGTGGTTTATAATACAAAATCATATTTGTATAACACATATCAAAACCAGTAGTAATGTATTTGACAGGCAGACATAAAAACAACAAAAGACGCAACGACCCACACATTACTACATGGACTTTAAACGTGATGATCTGTGAACTACAAGTGGACTACATATCGTAACTAACAGGAAGTATTTTATTCCGTGACTTCCTGTTAATAATTTGAAGGCAGCTGAAAACTGTCCGACTTGATCGCAGTTTTTCGTCATCGCCTCCCCCAGCGGCCGCTGCTCTCGTCTGGACCCCGGCGAGAAGCATCTCTAACGGACGAGCCTATTGTTTGTGTTTGTGCGCATGTGCGTGTGTGAGCCTTATGGGGAGTGTTCCTATAACCACCCTGATAAGGCAGCCCTGCCCGGAAAACTAACACACTATCGTGGTGGAGCATGAGTTAGTTTGACAAAACAGTATACACGCGTTTCATACTGTGCGGAAGAGCTGACAACTGACTGAGGGGTGAGTGTTGCTGCTTATAACCCAACAGTTACGTTACTGTCAATATAACAGCAGTCCACGTATCTTGACCTGTGACTTTACGCGCCTGAAATAATGACTGAGCTAGAGTCGCTTAGTGCTTTTCTTCCTTTGAAGTAATATTAAGGAAATACTTGTGAATTAAAAAAACATTAAAACTGGTATGCTTTGCTGTTGTTAAACAACGTATTTTGAAACTTCTTGTTACGTAGACCGCAGTCACGTGACTTTGAAGTTTGGCCAACCAACCAAACATGTTAATAATTTTCAAAATCTAGCTTTATGACTGTATGTTCTATACCACCATTAGCCAACAGCTATACATTATGTGTAGCATAACTAAATTAAATTATACTTTAGAGATTTTTCAATTCAGTCTGCATACACTAATTAATAATTAACACATTTATTGGGGCTCCCTGATGAAGAATAATCATCTGATTGATTTTGCCATTCTATCTTATATTATCTTATTTTATCAATTGTGCTTAACTTTCCTTATTGTCCTATTATTCATAATGGATTATTGTGAAAAATATAAAGCTCGATATTTCAATGCTCAGCACTGCACAGTATTGAGGGTTGATACCCAGCCCAAGCAGAGGTTCAACAGCTGTCATGTGTCATGCTCCCATCACAGAACATGTGGCTGCCCATGCTTGGAATGACGGCTCTGCCACACGTAGGAGGGCTCTTTGGTGGTTACATCACACGCAAAGAGGTGAAGACCTGGTACACGACCCTGAAGAAACCATCATGGCGCCCACCAAATGCAGCATTTGGAGTAGTTTGGACCTGTCTGTATACAGGAATGGGGTACGCGTAATCGTAACTTGCTCATGCAGGCTCAGATCTCCAACTGGTGTTTTATTCAGTGATGCAACGTTATCTCAAATATATTTTTTTAATGTTATGATGCAGGTATGGTTCCTACCTGGTGTGGAAAGAGCTGGGAGGTTTTACTGAAGACGCTCGGATTCCACTGGGACTTTATGGACTGCAGCTATCTCTAAACTGGGCCTGGACTCCTATCTTCTTCGGTGCACACAAACTGAAACTGGCAAGTTTCACACAAACTGTATTTCTTTAAACTGGGATACCTGTTTATGAAGGAGGGCAGTTTCAAATTCTACATCCACATTTCCATTTAACACCCTCTTGTTGCCCAATATAGGCACTCATGGAAATTGTCCTTCTTACTGGTGCTGTTGGAGCCACCATGGTGTCTTGGTATCCCATCAGCCAAACTGCCACGCTGCTGATGGCGCCCTACCTGACCTGGCTGTGCCTTGCCACCTCTCTCAACTACTGCATATGGAGAGACAACCGTGAGGAGAAAGAAGAGTAGGAGACAAATAGTGTTGCCTTAAAGTATGTCTAGCAGACTTGTTTATTTACAATCATCTGCAGCATATTAAGGAAGGTGAGACAAACTGCCGCTGATCTGTCATTGATTTGTTACCCAAATTCAATCAATCCCTGCTAAAAATAAAAAGTGCATTAATTTAAAACTAATTTGCCAGTAAATCAGTTGTTTGTTTTTCAATATCTATTATTAGCACAAAAGCCATATTAATCATATTGAAGTTAGTGAGAAAAAAACTTTGTCATATGGATGTATAAAATCAAATCATAGTGTGTTGAGTGTAAAACTGCATTTATTGGCATTTTCTAAATAAATCTCATTTTGTGTGCTTTTATTATGACGAGTTGTATGTTATAGCAAACCTAAATTAAAATAAAGATTTCTATCCAATTCATCACTAATAAATCCATTCCTTAAGTTACAGCAGGTGTACACATTTTACATTTGAAAGAAATGACATTAAATGTACAAGTTTTTTTTTCCTTTTAAATAATTCTGTAGTGTGTATGAAATAATTAGAATATTCAAGGACATCCTATTATGTTACATATTGTTTATAAAAAGGCCCAAAACTAAAAATACTTTGTTCTTGGCTCAAAGCTAAAAGTTTAACCACATTTATTTAAAATGTCACACATTCATTGGACAGTATCACAAACAAATAGAATAAACAAAGAAATAAAACCTGGTGGAGGTAGATTTCATTTCATCTTAAAATAAAATTCTGGAAAGCATTTTTAGTAAAATCTATATTAGTGTGGGGATTTCCTTTCCTATCACCCTTTACATTTTGTTGCGTTTTGATTCCTCAAAAGCTTGAAATGATGCCATAACACACTTTTAAGTTAACAATATGCTTTAATTCTATACATGTAATGAGAAAAGAAAAGAAAGAAAAGAGTGAGAAAAGTTATTTTTCAGGGGCTTTCTCTGGAACATCTTCTGGTGATTTGGAGAATCTCTCCATTAACGTCTTCCACAAACCCTTTTTTTCCTCGTCCATCTGCTGCACATTTCCTGTGCAATGAAATAAAGTTCATGGTTATAAAAGTGTGTTGAATAAATAATCATACAGATAATTGCAATATTGTGGGTCCGTACCTGACAAAAGCAATTTACACTCTTCCACTGTAACTCCAGTAAAGCTTGTGTCTCTTACGCGAGGGAACTGTGAACAGATACAGAGACTTGTTTGCATTAAACTCATTTGAGTCTTTTCGTACCTTAAACACTGCTAACAGTTGAGTGAATACATTGTGTTGAGGAGTACTTCATGCAAATACTCTCTGATGGTAACAAAAAAATAATGAGACCTTTGCACATCCCATTAAAGTTTTGTAATATCATCATCATCATCATCATACAAGTAATACTAAAACGTAACCGTCACAAGGTTGTATTTGGACTTGAACATGACAGATAACTTATTTCTGGGGGGATTTATATTGTAAGGATCCATCTTTGATCTGTGCATTTGAAAAGAAAAATGGGCCCACCAAATATTATACTCTATTATTTTTGAAGGCAACAAAGTAATTAAATAAATCAATAATGTGTAGATGTAGCAGATGCAGACGCACAAGAGATGTGTAAATAATAAACTGTACTTACTCGTTGTCTGTAGAAATTATCATTAATGCGGACCAAACTTTCATACAACTGGTCACACTTCTCTGGATCCGAGATCTGATGGGAAACATATATGCCTATATATAACAATACCATAGACAGATTCCATAAAGAAAATACAACTTCAGATATTTTACTGACACTTTAGAAGAGAACAACATAAAACAAAGTGTTGTTTTTGGTTCACTAGTAGAGTAAACTGTTTTAAAGTCAAAGTATTGACGTTAAAGATGGTAATATTGTACAAATATAATAAAAAGGTACAAACTGTAGATTATGTTATTGATTAGTAAAAGGCGTCCCAGGTATCGATCAACACCAAGGTCGACGCAGTTAGCCCTCACGGTTCTCTACTTAGCTTAGCTCGGTGTGTTGTGTACTGTAAAAGAGCTACCTGTGTGTTTTCCCCCTCACGGAAGGCTGAGGCTACTCTCTGTCGCAGAAACGTTCCCAGATCCCTGGCTTTCTTGGCCTCATCCCGGGGCCATTCTTCACATAACTTCAGGAAACGACGGTACCTGGTGGCAGACATCTTTGAACATGTAATAAAAATCGAGTTGGTGTTGAAGACGCGTGAACTTTGAGCTTTATCGCTCTCCGTACTTTGTGTTACATCGAAAGTCTTCCGCCTCCGGTCTGTTCCCCCTCGTTGTCGTTGCTTCTGTCGCACGGTAGCAAGATGAGCGGAGCAGCGAACGGTAAAACGGGTCCTTCCTCCGGCGTGATGGAGTGGATCGGTTCAGCTTGTCGGTTTGCAACGGACAAAACCGACTTCAGAAGGTGAGCGCACATGGATGAATGTATGCGTGTTAACGGTGTTCTCCGCGTTAGCTGATGTTAGCATACGCCGCGTCAGGGACATTTGTCCTTGCCTAGTCCAATGTCTCTCGGAGGAGTCAAACCACTTAACGATTGTCAATATCAAGGCTGGATTACCAACCGGGGTTAGTACGAAACCCTCAAAATCCTGGTGTATGTCAGTGTTTATCAACGGACGCTTTAATTGATCTGATCGGGAAAGTGCACCACTAACGTCACAGCTAAACACTTATGCCATGGCCTCTTTGTTGGTCCTGCTTTATTATCTGGATTTTTGGTGCCCTGGCTGAAAAAAACGTCCCGTTTAAAGGCAAATGTGTGTTCTGTTCATGTACAAATAATAACCATCATCTGGTATCATTTTTTAGATTTTTATTGATCATTCATTTTATATATGTGTGTGTGTGTGTGTGTGTTTGATGAAATTACCATACAGATTACGAACACATATTTTGCGGTTTAGTATTTTTTATTTTCAGATGACTTGTTTTGTTTACTTTTATTGTATTCATTTTTCAGGAATCTACTGGTCAATCTGGGCTTGTTTGCAGCTGGTGTTTGGGTCGCAAGAAATCTCTCAGATTTTGACCTGATGTCTCCTCAGCCCGTGACATAACATATTTAAAATACATCACAACTTAAACCAGGATAATGGTGAGATCCTCTCACTTTTGACCAAGCAGTTGTCTTATTGAAGCAACTTTATTTATAGGGAAAATAAGGAGTACATGTTTGTAAGTAATGGTATCGTTTTGTCTCATTTTAGGTGTCTTGGACCAACAAAGAAAAAACAAGAGTTGTGAATGAATGACTTTTGTTTGACTTGTCTGAGTTTGAAAAGAAATCATGTTGACCCAAATCAGCTTCAGATTTCTAGAGAACATTTTTTCTCATGTTATTGTAGGCGGCATCAGTGTCTCCGTTCTTATAGTTTTTGTCCCATCACTTTTTAAATAAACTCAAATCATATTTTTAGTAATTTCACCAGCTATGTCCACTCAGGAGCTCTTTCTTGCTGCAGCTCGTAAGTGTTTGTCTGCTGGTAGAAAATCTCTCTCCGTCCCTCAGAGTCTGGATCTGGCTGCTCAGGTCTCGGCTGTTGATTTGGGATTGAAACCATCTTTATTGTACGACAGCAACGGCGTCGGAGCAGATCAGGTACAGCAGTATTTGAGCTCCTTGCAGTCGTCCCAGCTTGTGTCTAAATCACTTTTCACACTGGATTTAAATGGAAACACTCTTATTGTTAATACACTTACAGTCCAATCAGATGTAGAACAGCTGCTTCATGATAACAATGTGGCTGTTATTGATGTTTGTCACTCACTGGAGAAGCCCACCATCGCTGACTTACTGAGAGGAGAGATAAAGAGCATGACAGAAGATTTACTGCTTCTCCTAAGAGGCCTCAAAGAACTGAAGGATGCAGAGAAACCTCATTTTGTTGGGGAAAAGTCAGATGATTGGAACCTGTGCACGGTGTTTGGTCTTTTATTGGGTTTCCCCGTCACTTACTGGTTTGATCAGACCAAGAGCTTTGAAAACTGTCTGTCTATGACTCCCCTGATAGTAACTACAGCTTCAGCAACATGGCAGACAGACTCCGCAAGTCACAGGTGTTGTCTGTACTCCTTCAGCTTCCCGGCTGTTCTACTGGATGCAGTGCAGTCCAACCTGGAAGACTGGAGGCTTCGTTTACAAGAAAGATTTAAGCAGCAAAATGTCCTCAAGGATCTTACATTTTGTCAATCCAAAGTCACTCTGCCCTCAGTCTGTTTGTGATGCTGACATCAAATTGGTCTTTAAAATAAATAAACTGTTAAAGATAGTGGGCTTAACTTGTCTTTCTATATTAAACAGCTGTTTATTTCTTAGCATGCACTGGTTGAGATGCACACACAAAATACACATTTTATGGATGAAGTGCTATTTTGCTTTGACATTTATTCATAAAACAGCATGTGTATGACATGACTAAAGAATTGCATCAGTTTCAGGTAAAACATGATCCACTGCTGGACAGGTTGTAGTTTGTAATTTCAAGCCTCATACAAGAAGTTACATTGGTCAACATATTTAGAAACAGTCCATTCTGTTGACTGTCAGCATTTCAAAGATTCACATGAGTGTCGGCTCTATTTAAAAACATGACATTAAATCATGCTAGGATGGCGCAAATCAAATCACACCCTTTAAAACCAGTAGATTACAGTGTATTTTGCATTATCTCCACTTGAATTAGTTTATAAAATATTGTTAAAATTACCCTCTGTTTCTTACTTGCAACATGACTTAGCTTTGTGTAATAGCAGTTTGCACTTTCACAAACAACTTGTAGTTTTGTTTCACTCACAAGAACACTGCTTAACCGATATTTCCAATACAATACATTGTTGCTTGTAGTTATTTTAAATTAAATTAAATCAGTACATAACATTGAACAGAGCCTGAAGACAAACCACAGGGCCAAGTTCTCCACCTCTCAACTCTGCATGACCTACACATATTCTATGATGCCAAAACCCACAACCAGTTATAAATACAGTACAGCAAGATAATGATCAGCTGACAGCAATCTGTAGTGTGAAGAGAAGTAGAATTTCCAAGACGGGCACACTTGTTTTCACTGGTTATGCATACATTAGGTGAGAGTAGACACGTTCATTGAGCCAGATGCTCCTGGCTACTTTTATGTTGCTTTAAAAAAAGTGCCAGTCGAGACATTCATCCTTATGTTGTTTACCAGTTTAACTCTGAGGTAGTTTTGACCATTTCTTCATGTTGATTATCCAGACTGTATTTCCATGACAGTCAGAGAGGTTGGATGACGGACAGCACTTCACCACAGCGGCCGCTCACTTTTAGCTCAGCCAGGTGGTCAGCCCTCGTGGAGCCAATGTTCACAATGGCAACTGACATTCCCCGATCACCAGCTGCCAGTAAAAATCTGTATCCTGAATAAACCTTGTGAATAACAAAGAGGGACACAATTACATACAAAAGTCCAGAAGAGGTGTGTTAAACTAGTGTTATTTGACCAAAAGTAGCGTTGTAAACCTTCTAAAACCTACCTGTAATGATGACCCCACCACTAGTACCGCATCCGACTCCCCTAGTCTGTCGTGTACAAACTTGACTGTAGCTTTATTCACACTGTCGCCAAAAAATGTGACCTCAGGCTTTAGTATCCCTCCACAGTTCTCACAGGAGGGAACTCTGAAGTTAAGGACCTGCTCATCCTCTATGAAGACATCACCATCCGGCGCCACGCCGCCTGTCTGCGCACTCCAGTCCGGATTGAGTGCTACGAATCGCTTCTGCAGCTCCTTCCTCGGTGAGATGCTACCACAGCCAAGACACATCACCCTGAGGACACATGTATGAACACTGATAATTCATCTTTACGGTAACTTAAAGGGTCAGTTCACCCAAATGAAAAAAAATATCTCTTTTACCCCTACTGGTGTCAATAGATGTAGATTGTTTTCATTGTATTTGCCCCAGTTATCAAAATATGTGTCTCTGAGCTATCATTTGGGTGGGAACATGAAAACCTGGTCAAATAAACCTGAACTATCATTTACTAAATGTAGTTTAGGTGAACCATCACTTTAAATATTATGCTGTATTTGTTTTAGACTGACGACTGATTTCCTAATGTTTATAACTGTGTTTACACCAAATCTAATGACGTAACATTTTGTTCCTTTTCCATGAATCCTGGTCGAAATAAAGCCAACGTGACTACTAAAAGCAGGAGAGCAGGCTCAAGATGAATGTGTCAGGCGTCTTCTCACCTGTGGGCACAGCCGTGGAGCTCAGTCAGTCTTTTCTGTCCTGCCTTTGAATGGAGAGCATCCACATTTTGTGTCACCAGCCAGTGCAGCTTGCCTCTCTGCTCCCACTGCTGCAGGGCCTTGTGTGCGGAGTTTGGCTGATGGGAGGAGAACTGCGGCCACCCGACAAAGTTCCTGGCCCAGTAGCGCTGACGGGACTTTGCGCTGCGGACGAACTCTGCATGCTGCATGGGTCTCCTGTCTGTGCGAGCGTACAGCCCGACACCCTCTGAACGATAGTCGGGGATCCCTGACTCGGTGGAGAGTCCAGCTCCGCTGATGACAAACAGGCGACTTGCTCGGGACACAAAGTTCTGCAGCAGCTCTATGGAGTTGGTGTCTGTGGTGCTGCAGGCGGGGACGAAACTCACCGCACCCACGGGGGCTGAGGACGCCCTCCTCGCAGGTGCTGTGTGTAGTGTGAGGAACCGCCGCGGTAGTCTCATCTATGGCAGGACAAATTGATGGACATGAATAAACCTGCGTGTTTTTGACACGACCTGCTCCACGTTTCTCTCCCCCAGAGGGGCGGTGACGTTGACAGGTCGCTGTCCACATCTGACGTTAGCGAAGAGGCTCTACGACACACAGCTAACACAAACTTGAATTACCTTGGACGTTAATATTCTTATAAGGTGGCTAATGCCAACAAAGCTTCAATACATGCAGTTGAATATTAATACATAGCAACATTTTAAACTTTGCTTCATTGCAAGTTTTAACCGGTTAGCTTATCTAGCTAGCTGAATATGTTCAGCTAGTTAACAGCTAAGTTAGTTAGTTACGATACCTTTGTTGTGGCGGTGGTTACAGTATACCGTTATTTAACTGTCACTCAACGTGTCTGCAGCGTTAAAGTGTTGGTTGAATAACATGACAACCCACAACAGGCTGATATATAAGATGGGAACCTTGGTCAGTGGCAGAAACCGGAAACACTAGGTTTTACGTAACACCAAACACAAGCGCACTGTATTCTGTGAGTTGTAGTGAAAGACCCAGATAGCCAAGGTGATCAGTTTTATTTGCCTTTCTTTCTAGAGAAATTAACCACATCCTTTCGACATCACTCTATTTATATTAATTTATGCTTTGAAGTCACAGTAAATACAATGTATTATTGATGACAAATTGTAGGAGCTGTATTTAACATTCTGAACGTTAATATAAGCAAACAACTAAATGGTATGTAACAATATCGGGGAGTAATGTCTACCTGAGAAGATGTGTCTGAGCTAGTAATAGTTATTCCCATATATCTAATGTTCCCAGTCTCACACTATTATTGGTGTATGTAAACATGCAACACATGGCTACATATCCATATTCTACACATTTTTTACACCCATATGTGGGCCATTACACAACACAACATTAAGTTACAATGGCATCTGAAAGTTGATTTTCTGTATCCTTTAACATGTAGTAAAAGTAATGATGACTATAAAGAAGACTGTTGTTAAAGAGATACCAGTGATGGTTCGCAGACATTGGATTTGGATAAAACAAGATTGTGGAGGAAGAGTTGAACCGCTGAGTAGCAGAGAGAAAAGTAACGTTTCCCTCTGTGTGTCCATTAGAATATGCTGCAAACGTCCTGATTACAAAACTCCAAGATATCTGTCATAAAGAAAAATACATGTAAACATGAGCATGATCAACATGTGTGGGCAGTCATTTGATTATTCATTTGACAATCAAGCAGGTGTAACTGACAACAGTCGTACCAGAGTGTGTGCAGTTGAAGACCGTTTCTGCGTGACGGTAAAACTCCTCTCCGAGGATGGAGCGGTAGTCCATGTGGCTCGTGTGCACAAAACACTGAGTTGCATCTTTGAACAGCAGATCACTTTCTCCATATTGCAGAGACTCATAGAGCTTGAACTCTGTGTTTGGGTTGGCTGCAAAAGTTTCCTATAAGGTGCCAAAAAAAGAGCATAAATATTGACCTAAAAACTCTGTTCCTTTTCCCGATGCCAAAGATAATAGCTTAACTGTCGGTTCTGATTTTGGTCAGCATAAACAAAAAGGTGGACTCAAATGTCTGGTCAGATTTGTACTCTTGTCTACTTTTTCTCTGTTCAGATAAATCCTGATTTTAAATCCACCATGTACATCTTATTATTACTCATGAAAAAATATCATATAATATATATATACATATATCTATTTTATATATAAATAATATGTATATATTATATCTATATATATATAATAATAATAATATGTACGACTGCTTGTGTTTAGATAATTTAAATATGTGAGATATACGTCTTTCTCTTTGTGTATTTTTATATTTGATCCTCCGTCAATTGAATCAACATCAATAGCCCTTGCACCGCTTTTGTTGTTTAGTTGAACACTGTACATACTTACTACTTTACATATGCTCTGCTGGTCTGTTTTGTTGTATGCATTCAGTATTTTTTGTTGCTGCTGCCACAGACAAATTTCCCCTCAGGAATGAATGAAATATACATCTATCTATCATTTCTTAAAGTAAAGCATCAAACTGTGACCTGACATAAACCTGTTCAAAATGCAATGGCAAGAATCGAGGCATTTTGCATGAGGCAGAGAAAGACCTCGTCAAGTCTTTCCTCTTCAATGTTTCAGGTTGACAGTCCACATTCGGTTTAAAAAAGACAACCTGATTTGAAACACTCCCATTTATCAAACAAAATCTGTTACCATGAGCTGACCTGTGACTTCATGAGGAAGTCGTACACTCGTGCCGTGAGCACCGGCCGCGTCATGACGGTATTTGGTGGGATGTCTCCAAGGTTACAGCTCTCCCACTCAGACAGCGGCGCCCGACGCCCATCACCACAAAGCAGCTCGTAGTCTGATGACGTCCACCCCTCGGCCCAACCGGTGGAACTTAAACCTGCAACAACATGTTACTCAATACACATACAGTACATGTTAGCATCAGTGTGCGTGTTCATGTCAACATTTCGTCTTGATTATCTCACTGAGGATGTTGGCAAGAAGGTTGTGTTGCTCGAGGAAGGCCACGTCGCCGTAGCTCTTACCACTGGGATCTCCAACCAGACACCTGTGAACATGCAGGAAACGGTCAAAAGTTTGAGCTCAAAGGTTGAGATATCTGTCTGTAAAAACTTTGGCTGGCTTCCATTAAAAAAATGGAGGCAGAGGCCGAACAAGTTTAAACATTCTACCGGAGCACCATACACCTATAAATCCTCAAACATCAACTGTCCTAATGGCTGGATACCACAACATATATGCAATATTCATCAAACCTCTGTAAATGCTTCACACCATCAATCACAAATGAACAGAAAGCTTTTGTGGAGGGAGGCACGTACCTTAAAGCCCCCATGTTGCCATAGTAGCGCTCATTGTGGTTGTCAGCACAGCGTTTGGTGGCCGCCTCCCCAGTGCCGCCCAGACACACTTTACACAGATTCCCCTGTGAGCCGGGAAGGCAGCCTTTCCAGAACATGTCGTTGTACACTGAGCAAACACAAAGTGACAAACTCTGCGCGTGTGTGTAATAATGTGCTGAAAATACCAACAGCATAAAGTGTAAAGGTCAAGAGGTCACTGCACACAGAGAAGAGATAAAATACAAAGAGGACCGCTAGTGTAAATATGAAGTTACATTCTGGTTCAATAAAGCTTTTTATAAGCTTTATTATGAGACAACAAGCCCCTCTAAAGAGCAAGACTTTAGAGTTGTACAGCCTTTTTTTTGTGGTTTTGTGTTTCTTTGTAGTCGCCATGCATCTCTTTGTGGTTTTGTGTCCCTTTGTAGACAACTTGAGTCTCTGGTAGTCTGGTTTTGCATCTTTTCATTGTCCTTGTGAGTCTCTTTGTCGCCACTCACCCTTTTGTGTGTCTCTTTGATGGACATATTGTGTGTGAAGGATTACATAGCCTCACGCTATGTAATCACATGAAATATTTGAAACGGTACCTTGGTTTGGATCACAGTGGGAGCTGCTGTTATGCTCCAGGCTTAATGTGTGTCTGTATGGCAGCAGCCAGCCTGCAGGGCTGTACATGTGACCAAGACAGCAGCGGCGGCCTCCGAGGTTCCCGATGAATACGTTTCTGCTGGAGCGCTTGGCCACTGCCACGCCCACCACTGAGGGCAACACTGAGAAGAGAGGCGGTGGTCATTTTTTAATGTGAAGACAACAATCACATCAGATACTAAGTTGATTGTATGAAAGGTGCCATTTGAATGAAACATATTATGATTTTTGTAAGTTATTTGTTCACTGTGCTGTCGTACCGTCTGTCTCTAAGTGGGTTGATCCCTCAGCAAGAACACATTTTCCTCCTGAGAACATAGAGGAAACAGAGCAATGTCTTTTATTTGATGATAATTAAGTGTTTAGTTTATAAAATGTAAACAAAATAGTGATTAATTGCAGTATCAAGTGCTGCAGGCAGAAAGGCAACTGATGATTGGATTTACCTCAATAAAAATATTGTAATGATGAAAATAACATTCTGCCTTGCAACAGGACAAGTTGGGAAATCTCATATACGACCATCATTTGCTTCATGTGAGATTTAAATTAAGATTATTTTTCCTTTTAATTCCAATGCACTTGTGTTATCATGTATCATGATAATAGCTTCTCTATTTTGAACAGCTATGTTTGTAAATTTCCTTATTATTATTATTATTATTATTATTATTATTATTATTATTATTATTATTATCATTTGTACAAATCCAAAAGAAAGAGAATAAAACAGAAAGAAAATTGTGAGAACCAAATCAAATTAAAATAATGACCACGACATGGCATTTTCCCAGAGCCCATGGTAATGTCTTCAAATAGCATGTTTTCTTCAACCACAGTCCTGGAAGATATCCTAATTCGCACAAGTATAAAGAAAGACATTCTGCATATTTAAGCAGCTGAAACCAGCACATGTTGGAATGTTTGCTTCATGAGTGGCTTAAAAGACCGATAAATTATCAAACTTGTCGTCAGAAAAAAAAATCTCATGTCAGGGCTATAATGATGTGATTGTTTCAGGAATAATGACGACCATTAGTAGATGCTATATAGTTAAAAAGGCTCTAACTTGATTTTTGAGAAGCTTCCTTGCTGCGACTAAAATATGTTTTGAGAATTTAAGCAGTCTCACCATAATATTCTGTAACTACAGGGACAAGACCACATTTTCCTGCTATGAAAGAGTGAGTCGCATCCAGCGAGACGGCGTCCACCTCGTCCCTCTGTAGACAAGATGTGCAGTTGTTTGATAGAACCATACTATCACAAGATCCTGTGATTCATGCTACTTGAATGACTTACCTTAATTTTCTCGATACAGTCGCGCATTGAGACGGCTCTGACACACACCAGCGGGTCTGACTTAATATTGAGAGCCCACTGTTCACATTTCTTCTGCTCTGCATGGCTTATACAGCACCATCGTACAACACTGTCCTCCAGTGAGCTTCCTACACACAAACAGGTTAAATGAACTCATACAATCAGTCTGTTTTAATATAAACATTAACAAGGTGGGTACAAGCACCTTCATGTCCAAGACCCTTGAGGAGTGCCACATAATCCAGCCCCAGCACCTGACTGATGTCCATGCCGTCTTGCAGAACAGCTAGTTTATCTGTCAAATCCTTGAAGAGAAGGTCGTTTTCTCCAAAGGAAGACGAGTTGAAGAGTTGGAAGCGCCGTCTCTCTCTCCCTCGGTGGCCAAACAGCATCTAAGCAACAATAAATGATCCTTAATCTTTTATTTGGGTGTACAGACATGTAGCATGGAAACAAAGTGTGTCATATTTGTGGACAAAAGTGGGGGGAAAAACCCTGAATGAACAGAAAAATTATTACCTGTACAGTCACCAGAAATTTGCTAGCAATCTTGCGAAAGTTAAATCTGGTGACTGTCCCGCCTCCTGGACCACGACCCAGATTACAGTTTTTATAATGGCTGAGAGGAGCTTGTGTGCCATCTGTGCATAACAGCCTGAACTCATCTCTATCACTGTCTGAGAGAACAAACAGAAGAGAAGAAGAGTTGTACGTGTCAGCAGGATGTTGTGTAATAATTGTTGAGTTATTATTATTAAACAGCCGTTTTGTTCCAAATGTGTTATTGGATTATATGAGTTTTATAAAGACGTCTATTGTTGTAATATTTTATTTACAAACAAGACATTGCGATCTTAGAATTGTCAATATTTAGGTTTGTATTTGTACTTCTACTGTATCACTATCACTTAACGTGGTGGACGCTGGACATTTCAATTGTTGCCAGCTATTATAGTGACGCTGGTATACCTGGCTGGTATACCTGGCTGGTATACCTGGCTCGAGGCTGGACAGAGGAGGGGAGACCACACATGAGTTGTAACTTAAAATAAGTATTTTAAATAGCTAAGATATAATGATAAACTAAATGTAACATTACCAAACAGAGTGGAAGCCAGGGGAGAGTTTATACAGTCTTTTTACTAGAGCAGGTAATCTGAAACTCTCTGAAGACCTGAATGTGATGACGACTAGTCAGTATCTTAAACCCTTTTGGCTCCAGTGTGGCGTTAGAAAAGACCTTTAATTTTAACAGAAAAAATGAATGGTAAAACACGAAAGAAGTATATTGGAAGATAGCTTACCTTGAATACTTTCAAGAGCTAAATGGTCCACAAATGCAACATCTCCTGCCCCACTGCTGAGACATCTGTGACGGAGCAAAAGAGTCATTCATATCTATGCTGGACATGGTTGATGTACAGCAAATGCAGGTTGTGAGTTGAGCTTTGTTGAGCCCGACCTCAGGGCCCCATGGCTGTTGTAGAAGGGCTCACTGTGGGACGTTTCGCAGTGGTAGTTCTTCTGACGAATGTAGGACTTCTGGCCTCGGCACAGAGAACACAGACTTGGTGCCATTGCAGCAGCTCCGGGAACACAGCTGGCACTGAAGAAGGTACTGATGTCTGGTCGAGGGAAGAAAAACAAGTCAGGGGACAATAAAACCAGAAATGCCAAAATAGAAAACAGAAGGAAGTAACGTCCACACTCTACTGTTCTCCATGGCAGCTGATTATAATCGCATCACCCTGACTGAGTGGCTGCTCCTTCGACCAGCTCAGGTAGTTGCGGGACAGCAGGAAGCCGAGGGGAAGACTCCATCCAGCGGTCCACCGAACCCCGCTGTGACAGCTCCTGAGGCCCTGCAGGGATCGGATGTCCAAACTGCTGTTTTTCACCACAGCCACGGACAGAATACAGCCTCCTGCAAGACTCAGCGAACACACACACACACACACACACGATACACACACAGGTTTACTGAGTCAGAGTCTCGTCCTGAAGAAGCATGCGGAAACAATTCAGAAATCCAAAGAAAACCTACCGCCACTGTATATCTCCTTGGCGATGGCGACGAGGCCAAACTGTTTGACAGCAGAATAAACTTCTCCTGCATCTAACGTCACGATATCAGCACGATTTGCCTGAAACAAAGAATCAACACAGAGAGTTTTAGTGAAAGGACGACTCAAAGAAGAAATCACTGTAGTTAATGAAGAAAGGAGTTTCATCACTTTGTTAAAAGACCTTGTCAGTTAAGATGGACAATAACTCTAGCTCTTCCCCTGTGAACATGTTTTTTCATCAGAGGAGCTAAACTGATAAATCCTCTGGGTATCGGCATACTGTCTATGCCAAAGCCATGTAATTGAGAAGCAGCTCCATCACATCTAATGTCCATCAGGGAGCACTTGCTAAACTTATTCATAATTTTGTTATACACAATATATGGGATTCTTATCAAAAGGTTTACGCTAAAAAAACAAAAACAATATTAGTTCCTTTATTGTCATCAGATTTTTTTTTAAACTCAAATATTGGCTTCAAAAATCCAGTATCAGTCAAGCTCTAAACACAACTCTAACCGGCCTTGTTTATTGTTGCAGAAAGCTTCATAACCCCCTGCCCTGATCTGTCCAACCGCAAAAGTTATGTGGGACTACGCAATAAACTTAATTTTATTCTTTAAAAAATAATTCTGAATCTGTTTTCTTTACGTATCTCTTCCAATACAAGTGTTTTTTTATTTACATATGTATTTTTTTTTTTTTATCTCTGAGCTATTAAGAATGAATCCACTTTGATTTCTTTATGTATATGTAACAAATACATTTGTATTCTCTGAATGCATGCTGTGAATTGCACACCATTTGATTATTATCTGCTAAAGTGACTTCTTCATCCCTTCCACACCTTTTTGCTCAATTACACACATGAAGCTGCATTTAAGGTGGGAGATGGCTCACCCTGATCCTCTCGATGCAGTCAGTGGTACCGGACGCTCGTACGCAAGAGAGTCTGGCGAAAGCTGCCACAGCAGCTGGCGGCAGCACTGCCACCAAAGCTTTAGCTAGTTCTGCACACTTCCTCTGTTCTGGCTCTGACACCGTGCACCACCGCATCTTCTTACCTAACATGGGAGTTCAAACAGTCCACATAAATTAAACAGAATATTAACAGAACTAGTTATTTGTTTATCTTTTAGTAAGATAGTTATTTAATGCATTTCCTTGTGCATTCATTCATGAAGAAAATTTAAAACAATGAAAGTATGTGACAATGATGTAACTTTAAATCAACTTTAATAATATCCAAAAAAAAGAGGGCCGCAATCTTGCCATAAACAATCAAAAGTCAAAATCTACAAATATTGTTTATAAGATGAGACTGAAGAGGAAAACAAAATTACATCACATTTAGCTGATGCTTTCATCCAAAGCGACTTACATTTTTGCTCCATACTACCACGCAGCACCAGGGAGCAGTTCTGGGTTGAGTGTCTTACTCAAGGACACACAGACATGGACTAGCAGAGCACGTAATAAACTAGTTCAATAACATGACTCACCCCTGATGCAGCAGACATAGAAGGAAAAGAGTAAAATGGCATTTAACCCTCGCATTCTGTCCCGTTGTTTATCAGAGATTTAGATTAATTTGTCGTCTGCAGAGCTCAACAGACCACCGTCCTGTTAGTCTGAAGTTCCTGAAGCTCTTGCATAGATTTCCACGAGTATTAGAGGCATCGGTACTAGCGGATGAATAGAAAGCCTATTGTGCAAGGGCAGCGCCTCTGGAAAGGTTGTTGCTTTTTTTCTCTCACACATATGGAAATATTTAACACCATCTGTCACCCCTATCCAAGGTTTTTTGCAAATTTTAAGTTTAAATGTCGCAGTAAGCTGCTGTAAGGAACTTGGCTGCAATGCTTTTTGATCAGTCAACACAGTTTATATGGCATTCAACATTAATGAAAAGCAATATATGAACATTAATATATCTGTGTTTTAATTGCAAACTGAGTTCAGTGGTACAAGAATACATGTTTACCCTAAAATATCAGCTGGTGAAAAGTTTCCTCTATAAATTCTTGTGTCAGTCTTTTGTTTTATATTAAGAAATGTGACCTAAGCAGAGAATGTTGTAAACACAGAGGAATCCGTTTTCATCTCTTCTGTTTTCTGATGGAGAAGAAAAGCTCCGGAAGACTGGAGGGCCGTCTGTAAATGCTGGATCCTCTTTGCATGCAGCAGCATTGTTGGTTTCCATTTTGCCAATTCAGTGGACAGACCGTCGATGCGCTCCTCCAACTGTCAACGTCAAAAACATCGGCTGTGACACCAGTAAAATAACTTTGAGTTGAAGCAATTTCATACCATGTGACCCTCTCATTGTCGTTGTCTTTTTCAAAGACGATGATTTATTGTTCAAACAGAAATCCAAAAGAATGCATGAAAAATGTAAGCGATAATCATAAGTGAATTGGTCAGTGACTTTTAAAAGATTGCTTTCCATCATAATGAAACAAACTCGTACAGTTAAATGTATTTCCTCTGATCGTGAATTTAGTCTGCTCACAGTGTGGATACATTTTATCTCAATTTTTTCCCATATCATTTTTCTTATATTTATTAGTCACGGTTGGTTGTCTCGAGAAAAATTTAACTATTAAAAAAAATGTGCTAATTCACGCTCAAGCCCCAAACATCACAAGTATTGATGGTATTTAAAGATTTGGGGGGCAACAATTAAGGAACAATATATCAAGCATTAATACAGTATTATCATTTATTATCTCTAAAGTTTAAAATACAAATTTAAGTACCGAAATTCTGCCGTGCAGCTCTGTTTGCAACATTTATACGTATTGTTTCCAGTTTAATAAAAACAAGGAAAGGATTATCTTATCTTCTTACCTCTTTCAACTCTTGACACACAGCATTTCTTTCCATTTGTTCTTCCTTTCCACTGGTCTGCAGCCAGCTTTGTAATACCTCTTTTAGTCTTTGCCAAGCCCTGAGTTGACACACACAATCAAACATGCATCACTGTGAACTGTGTTCAAGAACCTGAGGGAGATGATACAAACTGTTGTGATATCCTACCGGAGCTTCTTCCGGTGCTGTTGGTACGTCACCATGTCCTGCTGAATACTGAGCAGTTCCCCGGTCAAAGCTGAACTTGGATCCGTCACTCGATCTTCCACACTTCCTCTACTGGATGCTAGAGAAGCGCAACAAAAAAGTTAAATGGCATTTGTGAAGTCTGTATAATTAAAGCTAGACAATCATATAATTGTAGAGTGAATGTAAAAAATAACCCATACTGGGTGGAAAAAAAGGTATCATGCCTGAATAAGCTGATGAGTGTTGTTCAAATGGAGGCACAAACTGATAAGGAGCATCTCCAAAACCTGAGCTGTTAGTCTTCCCCAACTTGTGAAAGAAAAAGAAGACATCATAACCAAGTCAAGTTACTTAATTTAGCTTTGAACGCATTCAAACAGGTGATTATTACCATATCTTCAGTCACAGTGGTCATGAAAGCAGAAGGGGGTAAAAGAATGTCTTGGTTTTGGGTTTCCTGAGGAGAGTCCACAGTGGACATGTTTGGTTCACATAGTGACCCGTTAGATGTGATGGTGCTCTGATGTGTGGATGGAGGATGGAGGCCGGACGACGCTGTACGAAGGTCTTGCTGTGAAGGACGACAAAGCTGCGAGGGTTTCAGAGCTGCTTCAGCGCTGGTGACGGCAGTTGGATTTTGGGTGGAGAAAAAAGAAAAGGAAAAGCCTTTGTCAGTATTTTGCCCTGATTGAGAAACATGATATTTTACTAAAAGCTCATGTTTAACTTGAAATACGTGTAAACGTTTTTTTTACTATATTTGTGGTGGAGACACGCAGCGTCGTGGCTGACGTCGAGGCACACGATTGAATTGTCTGCAAAAAAAATTTAAATCCTTTAGACGGAGTTCAAGTATTGAACACAGTTTCCCAGCTTGTGAGGGACTGAGTTCAAGTATTGAACACAGTTTCCCAGCTTGTGAGGGACTCAGACGCACAGCTTGCTAAGGACTCCATCTTCAGCTTCCCGCTCCTCGGAGTCAGACGGGGATGCCATCTTCAATCCACGTGAAGCCAAACAGAAGGTCACGTTTTTTTTGGATGATTGCCCTTTGACCTCTTGCTTTCTTTGTGGTTTACAAAGCGCCCGTTGCTTCCACCGCATCGCACAACGCTTTACCACTCTCTGGAGATGTCGTGACCTCTGCAGAACACAGGCAGACTTGATCAAACCAAACTCAAATGTAACGTCTGAAGTGACACAAAACTCAACAAACCTGCTCTTGGCTGTGCTGCGTGAGGCTCGTTGTGAGATCGCTCATGTGAGCAGCATATGTGAGGATGCACGTCACTCCCTCCCTCAGCAGCTGGTCTCTATAGACCTGAGCAGCTCTGGCCACCTGCTCTTGTTTCCTGCGCTGCTCTGTAACCTGCAGCCTCCATCCATACAACACCTGCAGCAAATTCCCAAAACAAGAATCAAAACCTGGTGAGCACAAATTCTATAAATTCAGTGCTCAATATTGCGGCGAGAGACATCTGTGACGGCAAGTGTTACCTTGGCCTGAAGCGTGAGGGACCAGTGCCAGAGCGCTCGCTCCGTCTGCTTAGCTTCTCTCCGTCTGTGCTGCAGCTGCTTGCGGGAAGAAAATCAAAGTCACAGCCAGTTTAACGGCACTATATCACAATATATATATAGATCTGACTGTCTTACCGTCTTCCATAATATAGAGCTGGACAAACATAAGAAACCACATTATATAAATCAAATAAACAAATAAATACTACCGTTGGCTGAGACTGTCCAAGTGATTTTATACTTTGATGACGTTCGGGGAAATGTGAGACACTTTTTTAAATGATAATTTAAACAATAAACAGTAGAAGCTGAGAAATCCTGACCTTTAGTCACAAAACACAACAAGCCAAAGAGGACATACTACAATCGTTCACTGAGTTCTTCATGACAAGTACAGTAAAATCAGTTGAGTTAAGAGGCTTAAAGGAAACAAACCTTCACTTTCCACTGGTCAAAGTACGTCTGGTATATCTTTAATCTCAGCAAAAGTAGTCCCTGTCGTCTCATTACCTGTGAAATAATGATATTTCTTTTAACTTGTGTCGAGAAGTTTACAGTGTGGTTTTATATTGCAGTTCAGAGATAATAAAGTCACAAACCTTGTTTTTCAGAAATTGGTTGTGATGGTTTATCCAGGCTTCCAGAGCTTTTGAAAGGAGTTTGGAGTCATGTTGCTGTCGGGCTTTTTCCATACACATCCTCTCTCTCCGAGCCTCCCTAGTCTGCTTTCTCCATTGTCTGAAAGAACGCAGCAGCCGCACTAAACACAGACAAAGTGTAGAACAATTCAGGTACATGCTCAACAGATTAATGACACAACGTCTTAAAAGTTAACTCAAGACTACGAGAAAATCTATTAGCATTAAACTTCCAAATGCTTTCTAATAAATGTAAATAGGGGAAAAAAAGGTACATTTTTGTTTATAAAAATCAAGCTACTCGTGTAAGAAATGTGCATGACTACCAAAATACATACATGATAGATAAATACATACTTACATACACATACATACATACATACATACATTTGTGAAAGGGAAGTAACTTTCATACAAAAAATGAATCTTGAAAATAAACTGCATGTGTTGTTACCTTGATTCATGAACCCCTGAGCCTTGTGGACTGCTGCCCCCTGCTGGTGTCGCTTTGAAGCTGCACAAGCTGTTGCTTCTCTCCAAGCGAGAAACACCTTGAACAATTTAGTGCAAAGACAGCAATAAGCAAAGGTTCCCACAAATAAAAAGAAATATAAGGTTTTATATGAGGGCGCTGGACTGCTTTATAACCTTAAGTTGAAGGAGGTGCTGAAAGTGATTCTGAGCTTTTTGCTCTGTGAGCCGGACTTCTGTCTGCAGCACCGCGTTCTCCCTCCAGACACACAGAACCGTCCTGAAGAGACATCATTGAGGTAAAACTGACTTAAATCATTCAGATAGAGAAAATGGGAGATAACGTCAAATTTTGTAATGGAAAAAACTTAAGAATTTGTGTCCAATACCTGAGAAATGTCTGTTTATGTTGCTGATAAAGTTTCTCTACGTGACCATGAATCTGACACCTCTGGAGGTGGTGTTTCTGTGGATGAAGCAGGCGACAGTGCATCAGTTTTATCTTTAATACTCTAACCTTAAGAAATGATGTGATTTCAGATGCCCACATACCTGCCAGGCCATAAACATGCGTTGGAGGAGTTTAACTTCATGGTAACGCTGCATCTGTTTCAGTTTACTTTTCTTCACTTTCTGGCACTGAACAAACTGACCGAACACACTCCAGACATTAACACTAGCATGCGCGAAATACATATACACAAATTGTGATTTCAAACACACATGCGCTGTGTTATAAAACAGATGCATATGTAGGTATTACAATGTTGAACACATTCAAAATAGTTTCCAAGTTTCTTTCTACAACTTTCCAGACCTGCACACGTTCTTTAAACTTCAAAAGAACAGATGGCTATTAGATATTACTTGAAAGAATGTTGTGCAAACTGGACAAACAAGTACTACAGAGTTACCTTCTTCCATTTATCCACAGCCAATCTCATGCAGCGCAGGTCACCATGATGACAAGCCTGCAGCTCTCGATTTTTTCTGATATGCAAACAAGAGTATTCCAAAATACGTGTTAGTCAACAGACCAGCAAGTTTCGCCGCACTATACTCAAATACTTATGCAGCACTTCGGTTGCTTCACCTGTATCTTATCTCAGAGCTGTTGTCCTTCCAGTGCATCATCGACTTGTGGAGAAGTCTGTGACGGTGCAGACGCTCTGAAGCTTCCTGTTTCTCTTCTTCGTCAATTTGCTGCTCTGTCCGTTGCCTCCAGCGAGTCCAGGCTCTCTGCAAGTGACAGCGCTCCTCGTGCAGAATTGCCTGGTAACAGCAAGTTATCTGTCAGTATCTGACACACAACTGAGCTTTTAATAAACAACATGCAGTAGTTTGTGTTTCCATTTGCAGCTAACATACCATCCGCTCAGAGAGCATCCGCTCCTGGTGTTTCTCTAATCTTTCCCACCAGGTGTAAAACACCAAAGAGAACTGACGCTGCCTGATGACACAGATCAAACAAATCATGTGGAGGCAACAGACAGAAATAAATCACAATTACATGTGTACAAAGCGCCAGGTCCATAACTCACTGGTTAAAGACTTCTGCCTCGTGTCTCCTTTGTTTATGGAGTCTTCTCTGTAAAGTGAACTCAACCCACAAGTTGAAACACTGAGGCAACATGCCTTCAGCAAACCAAATGTCTGCACGATTCTCCAATTCCTGCAGAAATTTTTTTTGTGTTTGCAATTCAACTATATGTACGAGTTAGGGTTACATATCATCACTCATATTTCACCTATTGTTTGGCAACAATTTGAATTATTTAATTCACTTTTATATAATGTGTCCTAGTATTTCTCATATGTTGGATCTACCTGCATGTGTTGCTGTTCAGAAAGTTTCTGTCTCCAGTGGTGAAAATATTTGCTCAACAGAGATGTGCTGTAAAGAGAAAAACAGGAAAAACTTCATATGAAGTATGCAAAATCTTTGTAGCTCGGATGCTACAACATAAAGCAATGACTATATTTTTGCTTGAGGGGAAACTAATGTAAATAACAGCACCTGTGGTTAGTCACTGCGATTTCTGTTAGGGGTTGGAAACTCTTGTCTTCAGCCTCCTCCAAACGGTCCTGCCACAGCTTCCAATAGTTACATGTCACCTAAACAAAAAAACGGTAAATCTTTAGAAAGGTTATGCGATATATGTTTTTCGACACTGTATTAGGATGATAGAGCACGCATTATTACGGTCTGATGATAATGTTGGACAGCCATGTTGTTGTTCAGTCGATGTGTTTTGCTTCTGATGACGTTAAGAGAAAGTCCCTTTAGTCCAGCATGCTGCAACAAGAACACACTGTGATGAATACATTGAAGGATGATCACAATCTTGCCTTACATGCAGTTGCTTAACTCGCTCTTCATCTTACCAGTCGATGACGATAATGACTCTGACTCGCAATTCTGTTTTTTTCGGCTTCTTCTCTGCATAACGTCACATCTACTGACAAGTTCAAGAATCAAACAACTGTTCTGATTATTAGAAGCCCAAACTATCCGCCACTGAACTAAGTTTAATGCTGGTCAACAATGAAAAGGTGTGTTTATGTTTTCTTTGGCTGAGGATACAAGCTTTCCAGCGCTCCAGTGTTCGGCGCTGGGTGATCCTTATGGCCAAATGTGCTACAGCCGCCAAACGATCTTCCTCGCATTGTTTACGACGCAATGCGCTGCTCCATTTACTCCAACACATCATCACCAGACGGAGATTGTAGGCAAGATGTGCCACAGCTAAACGTTAGGAATTATAAAATACAATTGAGTAATCAGGCTAAAAATTTGTTATATTATGAATGAGCTTGCAGTTTATATTAAATTAGGAAAGACATGTCAACTATAACAACCTTGTGACTTTTTCTTGGTTTGGAGGGAAGACACATCATTTTTCCAACGATGCAATGTTTTTCTCTTTAGTCTGAGGATGAAATGAAGTTCAGCTTTGGATTCTTTCTCTTTCTGGCAACAAGCAGCTGTGTGCATTTCTTTCCAATGAAGCCAAGTCTATGACAGAAAAAAAAATACATTCACGAATTGTCCCTCAGAATGCAAAGGAAGGAGATCAGCATTCTAATAATATTGACAGCATGTGTGCGTTGAATCATATCTTTACCCTTCTCTGTAACATGAGCGCCCTCTGTTTCAGGGCTTGATTCTCTAAACTGTGAAGGTCTTGATGCTGCTGCAGCAGAGTCCTCCATAATCTCCACGCTGAACTAATCAGGTGAAATAAACATAATAGCATTTTTTTTTTTAAATAATCCATGAAGCATTATAAGTGTCTGATTTGTAAATACAATGAATGATCTTACTCTAGGGTTGCAAGTTTATTGTGCTCAAGTGCAGACTCAAGCATTCTCTTCTTCATTTGCCTCATTTCTGTGAAAACCTCCCATCGTTCCCAAACCAGACGCATCCGTTGCCTGTCAGCTATTTAGGAAATAATTTGAACAAAACAGCTGCTTGTGATATCTAACAAAACATAATACGTTGCAGTTAGATATACTCTAAATGTGTGTGCAAAATCCATACCAAATGATTGAGCAGTTTGGACTTTGCTCTTCTTTTCCCTGTGCAATGACATAAACGTTTGCCAGCTATTGAATGCCAAGTTGTACAGATAATACCTGAAACACAAAACACAACATTAGCAGACAGAACAACTATCTGTGAACAGCTGTCTGGGTCACTTGACTGTATCTTGTACCTGTAGTGACATTCTGCCCGCATCGTAAGACTCCACTCCCTCCTGGAAGTCCACCACTCGTCGCTCCATCCTGTAAAGGCTCGTTTCAAGACCACAGTGTCATAGTGGAACCTGTGACATGAAAAAAAATAATGTGATGCTGCCTTTAAAGATAACATTGTTTCATATTTGCAACAATAAGTTTATTATGTTACTTGGCTTTATGAGGAAGAATTCGGCCAAAGGTGTTCTGCATCCATATCTTCAGGAACTTTCTTGCCAAGTGCCTTTAGTGATTGAACAAGTTTGTTTAGGTTATGAATGAAAAGATAAGTGATAATACAGTAAATCAAATGTCTCAGCACCTTATTCTCAGCTCTTTGAGTCTTCCACCTTTGTTCCAGCTGTATCCAACTCTGTAAAGGAGCTTTCTTGTATTTACTTTGCGGACTTGTTTCCTTTCGCCAGCAGGTCGGGGTTTTACTGGATCTGTCTCCCTGGCGTTACTTTGCATTATATTACACCAGACCACCAGTGTACAGAATGGTAAAACCACAACAATACATCTAATATAAACATAAACACCACAACTTTACCACAG
Organism: Clinocottus analis; assembly: GCF_023055335.1. Lineage (NCBI taxonomy): Eukaryota > Metazoa > Chordata > Actinopteri > Perciformes > Cottidae > Clinocottus > Clinocottus analis. The sequence goes on from NW_027176042.1 coordinate 14,466,846, forward strand.
GTTTAGTTATAAAACAAAAGCAACACCCTTCATCAATGTGGAACATTGCTCGGGTAACTAACCTATGAGCCGCGCGTTTGTTTTTCCTTGTCACGTGAACACAAGTATAACTCCAGGGTCTGTTCCAGACAGCGAAAGGTAAATTATTGTTTTCCAATGCTGCGCTGAGTTCAGGATGAGGGGGTTCAATGTGTGTCTCTGGAAGTTTTACACTATAAAATACTCTAGTGAAAGCTGGAGTTAAAACGTATGTTATAAAGCCTTATTTTTAACACAATATTGTAAATGTGACATGTATATATATATTCTCGTTTTGCTGTGGCGATAACAGGAGGACTGGAACGCACCCGAGGTCCTTTCAGGGTAACGGCTAAACACAATGTCAAACCTCGACAGCCCGTGAGGGCGGGGTCTTTTATTTTCACAAAGAAGCACAAGAGACGGTGAGGATTGAGAGACAAATCGGGCAAACCCCACGATAATGAATAGGTGCCCCGAATATTGCCTTATGAGTATTCTAAATGTAGTATAAGTTAAACCCCTTCAAACCATGTTAGATTTTCTACCACAGTTTGTATGACTGCACAAAAAAATATCTTACGAGCAAAACGTGATTACTATACAAGGATTTAAATATGAGTTTACAACACGGCCAAAGCACACCAGACTGTATCCAATTCTACAAAGGCGCAATGGGCACAATGTAATCTTTCCTAGGACCTTCTTAAAGCGGTGATCAGAAGAAAATTGCTGCTACGACTTAGAAAACAGAGAAAGAGCAAACAATAATTTGAGATTACACAGTCACCGTGTAAATTAATTTGTTCACTGGACTTGTGTTATTTTGTTTAGTTACCCCAGTACAGTGTGCGTTTGCTGATATCACTGCAACAACTAAACCGGTTTACGATTTTGGTGCTCGCTGGGTGGGCATTATCCCCATTCCCCAGCTAGTTGGTTAGCTAGCTAGCTAGCTAAAGGGGCTAGCTTAGCTAGCTAGCTAACTAACGTGAATTGCCGCTACTCGGCCGTTAGCAACCAGTGGTCCATACAGCAGTCAAACTGAGTAAGTTGGTCTTTTTGTGTTTTCTAGACCTACTCACTTGGTTAACCAAGCGTTTCTGCACATTGTGATCTTGATACCTTGGATGATGATCATGTCATCTCAGTGTTGGACGCTAGCTTAGCTAACCAATATCTAGGGTTATTGTTAGCGTATATTTTACTGAAACAGTTAAGAGATGATACATTTAACGTTACCAACATATTGTAACAATGGTATGTAATGTTACTGGCTTATGATATATTTCTAAACTGTTTAGTTTACGGTGTAGATACTAACTTTACAAGCAATTTGTCAATTAACGCTACAGCGAGGTAAATAATGGTAATTGACGTGTCACGTCTCAGCCGTCGATGGCTGTTGTCAATTAACTTGCTAATTGGCTAGCTGCTTTTGCTAAAACCGTATCTAAGTTTAGCCCACATGAGGTGGAGTTTAGTAATCACATGATTAATAATATGTTGGCTGTATGTTCATGTATGCGTCAGGGTCGCTTTTTCTTCTTTCAAACGAGTTAAAAAAAATTAAAAATAATACGGTTATCAAGACTGTTGTCCTGAACCTTTCTAAACTAACCCAATGGAGCTTCTTGATCAACTTATAAATGTTCAATTTGTTTCCAACAGGAACACATTAATTGCTGGGATGGAAGCTGAGAGTTTGTTCTGTCTGAAATCAGTCATGGAGAACGATGCTTGTGTCGAGCAGAAGGAGAGTGATACTGCTGTGGACCAAGTTAAAGAGCCAGCAGCCATAGCTCCTTTCAGATACACTAAGGTAATTAGAAATATTGTGTTTGTGTGTGTGAGAGAGAAAGAGAGATGACAACAACCAGATATGTGCACTGACAGCTGGCCATTAAAAACTGATTTTGATTATTCATTATTATACAGGAGGAGCTTCTGGAAATAAAAGAACTTCCAGTCTCAAATGAAAGGCCAGAATGTCTTTCTGAGAAATATGACAGGTAAGCATGAATTTCCTGGGGGGGCATCAACAGAGATTCAGTTTCACAGAGCTTGAGTTCAGTATATAGAACAAAGCATATGTCCCTGCATGCCTCTGAAGTTGGACCACATTTTAGCATACAGATCAAAGTATGCATAAAGTATGACTTTGGGTACACCCCAAGTCTCTAAATTGTTGTTTCCTCGCTCCTCGATTGAACCGGAAATGGTTCTGCGCTGCCATATTGAAGGCCGTCCCAAAGCTCTTATTCGGCTCGGAGGAGCGAGGAGGGAAATCGGAGGAGCCATGATCAAGGAGCCCCGAGCGCACGCTTCCAGGAAGTGTTTTAACGCTGGACACGTCCCCTCACTGTTCATCTGTTATTTGATTTGATCACACGATCAAAAAATAAGTGTTATATATTTTAGTGTTAGAATATTTGTTCATTCATTGTAAGTCTAAACAAAAAAACCCACAAACTATTTTCAAAAATTTGACCTGTTAGCCATAAGAACTTTTATTGTGTATGTAATTAAAATCAGAGAGCTAGATAGAGGAAACAGTTTTACAACACGTATGGTTATTTTATAATGTCATAATTAAAATTTCAAAACATAGCGACACAAATAATTAATAAATAAGACTCATTCCGATGGTAATCGATCCTGCGTATAAGCAGGACACTGAACACAACACAGTATATAAATACTCAATGCAGTTTGTTTAACAGACTACAGCGAAAACATCTCCACTCTTGACACTGATGATGACTGTCTTTATTTATATAAGTTGTAGTTTAAAACCATTAAATCAACTGAAAACATACAACCATTTTTATCAATATTTTAAGTGTATTTTCATTGGAATGTTCACTTAAAAACAGTACGGACCAGAAAACAACTCCGTTACTCTGATCACGTTTACAGACACAAACTCTGTCAGCTGTAAGCGATGCAGAGCTGATCCAGCTGTCAGTCGGCTACCGTCATCACGTGACGCTTCAGAGGAAAGGACATCTCATGTCTGTTAAATCCATATTTCCTTGCGTCTTCTCTCCTTGCTTGGTTTCCTTGCGTCTCTCCATGCATCCCTTGTGGGCGGGACTAAGACGCAAGGAAGGGACGCCAGTGAGGGAAACGGGGATGCTATTTAGAGACTTAGGCTGCACCTTTTTGTCTCATGAAATGTGCTGCTGAAATTGTGGTGTCTGATCATGTTTTTTTAAGTTACTTTGAATGAATGGGATTATGATTGTGAAGTATTTTACTGACAAATTTACTAAATTAATTTGTTAGATGGTTTTATCAGTCTTAATAACGGCCAGAAACTACAATTATATTTGCCGTATAAGCTGTACCCTGTATTAGCCTTTTTTTTTTTTTTTAATATACAACATTACAACATGTAAATCATCATTACTCTGGTTATATTTTTTTTTTTTGTCAATCATTTTAGTAAATCATCTTGGTTTTAGTCAGCTGATTGAGTATTTGTTTTAATTATGTCAAATCGTCTTTTGATACAGTGATAGTGTCTGGGACCCAGAGAAGTGGCATGCCTCATTGTATCCCACTTCAGAGCGTAACTCTCCAGTGGAAGGTTTTAAAAAGGACTACGTGGACGAAAGAGTTCCTTTGAAACGAAGAATTCCAGGTAAATTACCCAAAGTCAGAAATCTAAAGACGAAGGTTTAAACCATTGGCCATGGGTCATGAAATAACTTACTTTCTATAGCAGGATGTTTGTCAGAGGTGTTCTCCTAATGCATCATACTTATCCAGAAAATATTTGTAATTGTAATGCTCACAGCACCTGAATATACAGCAGCTAACAAGTATAATACAATTAGATATTTCTTTTGAGAAAATTGGAAGATCTTTAATCTAGGCTCGGTTTGGGTTATTGGTTTGGGTATAGTGTAATCGTTGGTGTTAAACATCTAAAACTGAGCTTATTTGCTGCATTGTATTCAGATCCTCGAGAGCGTTTAAAGGAGGATGATCTGGATGTCATACTAAGCCCGCAGCGACGCAGCTTTGGAAGTGGATGTCAAGGCATTGCCGCACTTGCACCTCACCCTCGTCGCCCAACTAGCCCCTTGGAAAATAAGGAGAATGAGAGTCTTCGTCTAGGCGGAGCACGCAGAATTGGCAGTGGCCGCATAATTGCTGCCCGAGCCTTTGAAAGAGAAGCCCGTGTGGAGAAAGAGAGGGAACGTGAGAGAGACTTTAAGGATAAACGATTCAGGGTTGGTGTTTTTGTTTTCAGTCCATCCATAATGTATTTGTATGGTGTTTAGAGAGTGAGGCATTCAATACATTGAGGTTAGCGTTTTGTTTGAATTTTAAAGCAAATCCATTTCACACTGATGATATATCATCTCGTCATTTGCAGAGGGAATTTGGTGACAAACGGGTGTTTAGTGAAAGGAGAAGGAATGACTCTTATGCAGAGGAGGAGCCGGAGTGGTTCTCGGCGGGTCCCACCAGCCAGTCTGAGACAATTGAACTTATTGGATTTGACGACAAAATCCTGGAGGATGATAAGCGCCGGTCCAAACGCTCAAGGAAGCGGGCAGAGTCCATAAGAGAAGGCATGTCAAAGCATAATACAGAATAAATTTGTTTCAAAGCATTTTGTATAATCCGTTAATTGTATAGTGTTTTGATAACCTGTGTATTGCTATTGATCTAGGAATAATTAAGATTTCAATTTTTGTTGTGCAGCAGTGGAATGTAATGGTGGCCAGGCAGATGAGCGAGATGCAGGTTTACAGTCCACTGCTGATCAAGAGGTTCCCCATCCTGATGTTCTGCCTGAGCAGCCGACTGGAGATTTTGACTTCAATGAATTCTTCAATCTGGAGAAGACCATGCCAGGACTGGCCTCTGTAAGTATTGGGGTGCACTTTGTCATTTTGTTGGGTGTTTTGAAAGTGTGAATGTCACAAATTAGATGGCATCAATAAGTCCTTTTTGCGCACAGTTTTCTAATTGGTGTAGACTTCTAACAGCAGAGGTTTTCAAGTGTTTGTCCCTTCCCCTTCAAACAAACTTGATAGACATTGTCTTCAAACTTGCTGGACATCACTAAGAACAATTTAGAGACTAGATTAGACCAATTCAAACATTACATAATCTGCCCATGATCTGAATTCACATAAAATACACACGCCTTTTTTGAAGCCAAGTATTAGGTTTGCAGATACTTTGTCAGGAAAAGATTACCTCTGCTGCTGGTGATGGGGATTATGACTGAATGTTGCACTTTCCAATTATTTTTGTCAACTGACAACTGCATGGGGTTAAAGATGGGTTAATAAGATGTCAACTATATGAATTTATGCCCATCATTATAGCTATATTAGACCTAATTGGAGAACTAAGTAAACAACTTAGTATAAGCTAAATAAAGTGGTGTACAGACGGGTTTAAGCTATTGGATCAACACCGGTAAAAGAGCAGTGGATCTAATGACACTGCCCTTTATCTTCAAGCACATTTTGTGCTAAATCAATGGGAAAACACCCTAAACGTAAGTGCACCTTTTTGTTCTTGTACTTTTCGGCCTGCTGTTATTTTTGTTTCTCATTCTATTTCACAGGCTCCTTTTTCTGTGTTGCAGATGATAGAGGATGTTTTGGGGGAGGGTCCTGTATCGGCTAGTCGCTTCAGTCAGTGGTTCTCCAGTAACCTGAGCCCTTCAGGCAGCCGGTCCAGCAGCCTGAGGTCCACTCCCCATGAAGAGCTGGAAAAACTTGCAGGTAATAATTTGATTTCCCCAACATAAATGCACTCTTAGGTGAAGCTGTGTTTTGGCAAGTAAGTTCATCCAAAAATGTTGTTCCCAATAAAGACAGTGTGAAAAATTATGGCATATTTTATAATTTGAAAAGTCATATCAACGACCTGTATTAATTAAAATGCACAATATCTTTTACAAATTTAACATTTATTTAGGCTGAACTTGCTCAAATCTTTTTCCAAAATGTTTAATATGCATAGGGACTAAAATAAGTTATACAAAAGGGATACAATTATTACATGAATACAATTGGTAGACTAGTTGCCTTATTTCTTCAAAAAGACATTGCACTCAAAATAACACTGTAAAATTGGCTTTTAAGTACAGCTCGTTCGTCTTTTAAGTGGGTAGCTTAATTTTGATCTGGCGCAAATGGCTGATTACTCCGTAATCTGTCTGTTTTTCTCTATCTCAATTCTCGTTGTTGAATTATTCCTCATTCGGCTTGATCTAACGGTAAATAACACTTTCAATCAATGAAAGTGATGTTTGGTGACTCAAGCAGTATATTCTATGCGTGGGAGGCTGACAGTCACTGTATTGTTCAAATGTTAATTTGCAAATACAGTATCTGTTTCGTAGAACTTTTTTGGATGTGATTAATTCAGACACTTGAAATATCTTTTTTTATACATGAATTGTATTTTTTTAAAATATAAAATTGATCTTTTCCCCCTACAGATGATTCTGTAAATGTGCCTCACTGAAAAATCCCCTAGATTTTGTTCTCTTGTTGAGGCTGAGCTTAAAGGCGAATACAACATTTTTGCATATTATCTCCTCAATCTTGACTCAACCTTAGTCTGGGGATGTGGCATTTAAATCTTTACCTTGGGTTGTATCTTGTTATAAAAGAGGCTTTAAACGTTATTAATGCCAAACTGCTGCTTTACCATATTTCTCCAGTGCTATTTGATTACTATCATCTTATGTTCTTGCTTTGTAATGGTCATGCCCAAAAACAATTTCTGAATTGATGTACTAAATCTTTGACTGTTTTGCTTCTGAAGGGTTTGAGACACGCAGCACATCCTCTAGCCAAGGCCCTGCGTCATATTTCACACCTATTCAATCATCCGAGTGCAAGGAGAAGGTGGACATCCTGGAGCTGTTGCACAAGGCCAAAATAGACTTGAAGCCTCTTCTTTCCACCCTGTCTGTCAACAAAGCTCGGCTACGGGAAAGCAGTGAGTGCCAGTTCACTACAATTGCGAAATCGAAGTATACCATGACACTACTTTAACTGGGAATATACTGTGCACTAGAAATGTTGTTCATTTACTGTTAGGCATTATGGATAAATTTAAACATGGTGTATTTAATCTGTAATAGCAGTACATAGTGATGACAGTACTATATGAAAATTGATGATCAGACCAGCAATAGCACTACATTAAAAACAAATACAAAATGCACCCTCTTATATTTGGTCTCACGGACCTCTGAGTCAGTGACCAGAAAATCGGTGTACAAGCTTGGTTTTCATACTATGAACGCTGTATTGCTACAAACTTCATGATCGAAACTAAATGAAATATTGTCTAAAAGGTTATATGAAATACGCGTTTGTATGTTTTTAGAGACGGATCAATACATTTTATGGCTTATGAAGCTGGATTTTGTGATTTATTTTTTTTAATTTTGTAGTCTTGGCAATACTTGTTATGTTGCACCACAAACCATTGAAACCCCATTGTAAACGTGAAAGCTATTAAGGGTGACCAGATGCTTGCTGTTCAGTAATCTGAAGTTTAAGTATGCAATCAGTGTCGCATTATAAATCTCCTTAAAATGATGTCATACTCTTAACTAGCATTTATATTTGCTTCCATAGCACTGCCTTGTTTTTAGTTTTAAAGTGTGCTAGATAAAGTTGAATTGTTTCTCTGTCTGTAGCTAACTGTGGCGCGGTGCTCTCGCTGGAGGAAGTGGAGGGAGAAATGAAGGGGATGAAGCTGGGCTCAGAACCACAGGTGCAAAAAGTGCCGCCGCCTCAAAGAGGAAATGGCACGCCCTTCATGGCTCAACATTTAGAGGAAGCTTTAACTGGGGGCTCCAGTGCTCGTCCACACTCCCGTGACACAGATATGTCGGCCTTTAATAAACTAGTCAGCAGCATGAAGGCAAGTGGAACTCTGCCAACTCCACCCAAAACCGGCACGGAGAGTGTAAGTATTTATATTTTATAATCTATATTGTGACACAGGCGTTTACTGGATAAGTAAACAATATGTGCATGTTGCATGAAGCGGGTACTCGTACAAATCCATCCCAGTGTGATGCCGCATGAAAGCTTTTTTTAGCGTAGATGTAGACAACCGACTTTGGCAAAATTCATGGACAAACAAGAAAGTGATGGGCATAAATTTGTTTAAATGTTTTGCTGTTCTTTTTATGTATGAAAGCTGCTAATGTCTTTTATTTTATGCAAGTCAGTTGTTTTCCGAATTTGTCATTTGTTTTTGTACTGCGACTGTCATTGTATAAATGCTCCTTAAGGAACACAACTGTATGTATCCAAGGCATACTTGACTTGCATGAAAGACACTTTGATTGTACAAATTCATCTCAGTTGCCTTTCAGTGGTGTACTTTAAAGAGGTTCCACCAAATTCTGTTGTAAGTTGCATGTTCATATTTTCATGGGGTTCACCAATTCTTGATACCAGTTTCTGTGCCAATTTCAGTTTTTACCCTTCAAATTGATTCACACACACTGTACAATACTTATTGAGATGGATTTTTACAGAAAAATTGTGGTTTTTGACTGCATTGCACCTGCCACATATTGTTTCTCTCTGTACAATGCAGCAAACTTCAGACCCAGCTGTGGTGACAATGTCTGAAGCTCGGGTGCCTCCTCAGCAACAGAAAAACATATTTCAGGTGTGTATGTTGAATATCTTCTCAGGCTAATACTGACGAATGTTTAAGAAGGCCAGTGGTCTTCACATTTTCATTTCGTTCTTTTTAACAGAGAGGGTGGAGGAAGTATAATTCAGTCCAAGCAGGTCGGAGTAGGTCATATTTTACTACAGGCCTCTGGTTCTATAATTATATGGTGCGCCATACAGCTGGAGTGTAAACTGAAGTGCTGGGGGAAAATATATGTATTCTTTTCAACAGCAAGTGCTTATTATTTTCTAGTTGTATTTATATTAATCTTTTTGGGGTGACTTGATTTTGAGTGTCTTCATTCGAGGACCGCCTAATGTAAACTGTAGTAAGGGAGTGCGTGTTTAAAAGTACATAAGATTTATGCTTCATTATGGAATTTTCACTGGTATTGATAGCGACGATTACATTTATATTGCATCTCTAAATGAAACTCATTCTGTAAATACTATATGTAAACTAGAGGCGATGCCTTTTAGTAAAATATTCGGTTTATACCAATCAGTAAAAATTAAATGTTTTTTTAAGGGCAGCCACGATTTGAAAAGACCAAAACTTAAACATGTAATGTTGAAGGACACTATTTACGTCCAAATTGTTAGGGTGAGTTTGAGGGGAAAACATTGCTCCATACCACATTTTATGGACGATAGCTTTGCTTTTTAAATCTTAACTGCAGACCAATAACAGTGAAGGGAATTGTGACATCTTTGGAAATGTATATGCATGTTTGTATTATAGGAGCTCTTGGGAGGTCCCGCTCGAAGTGGCTCTCCTACACTACTTGGTAATCTGTTGGCCAACTCGGAGGGCCCAACAAACTCTGCCCCTCTACATGGCCTGCTACATAAGGGCCCGTCACCCCCCCTCTTTCCACAGAGGGCACCCTCACCCGATTACTTCAACAGTCGGATGCATCCTTCAGCAGGTTAATTTAATTTGAAAAGTGACATGTTGCAGCCAAGAAATTTGAAGCATATCTTGGAATTGGCAAGAATACATACTGTATGCATTGACTTTCTCTCCGTCAGTAGGCTTTACCCACAGATTTCATGATTGTATAAACTGAAATGGCCCCATAAGTGTTTGGACTTGTGTGGGATTACAAATGTTTCTTTTTCATGAAATGTTTGTCCTCAGTGCGCCCTCTAACAATTTAGTAATGATAATGCAATCTAAACTTTAATACAGTTTATGGCATCGACCTTGTCTATGAGAAGTAACAGAAATGTAGGACTGCAACAAATCTCACAGGCTAAGTTACACAGGAGCTACAGAAGTAGTAAAAGCGTAACATTGTGAAGTTAAAAAAAAAGTGTGGAGTTGTATGCATGTTTATGGATGTCTCACTGTAAATAAATAGTGCTGTACTAAGGCTGTAGTCATTTCAACATCTAAAAGCTTAAAGCATTTCTCCCTCTCTGTCAAGGTTTTCCTGTTGGTCAGCAGTCCATGATGCCAGAACAGTTTGCTCATGTTCACAGGTCAATCAGCCCTGGATCTGCTGCACAGCAACAGGTAACCTAAATGTCTGGACACAATTAACTTGGATTAATAGCTCTTCTGTTTGAAAGAAATATATTTTACACACAATCTTTATTTTAATTGATATTTAATAGAAGACTACCCTTATTTTATAATATGACATGTACATAAGGGCTCCATTTCCAGTATTAGTTTTACATTTTCAGTGAAACGGACAAGTCACTGACTACCCTAATATCACGCTGCCTGATGGCAATGTATATTTTGCTTTATTATGAGGAATATGTATTTAAGTGTATTTTGTTTGACCAGATGAGGTTGCTCTCGATGCCTGTGAATCATACAGACCTGGAAGCTCTGGCATTTCAACAAGACCTTGCTCTACATGCCCATCACTCATTCCAGTCTGGCTACAAGCCACCACCAGACAAATCTTTTCGCAATAGGTTAGTTTTTTTGTCTTTAAAATAAAAAATGTTAAGATGCTTCGATCTTATTATGGTGCAATAATTTATTGACTGTCATCAATGTATCAAAAACGTATTTAAATTGGGATGTTTGGCTTGTTAATTTTAGCAACTGTAATAATGACAAATTACAATTTAGTGTATTACCTGTTAAAGGGACTGCTTGAAACGATTATTTTTAATTTGATTGTTTTACTGGTATAAATCTCTCAACAATCATGGAAAATGTTCTACGTGTTGTCCGACATCAGTTTCTTGAATGTATACACTTAAACTTGATAACAAGGAGTCTTTAGCATTTTCTAGTTGCGTATGGCTGATGTCCTTGTTTGTGATCCACAGACTGCAGCGTGTTAATGGTCCAGGCCCTCAGCTGGCTGAAAGAAACTCTCCAGGCAACGCAGTCACTAGCATGGTGAGCAAACAATTTATCCACCCAGCTACCATTGTTCAGACTTTTGCTGTGAAGTTGGACTTTTCAGGATCAGAATGCTTTCGCATACAAGAAATTATTCCTGGCAGGAGGTGCATACCATAAATATTTAACAGTGAACAGAGTGCAATAATATTTACAACTAAATCTACAGTAGAATATGTTAAATATAATGTATAAAATTAAAGTTCAAGTAACTTTACAGTTTAAATAAATGTATTTAAATATGAGGGATGGAGAGATGTGCAGGGGAGTGAACGGTAAGCGATTGTTTGGAGTTTTATCTGTAATCTCTTTACACTAATTGGAACTGCGCGTATAAATGTTTTTATTTTTTTCCCTACAGTTGTCCCCGTCATTTACACCTACATCTGTTATCCGCAAAATGTATGCAACAAAAGAAAAAAGCAGAGATGAACAATCAAGTCGTTTAGAGATGAAGGAAGAGGCAGGAGGACACGCTAGAGATGGTACAGAGCATTACTTTACCCACAACTACTTCATTTAAGGATTAGTATATGTGCTTCCAACATTGCAATTTCTGTTATGCGATTACAGGCGGCAGCTCCCCAAATCTATACCTGGAGTTGATGGATGGTAGTGCTGCCCAGTCAGGGGGTTTAAAGGCTGGTTCACAGCCAAACAAGGACCATGAGCGTCTCAGGCCTGGACACCATACGCCCACCATGGTACCTCCAGGACCCTCATCTTTCCCACGTCCCATTTATCCCGTACCGCTGCTATCACATGTACCTATGGTGCGCCCTCCTCCCCAGCTCCACCCTAATGTGGTTCAACGAATGCTGGCGCAGGGTATCCAGCCCCAGCAACTAGGACCTGCTCTTGTGCAGGCAGGTTAGTGTTGGTTTGTTTATTTTATCCTCACTTTCTCATCTTTTTAAAACATTTCATTTAACTGCTAACCTCATTTTTAACCTTTGACCCTTAAAACCTCTGATGGTTGTCTTAATTGTACACAGGTATATTTCCAACACATGTAGACCTTGCCCAACTTCAAGGCTTGCCTCCTGCCCTGCTTGGACAACAGCTGTACCCTCTAAGTGCAACAGGGCATCCTCTTCTACCTCCTAGAGCCAATACTCAAATGCAGTTGGCAGTAATGCAGCAGCAACTTCAGCAACAGAGACCAAGTGAGTAGAAGTAAAATATTACGACTCGTAATGCTTCCACTAGCATTCTATCTTCTCAAAGGTTTTTGTAACTGATAACTGCCGCAGAGAATAATCTAAAATAAAAGGGGTTCACGTTAAAATTTAGGTAGGATCAATAACAGCAAAAATATGGAAGCTACAATGGACAACAACATTGTTTAAACTGTCATTTTTGTCTCGTCTTCAGTGCATCCGGGCATCTCCGGCCCTCAGTTACAGAGCCAGGGCCCTCACCGGACAAATGGCTCTCAGCAACACGGGGGCGCCACTGCTCTCGGCCTCTCCAAGTGGTTTGGATCGGACGTGCTAGAACAGCCACTACCCTCCATGCCGGCCAAGGTCATAAGTGTCGATGAATTGGAGTTCCTGCCATAAAAAAAACACTGCTGGAAGCAAGAGATTTTTTTTGTCCTTTTTTGCCCATCTCCACCTCCTTGTTACCATAAAAATGTGAACTTTATTTTGAAAGTTGGTGCGCAGACCTGGATCGTCTAACCTTGCCATGCTTCGTCTTTAACCTTGAAGTCACTGTTTTTTGAAGAGAAAAGGGAAGACAAATGATGGCGCTATGTTTTGTGACTGAGTGAATTTTTTTTTGTATTAGGCTCTGCGCAGTAAATAATGTATAGGCCCAATTGTACAGACCATGGGAAATAATCGTATTCTCCCTGTATATAGCTCTTTTTTTTTCTTGGAATGGGGAAGATTAAACTATCCTGCAGTTTAACTGAAAACTGCAAGACGATGTCCCCACGAGTTGGTAGCATTCCTTATGTCTTGTCCAAATTTAATTTCCCTTGCTGAACTGCTCGAAGAAGGGGCTACTGCTAGTGAGAAATATGGAATTGACGAGTAACTTCAGTGTGTACTCTACACTTTTGTGGCCCTTTTCTGTAGATGTGACTGGCTGGAATGTTTCAAGTCTACTCCGGGGTATGCAGCGAGCGCTGGTTGTGCCTTTTTTGTTTGTGTTTTTTTTTTTTCTTAAACTGTATCCTCCTATCCAACCTGTCACGGAGGGGGGTGGGAGGAGGGAGGGGGGGCAGCACTGCTCGCATTGTCAATTTTTTGAGGGTGGTTGGGATTCAGTTTGTTCATGTGCTATTAAGTTATAAAAAGCACAAATAGAATTAATAAATAAAAGTCAGTAAAACACAATTTGCTTAATTGTTTTAAATGGATTTTGTATTTCCTATTTGGTACACACACACTGACTGGCTACTTTATTAGATTTATTTACACAGCCCGAAATGTGTTCAACTACTGTTAAACTGGACTGTTTTAGATATATAGATGCATAAGAAATGCATTTAAATAAGGTGTAAATTGAGGTTGTTTTTTTTCTACAGGGTGTACTTTTTTAGGAAAGGTGGTACACATTTTTATACAGGTTAGTTCTAATTTGATTCAAATGTTTACAAAAGGTATACATATTGCATACAGTATGTAAGGGTACTTTGCAATTATGGTTGTGCTATTTGAGAGATTTAAGAGTTACCTGCCTATATGGTTTAAGTTTGAAGTCTAATGCACAAGACTGATTTCAATTTGCAGAATAATATTTACAACTTTTTGGTCACCATTATTTTGTTTCTGTAAAGTTAGTTGTTTTTTTTTTTAGTGTGTCTACCTTGAAATAGGGCTTTAGTCCAATGCCTTGGGCTGCAATAAAGCACTTAGGTATTTATTATGGTTATTTTTGAGCCTGTAGTGGTGGAATGGGTTTTATTAAATATTGTATTTAAGTGTTAAGTGACCTATTGTGTATATGGGAGTGGATAAAATGTGTGTATATAATATACACACAGATTATAAAAGTAAAATGATCCTTTGACAATTTGTTCACATGCCAAACACTCATCTACAATCTCCAAAATAATAATTGACCGTTTAATAATTTCTACAGATCAATTCATATTTAGTTACACTTAACACTGGCGTCGGCAAGCAAGTCTTTCCGTTTCATGGACACCTTTTGTTCTTGTAGACAATCCAGAGCTTACCCCCAGTGGCTTGCACAGTATGTAATGCTTCACATGCGTACAGACTGCTCTCGCAGGGAGCAGAGGGGGGTTTTCGTTGTTTGGTTGGGGGAGGGGTTTCACAAACCGACCAGGCAGGAAGAGACCTGCGCGGTAACGTTTCAGCTTGAAGACGCGTGAGACCCCTGCGGTGCTGGGGCTCGAACGTTACTCATTTCAGCCATTACAATGAGCATGAAACAAATACACCGTCAATATAAACCCCAACGGATTTATTTCACCAAATAAGAGCGACCCCCACCACTCAAGAAACCAGGGTCAAAGTTCACAGGAAGCTGGGGGGCTGCCATTTTTCTCCCTTGCTACTGCTAACGTTTAACGTTAGATGCTAAAGCGACGGGGAGGGGCGGTTGGTTTTGGATTCTGTAGCTAGCTGGCATCAACTGATCGAGCTTGTTCTACGAAAACAGTAATTTCTCCGACCGTTGTCCCTAACATCCATTGGTATTGGATGCATTCGGCATGGAGAAGGTAGCGGAGCCGTCTTGGACTTCTTCGTACACCTATCAGGTGAGCAAGCACAGTGCGGAGATGCTACACAACCTCAACATTCAGAGGAAAGATGGAGGCAGGTTCTGCGATGTAATCTTACGCGTCGGCGAGGAGAGCTTCCCCGCACACAAAGCTGTGTTGGCGGCGTGCAGCGAGTATTTTGAGTCGGTCTTCAGCCGCCAGGCGGAGGGCGACGTTGACACCAAGGAGCTGGAGATGCACACCATCAGCCCCAAAGTTTTTAAAGACGTTTTGGACTTCGCCTACACCTCCAGGATTGTGGTGCGACTGGAGTGCTTCCCCGAATTGATGACAGCTGCCAAGTTTCTGCTGATGCGGTCCGTCATAGAGATTTGTCAGGAGGTAATCAAACAGTCAAACGTTCAGATCCTCGTGCCGACATTACGGGGAGGAGACGCCAGCCTCTTCCAGGCCACGGGCACCCCGGAGCTGGGTTTCCCGGTGGCGCAGCAGGATCTCGTTAACGGAACGGGAATGCTGATGAACGGCCAAAGCTTCGCTAACAATGCACAGATGCATGTGGACGGGAGTGGAAACACCACCGTGGTGTTGTTGGGAGACGGCGGCGAGTCGTCAATACCGATATTGGAGCCTGTTGAAAGACTGTCCGCTTCGCCAACAACGGATATGCTGGGCAACACATTTCAGCACGACGCTGGCTCCCCGGGGTCGAAACGAAGCCGGGGGAGACCAAAGAAAGCTGGTGGGGTCGTAGAGGCTGTGCACTTAAATAACAGCACACAAAAAGACATTGTGCTGTTTCCTTGCGGGACTTGCGGGAAAGCTTTCACGGAGGCTTCCCGGTTGAAGAACCACGAAGCACAACACGGGGCCCACACCGGCGATGTAAACAACGTCGGTGACAGCATGTCAACAGCGGGCATTTCTTTAATGTCTCAGTCTGGTCTGGTGGAAAACGGCGTGCAGTTACACGGAGGGTTGACGATGGATAACGGCCGCAAGCGGGAGAGGACCAGGCGGCACGTCGGCTGTGACATTTGCGGCAAAGTTTTCCGCGACGTGTACCACCTGAACCGACACAAGCTCTCCCATTCTGGGGAGAAGCCGTACGCGTGCCATGTGTGCGGGCTCCGGTTCAAACGCAAGGACAGGATGTCGTACCATGTGCGGTCCCATGACGGCTCAGTCGGCAAACCTTACGTGTGCCAAAGCTGTGGTAAAGGCTTTTCAAGGTGAGTTCAACTTTAGTCACACTGACATTCATTTTCTGTGTTTTTGAAGTTGTAGAAAAACGGTGCTGTGACTCGCCCTCAAATTACACTAAGTATGACAGGTGCAACTCTGTACCTGCACGTGAGACGTAGATATTAATTGAACGACAGCTTTGCAACAAAGCCAAAATCTCTGCTGTTCAGAGAGCTGTTAATCAGCTTTTGAGATACGTAAACGTAACGCAGTCAGCTACTTTATCACCAGTACAAAAACAGTCTATTAGTTAGTTCATCTGAAGTCATTCTTTTAAGTTGGTATTAATTGATGGAGATAGGGCATAGTTCAAACCCAAAAGTGTTTGTGTGAGTGTCTGACAAACTCTTAAGTGTTATCGTACATAAACAGTTCTGTTATTGGAAAACTGCTGAACTGTTACAAAGTGATTTGTCATCCGAGTCATCTGGCTTCAACCACTTAGACCTGTTTCCCAGACTCGGTGCTTTCAGGCCCTGCTGCATGCTCACTGTCACCATCTACTGCTTTGGAGGTTTAAAGACATGCAAATAATAAATGTGAATAAGTCGCAGGTGCTAATAAGGCTCATGCAAACTGAGTGAAAGAGACACCAACACATCTTGGGTGAAACTATTAGTTCTGGATCTGTTCTGGAAGAAATATTTTCAAATTATATGATGACAAATATAAATGTTGTTTTTTCTTTCCAGACCAGACCACCTGAATGGACATATCAAACAGGTTCACACAACAGAGAGACCCCACAAGTGCCAGGTAAAGATATATACTGTGTGTGTGTGTGTGTGTGTGTGTGTGTGTGTATATGTATTAGGGCTGGGCAAAGTTGAAAAAAATTAATCGCATTATGCGCCAAATTCAACAATAAGTACTAAAGGTCCCTTTGAGGGACAAACCACTCCGTCTTTTGTCAGTTTTTCTTCCTCAGTGAGAAAAGTCCAGTCTGTGTTGGCTTGAACAAGTGCACTGAACTCCTCACTGAGAGAAGAGTAAAGATCCAAAAGTGTTGCTGCTTTAACGTGCTCTGCATGGATCAGACCGCGGGGTCAGGAGCTTTGCGCATGCACGATTAACTTTCAATCTGGACGCGGAACCTGCTAGTACATATACTTGTAGTGTATTTGCGCGTGTGAAGCGGCTCGCGGCAGCACCGCTGCTTGTTGAGAACAGAAGCTACAGAACAATACATGCTTTACGTCAGACTCACTTCGTCACGCTGCCTGTCTGCTGCGTAACGAAGTCAGGCTGCGGCAGCGCGTGCGCATCAACATGAATCGCCTTTTAAAGTGAAAGCAGCGTCGCTGTAATGCGTTCACGGCGTTTATCTCATTTATTTATTTTTCATGTTTGATTGACCTCATGCAGGCAGGACTGGGAGAGCCGTGAGACGCTAGGTCTGAACTACGCCATCTGGGAGAGATTTAAAGCGATAAGCCCCTTCCAATGCAAAAAAAAAAACAAAACATGTAGTTAACGCATGATCAAATAATTAATGCCATTAATCAATTGAAAAGTTAACGCGATATTAAAGCGTTAACTTGCCCAGCCCTTATATATATATATATATATATATATATATATATATATATATATATATATATATATATATATATATATATATATATATATATATATATATATAAATAAATAAATTCAACTATGATATGTGAGAAAGGTGTTAACAAATGTATTTCTGTATTTCAGATTTGTAATGCCTCTTTTGCTACAAGAGATCGCCTCCGTTCACACCTTGCATGCCATGAAGACAAAATCCCATGCAAAGTTTGTGGCAAGTTTCTGCGAGCGGCCTACATGACCGACCACCTCAAGAAACACAGTGAAGGGACGCATAACTACTGTGGCATTTGCAACAAAGGTATTCATTTTAAATATATCAGCATGCACCTCACTGTTACAGGCTCCTCTGAAACACCTTTGTGCCGTGTACAGACAAATATTCAGTTGGTACTGACGTCATGAAATTTCAGAGGAGGAAAAAATGGATGTAATCTGGTTTGGGTCTTTGGCTCGCTCTGCATTGTTTGAATTGAAATAAATAATGTCTGGAGTTATACAAACATTATAATGTATACAACATTTTTATTGAATTAACTTGTTTATCTGTCATGTTAAATTATTACTCGGTCCAAAACATTTAAGATCTCCTCTACCACTGGTAGATTGTCATGAGTGTAAAACAACTAAAAAGCTCCGGTTGACTAAAGTCTAAGTGTTGATCCGTGATCTATTGGTGCAATGTGTCAACCATTCGCAAGTGCACAGAGGAAATGTTTTGTTTTTCCCCCTGGGGTTGTCCGTGTTGGCACCTTCATTCTGTTTTCGTTTTCTGCCACAGGAGGAAGCATAAAGCTTTTAAAATTGTGTCTTTCAGGGATAGGTTGCATTGAGTTGTACAACATATTCACAATTGTTTCCAGGGCATGTCCGTAGACGAGAGGAAATGCACATACTGAATGTGAAAAAGCAGTGTAAAAAATGGCCCCTATATTCAGTCTGGGTTATACATGCTGAAAAATGTTGTTAGGCTTTCTCCAGCTTCTTCTTCTGTTTGTGCTCGTAGAGCCTGCACACTAGAGTCCAATACATTGGCTGGGGCCACTACACCGAAATCACCTCACACCCTTGGTCTCCTCCTGGTTGCGCTCTGTTTTTAGTTTTTTTGTCCTCGTCAAACCATCACGATATCTGACGGCTGATCGGCGTCAAATAGCCGGGGCTCCCTCCTCATAGTCAAGGCCTTCAGTGTGTCAAACAACTGCCTTGTTCTTTGTTCTTCTGGTCCCAGGTTTCTCCACTGCATCCTACCTTAAGGTGCATATAAAGACACACCATGGCTCTCCACTGCCCCCCTCTGCCACAATGCACACCTTTCCCGAGCCAAGGGGGGAGCTGCAGATGCACAACGGCACCCCTTACCACATGGGACGCCAGTGCTCAGTGGAAGGCAAGCAGTCGCCCGCCCCACCCCAAACTCTCATGTTTCTGGCTTTCATTTGTTCTGCTGCTACTTGGAGAAACATGCTGCTGCATTGTTTGTGGATGTTTAAAACGCAAACATATGTCATCCTCTGTTGCCAAGCTTTGCGCTCAAATACTTTGTGCAATTTCATGTGCTGGTTGTCTTTCTGCTCGCTAACTGTCAACATCTTTCATCTCGAGGGGGCAGTTATATAGAACCATAGTTAGTGTCGCTCAACATACTGGGACATTATGAGCTAGAGAAGTGTTGGAAATACTAGTGTTTTCTCACCATTGAGCATCTCTTACTATAGAATAAAGGCAAGTCAATAGGCAGACAACTCCTTTACTCACTTATATAATTGAGACTACAGAGTTAACAACCTTTCTGTAGTACGAATACCTGCTACTATGTGCACATTACATTGTGACTGTACACAACTTTGGTCTTTATAAGTCTAGAAATTGGGACTGTAATACAAAAACATTTTAAGTACTTATCGCCACATGCACATAATTTAAGACAAAGAAGTTGTCTCGACTTCATAGTTGACAGTACTCTTACACATGACAATGTATGATTTTTGAGTTATACGTCACTTTTTTATGTGCGTCTGTCCAGCATGGCCATGGCATCAAGTGGTGTCTGTTTTTGCTTGGCTGGTCCATCAGTTGTTCAGTAATGCACAGTGTTGCATGAGTGTCCTTATGTCTCCATTTGCCCAGGATTCATTGAAAACATTGTAGAACCAGTTGCATAGAGACAGTGCACAGCAAACTGTGAGCCACAATTAACATTATGTAAGACGATATTACCATCTATTGATTGCATTTCTTAACCGACTGACTGAATTATGTAAGTTACGCATGAGTGCAGCGCATTTGAAAAATATGTTATTTGGCTCATTACCAAACTGAGGTTGGCTCTCAAAGTTATTAATTATCATGAGAGCTGCTTTTTGCTTGTACAACTGATATAAGGTGAAACCATTAGACACTCAGTAAATCATTAAAACCAATCATGGTCATTCTGTTTGTTTATGATAGACAGGTGGTTGCAGCTGAATTAACACATGTGGATATTTGCCATTTATTGTTGAGAAATTGTACAAGCCTGTTATTCCTTGTGGTATTATCATTCAAATAATAAGACTTCATTAGCGATATATTCACCTTCTGGCCTCACAGGTGAAAAGCAGTTTGAGACTTTGCAAACTAATTACCAGTTGGTTTGTTAAAATCAATGTTGGCTGTGTTCATCAGCAGGTTTGAGACGAGAACGTCATGTCACATTATGCGACGACTCATTAGGTGACAAGCGATTCAGCATCTTTTTCATTTCGATCCTTTGGGCAACATACTTTGTTAACATACTCAGGTTATGCTGTTATGCAAGAATTGTCTTTTTTCTGCTAATTTCCAAGATGGTTCAGTTGCAGAATAGCATTATTGAAGTTGTGAGAGCAGTGGTGGACTTGATTGGCGGTAATTCTCTGGTGATCCTTCCAAATTCCTCCCTGGCATGAGTGTCACAAAATGAACAGACCTCTTGTTGCATATGTGTTTTCCTTCAGCAATGTGGACAGTTGACTGGCTGTCACATTGCTGATATTTATCAGCTAAGCTGTTACCAACGTGCTGCTCAGCATGGCTCAGGAACGTTCCAGTGAAGCTAAAGATTTGAATTACAAAAATGTACTGAACATCGAAAGAACTGAGAACTCAATGGAGTTGGCAATCATTGGTTTTAATGATTTTGTTATTTGAGTAATGAAAAACAATCGGCAAAATTTTTAAGCTGAAAACCCTCAGAAATGGCCACGATCTGAAGTTTGTACTGTCACTATAAATATCACAGTTTACACTATAGTTTTCTTTAAGTGTCATTTCATTTGTGAGAACAATAAGTATGTGTGAACATTATATTTTGATTTACACAGTATGGGCTTTTCTCACAGGGATATGACATGTTACAGCAGGACACACAGATGTAACTAACAGCATTCATGTTGGCTCTCTTATTTAAGGGGTGGCAGTGTATGCACCGTGGCAAGGGTCCTGGCATTGTTACGGTTGTTATGTTTTTAAATACACCTGTGTTTTTAATATGTCAAAATATCCACTGTGAGAAAGGTCTGCACTGTAGTAACTCGGTTAAAATTGTATCGGATAAAGGTGGATTGTTAGCAATGTGGAGGATTCACTTCCTATGTCTTTTCATGAACATCATCTGTTTTCGTCAATTATTCATGTCACAAGTCACCTAGTTCAGGGATTTGGTGTTTAATGGAAGGGAAAAAAGTTAATGCCAGCTTTAGTGATGGGACTCGCTCAACAGGGATTCATTCAAACTAGTAAAGTCGACTTTACTTTGTTTACAAAGTAAAATATGCCTGGTGACAAAATGAAGGTAATTCTATCCGTATGGTTTCCCGCCGGCCTGTTATGTCTGCCCCCTCCCCTTCCTTTCTCCCTGGCCGGGTGTTGTGTAGACCTGTGCGCCAGTCGCCAGCTGCTTCTCACCTCGTCTGAGGCAGAGGGTCGCTTTCATGGGCTCTCTGGACACCCAGTTCTTCCCCAGCTTGGCCCTCCAGCCTTGGGCCTGCAGCCTGAGCTGCTCATGGGGAAGGCAGGTGGGGCTCCATATTTCTGGGATTGTCGCTCTGGTGGGGTGCCTGGCTTCCCCGTCCATGGGCCTGCTGCAGGTCAGTACAGTCCAGCAGGAGGGTGGGTGAGGGCACAGTGCTACTGCCGCCCACTGGCTGGAAGAGCACAGCAGAAGTGTCAGTGGACACTGGGCAGACTGAGTTCGATGACTGTATAGTTCAATGCTGTAGCAACATATGTTTTTACGATCTTTTAGTGAAAGGTCTATAAGATTAATTGCAAGAATTTGGTCTACTTGTACTTGATGCTCCTTTCACTGAAGTACTCAAGTTAAATGTTTTAAGTTTTTTTGCAGGTGCCAACCAACTACTGGATTAAAATTGCCATTTAAAACCTTTGACAAACCATTTGTCCTAATTCATGCCTACCTTTCTTCCCATTTCCACTTTTCTCTCTCTCTCTGTCTCACTTTCTTCCTTCCGATCCATGCTGTGCTTACCACAGACGGGCAGGAAAATGATGGGAAATGTCCTCACCTGGAATCCGAAGAATCAGATCCTTCCTTTGGGGATTTGTCCAACAGTGACGAGTTTAAATCTCCACACAAACCTGACGGGCCGGAGCTCGAGATGCCCTCTTTAGCCTGCAACGGAGCCTCTGCAGAGGCCTTAGGCTCCCCAGAGGGATCCAAAGCCAAGGCGGATCCTGAGAAGAAGTTTACCTGTGGCATCTGCGGTCAGGCCTTTCGCACCAAGTCCTACCTCAACAAGCACCAGCACAGAGTTCACAAAGCCCAGAAGGCCCAGGGGGTTTCAGGGTCGGGCTTAAATGAGCTTTCCCCCTCCCTAACCTCGCCCTTCTCCCCTCAACAAAACATGTCCCTTCTCGAGTCTTTTGGCTTTCAGATTGTCCAGTCTGCTTTTGCCTCTTCACTGGTGGATCCTGAGGCCGGTCAAAGTGGAATAGACTTCGGAGGGAAGTGACATATTTGCTAAAGTTCTAGCAAATCCTCTAATTCTTAGGACAAAGCTGGGTCGCCCACAGATGATGCTCTGTATTTGGGAGACACTTTGCCTCAAGGCTACTTTTTCTTTGTTACGTGATTTAATGTGTATCCAATATTTTTGTCACAGACTGCCATACGATTCCTACTTTTTCTACTTTTCCAGAGCATAAAAAGTGAGTGCACAGTGTTTAAATTTCCTTTCTAAAGAAATGACATGAAGGTTCTATTTCCTTTATCTGATGTGGATTTGTTAACGTTATGTTTGGTATGCTTTCATTTGTTTTTGGCTTGTGTGTTTTTGAGCTTTCTTAGCTGCACAAACATTTCTTCACATGAGATGAATTATGTACAGCAGCCTTTAAAACATGTAATTACTTATTGTCTGTTCGCCCACTTTAACGGCTCTGATGTAACTGGTAAATCAACCCTTGGCCGCTTCAATGAATTTAATGCTTCATAATCCTCCTCCCCTTAAATAACAGATGTTTTTAACTCAGAGCAACAAGAGGGCTGAATTCTGTGATCATGTTTTTCTCTGCTTCTTTTATTGTGGATCTTGTTTTGGCCTTAATTTTAACTGCAAGTTTTCTGAGAAACATTCCTAACAGGCCCATGGCATATTTCATTACACATCTATTGAAAACTGTTTTCTATCAGTTTGCTGGCCACTAAGTAGCACTGATAGATGTCAAGGACCTTAATGAATAATTATTGTCAGAATTACAGTTAAGAAGCACTTTTAAATCATGTTGATACAACTTCAAATATGAATGGTAACAGCATGCACACAAAACTTATCTGGCACCATAAAACTTGGCCAGAAATAATTTATTAGTTAAAAATGAGTTATTATACCGATGTAATCATAAAAAGTTGTCAATATACAAATGAATAGCAACCACTCTTCCTGTAAGTAATTATAAATGCCTACACAAGCTCCATTCGCACCACAATGTTCTTATTTTTAGTTTGTTTTTTAGATCCAGAGCGCTTTTTTTGTATTTAAACAAAGCCTTTGAGGAGTGTTGTCATTCACCATTTACCTGAGCAGTTGTGAACCTCAATCAGGGAGCTGGTACACTGATGTAATACACAGAGAGATCTATGTTACAAGTGAAGCAAACCGACTTGCAGCTCATTTGTGATGGGGAAAGTTCTGAATAATGATTTAGTTTGATTATTTGTAAATTATTTATTATAATTTAAAAAAAAACAAGGAGGGGAAGCCATTATAACTAAAATGAATAGTGTGTGCAGGAATACCTTTTGAAAATGAACTTTTCCTGGATAATATTCTTTAGCCTTGAATCATGCCTTGGGCTCGTTAGGAATGAGACCCCTCCACACAATGACAATGTTTCCAAGCCTTGTTTGTTTGGTGTTAAATCCGCTGTGTACATTTAACAGGGACCAAGGTATGGTATATTTTCAGTATATATTTTGAGAATTGTAGATTATATTTTATTAACTTATTCATGCCCTCAGTTTTGTGTACTTTTTAAAAAGAATTGTCAAACAAAAGAATCTGTTGATTTTCTCGTTTTGATATTTTTTTCACTCTAAATTATGTTAAATAAAAATTAGTGGTTATGTGCGTGTTGTGCAAAAGTTAGGGGGTGTTTTGAAGAAGGGGTCACATCCTGACCCACCAGCCTCTGGACCTACCAAAAGAAATGCTACTTTTACAGACTCGAGTAATTAAGATCACTTTATTTCTGCAGTGTTTTTTTCCTCTTCATCACTTGCACTTGTATTGCTCACCAACCTCCTGTCAGATGTGCTTGTGCTGATAGTAGATGATGTGTCTTGTGTTTGCACCAATGATCACGAGGTTAAGGCGTAAGCTTTCCATCCGAGTGTCTTGCAGTGAAAATGTATTTATCCAAAATGTTGAACCAAGACATTCCTGTGATGACGACAGGCTAAATTAAATAAGCTCCTCAAATCAGTACACAATGGGAGCTTCTCATCCATTTTTCTGCATTGCTTTGCTTCTTTTAGAATCTTGCTCCACTTTTACGCCAAAACATTTCTACGCTGCTGAATTAGTTTTGCATCTTGAAATTGTAAATGGGATGTCACCGATTTAGAGGAATATGTGTCAAGATCAATTACCTTTCGGTTAAGATTAATTTGATGTTGGTTAAAACAATTAAAAGGTAAAACGGACCATTGTCATAATCATGACATACTTTCCCTTATTCTTGTATATTCTGAAACACAAAATAAGCAATAACTGTTAGAAAATTGGCTTGTGGAAAGATAAATTCAAATGTAATCATCTTGAATCTTATTGACCTCACACATCAGTTGATTAACATCTTTTTAATGGCTTGATGTTTTTTCTTCTTCTTGTGTTGTAGTATGTATCATGATGCAAATCAATCCCGTGTGTGTGTGTGTGTGGGCATGGATGTGGTGATGGTCTGTAAAAAGAGTGTATCTGTGTGCCACCTGTGTGTCCGTTTCTGTGTTTTTGACCTGTGTCTCCTGCTTTCTGTTTAATTATTATTTGTGTGTAATTTAGGCTGTTAAATTCAGTACATTCCTGTATTATTTATGGTTATGTTGTGATTGTAACAAGTGTATATACCATTCATATACACATTCTATGAATATATATATATATAAATATATATTTATATATATATAAATATATATGAACCAACCAATATGATCAGTGTTTGTCAAGGGTGGTC
The DNA here is from genome assembly GCF_023055335.1 of Clinocottus analis. Lineage (NCBI taxonomy): Eukaryota > Metazoa > Chordata > Actinopteri > Perciformes > Cottidae > Clinocottus > Clinocottus analis. Next base: position 14,492,164 of record NW_027176042.1, read on the forward strand.
CTGTACATATATAGATTGTCTTTCTTGTCTATCATGTAGAAGGATGTTAAGTTATGGCCATTTGATTGAAAGTGTAAACTGGATGTTCTTGCCTGCGAGCTGAGTTGGGGCCTGAATGTTGATCACTGGTTGGTGGCAGTAAAGGTTTCACTGTTCACCGTACTGTCGCTCTGCTCTGGTAGCGCTCACACTGCCGGCTGCAAAACACACGTCTTGACCAAGTTTTTTTTTCTTCTTCTTTTTTGATCCACTCTGCACTAGTATTTACTCCTTAAAAGTGATAAGGGTTGTTTTTTTTTGTTGTTTATTTGAAAACAAGTGGAAGATGCTGTAAGGAAATAATGTTTCTTTGTTTGTGTTCTTCAATGAGATGTATGATTTTGTCTCACTCACGTTGGTACTCGAGTGTAAAAGGTGTTTTCGTTGAGTATTTCGGCCTAAATGTGTTTGCTTTCTGCTTTTGGTCCGTTGCAAAGTGCCTTCCAAATACTGATTGTGCACGGCAGTGGATTAAAAAAGGTCCTCTTTTCTAAAGGTTAAGAATTGTACAGAGTGACTTGCATTGACACTTTTGTATAAAAACACAGAAAATGTACAATATGTTAACTTGGTATTTTATCATCGTACTCAACAAGATTGCTCTTAAGAAATATGAGCTACATGTTTTGTTATAACGTCTTTGGACATATTTCAATATAAGCATACTTTTCTATAGATATTTGTTTTTGTACTCTGTCATTGAGTCTCGCCATTCTTGTTGGTACAGAGATGAGAATCAAATAAATTTCAATTGAAAAAGCTCCCAATTTTTCTCTTGAAGTTATTGCTTGTGGATGATTAAACAATACATCCTTCTTGGACCTGGCTGGATATCTGGAGTTATTACAACTAGCCCAACAACAGGGGTCGCTGTTTTGGTGTTGGTGGGGAAGCTTAACGGAAACATGAAACCTGTAGACAAACAATAAACGCAAATCTGTCTGTCTGCTACTAGTCCAGTAAGTACAGTTAATATGAATCATTAATTCACATTTACCTCTGACATATTTATGTATATATTAAACGCCTATCGGGTAGCTACTGCAATTCTCATGACTTGCTCAAAGTGTCAGGTCAGTGTTGAAACTGCAAAATAAAAAGGAAAGAAAGATTGCTTTAACTGTTAGAAAGATGCAAACTGCTGCAGGTAATTAGACAAATGACCCTCACCTGTGGTTGTGCGTGTTGGGACTGAACATGCTGTGTGTAAAATACCAGCTGAGGTGCCACTCGGACAAGACATTCAAGCTAAAAAAGGAACTATTGAAAGTTTTTCATTTTGACCGTAAGACCTTGGTGATGATGTATATTTAGGTTGTGTTGATCAAATCAAAAATAGGTAAAATGTTATATGAAATAACTCACAAACAACAGAAAACTCAAGTTTATATATGCATATATCACAAAAGATCCAAATGATGTTCACATACGGGATTCGTGAATTCAGATTCTGTATGAAAAGAGAATCATTTATATTTATAATATCTTCTCAGGCTGAGTAGGGTGCACTGGTTTACTATATGTACCTTCATAGATAGCATGACAGTGAGTGCACACATGGGGAAACCCATCAGTAAATAGCCATAGCCCATCAGCTTCTTTCTGCCAGCACGATCCATCAAAAAGGACTGAAGCACTTTTGTTTTGTTGTTTGATTATATTGATTGAATTTGTTCAAAGAACTATGCCAGCGTACTGAAAAGAAAACCTGCAAATATAAAGCACAGAATACTTCCATTCTCTACAGTCTACAACAAAACATGTACAGTGTAAAATAATACACTCCTGGAATCTAAATATAAACTCTTCACCAAATGTTTTTATCCAAGTGACCATTGAGAAATTACATGTCAATGGTTTACAGATTTCTCTGATACTATCAAGTGTTATGTACCTTGTTTTATTTGTTGTGTTTCACTGGTGCACAACCAACTGTCCCTTTGGGACAAATGAAATGATGAATTGTGAATCCAATCGAGAAAAAACAACACAAATGCATTTATTAAAGCAGTTATTAATTAAATCTAATCAATAATCTCTTTCCCAGTCTTTTTTGTTTTAAAGAATATGTAGCAGTCCGTAAGCGCTAAATTGTTTTGTACTGGCCGGAATACCACTAATAGCCAAGAGGTATGGCCACATTTCTTCTGTTCCCATCAGCTCCCTACGCAGAGTGCAAAACAAATTAAATCTGATAAGTGGCGGGAGCAATTGTTTGTGTGGCATGCAGCACAGCATGCCATACAGATTTCAGCCTGACAAGTTAGTAAGACAAACATGGCACTGCCCAGTTTGTCTTATTTGACCCATGACCTTTCCAAATCCGGTAAAGATTGAACCTGTGAGCGTCATGACAGCTCTGATGTTCTTTGGAGAACATTCCCCGAGATACACGAGGTGTACACTCAAGTCTACAACTGTGGGGGAAAACAAGCTTAATCGAAAATAAAATTAAACCCTGACAAAAACTATTTTAAAAAAAGCTAATAAACACACTTCACATTATCAGAACATACCAACATTTTATCCGTGAAAGACATTTTCCCAGCAAGATCATCTTTAAAGACAGAGTCATGCGACAGCACATGGCTTCTTCTGAAGGAAAAACAAATAAAACTTAATACCTCTTCCTACCCTAACTGTGTGAAGACACCACAGGACACAATGAAGAAGAGAAACAAACTGTGTGATGCAAGAGGGTTGTGTTTCAGTTAACACAGCAAACCGTACTTCTTTGCATTCTTTGCATCTTGATAATATAAATCTTACCACTGCTGGAGAAGCGATGAGAGAAATCTGAATCCCGTACTGGAACGACCCCCCAATTCCTAAGACCAGAAACAGCAAGAAAAGCCTCCAGTACTGTGCACCGCTCTTCCCGCTGTTTTCTGCTGTAACGTAAACAATCAGGCTAACTGTGAGTGGTGTGTGTTGAACTAATATAACATAACTCTATTTATGTCTGCAGTGACTTTATTATAGTCTTAAGTATAGACAGCACATTTTGATGGTCACATTGAAAACCACTGTGAAAAGGGATCTTCATACAAGATATTTTATTGCCGCAGAATTAGAGCATTAAAAAAAAATCAATATTCACCATAAACAATTGCACTTATTCTGTTAAAACTATAGATTTCAGTTGTTATCAAACGTATAAATACGCAACATCATGATACATTTTTGTATGACAGAGGTGTGCACACTGATCCATGAAGTTTATATTTGATACGATGCAAATTAACATCGCTGTCCATCGAAATAAATTCTCTGATTTGGTTCACCATGTACCACACATCAAAGACGTCAGTACTCTCAAGGTCGTTGAACTAAAAGGCCTCATGTGCAGCTTTCTCAGACCTTTGACCTCCAAAATGGTAGGATAAAGCAAGGCCGTGCTGACGTGTTTTCAGAGGCAGCAGATCACTTATCTTCTGCCAAATATATGGTAGTTTTAATTACTTTTGTGTTATGTCAATTAGTGACACAAAGTAGCAAAACATAAGTGCATCATGAGAAGATGTCAAAGATAAATTCCTTTAAATCTTCTTGATATAAAACACATTTAAAATAAAAAAGTGATAATAGATCCAAGTTGTGTTTTGTGATGTAAAAGTGTGTTCCTTTGATCCCGACGTCTTCCTCCTCAAACTGAACGCCTGTAGTGGTCGTGTCCGTATGTATTTTGAGGGAAAAACACGGTCTACAAGGCCGTAGAATGACTCACTTCACCCAGCTGATACTGAGTTTTAGTTTGCGACGCACCCTTTTCACTCTGGCTTTTGAAGTTGAGCTTGTTGAATTCACTTGTGATGGCTGACAGAGACTTCCCTTTGGTCTCAGGCAGAATCAGGCCGACAAACCACGCAGACAGCAGGCAGACCGTCCCGAAAGGCACGAAGCAGTACTCGCTCAACTCGCTCTGTAAAAGAAAGGCAACAGAAAGCTTTCAGACTCCAGGCCTGGCTGAGGGTTTTCTATTCTTGTATACGCATATACACGTGCAGCATTACAAAGTGATTTAAATAACTGCAATGAGACAACAATCATGTAAAATCATCACCTCTAATTCCACATCATAGAAAGATCAGTAGGGTCAGCATTAAAGCCATTTGCATCCTGACAGACCTGTATTCCCTCAGTTTCAGACTCTGAACTCTAGGAGGTGCTATAGGGCGACATTTCCTATTTGAAGGAGTTTTTTAAGTTGCATTTTAATCTGGCTGTCCTTTCTCATGCCAGGTTGTTGACAGGTGTTGTGTTTGATTTCAAAATACATTTACCAATAACATTGTTCTTTTGAACATTATTTGATGTAGTAGTAGAGTTGACGACATGAAAGAGGGAGAGCAGTATGCACCAGTAATCCTCGGCAAAACTACCAACCATAAAACAACTGTGTTTTTTAAATAGTGCCTTAGTTTTGTTTTATTAATAATGTGTGAGGTAAATGTCCAGTTTTAAAAAGGTTTAGGCGGTTTATGCTTGTTCATTGTCATTGCACGTTTGTAAAACGGAGGAGTGGATGAAACGACGCACTGACCACTAGAAATGGAAAGATCATCCCAATGATGAAGAGGTTGAGCCACATCATGGAGCCAGCGATCGTGTAGGCTGCTGGTCGAGCCGTCTGATTGAAGATCTCCGTGGGCAGAATGCCGGTCACTCCAGCTGAGAAAATAAAAATACAAAATCTTATTGAGTTAGCTTCATCAGTAGAAATATAAACATTAGCTATTATATCCTGACCTACTAGATTAGTTATATTTGGTAATTATGAACAATACACTGTTCAATAGACATTCATGAAATTATTATTAAAATGTATTAAAGCTAACAAACTTTTCAAACAAAGCATTACAATAATAGTTTATGAAACACTCTTATCAAAGTGCAAGACAAGAGTAAACAGTCACTATACTTTGAGATTTCAGTAGTTTAGGTTTGAAGATGCCGACAAGAAAAAGTAAGTCATAATGATTACTATCCTCCAAAATCATCAAATCAACATCTACCAAACTGTTTCAACAAAAACTAAACATTTATATCTTCATTAAGGTAGTATTTATTGCAGGACTGTTGTAATAAGACTGATTAGTTTTAGCTGGTTAGCGTGTTTATATGAACTGAACAATTTGAGTTGTCTTGCAAATAGAAACAGCTGTTGTACTGATGTGCAACATGGATGAGTAATGATTAAAACTGTAGTAAATATGTATTACTAAAAAGTTATTAACTGGTTATTCTAGAAGACATTTTGTATTAATGTGTCTTGAGATTTTATTCTGTATGTGTGTTTCACTTTATACCCTACAATAGAAAGTCTCCAAAAACATTACACTCACCTGGTCCCAAGCCAAAGCTGAGAATGTAGGTGAAGATGCAGGCCATGCTTATGTATGGCATCCAGGATATATTGTGCTGTTTGGAGTGAGAAGAACATAAACCTGATCACTTTGACATTTCAAAGTTTGACTTGTAATGTTCAGCAATTACTAAAAGTTCACCGCAGAAATCTCACTTAATAATCACAATTATTACTTTATGTTCCATTGTTTCTTTGCAAATCAAAGACGCATGCATAATTTGTCTTTGAAAAGTTAGAAATAAAGGTTATTATGTAGGTAAATTTAATGATTCATGACACCTCAAACAACAGTGCAATTGTGAAGACAACTGCCCAGATGGCCATGAGGATGTACCCTCCCATTAGCATGAACCTCCGACCTTTGCGCTCTACCAGCAGGTTCTGAAAAACAGGAAAATATGGACATCAGACTCTGTTCTTCTATAATTATAACAAACTATGTCTAAGACTTTACAGAAAGATACATAAACACTGAACAAATACAAAGCAGGAACTTCCGGTTGATGAATGACTAAATAATGTAAAAACACAGTAGCTTGGGTTACTGTCAGTGTTTTTGTTCAGTTGAGTCAGAGATAGGTGCAGAGTTTGATTAGAAGTTTGACTCCAATCTCTGTGCAGTAAATATGTAGCTGGAGCCATAGCAGCTAGTTAGCTTAGCATAAAGCCTGGAAACAGGGGGAAACAGCTAGCATGACTCTATCCGATTATACCAAAATCTACTGACCAGCAGCTCCTAGATTTGATAATTAACCAGTTAATATGATTGTTTAATGTGCATGAACACTGATGGGTGTTGTACCGGACTTTTTCTTGGCTAGGTGCAGGTACCAGGCAACCAGTGAGACTCCAGTTTCTTATAATTCTGTTTCTGTAGGCAAAAAACGTATAATGGATCCTTTAGGTGGTGGACATAATAATAATAATATTATAATACTATTCATACTAAGTATGACCTTAAATTGAGTATGAATTGTGTTCCAACTGAATAGTTTGTGGCTAGAATTGAGTTGCTTTTGGACAGAGCCAGGCTAGCTGCTGTTTCTTAGGCCTGATTAGAGCGCGTTGCAGCAGCCTACCAGTGCTTTGCATTACCCAGCACCTAAGTGGAAAAAACATTTAAGCTTTGTGTTAAGCTACGTTAACCAGCTACATGCTGCAACTTTATATTTAACAGACAGACATGAAAGTGGTGTTGATGATCTTAGTTAACTGTCATCACGAAAGCATATTTACCCTAAATGTCAGAATGCACATATTATCTTCTTCTAACTGAGAAAACATAGTCCGTTCAAAGATATAAAATGCAGTTGGTTTCAGCTCCTTTTTTCTTTCATTTCTTCAGGAATATGTGTACCTTTTTGTAAATTGTTCACATTGTGTCAGTGTAAAATTCTACAGTATGTGTAAGTGTTTTCAATTGTGAAATCAAATATCAAAGCTGTTGTATGTACATTGGACTGTTCTTCGTTAAGTCGTTAGTCTCTGTTAAAGCCTTCGGAGAAATACAAACAACAGTCTCTCTACCTTTAGCCGCTTACATAACATGTGCTTTAAAGACGGATACTTACACATAATATACAAGCCGTGAATTCACAAGTACCAGTGCCAATTGTGATATATTGGATTTTATCATCCGATACCCCGGCCTCTTTGAATATGTATGATGCATAGAAGTAGATCTGAAAGAAAAAGTAGATAAGAAAATGATTAAACCAGCATCTTGTACAAAGAGCAACTATGTTAATACCCTGCGAGACTCCTTAAAACTGCCAAGCTTGTGGTTAAAAGCCTTGGAAGTGTGTGGTCAGCATTTTTTGATGAGAAGGCAACTTGTTTTAGTTCTGAAAATAAGTTTGAACTCTAATAACTGTCATATATACGAAATAACAATGACAAAGAGACAAGGAAGCTTTTTTGATAAAAAAACAAACATGTTTTCGTGCCCATACAGCAAGGGACAGTGCTTTATCACCGCTTTACATTATTAATACGCTCTGAATAAAGAAAACTACCCACAACACACATCACTGATGGATCCTCTCAAATTTCTAATCAACCATCTGTCATTGCAGAGGCCAGAAGAACATCTGATACCGTCGCTCGGTATCATGTAACACCGATCTTCATGGGTTGTATAACAATATGTTCCATCGTTTCTTACCGAGTCATTACCACAGAGCTGCATGGTACTGCTGAGGACCATGACAGAGATGAGCTGCCAGCGTACTGAGCGGTCAGCAAAAAGCTCCCAAGGCCGACAGGCCCTCATGCCTTTGGTTTCAGCCTGTTCCTGCAGGATCTCATCCAGCTCGCTGCTCTGGACCTCACAGCCACGCAGCCGTCTCAAAGCTGACCAAGAAGAAGAAAAAAAAAACAGAATTTAAGTGACTTGAGAAGTTGTAGTTATTGCTCTCTGGCTAGTATGGAAATTCTATTTTACATCAAAAGTGTACTTTAGGGCAGTATTTAGTAAATGTGCTCAGTTACATACATATTACAGTACCCACCATTCATACAAGCCTCTTTGTCCCCCCTGTCGATGAGCAGGTATCTGGGGCTCTCCGGGAACCACGGCAGGGTGAGGAGCTGCACAAGGCCAGGAATGGCATTACTGGCAAGAAGATACTGCCAACACGGCTCACTGCCCAGAATCTCTCTACAAATAAATAATCCAGGGTGTTAATGTCAATATAATTGAAGTCTACAGCAGATATTTCTTGTGCAGTAAAAGATTAGTCTTTTTTGACAAATAAAAAAAGTCTGACAGCGTCCATACCTGAGTCCGACCACCTGTCCTAACACAACACCAAATGCTGTAAAAACAGACGATGACAAGGAGATAGCCCCTCGTAAGTGCTTCGGTGCACTTTCTCCAAAATACATGGGTTGCACGTTCATACTGATCCCTGAAAAACACACAGAGGCTTTCTTTGAAGTTAATGAAGTTTCTGTTGCATAGTATCTTAATTATTATTACCACCGTTTAGCAGGTATTTGAATGCACATATAGTGACATACATTACATACCAGCATTTATCCCCACCAGGACACGTGAGATCATGATCATCTCAAAAGACTTGGCAGCTCTACTTGTCACGGCTAAGAGTGCTCCGGCCATGAGGAAAATGTTGTTCAACAACAGGCATTTCTTCCTTGGGAATGGAAAAGAGGACAACATTATTAGATCGCTCACAACTCTTGGTGAGAGTTTTAGTCGTACGAAATAGACCGTAGACTCATGGACCGTTTGGCCGTATGGCAGAGATGTCTAATGGTATGGAAATTATTGATATAATCCCCAAACCATTCATCAAATGGTCCTTATAGCATTATCTATGTTAATGTCTGATATAGTGTATGGCTCTGTGCCATAGAGCTCTATTATTTCCTGAAAACTATTGTTGCACTGGGTGACATTTTCCTTCAGTGTGGGAAAAAAAATTATTATTTAGAGTCACTCTCACACATAAATTGCTGCTGCTGTAAAAACTCAATGAAACATCAAATGTCTATCCATCTAAAATACAACCAGGTCAATACACTGTTGACTCTTGTTCGATTAAAATGTGCTTGATACCACAGTCCCAGCAGCTGCTTTAGGACACTATTTAGCTTCTTTTTTTTCAAGGAAATATTGCTTTTGTGACCCATTTTTTAGAAGATACATCTTCAGTATGAAATAGTCTTTGGGAGTGGATTTTTTTTACAATGAGAATAACAACACCAACCTAATGCTTTAAAATGTAACTGTGAAAGATGATTGATATCTTTATATATTTATATGTATATATATATATATATATATATATATATATATATATATATATATATATATATATATATATATTAACAGGTCAATCATTCACTCTTTACATGTTCAATGACAATTTTAATTTGTTACCCCCTGGACTTGTGCATTAAGATATTAACACACATGAGCATGACGCAGCGTCTTACATTACCTCCCAAAGCGTATGGTCATTGGTCCGGCGATAACGGACCCTGCAAAGCCTCCAAACGAGAAGATGGAGACAATAATTGTCCAAACCAGGGTCACTTGGTAGTCCTCCAACTGGATGTCCCACCGCTCCAAGAATGTCTCATTAATAAAAGTCTGAATAAACTGTGTGAAAAGACAAGACAGTCAACCTTTAAAGCTTCACTGAGATAGAGACCAGCAGGGTGGTTAAAGCTGACACTTATTCCCTCGGCTTATTTATCTTTGATGGTGGGAAGCTGGACTCTTAAGCTTAGAGGGTCAATTTGGGGCATCAACATATCCATTGAACTTTAATTCTTGATTTGCAGGAATTGTTTCTTGATGATGTAAGTTCTTACTCTTTATTTGTGAGTGCAGCTGCTTGTCTTAATGAAACAATAAGGATCCGGCCTTAAGAGTAGTAGTTAGTTTCTATAAATGCATACTAAAATTGGATGTGTTACAATGAGAATGATTAATCACAGACATAAGTAGCCTAATTCTTGTTTGTGCCAATTTACACTGTGAATGATTGTACTGTGTTTATTGTTATGCACCTTCACCCAGCCAAATTCCTTGCATGTGCACATGTACTTGGCAATAAGACAACTCTGATTCTGATAAAACATGTGAAAAAAACAGTAATGCTGGTCAATACAGCTCAGTTAAACAGTGAGCCTACACACACTTCAGATAAATATCAATTTAACACAATGCTAATGTATGTTCACGCTGGTAGCTGTAACTTTTAAAACACTTTATTAACAGCATGCAGGACATTATCAGCTCTGTCAATAAGACAATACACTATTATGTACCTATATATCCCACCTGAACACTGCTTGAACACACACATGAATTTAAATTGGCATTAGACTAAAAAACTTACAGTTGTGGGAGCGTTCATTATTGCGAGGTTGTAGCCATACTGAAGAGTTCCTCCACAGGCAGCAGAAGCAACCATTAGCACCAATGTCAAAGAACTGCTCTGTTTATACAAACAGATAGATACATATTAGATTTACACATTTGTCTTATCTAATTGACTATCTTTTTTTTTTTTTAAATCACAGCATTTCCTCTAATTGATTTCTTGATTTACTGTTACCTAATCCAAAACGCAGGAGAGATAATATCAGAACAATGTATGACGATATGATATTTGCAAAGGTGTACCGATATTTTTTTCACAAAATGTAATCTGCACTAATCTTCCGTTGTTAGGCACACGTTCTCTGCAGGGTCATCATTGGAAGAACAAGTAGGTCTATACTCTGATAGTGTGGTGTAAAACTACTCGAGAAGTAACAGTCCTGCACTAATATCAGATTCAAGTAAAATACAGAAGTTGAGTTAATTTAAAGTATTCATGATGCAGAACGGCCCATTTCAGAACAATATATATCAAATTACTGGATAATAATTAGTGATGTATTGATGTCATTTATGTTATTCTCTTAAAAGTAGAGCACTTGTTCATTGCTTTATGTATTGTTAGATATTTAACATAGAATACAAGTATCAACGGTTATTAGTTTACTTATATTTTGCATTAATACTAAATATATGCTGATAAACTTTAGCTGTCAGATAAAGTAAGTGAAGTAAAAAAGTACATATGTCTCTGACTTGTGGCGCAACAGAAGTATAAAACATGTAAACATGAAATGAACATATTCAAGTTAGGTACAAATAAAAAAAAATAGATGCACTTAGTAACATTCCTCCACTGAGGGTGATTTTGATGTCACTTTGTCTGCCTGACAATGCTAAGACATGAGTATAATATAAAACACAATAGATCTTCAAACAGCACGGCACCTTTTAGGAATTACACAGGCACCAAATTGTCCAGATTTTCTTGCTACTCGAGTCCACAAACCAAACAAGAGTCCGGGATTAAACTCTAAAGCAGATTCCTTACTGAAAGGTAGAACGTGCTGATTTACCTTCTGTGCCCCTGCAGACGACATTGTTCTTCAAAGCACGTAGTTAAACGGGAAACAAAAGAAAAAGAAAAAGGACTTGATGATTTCAGGTAACAAACCACAAAGCTCAACTCTCCACCTAAACAACGGTCCTCTACAGCGCGAGCACGCGCTTGACGCGTGCGTGTATCGGCCTCTTATGATTGGTTACAGTTTAGAAATCAGCGCACAAATGAAAAAACCTTGAGCTGACCTCTTACAAGCTTTCGACAAATGTCCCAACAAGGCTTTACTCTCACTCTATGAACAGGACTGCACTACGCAGGTATCTGCATCTGAGAGAGGGAAACAACTGGAGAACCAGAGCGGAGGGATTTTACAGAGAAGATGAGGGGGAATGGTTGCACCTGATGGCAAAATCGTTGTAAACATCTCCAGAGAAAGACGAAATATGATATGTAATGATATAACATATGGTAGGAGCTCAGACAGAAAGCAAACTATTAATATGGGAAAAGAAGCATTTACAGAGAAAAATGTTTGGAAAAATAATGGAAAAGATAATTATAGAGAAGATGATATATAAAAAGAAGAGGATTGTTTTCTTCTGACAAGAAAGGGAAAGAAACAATGAATGCATTCATTTGTTTGGAGACATAATAGAAATGATCAAATAAATAAATAATAAAATATGTTCCTTAGTGTTGAGAAAGCATGATATAGGAATAGAGATGTATGATCAAATTAGATAATGAGGAAATAACAGGAAGGATGTTTTAGGATACATCATTGTGTTTGATAGTTATATTCAAATTTAGTTTGAGCAGTGTTATTAACAATGTATAAGATGAAAACTGAACTCCTCGGGTCAGTCTGATCAGCCCAATACCTTTTTTTTTCATTAGAATTGATGAGGTTATCCGATATCAAACAGGGTATCAATCATTTTTTGTCAATGATTTGGCCAAAGGGAAAAGGAAGGAGATTATATCAGTAATCCAAGAAAAGACCCAAGAAGCAGTTAAGGGTGGTTGGGAAATGGTCTTAGTCATGAGGATTTAGGGTTTCTTCGTGAAGAAGATAAATGTACCGATAAGATGAAGAAAAGAGAGGCTGGTGTAAAGATGCATAGAGAAGATAAACACATTTCATTCTCTTGGTGTCATATTTGACACAAAGCTTAGTGTTATATTAATTAAATAAAAATGTGTAAACAATGAATAATTTGTTTCATAAAACTAAAAAAAAAATAAAACTAAAAAGTATAATACATAGTATAATACATAGTAAGGTTATTAAATAAGAAATTAAATAATTGTATGGAAGGAGTATTGAATTTATTTAGCATTGAGATACGACAATATACAGTCTTGATTACATTATCAAAATAATCTGGATTAATAAAGATAATTCAGTTTAGTTTCAGGGAGTAGAGAACTATGGCCCACAAGCCCAGTAGATGGCGCTAACACACCTTTAATGATAAAAGAAGAAGAAGAAGAAGAAGAAGAAGAAGAAGAAGAAGAAGAAGAAGAAGAAGAAGAAGAAGAAGAAGAAGAAGAAGAAGAAGAAGAAGAAGAAGAAGAAGAAGAAGAAGAAGAAGAAGAAGAAGAAGAAGAAGAAGAAGAAGGATGATGATTTAGATAATGCCTTATTATTTACTCAAATGTTGCTCTGAAATAATTAGTACAAAAAAAACTGGGCTTTATTTTTAGTCAGCACATTACTCCCATAAAAATCCCCCAAAAAGAACAAAATAATGTAACGGTAAATATAAAACTACACATTATGAATTTATTGAGTAGTTTCATCCATAATAACATTGTCAGTATGTTTTAATTCTGATTTAAGGCACGTAAATTATGAAATTATTGTAGTTAAGCAAAAAGTACAGTATTTTCCTATTTTGGACTATTGATATAGAAATAGAAAGCATCATGACAAGGCTACTTCAAAATTAAATCATAAAAAAGTAAATGCACTGAATATGAAAACATTTTTGTAACTTTTACAACTCAAGTCAAAAAAATGTGATATCAGTTGTGCAGTATTCTGTGTCTACTTCATACTCAATTAATAACAATTCATATCTAATGTGGAAATCAAACAACATATTTGGAATGTAAGTAAGTGTTTACCTTTTATAATCACTGTCATCTATATATTTATTGTAAAGTTAATAGGAGTCTGCTGATTTGAAAATATTAACAATCCACAATTAAAAGCCAATACTATATTAATATACGGAGCCGTGCAAGTTACTGCAAGTGTTGAGTTTCAAAAAAAATTCTCCATCATTTGTGCAGCCGTTTATTGATACATAAGATAAAACCTTTATTGATTCCACACTTGGGAAACTAAATTGCTACAGCATCCTCAATAGTCGAAGGAGCCAGGAAGACACATTATTGAGGGATAAATACAAATGAGGTAGGATTTTAAAGAAATAGGAGAAGTGTTGGGGGAAGAAAACAGCAGTCATTACGATGTGTTAAAATATCTGACTACCATTGAAATAAAGGACCTGCAGTAAGGCTCCTTCATGCACTGTGGGTGTCGTAGTCCGTTAAAGTCTCTTGAGTATTATTGTTGCAGCCGGTCAGCTTGTTGGGCATTCCAACCTCAGCACCGCTGCATGCAGGGACATACGCTTGTCTGTTAATGGTTAACGAAGGTCAGCCATCAATCATAAAGAAAAACAAATTAGCATCCCTTGTTCTTTTTCATTTTGAATTGTGCTTCAGTGTTGTCACGATACCAATATTGTGACTTTAATACAGTTTTTGTGGAGTTTGCTGTTGGAGGTCTTCTGGAGCAGCTGCATCTCGACAGCTGACTGGAAGAGACTAAACAAACTTGTCAGGAAGGCCAGCAGTGTGCTGGGGTGTCTCCTGGTTATAGTGGAAGTGGTGGGAGACAGGAGGATGATGGCAAAGCTTTCATCCCTGATGAACAACACCTCCTACCATGCAGGACACCCTAGCAGCTCTGCACAGCTCCTTCAGCCACCACCTGGCTGCTTCAGCCCAGGTGTGTGAAGGAGAGGCACCGCAAATCCTTCCTTCCTGCTGCTGTCAGGCTGCACAACCAGCTCCACTCCCAGTCGACCATAAAACACTTCAAACCTGTGCAATATTAAAACTCTGTGCAATTATAGTAGTTATTCTGTGTATATATATATATATATATATATATATATATATATATATATATATATATATATATATATATATATATATATATATATATATACTATATATATGTGTATATAAGTCAGTGTATTTAATTATGTAAATAGATTTATTTTAAAGGAGCAGGAGAATATACATTCTATATGCATATATATATATATATATATATATATATATATATATATATATATATATATATATATATATAAAATATACATGTATATATATACATATATATTTATGTGTATATATAAGGTAGTGTATTTCATTATGTAAATAGATTTATTTTTTTCAAGGAGCAGGAGGACTCACACTCGCTTTCAGATTAAACTACCTTGAATTACATCACCTCATGAATAATAAAAACCAAAGAAGTGGCACATTTACATTTCGGTAATAATGAGATGACACCCCTCCTCCCACCCCTCCCTCCCTGTTTCTAATTGGTCAGCGTCTGACAGGATTACACGGATTTCCTCAATTGAACACTGAAGTTAAACGCTCGGACATCCTGCTAAAGACTCTCCTGCTTTCGGCCAAAAAAAAGAAAGATACAAAACAATCGACCACAATCCAATGTGTGTAAATGACTTCAGTCGAAGGGTCTGTGCTGTGACCACAGGATTAAATGCTTTCTGTGCGGATGGTCGCTGCTGCTGCAACACTAATGTGGTTTCTGAACACACGCCCGCATTTCGGAGAAGCTGCCCGTCAACTTACTTTGGTTTAGACCGCAAATCATCATGATGACTCGTGTTTTCTGGGATACAATTTTTCTCATAAGCGGTGAGTAACTCATTTTGTAAGGAAAATAGCTTCTTTTTTTTAAATTTGTGTCAATGTCATATTCTGAAACATTTCTACACATTTCATTGATTCCTCACTATTGATTGTATTATTTATGAATTCACTGGATGCCTTCTTGATTTGCAGTTACAATTGGTACAATTCTCCTGAATATATTTAATAAATCGATGGTACTCCATATTAATTTGATTAGATGTAGCCTTACGGTGCTTGATGGTGTTTTCTTTATCATCTATGTAATTAAACCAAAGTGTTATGTTGATGGAGTTATGTGTTATGCATTGTTATGGTGTGAAAAAAACAAGGGCAAAATTACCATATTTCTTAAAATTGACAACCAACCTCCCTTCCTGTGTATATGAGTAGGTTTAAATCTCTGTTTGTTATTGCGTGTCTTCACAGGACCTGCCGTGTGTATTTATAGAGCTCTGGTCTCATCCTTTTAGTGAATGCTTGACCCTGTTACTATTGTCGCCTAGTAGTTACTCAATGAAGCATCGATACCACACAAGTCAAATGATAGCTGCAGATTACTGGGTCTAACCATGTTGTTCATCATATCACAGAACATGTGACTCCTGGTTCTCCTTATGTTGTGAGAAAATTATAATACAATAATATTTTATAATACAGTGAGCTCTTTGGTACTTTTGTTATTATATTTCTGCAGGGATTTGTTGTTATTTCTATTCATAACAGCTGTTTTTTCCCGCTCTGCAGGTTCCCTCTTTACATTTGGAGCAGGACCAAGCAGTACAACAATTATGGAAGCCAGCATTTCCATTGATACAAACTCCACTGGCGCACCGAACACAAGCAGCTCTGCAACAACCAGCAGCAGAAGCACGACTACTACAACTATTGCACCCACTACAACAACCTCCATACCTCCAGAGAAAAGTAACTCTAATACTGTCATGTTATGTCAAAAAGCAAGTGAAGGTTTAAGCTTATTGTAAAGCCATCTCCAGCAAAAAAAAAAAAAAGCCTGTATTTCATATTCCCGAAGGCTCTGAAGATCTTGATCTACTCTGATGGCACATTGCTTCCACAGCAGGTGTTCTTAATCTGATGTTATGTTCCTCCAGTGACTTGTTTTCATTTCTATATTTGTTTACATTGGGACCATATCATACGTCGACAGCTGCTCATTCTATCCTCTGCAGGTTTCCTCTTTACATTTGGAGCAGGACCGAGCTTGATGCCGTCCATTGATGCCAACGCCACTGGCGCTCCGAACATTTCAACAAGCAGCTCTGCAACGACCAGCAGCAGAAGCACAACTAGCACAACGACTACTACAACAACTACCATCCATCCAGTTAAAAGTAAGTCCCAGCACAGTCACAGAAAAACAAATATTAGGTTAAAACGCATCCTCATTGCTACCCTTGATCCGCTCTCACTTCAGTGTTGGCTCAACAAGAGTTCTCAACACTGTGAAGCTTCCAGTTGAGCTTCACTGCATCAACACATGCAGACAGTGTGGCACTTACTGATAATTGATCCTTTTCATATGAGTTAGGGCAGAAATTGTGGTAAATTAAAAATTATGGGCAGTATACTCGTCAATATCACAAAAGATGTGCCTGTGAATTATGACCTGAAAGGCATTTTACACGCCATTAAAAGCTGGTTTCTGTCTCAATGTTCCTCTCGTTCCACTGCCAAAATCACATGGAAAGGGAGAGGGCTTGGTAGGCAGATGCCTCAGGGACAACAGAGGGCTTTCACAGTGTCTGAAAGGAGACAATACATGTAGGCTGCAATCCAAAAGCCCATTTACCGTTGGAATGGAGTGTGTGACGAAGGCTGTAATGCAGCTATCTGTTTGCATGTTCATCCTCCTTCCCACCCTGAATGCAACACTGTGCATCTGTTTCCTCTGCTCAGGGAACACTGACTTTGGTTTGCGTCCCTTATGCAGGAATTTGTCTGACTGTACAGCTTACGTGAAAGAAATGTCTTGTTTTTCTTTCTGGGTGTTTCTTTAATCGGAAATGATTGTTCTGTTGTTTTGTCAGAATGAAAACTGAGATAGCCGAGTCAGGTTTTAATTTCTGGCAAAGTGATATGCGCAACAATAAGGGTTGATTGACACAAGTTTTTGTTTGTAGCGTCTCACCAGCACTTTTCTTGACTGTAATTGTCCCTCCCAGGTACAGTGAGAGATGTAAGTTTCCACAAACCCACACGCAACTGGTAACAAAAGGCTTCAGTCTACCGCTGGTGGTGTGGGTATCAGCTTTAGGATTTAGTACATGTCGTTGTCTCAGGTCTCTGCAGGCTTAGGTTATTTTTAGATGTATGATATTCACCTGTGTTATATTTAGTTTTCTGGCTAGATTATATTCGATAATGCAATTCATGCTCTGGAGAAGTACTTGGTTGATGGTTTAAAAACATGTTCTAGTTGTAGTTAACAACTGAACTGTCATTTCCTGTAAGTCACCTACTTATTAGTAGATAGTTTCAGTGGGAACGATTAGTGATTCATGGTCTTTTAAAAGCCTACATATGTCTCTAACATGTCAACAATATCTTCTCTTCCAACCTCACAGAGTTTGTGGCCGCGGCTGTTCGGTCTCATTTTGATGACTGTCCAGACTCCCATCGCCATTTCTGCTTCCACGGCACATGCCGCTTCCTGATATTAGAGGAGACACCTGCATGTGTGTAAGTCATAACTGTCTTAAATATAAAATGCCAACAGTGTTGAGTGTTGTCATTCACTTGACGTGAAAGCTGATAGATTAAACTCAGCAGCTGCTATTGGTGAACCTGCTCTTGGAATGAAATCTGAGAGAATACACCGTAAAGTTATAGTAATGGCATCATTTCACATACGTGAAAGAATATTTTCCCCTCATTTTTTCATTTCCATTACAATTATATATTTGTTTTTTGTTATTTTAGCGTTTTAAAGGTCTGGATTTTGCTGAGCAGTCTTACAAAAGAGACATTAGTGAGATTTTGTAACTCGTGCCAGAAGGCTGTAATTGTGTTAAATGCGGTCTCCATGTTTCTGGAGAAGCAAGAGAAAAAATTAATCATGGACACCTCCTTTCACAAGTCATTGTTTTATTTTCTAAATGATTCATTCAGAGATCAGGAACCGTATGACATCACATCTATGGTTTAATAGGTTCAACAGACTCCTTAAATCATTGCAATATATTTAGTCTTCGTTAAAAACAGATGACTGTTGTCATAAATATATAATTCATATCGAGACATTTATGGCCCAAGTTAACTTGCAGTGTCCTTGTGTGAACCTGCTCCCCTTGGTTTTTCACTGGACTTTTGTATCTGTGGCTCTTTTATTTAGTCATTTTTTAAAATTTGACTGATACTTTGCTGGTCAAATGTTATTTTTCCTCCTTGTTGCAGGTGTCATCAAGGCTTTATGGGGATGAGGTGTGAGCATGCAGACCTGCTTGCTGTTGTAGCAACTAATCACAGACAACATACTCTTGCCACACTGCTGGTGTTGTGTGTGATTGGGTGTGTTCTCATCATGCTGTTGTGTACACTTTTACAGTGAGTAACAGTTTGCGTCATATCTTTATATTTTGCCAAATATAATCCATGCTTGCTAGGATCATGGCTGATACACTGTTTGTGTTAAGGAACAGTCATGCAACAATATGAGACAAAAATATTTTTCATCTGAAGGATGAAGTGATGACGTTTGTGAGTCTTCTCTTGTGCAGCTGCTGGTGGAGGCAGGACTGTCGCCGGCGGAACCACGCACATTACTACATCCCAGAGAAGCACGTAGCATCCTGCTATCCTTCTGAGAGTGGTACTATATTTATGATACACACATTAAGGTTTAAGGCTAGTTTATAGTTTACCGGTTGTCAGGAAATCTCACAGGAAAAATCTAAAATTATGTCTCAATATTTTTCAACTTCCCTGGTCTTTTTCTCAGTGCCAAAACCATTTGATCCCAATGGATGTGTAACTCTTAAGAAACAGGTTACAAATATATTGTTTTGTTATTTTAAAAAAAAGCTTTACTTCAAACACTACTCAAACAGTCGTAAATCGTGCATGTGTTAGAGACTATTTTTAGCTGTGGATTAAACCCCAAGTGATGTGCTAGTGACTATTTACAGCAGAAGGGCGATACATGTTGGATTTACTGAAAAAAAACTACACTGCACATTTTTCATAATCATGATGAAGGAATGTGTAACAACGCTAGTGTAATTTCAGAGCTAATTTATGTGTTTTCTTAATGTTTGGAGAACTAATGAAGCTCTATGGCACAGAGGAATTGGCTATACAGAGACGGATGATATTTGTTGACAATAATAGAAATCTATAATACTGTCAGCCCTGTTCTTAAAAGGCTTTGTAGTCCTTACGGAAAACCACAAAATCCCTTTTTATTATTTCCCTTTCAGTGGTTTGAAAAGACTTCTTGCTGGAACATGAGCTGTTGCATCATGGCGTGTTTATTTTGACTCATCATTGCAGCCCACAACTCATCAGGATTGCATCCAAAGAGGTACACGTGTTCAGATCAAGCAGACTTGGCAAATGGCGAAGAAACATTATGGTCAATGTGGCTACGGTAGGCCTGCTGGTTAAATCTTCCATGACATTTATTTTTTTCACCAACTGGGGACTGTCGACCTAAAGCACCGTGGGGACATGTTTACTTCACTCTGTGATTCGGTGGAAACACACAGAACTGCAACAGTTTGACTGAAGCTCTGAGACAGAAGCTGCCTCTAAATCCTCCACAGGAAGAGCTCTGTGTGTCCTGATTATTGGTTATGGCTGGCCTGGAAGACGCAAGAAACACTATCTGAGGCCATGAATCATCCTGCGTGGTCTGTGGGACAACAATCGTTCATTTAAGTCGGAAGACCCCAATTCCTATTTTGTCTTTTAATAACTTAAATCACTTTCAATCAGAACTCTACAAGCACACAGAACATTTCTAAAAAGAAAAATGATGGTGGGTTTAAACTGATGCTTTAAACAAGTTTTAGTGTCTGTTTTTAAAGAAGGAACTCACTCTTCACGTTACAGGAGTAGGAATTGTTATATGGACGGATTGGATCACAATCCATGCACTCAGTCAATAATTAAACTCACACAACTTAAAATTATTCCAATATGGTTTTGATTCTATGATGACTCCAGTGTTGCTACTGAAGCTGAAATATGTGTCAATTTAATTGTTTTATTCCTGAGCTGTATTTGAACGTGTTCATGCATCAGAGGTATTTTGATTTGCAAGCTATAACTGTATCGACACATTCACATTATTCCACAGTTCTAATGTATTTCACTTTTCACTTTTCTGCAAGCTATGCTCAATGTTCGTACAAAAACTGCACTTATTGTATAATGCAGACACTTGAAAAGTGTCCACATAATGAGAGATGCCAAATACACTTTCCAACTTTGCCTGAATGAGCACTGAAGGGAAGAGGCAGACAGTTTGTACACATCCACTGAAGCATGCGTGCTCTAAAATCACAGTTTATATTTTTAAAGAGCACAAAACACCTTTTTCAATTTAAAGAGTGGTGTGTTATAGCATTGCGTCTGCTTTGAATTTAAAGACTTTTAAAGAAAAGCGCCTCTGAGGTTTAATTTAAAACGTATATTTAATAATAATTAATAAACGTAATAATAATCTGTGAGGGAATACAAAATAATTAATAAAAATTGACTGGGATACAAAGTGTGCATGTGCTTTTTGAGATGAGACGGAACAAAAAAAGATGTAAAATGATTGTGATGGTATTTATATGCCAAAAAGACTCAAAGGGGTGATACACTTGTCTTTGTTTACAGTATGTGAGGATATTTAGATTCAGGATATGTTTTTGTTTGCTCTTATGTGTAAATATCTTGAAGAAACTAAAAAATGAAATGTGTGTGTGTATATGTATATATATATATATATATATATATATATATATATATATATATATATATATATATATATATATATATATATATATATATATATATATATATATATATATATAGGTTGATCTTCTCATGCATTAACCTTTTATTTTGCCAGATTTATGTTTTCACAGGTGGAAAGCCTTTACTATTTGTTTTCCAATAAGAAATTAAAAATGAAAGTGCATATGTGTGCATATTTTTTATTTATTCATGTGCGTATTAACTGCTGCTCTCTCTCTGTCACCAGATTCATTGCTTGACCTTCTTTTCACTTCTAAGGCTCTTTTCTTTTTTCTCTCTCTCCCTTCAAATACCCCGATTTTCTGTCTCTCTGCTCCTCTATTTTTCTCTTTCACTGAATATTTCAAGACACAGAAATGGCAACTCTGAACCTGGGGCACAACTGCAACAAAGAGCTGAACTCTTGAGTGCTTTTATAGCTGAAGGAAATGTTTTTATGTCTTCCGTATTGCCATTCGGTTTATGTATTTGTCTTTTTGAGTTAACAGAATCTACACCTATTCATATTAAAGCCTTTGTTCAACGTGCAGGACGGCGCAACATACATCTTGTTTTTTAAAATGTCCATTGTATGTCATTTGGTTGAGAACTTCCCTCTGGACATGCTGCATCTCCTCTGCGCCTTCCCTTTCGCTCTCTGCACGAGGAGCTTCGATTTGATTTACAATCTCATTATGTCTGCAATAGGATTTCTGTGGAGCTCTTCAGAGCCGTCTGGCTGAGCTACTAAACCAGCTTTGAATTAAGCAGCTCTTGTGGGCGCTTCCCTAAAGATCCACAATAGCCTTTAACATACAAAGAAGAGCAAGGGGAAACAAATTAAATCAACCGGGGAATTAAAGCAAAGAAAAATCAAAGACTTCAAATCAAAACACAATAAACTGTGTTGATTCACATTTCGTGACACGCAGTGGAAGGATGTGTTGTCAACATCAGGAAATTCTCTTGAACCCTTTAAATCTGATTTGGACACGAGTCAATCCCTATTTCCCATAAGTGGCTGGAGCTCTGCTTTGAATTGCAATGGCATTTTGGTATTTTTCCTTTGCTTCCTCTGTCCCTTCTGATCCTCAGCCCAACATTCCCAGTATCTGGCTCTGACCAGATGGTTTGAAATAAGAGTATTTACAAAGGTATTAGGGCTAAGCAAGCTTGCCTTGTTCTCTCTGCTACTAAGCACTGACACGAATCATGACAAAAGCTCAGAACTTGAGTTAAAGAGTCAGTTCACCCAAATTGCATGCAAAGGTCATTTTGCACTAGGAGCTGATCCTCGAGAGCAGCTGAACTTACTTCATCCATCTGTATTACATGCAGCAGGATTCTTTTTGTCATTTCTATTCATGATGGCTGAAGTTTGCATATGATTACAGAGTTTTACATCCACTTAATTTTTTGTTTTCTCTACTTAATATGAGGCTTCAGCAATCCGAATGAGACAAATCAGGTTGGTATTGTCCACAGTTCCAGCTTTTGGAGAACAAACTTCCCTCTTCGTGTTTCCGCTGGACAGTGTTTACTTGTTGAGTGGCTGTTGAGAGGAATTTTATTAAAAAAAATAGTTTGACTACCTCAGGCAGCTAAAGCCTTATTTAGCGAGAGCTGACCTGTATTCTATTATTTTGTATAAAGAACGAATACTGAACATTGTCCACCATTATCTACAGTGGAGGGGACCTTTTCAGGGCCGGTATGGATGAACATTTATATTAGCCAATAATAATATATTATTTTAAGACTGATGTAAAACTTTTTTTTTTATAGTGAACTTGTTCAAGTTGATTTCACACTATAGTTTTAAAACACCAAATATGACAACCTCCCTGTTCCTTTGTGCATGGGATAAGGAATGTACAAGCAAACAGGGTGGAGATATTTAATATCACTGATAAAAAAAATATTAATTTTCATTTTTGATAAAAAAAAGTGCAAAATAATCTTTTCTCGAGACCTTTCATGGAAAAGTGGACAATTCTGCCACCACAAAGGCCTCATGAACCGCACCAGTCAATGTTAATTATGAAAGGATGAAGACAGATGGGTGACAAATGAAGTGCTAATCATGCAATTACAACATCCACATTTTTATCTCTCTCTAGCCCTCTCATTTGCTGTTACCTCTCCACTAAAACAACTTAAGAATAACAACCAAAGGCCCTGAATAAGTTAGAAGACCATCAAACAAATGCATCCACACAGGAAATTCCACCTGTTCCCTTAAGAGGTGTCTCTACAAAGCAGAACAATGTTATTCAGAGTGAGCAATGTTGAAACATGTCTGACCTGATCAGTCGTCTCTTTTCAGGGCAACACATGTAGCACGAGGAGTAATTTCATTAAAATATATTAGCACAGAAGATTGTAGTGTTTTTAAATATCCACTTTGTCCCTTTATTGTTGTCATCAAATGAAAACAAGCAAAGGGTCAGTTCAAAGAAAAACTCGACAACTAATTGATAGGCATGGCTCTCATTTTTTTTTTTTTTACAGTCAAAGCACATTATCAGTACACACAGTTTTTATATTACATCCCATTTTTTTCTTTTCTGTAAATATATGTTGCATTTGATTGACAACATTGAGAATAAGGAGTTATGGATCAATATAACGAGGCTATCATGTGACAATGACAGGTGTGTGTGTGTGGGTGTGTGTGTGTGAACTCACTGTAAAGAGAATAGAGAGCGAGAAAGCCGACTGGTATTGAAAATAAGTATTTGATCAGTTTTAAATATTCATGATGAACAAATGTGCATCGCTAAATCTATATTCTTGACAATAGTAGCCATGCAGGGGTATTTAATTAGAGCTCTAGAGTGATTGAGAGCCCACTCAGGTCAACATGACTTCATCCCAGAAATTAGTTCAGAAACTAAACCAGTCAGGCTAAGTAGCTTTTGAGTCCATGGCCAAATCCCAGTGTCCCCTCTCAGGCCTCAACCCTGAACCATCATGGACTCACTGACCTGTTAAGTGATTGACAGGCTGCAAGGACCTGAAATGGTGTAACTCTGACTGAGACAGTGCTTTGCATATTGTGGGTATTTATTTTATACTTTTTACTCCCTAAATTTTAAAGTCTACCAGGCTTTTTCCTCACAAGATGAGAAGTAGTTTCAAATAATCGACTTACTTGTCGAAGGTTAATAAATGTAAATCAGATTAATATAATCTCTCCTCGCATTCCTCTGACTTCCTGTCTGTTTATAATTTCATCTCTAATCCTTAATGTTGTCAAGGCTGAACACCCACGTGCCGTCCGCTTTGTTTACCTTTTTTTTTTTTACGTCGCCATGCTTCCACTGGTAATTGTGTTTAACGTCTGAAATGTGGGTAATTCCCTTATCTGCAGCTCATGCTAACTAAAAGAAAGGGTTTATAAAGGGCTCAAAATGTCTGCCAGAGAGCTCTCAAACACTCGACAATTTGACAGTGGGACAGCCCTGAACCCTTACAGACTTTGTTGGAGCACACCTCAAAGTCTGAGTCCCTGATAGTGGGGATTAGGATTGGGCCAATGACTCTTTGGCATTAGTGCATGTGCTGCTGAAGCAGTGATGGTAGCTCCTCCAGGGAGCGGAGCCGATGCTCCTTAGGAACGTCAGGTTGGTTATGCTTGTTGTGTCTGTCTAAAAGGAACCCGTGGATGCCCACAGACCTGGAGGCGAGGTAATCGTTCACATAGTGGTCCCCAATATGAGCTACATTAGCAGCCACTACTCCGCATTTCTGCAGTGCTTGATCAAAGATGGCTGGACTCGGCTTTGCTACACCTGCTTTCTCTGATGTAATCAAAAACCTGAAGTGAGATAGCAGGCCACAAACACGTAAAATCTCTTCTAGGCGGCTGTCAAAGTTTGATACCACACCCAGCTTCAGTCCGAGAGAAGTACATCTCTCCAGGGTCTTTTTTGAGTCTGGAAATACCTAAAATAAAGAGACAACACATAATTGTAAGTTTACATTTGCTGTGCTTCTTCATTCACTGCAGTAAACATTAATATAAAAAGCAAACATTGGTAGTAATGCACAAAAAAAAGCTTTACAAAAAGACAATTTTAAACAATTGTTTGACAATTACTGTAATCTTAAATAAGTTGTTAGTTATCATTACTTCATTATCATTTATTTTATGTGTATGCCGCATGTCATCTGTAATTTACCTTCCAGTTCTCTGCATTGCAGAAGTTATGATACAAGTTGTGAGCCATTGTATTTAGCAGGGCTGGGTCCTTTACCCTGCACTGGCAGAAAGTGTCCCGCACCACCATCATCCACCAAGACCGTCCATCCAAGCCCTGACTGATGCCATAGTTTGGATATCTGCTGCAATGATGTCGATATGCCTGGAGGAAAGCAGCTTCAACCTCCACAGGACTGAGGTTCAAGCCCACTCGTTCAGCCTCTTTGCAATACTGCTCTCCCACAGATGCACGCACCTTCAGCAGGGTGTCTTTTACATCCCATAGCACCCAGCGCAGAGTAGCTCGCATTACAGCTGGAGAGGTAAGACCACAGACTTGATTAGTGTCAAAGCAAAAACAAATCAAATGACTCCTCACCAGTTTGTTTTGATGGAAGCGATTCAGATACAAGCCTGTGTGTAGAATTGTTGAGTAGTCAATTGTCATTTTAGACTTTCTAGTGTTAATTAAATTCTACATAGTTAAGTATAATGATCTCAATTTAACAAGTATTGCACCTGAGACCCTTTTCAAAGCTGACACTACATTAAGTACCAATACAAATTATAAAGGTGTAAGTTGTCCTTCCATAAAATGTACTATATAATCAGGTATTTGAAAGTGATGCTAAACAAAATTGTCTAACTGTCGTAATTGTACTTTGATGAAACATCAATGCTGGTGTTAATATTGACATTTCAAACCAAAATCATTGGATAAATTGGCATTTCATGGGTGGAAAATGGCTCAACACGCCATCTACTGTTTTGAATTAACCTTGAACCTTTCATAGCCAAAGCTGACATAGAGTTGACCGGTTGGGACTTATTTATGTCATGTCATGTATTAAAAGGTCAGGAGATGTCACTGAGAAACTCCACACCTCGTCTTATCCCATTATTCTTTTCCCCATTTACTGTGGTCAATGCTCAAACCTGGAGTTGGACATCACGTGAAAACACCTGCGTATCTGGAGCATTTATTTTTTAGTGGTTTTAAGGATGGCTGTTTAAACCAGGTATCCTAGTATTATTAGTCTAATGGTGAACCACCACCCTGAAAATGAAGCAGCTGCAAATAATTCAGCTACCACATGATTTATACGCGTGTTGTTTTACTAGCCTTTTACCCCTACTTACTCCTGCTCTGGTTTGAATGGAAATGTCTTGCTGTTGTGACTATACTGACAGTGAACTATGCAACCCTGTGCTATGCAGACGTAACAGGACGTCACAGGTTCATTGTTAAACACACGTTGGTGCTACGACCTGGTTACAACTTCGGACTAGAATACAAAATATCGCACCTATTTACGTTACGTAAAATGTATCGTTAACGTTAACGCTACTATCGCAAGCTCACATTTTATTCGTTACGGGAGACAGTGTTGCTACTTGTCGGCCTTTGTTTGCAGAGTTAGCCGTCAGAAAGGTAACATTACTCAAGTAAACACACTACGAAGGATTTGAGGATTAATACGTAGCGTTAAAGTTACCGAAGTCAAATCTTCAGAGCTGTCAACGGTTGTGTCGTAAACCTGCGTCCTCGCGAGCCGGTTGTCTTCTTCTTCGCTGGTTTTCTTTACGACAGCTCCTGTTACCGTCGTCTGCAGTGGTATAAAGTTTAAGCTCTTTCAGTGTTCATTCCCCAGTTTATTTTCCTATAATACCTCCCAAAAAATTGTCAATTAATTTATTCCTCTCCTATTTCCAACCAAAATTATATTGCCGCTAGTTGTTATCCTGGTGATTCCGATTGCTTTAGTGTGCCTTTATACATCCAGGACAGCAGGCGGCAGTATGTTCAAAAAAGAAGCCATCAAAACGTAAATCTACCAAAGACGTTAATGCGCATGTGCGAAGGTTACTGCGCATGCTTTCAAGTGGAGCAAAATCAACCGAAAACAAACTTTTACCCGTAATAAGTCTCAAGAGAAGTAACCTTACATCGTTTAAGAAAAGGGGACGACCGTATGTCACTGACGTAATGGGTACTCCAGCTATTCGGATGTTTCGTGGGTTAGAGGGTCTGTTTTGTGTGTACAAACCTTCTGGTGTCCACTGGAAACTCGTTCGTGATAGCATTGAGACAAGTCTTCTTAAAGGTGAGGACAACATATCTTGAAATCGTATCAAACACTTGCAATTATATTTCTTTGTCTGCTGTGAGGCATGCTACCGTTAATGTGTAGATTAACATTTAACAAAAGACACTCAGGATGATCTGTAACCTTGGATTATGTATAAATCACTGTATCTCGACCTCTGCTTATGTTTTCTTGCAGGTTTAAATGATACACCGTGTCAGCCACTTCCTCAACGGGTCCGCTTCTTGACGCAACCAGTCAGTAAGACTGAAGCATCCAAGGGACTCACACTGACTGCCACCTCCGTGCAAGTACTGTCCAAGCATCCTCTGGGTATGTGTGTAGTTTCATCTCTTGGGTCACCTGCTTATTGTCCAAACACACACGTCTTCTCATCTAATGCTGTCGGCCCTCAAAATTTAAATAATTACATTACAAAAACAAAAGAAATGCACTCATACATAGAATTTAAACTGTTTAGTTTATTGACTCACTCAAGTAATGTGTTTTTTAGTAATACAAAATCATGACTTGGTTTATATTATCTTGTCTCGTGAGCCAACATCACTGTCATTTTTACAATGTTTTAGTAGCCAAACAACAAGAACACTCCCTCCTCCTAAATTGAGGACAACACTTTTGTTCAATTGTTAACAATACTGGTTGAACAAGGGGCCAAGTCAAATTAAAATTACAATATTGTTTATCAAGGACATTACTTGTTTGTTTTTTTGTTCTCACACATGTTGCACATTAGTTACTATTGTGAAACTGAAATGTAGTTTTTACTAATGCCACTAGCACTCTTGTTTATGTTTTGCCGCTAAATTATTTAGATTCATAAACTAACTGATGCCACGTTTTGTGCAGATTGACTGTATGAAAGTGAATAAAATGTGTTTCCTGTGTGTGTTTTAGTGACTGGACCTGAATTCCAGCATGTTAAAGTAGGAGTGGGACATCGCCTGGATGCTTTCTCTTCTGGTGTTCTGGGTACGATTTTACAGCTGATTGCAAGAGAAAACACTTTTTTTTTCAGACTATGTTGTATTTAATTTACAAAGTCTTTTAAAATATTCATATCATTTTGTATACCTTTTAGTTCTTGCTGTCGGGAATGGAAACAAAGCTTTAAATGATTTCTACAGAACACGAGTCACAAGGGTAATTTAACATGTTTGCTGGTTTTACATCAGATGCAATGAAAATACATTATACACATGTTTAATGCTGTTTGGATGTTACAGGATTACACTTTGGAGGGTGAATTTGGGACAGCAACAAATGATTTCTCTCACAAAGGCAAAGTTGTGGAAAGATCCACATACGGTATGATAGCTTACTTTTTTCCTGTATTTGTTTAGTTTCAACAATTGATTCTGTTCATAAAACACTGTTTTAGATCATCACAATTGAGATAAAGTATTGTTACTAAAGTAACATTTAGTTAGCTAACTACTGCTATTCAATCATATTTTGTCATAGTCATTTGCTCTGTTATATTGTTCCTGTAAATTCATTATTTTCTGTCGGTGTATATCTAGCATGTAAGTCGTTGCTACATTTACATCCTTCAAATGGAGGACACTTAATTTATTTATTGTTGGCTAAACACAGCTTAAGCTCACTTTATCAGTTAATGTTCCTTTTACTGTTTCTCACCCTTAAATGTTGTTGTGTTCAATAGGTCACATCACACAGGATAAGCTGGACAGAGTCTTGGCGATGTTAGAGGGAGCCAATCAGAAGGCTTTATTAATGTAACTAAATCTGATTATTTTTAACATTTCTATAAACATACACTTTATGAAATATTTTTTGCTCTTAAATTCCTTCATATTCAAGTGTTTTTTTCTGTGTGTGTTACTTTTAAATGAGAATCCAAGCACATACGATCAGTCCATAAAGTTATTTTAGCAGATTCACAGTAAGGTGCTTAATTATTATTTGTATACAGACAGATGACTAGATGTGTTTAATTTTTTGTATCCAGGTATTCCAACGTCGACATGCGCTCACAGGAAGCCTATGAGATGGCTGTGCACGGTTTACTGGGTCCAGACGGGAAATCACAACCTATTTTAACAGGCTTACGTTGCGTTCGATTTCAGCCCCCAAACTTCACTTTAGGTAAATCATTTTCAATTAAACACATTGGAAACCTTGCTTCAAAATTTAAAGTATGAAAATGATCAGGACTACTTACTAATTTTTTTCTTCCTTTCATTCTCTCTTCTTGCAGAGGTGCAGTGTTTAAATGAAACTCAAATATATTTGCGCAAAGTTGTGCATGAGATAGGACTCGAGCTGCGCAGCACAGCAGCCTGTAAAGGAGTGAGACGAACCAGAGACGGACCCTTCACTCTGCAGGATGCTTTAATCCGTCACCACTGGACCGCTTCGGATGTTGCACAGGCCGTCAGACAATATCACTCTCAAAAAAAAAATTTCACACACAGATCAAGAACCTAGCTTTTCAGCCATTAGAAGGGAATGCAGCAGTAGGTGCAGTTAAATAATTTGTTGCTGTGAGGAACAGTTAATACAATTCACAGAACAGCTCTACAGAGACTCTTAAGAGCCTGAACTTTAGTTGGAAACGAGACGTGAAAGAACATAGATCCTCATTATTTATTTTTTCAGTTTAAGATGCATCCATAAAGACACTTCCTGCATCTCATAAATGAATATTCCTTTATTATGCAGGTTCAGTGTTACAATGTTGTGCATGTAATATTAACCTAATCCTAAAATCACATTATGACTGTTTGTTTTTTATAAAATAAAAACATAATTTAACCAACATTTTCAAGAAATCTATTTCAGCATGCACCATGTCTTAACCCATTTCAAAGGTTTTCTAGTAACAATGCATTTTATATGTCTATAATTTCCCCATAACTTTTAGGTTGTTTCCTGGAAAGAACTTGAACTGAAATGTATGAATTTAGTAATTTCTTGGGGACCGGGATGATCAAGGAGCGCTTGAAGCAAGAGGGCACTTCACATAGCTCCAGTGATCGGTTAAAGATCAGCGTGAAGATGGGGGCCAGCTGGTCAGCACAGACTTTCAGGCAGGAGGGGATACGCCGTCTGTGCCCGGAGCCTTCCTGATCTTTTGTCTGTGGAAGAGCCGACTCACGTCCTCTTCGCAGATCCTCAGTGCCGCAGGGGGGATGGGTGGGAGAGGTGAGGTGAGGAGGAGGCAGAGATTGGAGGTGGTTGTTTGATGATGGGGTAGATGGGCAGGGTGAAAGTGGGCTTGTCAAACCTGCAATAGAACCCATTCAGGACGTTGGCCAGTTGTTGATTGTCCTCGGTGGGTAGGATGGTCTCTTGTAGTTGGTGAGTGCTTCCAGGCCTCTCCAAACTGACGAGGGGTCAGGCAACTAAGTTCTGCCGATGAAGGTTTTATTTTGGTTTTCTGGTAAGAATAAACTTGATGGACTTCACCACAGGACATTGTCTTTAATTATACGCGTCAGGAACAAACATCATGCGAGCAGCCAAGTAGTGCCTTAGGTTAAACAATGAGGGCAATACAAGGCATGATATGAGAACAATTTAATATGAGGCATTAAGTCACAGGCAGGCAAATACACAAACATAATACAACATAATTTAAATGTATGTTTAAAGCCTGGTGGTAT
The DNA here is from genome assembly GCF_023055335.1 of Clinocottus analis. Classification (NCBI taxonomy): domain Eukaryota; kingdom Metazoa; phylum Chordata; class Actinopteri; order Perciformes; family Cottidae; genus Clinocottus; species Clinocottus analis. The sequence continues at coordinate 14,523,360 of NW_027176042.1, forward strand.
TTTACTACCACTGTCTAATTATAGATGTGTGAAATGTATTTTTGATAATCTGGCAGCTCTGTGACAACTGCAATGATATCAACGCTACTTATTTAGAACAAGTAGAAAACAAATCAAAAGAAACTTCATGTAATTATTGTGTTATATTACATATAATGTATTTTTTAAGAAATACTCAATGAGGTAACACATTTTGTAATTTCCATTTTGTAATTTCACTGTTTAAGGTACAAACATACTTTAGTGGCTAAAATACCCGATGGCTATTAGTTACTGTTTCTTAATTAATTAATTTGTTTAACCACTCTTGGACGGAAAAAACAACGAGTCTACGCGTGTATGCATTTCAACAACGGTAGAAAAACAGTGTTTCGCTCCGTTCTTTACTGAATTCTTGTCACAAAGTAAAAAAGGTCCGACAGTGTACAATACGTGAGCTCAGACGTCACAATTTATCTATGAATATTCTAATTAATGCATGTGCAAAACATATTCTAACTTAAAAGCAAAATAAAATACAATTATGCAATCACTATAATATGAATCTAAATAATATAATATAAACATCTGAGTCTAAATTACTGTTAAAATTATAATATGGAAATTGGCACTAACACATACTTCATACACATGTTGCGAAAGAAACATTTTGAATTTCCATAAAGAAAAGAAATTGTTTGAACCCCCATGATATTCTCTTTGTTGAAACTTATTTTTCAAACATAAGGAGAGAAAGTGCTGAAAGTTAAGTTTCTCAGTGTGAATCTTTAAAGGCAACTACCTCAGTCTGAACAATCAGTCTAACAAGATAAAACACAAATTATTTTAAAAAAAATATCATTATTCATTCTGTAATAACTATTTGCTGGATCATTGAACACAATGTTCATTGACCAGCCGCTAAAGAGAGACCACCAAGCCATAGTATAGTAAACATATCAGAACATATCAAGCTCATCTGTAAATGTTCCATTTAATATATTGTATGGCACTACAGTATCTTACACTTAAATTCTTCAACAATATACTGTAAATATTTTGTTATCCAAGTACCCTCTGACCAGTGTAAACCATTTTTTTGGGAAAAACAAGATAATGGATAAAATAGCAATAATAATATAAATTGTTCAAGAATATATATATATATATATATATATATATATATATATATATATATATATATATATATATATATATATATATATATATGATTGTACATGATTGTGAAAAAGTAATTGTGAAAAATAAATGTAACTTGCATACATTAACCCAATGTGTAATATAGTTGATTATAAGATGTTTGGCGTTCCAGTTTTAGTTGGGATGTACATATAAACTCTCTGCCAGAGCACGATGTTCACTGCTTGCAGGATTTCTCCACTTCAGTAAGTTTTCATCTTGTTCAGCAACATCTCGATGTTTTTGGTTGGTGCTCTTTGTGCAACACCGTGGTCTCATCTCTTGCGTCAACCTTTTGACTCAACATCCTGGCAATAACACAATCACAACACAATCAGTTGCACGGATAGACAAGGAACGTTACGGCACAAATGATAATAAAGAACATATTCAAGTCATCCAGGTGTGATACATGGCACAAGACAAAGGAACCATCATGCATTACCTGGCCACAGTTTCCAAACACTGAATCACATTTTCCCCTGTGGCAGCGCTGCACTCCATGAATTCAAAGTTGTTTTCCTGTGGAAGTAAAACTTCTGTCTTTAGTGTGACTGTTTGATCAGAACTAATTAGTTACATTCTGAACTAAGCGTGAGCAAGGAAGTAGTATCACAGACCCATACCTTTGCAAGGTTCTCCGCTTCCTGAGTTTGAACCTGCTGCTCTACTCGATCACTCTTATTGCCAACAAGTAAAATGGTCACACTTTCTGCAGCCCCCTCCTGTAAAGTTGTTTGGATATCAATTCAAACATCTCTCAACAGACAAATCTGACTGTAGTCTGGCTTACATGTTTCCGACAATTAAGTCTCATGTGCTATTGACCCTAATCAAGCTTTAATGTAGTTTGTTCTCAAATAAACACTGAAAATGTTATGCACCACACATATCAATATATGCATTGTATGATTGATGAATATTACAAATTACATTTGTTGTTGTTTAGACTATATTCAGAAGAAGATTTTTAATTTAATGGAATATAAAAGCATAACTATTTAAATAAAGGCTTGGTATTAAATTTAAATACCTCCATGTGTCTCTGGCTGTAACAACAAATACCTGGTCAGACATTTTTACTTATCCTTTGATCAGACATTTCCAATTTCTTTTGAAATAGCATTTCATGTATGACTGCTTAGCGTTACGGCATATCATTCTGGTTTGTTTGAGAACTTTGGATTGTGGAAAAACATTTTTCTATTCCTGAATATGAATTATACAAAAAAAGTATTGCATTGGTTCTAAAAATAATAATGCACGAATGCAACTTTACAGTTTGTCTGGCCATGAATAATACATGTAGTTTTAACATCTGTTACAAAAGAAAACATTACAAACAACACCAGTGACAACATACCTGAATACAGCTTGCCCAGTAGCTGACTGCAGAAAAACTCTGTGAGGAAGTGACGTCATACATCAAGAGAAATGCGTCAGCTTTGTGGAAAATCTGTCTTGTGAGGCTATGAAACCTTTGAAGGATAAGAAAGAATAATATCTGATTACAGGCTGCCAACTGATTTCACCATTTATTTTAATTGGGAAAGGCGAGTGAGGAACACAGAGCAGAAACAGCTCAAAGGTGTTTAGTTGTGTGCCTCTAACAGCCTAATGAGAGAGGCGAGTTCAGTTTGCAGAGAAGCTTTTTTTCACAAGAAGCATTCTGAACATTTTTCCTGGAGGCACACAGTTGCGTAATGGCCTCCACAATGCAACACACTCCCTCTCAATGTTGAGTAAATCTCACTCTCTTTACAGCCGTGTTATTACATAAGTCCACAAGGGTGTCCAACTTTTTATGTCTTTTTATGAGATTTCCTTTTATTTGTATTTCTAGACTAACATCTGTATGTGTACATCTCGATGCTGACATTTAGGAGGCTCTCTGTGGACTCTATCAGGACATTAGTGAACATCTGCATTCCCCAACAGTAACCATCTGTTGATTCCAGCATACACAACATTGCTGAGGTGTGGCAAAACCAGTTCTGAAACCGGTTAGAAATTGGCCTGAGGGAAACTTTTCAAATGTTTGGAGCTGTGACTGCTCAGCTCACTGCTGAGTACTCAGGATGCTGCCTCCAGATTTGGGTGACAATAAGAAAACCCGTATCAGGCCACCAGAAAAGCAAAGTGCTTTTATACAAACACTAAAAAAGTGACAACACCACTCATCATCAAGTGCTTCATCACGCTAGTCATGAGACACATGAAACCAGCGAATTCATCATTTCTTCTTTAAAGGCAGCTTGACCAACTTGAATCTACATCAACAGGGGCATATTGAGGCACCCGAACCACCAACATAGTTAATACTAATGCTGGGTGCCGTTTGAATTATTCTTATTTATTACGAAAAATGTATTCTCTACTTTCACTAATAGTTTATGTTTGAGTACAACAGCAAAAAGTGCTACAAGTGCCCAATAAATGCACTGTAAAACATGATACTCACCTTTCTTGACCTGCTGTATCCCACAACTTCAGCACTACAGGTTTTCCTTCCACTACCACGGTCCACATGCAGGAATCAAGTCCTACAAAAAGCCTTTATGTAACATTATTCTGTATGTTTACACACATTTGTAGGAATATGATGATCAGGAGCTTACCAATAGAGGCAGGTATATCTAATGAAAACTTTCCACTTTGAGCTCTTTTCATGAAGGAGGTTTTGCCCACACTGCTATCTCCAACCATCATCACATTGTAAGCGTTTGATCTCAGATCTGCTCGACTTGCTGCAAACAAGAGCATTTTATGGTCACACATTATATTTCTCTCTCTCTATTTAAACTTCCCTCTCTCATTATATCGAACTGCTGTGTGTGAATATGAATGTTCTGTTTACCCAAAGACAATTTCTGTTGATGCTCAGCATAATGGTGTTGAACTGGAGTCACTGATTCAGGTGTCTTCTCACTGTTGAACAGACAACCAAGCATACTTTAAACTAAACACAGCACATACAGTGGCACAAAAAAGAAAATTCAGGCAAGTTTTTAGTCGTCTGACTTCTGTATCCCCGACCAAGCCATACGTTTATATATTTGAATTTTAAAAAAAAGACAAAAACCACATGAATGTAAAAATATTTGAGGTTTTTTTTTTCAACTTACACAAGTAATTATGGTAAATTAATATTAATTTCATCCTAATTTATAAAAAAAACATAAAGCATAATACAAGATTTTCAGACAAAAAACTCCCCCAGAAAAAGCAAACTTTCTTAATTTAAATGCCCGCAAACACGCATCTCTCTCTACATGCCTACAACTGAGCATACAATAAGTTACTTAAAACAAATTTTTAAAAACACCGTCCGACATTTGTCTGTCTGTTAAAAATTTAACTGATCGAGGGAATTATGAATATTTTCATTTCCATCAGGCATATCACTTTCATCTCTCTTCTTTCTTACTCAGACCAGCAGTGATCTCACTCAGATGTGCTAATCAGCTGTTATGAGACTTGATTTCCAAACTAAAATTGATCAAATAAATTATGCTATAGTAATTTTACCGACATTTGGCCCATGTTGATATGAATAAAGCATCATCTCTGACAGCTGGCTAGCTGGACAAGGCTTGTTGTTTCTCAATGTCAGACTTACCTCGCAGGCCTCGGGTGCTCTCCTTCCTTTGAAGTGCTGAGTTTGGAGAATGGCTTCTTGTAACTTTCATCAACCTGAACAGACAAACACATCTCAAACACGAGGTGACAGGAGGGGAGATTTTACTTAGATTGGCATATTTCCCCTTCAATTCATGACATTTAGATTATCCGCTTATTGTTTTCCCATTTGTTTTCCAAATGATAAAATGTTAAATATGACATTTAATAGAACATATAAGTAACTAGGCTTGTATTGTAATATATAAAAAGGGTGTTTAAATAAAAAAAGTGCATTACTAGTAAAACATTTGCCTGTGAAGTGAACAAATAAAAGCTTAAACAAACACCACCACATCAAGATAAAGCGGCAAAATGCATGTTCATGTTCTCCTTTTCAGCATGTGAAACTTGGTGTCACAAAACATGTTCCTCATTTCGGTTCATATGGTCATTTTGTTGTTCTTGCAACAAGAATATTTATTTATTAAATAGAAAGCACAGCACAACATTCCCTTACTGTGCATATATATATATATATATATATATATATATATATATATATATATATATATATATATATATATATATATATATATAATGATCATTCACTTCAGGGCAAAGGCTCAGAATTAGCTGTTCATCAGTTTCAGTAAAATGTGAAACAATCATAATGTAAGAAGAAGTACTCTTTGCTGCTTACCTTTGGTATTTTGTCCAGGCCCAAACGTTCTTCTTTCATCTCTTCAGTCTTGATGGCGCTTTCTTCTCCGATACTTCTGACATCGCTCTCATTTGGTGTATCTGTTATTCTGTCCCTTACTGCAGTTTGGTTTTCATAGTTTTGGTGTCCATGTGACTTCCGGTGAGATCCCATTTTTCTCCTTCTTCCACCAGAGGCTGATTCTGATATTAAATCATGTTTGGGAGAAGTGGATGGCATCACAGGGAGATCACTGGGAGTCAATTGATGCTCTGTTTCTAATAGTTGCATTTCTTCAAATGTTTGGTGAGACAGAGGTTTGTGAACCTCACCACTGTGGCTGTAATCTATTGTTTCAGAGCCAGCGTCTTTGTGTTTTCCATCAAGTTGTAGCTCATCTTTTATGATCCTTGGGAAACTTTCAGTCGTTACATCTCCAACATTAGTTGCAGTCTCTGTTGCTTCATCACTCACGTCCTGCGTTTGATGCAAGTCTTCTTGTTTGGTTCCTGATCGGAGACTCCTGCGGGTGGAGCCCATCTTTCTTCTCCTGCTGCTTGTATCTAAATATGAACTTGCATTTTTCATCTGTGGATTTTTTTGGTGAGCTCCTTCATTTGCGTCGTTCGACTCAGCAGTAATATGTTCTTCTCCAGCTCCTCCTTTGTCCACAGATTTCACTATTTCCAAATCGGCCAAAAGAAGAGCTTCTGTTGATTTCAAAGCTTGGTCCTGTATTATGTTTACACTCTCTGGCCTTACCTCGTCATTTTGGCTACTCAGTGTGGTCTCACCTAAAGACACAAACCCTGAGATACCAGTGTTTGTGTTTCTTCCAGCGAACACAGAGCTGATATGCACCTCATCTATCTGTGATGGCTCCACATCTGCTTCATGAACAAACTTAACGGGATCAACAACATCTTCATTGTGGGAGCCAGATTGCTCAGGAGGGAGAGCCTTTGAATAATCTTTGTCTGACATCATGTTGCTCTGCAGATCAGAGCTTTGTAGCTGTTGCTTCATGCCATCCGCAGTGCTGGTTTCATTGGTTTCTTTACACACAAGACTCAGTGACGGTTTTGCATTTTCATTCTGCGTTACTTCCGCAGTTGCAATCATTGTTAACTCCTCCACTACTTCCATCTTGTCAAGATTTCTCATGTCAACTTCTTCGTTGTCACTTTTTTTATTTTCTACTCTCTCTTCCTCTGGTTTACGATTGAGTTGAGTACGGCGAGTAGAGCCCATCTTTCTCCTCTTCTGTTTGGATCTTCCTGGCAAATCACTGTCATTTAAATTATTTTTTTCTTGTATCCCTTGTTGGCTGGAAATTCCACTTTCCTCAGACACATCTACAGCTGGCTCTGCTCGGAGGTTTTCATTGAGGCCAATATCAACTGTAGCGTCAATTTTGTTGTGTGGAGCAGAAAACATCTCCTTTGAAACATTTATTTCTTGGGCTTCGTTTTCTTTCTTTGTAGGATCTTGAAATTGTGCTCCATCTTCATCCTGTTCATAATCATGTGCATACATTGTACCCTCCACTCCTGTTTGACAGTCTTTAATTGTGACATTTCCAACAGTTTCTGATGTGTCATTTGTCTGTTGTAAAATAGTCGTTTTGTCAACATTTGAAGCTTCTGTGTTTTGGACCTGAAATGCTTCATCTGAAGTGTTTGACCTGGCGGTGACGTCGTCCTGATATGAGCTACTCTGTATGTCTGAATCCTCTTTCCAAACTAAGACTTCTGGGGATTGAATCAAGTCCATTTTAACTGTGTCACGTCCTGTAAGCTGACCTAAATTCTCAATCTCTTTTATGAGGTGGTCTTCCTCCTCAGTGACTTCCTTTATTGTCTCGACAGAGTCATCTTTGCTTGAGCTGAAAGTAATATCTGTTCTCCCAATTGTGTTGTTGCCCATCACATTTTGTAATATATTTGTGTCATCCTCTGACATAATTTCTGTGTCTTCTTTGTTATTTACACTTGATGTATTTGATCTCATTTCCCTAGCGGATTTGGAGTCTAGGTCGGTCTGCTCTTTTGTTTCTTCCTGCGTCATTGTCTTCATTACTAATGCCATTTCTGTAGCGTCTTTGACATGCAGGTGTCCATTTCTTTGGCTTGACCCCAATTTAGTCATGTTCCCTGTTGAGTTGAAGCCTGTAATATTCTGAGAATTGTCCAGAGGTTGGGAATCCAAAGGAGCAATCCTTTCTAAAGGCAATCTTTGTAAATTGGATTCAGTGTCCTTAATCAATGTGTTATCCATTTGATGCCTTTCTTGCATTTGTGTTGGCTTGATCTCCTCTTGATGCACTTTGTGTACAGCTTCCTGTGAATGCCAAGTTCCTCTAACTTGAGATAAGTCGACATGCTCTGCTTGTTCCTCATTTGTAGGCAACTTCTCTTCTGATGATGAAAAGTCTGCTTGCTCAACATCACATTCAATTTCATTACGTTCCTTCATTACGCTTTTTTCTGTGTTTATCTCCAGTGTGAAAGAAAAATCTTCTGATTTTACGTGTGACTCAGTCACCAAATAGTTGCCCTGTACATTTTCATCTTGCCTGAATCCATGTGTGTCCTCGTTTCTTTCCTCATTTTCTGTTTGAGAACATACATTGGGAAATTCTTCATCTGGCATCTCCCTGAAATTTGATAGTTTGATCTTCTGTTGACCTACTGTTGACTCTAAACCTGAACTATTGAGATTGGCAACGCCAACAAGTGTGACATCTTGTGCATTTTTTTTTAACTTGATTAGTAACATCTTCGGTCTTAGCGGTGTCCAATTTGTCTGTTTCTTCTAGCGTGGCCTCCACTGATTTATCAGACACCTCCGCTTTAAAGTCATTCTCTCTTTCATTATAATCTTCTTGAAGATTTTTACTTTTAGGAATTAAACTGTCCAGGGCAGCCTCTGGATAGTGTTTCAGAGTGGGGCTCTGGACCTCAGAAGAATAACCAGACGTAATGGCTGAATACAAAGAGCTGTCATGTGTCACGGGCATGATATCATTCTCACGCTCTTGACTTAATTCTTCATGACTTGTTCTCTCTGTTGGCAATGACATTTGTACTGTGGCAAAGGCTTCATTACCTCTGGTGCTTTCTGCATCTTCTTCTTTGTGTCCATGGTCTAATTCAGCAACAGAGTCTTTGACATGCTGTCTTCCTTTGTTTCTGCGGCTAGATCCCAGTTTTCTTCTGCTACCAGTGGAGTTGAAGCTGTTGTTGTTTTGCTGTGGTTGGGAGTCAAAAGGAGCATTTATTTCTGATTGCCGGTCTTGTAAACAAGGTGCACTCTCCTCCGTTTCAGAGAGGAGTCCTTCCTGTTTCTGCTGACCTGTTTGTTCAGCACTGGGTTTTGTCTCCCTCTCTACTCTGCCTTCCATCTCAAATACCTGACTCAATGCAGTGTCAACTCTCTCTGTGACGCTGATTTGTGGTTCCTTGCTTTCAAAACATACATTGGGAACTTCTTCATCTGGCATCTCCCTCAAATGGGATTGTTTAATCGTCTGTTGATCATCTGTTGTACTTGATTGTAAACCCGAAATATTGAGATTGGCGATGCCAACAAGTGTGCCACCTTGAGCATTTTCTTTAACTTGATCAGTAACTTCTTCAGTCTGAGCAGTGTCAAATTTGTCCGTTTCTTCCAGCAAACTTTCCATTGATTTTTTCTGCACTGCAGTCTCTACTACTAATGTCATATCTGTTGTTTCATTATCACCAATATTTCCAACAACATCCTCTGCAGGTTCATGGTCTGATTCAGCCACAGAGTCTTTGACATGCTGTCTATCTGTCACACTTTCAGATGAGTAATCGAGTGGAGACATTTCTTGATTTTCTGTTGGCTCAACATCCTGTTCATGCGGTTTGTTTACAGAAACCTCAGAATGATAATCACCTTTGACCTTAGGTAAGTTGAAGATCTTATTTTGTCCCTCATTTGCATGCAACTCTTCTTTTGGTGTTGAACATACGTCTTGTTCAATGCTGCATTCGGGTTCTGTGTGCTCTCTGCTGAGTTTTTCTGTGGTTATCTCAGGTGTGATAGAAGACTCTACATCCTGACTCACAACATATTTGCTTTGTATATTTCCATCCTGCCTGAACCAGTTTGTGTACTCGTCATTGTCCTTGTTTTCTTTTTTTGTTAAAGAACACACTTTGGGAACTTCTTCATCTGGCATCTCCCCGAAATTTGATTGTTCAATTGTTTGTCGATAGTCTGTTGAACGTGATTCTAAACCTGAACTATTGAGATTGGCGATGCCAACAAGTGTGCCATCTTGAGCATTTTCTTGAACTTGATCACTAACTTCTTCAGTCTGAGCAGTGTCAAATTTGTCCGTTTCTTTCAGCAAGCTTTCCATTGATTTTTCAGGCATTGCGGTCTCTACTATTACTGTCATTTCTGTTGTTTCAAGAGTTTCATTATCACTGATATTTCCAACAACATCCTCTGTAGGTTCATGGTCTGATTCAGCAACAGAGTCTTTGACATGCTGTCTTCCTTTGATCCTACGGCTGGATCCCAGTTTTCTTCTGTTTCCAATGGAGTTGAAGCTGGTGTTGTTTTGCTGAGGTTGGGAATCAAAAGGAGCATTTATTTCTGATTGCAAGGTTTGTAAAGAAGGTGCACTTTCCTCCGTTTCAGAGAGGAGTCCTTCATGTTCCTGTTGACCTGTTTGTTCAGCATTGGGTTTTGTCTCACCCTCTACGCTGCCTTCCATCTCAAATACCTGACTCAATGCAGTGTCAACTCTGTCTATGTCGCTGATTTGTGGTTCCTTGCTATCATAAACATGGTAATCCTCATTTCTCCACTCTAAAGCCTCAGCATTTACATCCTGTATGCTGTCGGAAATCGCAATGTCCTGATTCGTGGGAGAATCACAAATATTTTTCACAATCAACCCAAATTGGTTTGTTTCACAAACTTCAGTTTGGTTGATCAAGTTTCCAGATATTTCAGGCAACTCCTCTTTTGGTGAGGAAATTGTTCCTTGCTGAACACTGCATTCCATTTTAGTATTTTCTGTGGTTTCATCTGGTGTGGTAGGAAAGAACATTTCTGTGTCGTAATCTCTTTCCTTGCCTTCATTTTCTGTTACAAAACAAACATTGGGAAGTTTTTCCTTGTAATTTGATTGGTCAATCAGCTGCTGATCAACTATTGGACAGGAAAGAACACTTAAACTAGTTAACGCAGAGATGCCAACAAGATGTGCACTTTCTTTGACTTCCTCATTGTAAAGATCAGTTATGTCAATTCCTTCCTGCATGGTTTTCACAAATTTCAAAGACTCAGATATAACTTTAGAGTCTGTCTCATTTTCTTCTCGGTCTGCATGCAGATTTTCACTGTTGGAACTGAAACTCTCCAGGTCAGCCTCTGAACAGTTTGTTGTAGTCACATTCTGAGCCTCAGAAGAATAATTAGGTGAAATGTCTGCCTGCTTCTCCGGTTGTATTGCAAGTCGACTGGTCGTGCGATCTACTTCCTCTCTAGGTTCATGGTATGATTCAGTCACCGAGTCCTTCACATGCTGTTCTTTATTTCGTCGACGAGACCCCAATTTCCTTCTGTTCCCCAAGAGTTCAGGTGAAGTTGGATGATATGTTTCAGAATGTGAATTGTCAAAATTAGCCAACAGATTCAATGAGTCAGTATTTTCTTCTGGTACGTGGAGTTCAGCAACAAAGGTAGTGCCAGTTCCATGAGAGTCATCAGTCTTAGACATTTCATTTTGGTTCCCTGCCCGGCGACGTGAACCAAGCCTTTTTTTCTTAGCACTTTGAGCAGACATTTCTTCTTATCTTCACTCTTAAAGCCTAAGAGTCAGTCATGCAATGTGTTAGCATAGCAAGTTTATATCCATTACCCATCAAATGACCAACTGAGATTTAACTATACAATACAGTAAACAGTCATTTCTGCCCATTAACATATAGAATAATTTTGTCTCTGGCACACACACATTAAAATGCATTTAAACTTTTGTCTAGTAATGCAATTAGAAATATGTACATGGTTGAAGGAACACACCCTTTTGACATTTCAAGCTATGCACTTACCACCCAAACAGGTCGTCTCCCGTCAAGAGCGGATTCACAATGTCAAGTCGTGTTGAACAGCAAATATATTTCACACAAGGGGTGGAAGTGCTCCTTTACGGCAACCATGACCGAGAACTTCCTGTGTGGTTACACTTGCACGCTTTATCAGGCAACGGCAATAACATGCAGTACTTCCTGAACTGAATAAAGCTTTCAGATCCATATTCACATTTCAAAATGGATATTGATTAGATCTTTTTTCCTCCATAGAATTCATTTTTATAGTTAAATATGGTATAGTAGTTCAAAAGGTAATGCTTAGGTCTGTGTCCTGTTGTCCATAATGCCCTTTTTAAGTCAAATTCCATGCATAAAAATGAGTATAATCTTAACACAACGAAGCAAGATAGTCACCTTGGAAAACCTTTTATTGAACAAGTTGTTTTATCTGCAGCACAATTTGTCAGCTCAGAGACAAGCAAAGATGAGTAAATTATTCTTTTTTTTCCTCAAAAAAAGTGACAGGTACAACACAGATTTACAGATGTTTTTGGCTTAAAGGACAGCCTGCAAATAACAGTGCCAGCATTTAACATCTGTTGTCTGCCTGATTTCTATCACGGGTATAAAGTATGCTCCTCCTGGTGCATTTCACATGACCCCATTGCCGGTAATTATGGAGTCAACCAAGAATTTAAAAAAGCAAATTAAAACATTACATGAACTTTTAATTCAACAGTTTAAAAAAAACAGGATAATAATGTAAAACTAAATAAATCAGTATTCCATTTCAAAACATGCAGGGTAAGATAGAATTTGCTTGAGGAGAAAAAGACTAGTCCTTTGTTGTTAAATCAACAGATGCAAATACACAATATGCAACTTGACCAACCCAGAAGAAAAGAAAAACATGACTATAAAAGTTAGTATTTTCCCCCAACCATAGCAAGATCTGCGGATGAATGATCGTTTGCGGTCCTCATTTTCGGTCATTTGACCGAGAACGACTGTAAAACAAACAAACAAACAAGTCAATAAGTGCAAAATAACTGATGACAAAAATACTCCTGCCTTCTTGGAGTACAGTATGACAATGACCAATATTACTTAAACTTGCCTCCTTGACCGAGAGATAGATCTTGGGCACTTCTTGTCTCTGGAGATAGATCGCTGTCTCCCTCTGTCTCTTGAAAGAGACCTGGTGAACCACACCAAAAAACAAGTCACATGAATTTTACAATTATTTATAGACAAACAGTACCAATAGAAACAGTTTACAAGCTTACCTGCTGCGACTGCGGCTCCTCCTCCTATAGTGCACGTAAAGTAAAAAAAACGAAGCAAAAAAAAATAAATTAGGAAAGATTTCTTTGCCACTTAAAGAAACCTTTGGTATTCTTGATCCTTAGACATGGAAACCTGGTTACACGTCTGTTAACAGAAGGACCATTCGCATCCATGAACTGCATCAAGATCAATTCATTTAAAAAGGAAACTTTGTCCAATTGTGGAGCCAGATTTCAGAATATAGAACAAAATCAGGGGTCGACATTAAGAGTTCCTTTGGAATACAACTACATTACAAGTTAAATTATAATACATGGGCAGAACAAGTAAGATCATCAGTCTGCTTTAAGGCTGCTATAAAATTACATTTCAACAACCCTGATCGGAAAGACTTTGATTGCACTTACCATTAGTTCAAAGAAACTTAAATGCAAGACTTATTGTGAACCACTGAATTGTCACTTTAAGATCAAAATCACAAGTAAACTACATGTCTTGAATCCAATGATAGCTGCAAAACAACTTTAAAAAGTGACATTTTAAATGCGTTTAATTAAGCACTAGGTGAGAAGACATTAAAGCTTCTTTTTTTTTAAAAAGCTCACTTTAGTCCAATAGTTATCGCTCAAGGTTGCTTAATGTCGAACCATGAAAATTCACTCTGTGGCCCAATTGGGTGGTGAACATCAGATAAATGTAGTTCATTTTTGCAAATGAAAATAGAAGACTGTCGGCAAAGTTCCTTGACCACAACTTTGATCTGTAGATTTGTGCAGCTCTGCACTTGCTCTGAAATACTTAACTGCTGAGCGAAAACCCTTGAAAAGCTAGATTAAGCATAAAAACTACAAAGAGCAGGATAAAAGCAACTTACTATTTGGGGGGATTTGGACAAGATAGATATGACGCAAGGAAGCCAGACTGATGGTGAGGGAAGTCGAATTGCAGAGAGGATTTGCCACATGATGCAAATGTTGGCGATATGAAGTTGCTTGGTGGCTGGTTGGAAGGGGTAGTTGTAGATATTCCCTGCCTTTTTGGGGGGATGGATGAGTAGGGATGTAAGCCATGGGCTGTTCCCGTTGATACAGTAGTTGTGTGGAGAATTGAGCGAGTAAAGACGCCGATTGGTTGATAATGTGAAGTGGGCCGCTGTTGATTGGATTAAGGTTGAAGGAAGAGGAGGAGGACGTTGCGAACTGCATGCTCAGGAACCAAACGGTTGGTGGAACCTGACGACTGGCGGTGCGCCGTGGTCATTTGACAACACCAGCCAAGCTGATTGGGGCTCCCTGGTCAGCAGTCACATGATGCTGAAAGAAGACTAGTTGACTGACTCAGATGGTGAGAAGCGTGGTGGTGACTCTGCAACGGGGTTCAGTTTTATTAATAGATGGCAACTGAACTCAGAAAACAAAATGTACACCTGCAGAATGTAATTCTAGAAATTACCTCTAAAAATGTTGGATGGATTATGAAGTGCAAACTGTGCATCTTAAGATGTCCCCGTAAAGCAATATCACTCTAGTCGAGTGTGGTCTTTTTACAGACACTTTTACAGTGATCATACATAGCAAAGTGCTGACATAAGCTGTCAAATTAAGCTTTTTTTTACACCTTGGAAACAATGAAACTATGAAGAAAGTTTTTTTTCTTTTTAAGTGTCACTGGTTATTGTAGATTTAGATTCTTAAAAACACAAAAGTGAGTGACAACACATCAAATTCTGAAGCAGCCGGAATTACAGAAAATTGATTAACTCATTTTATGTATGTCAATAATTTTGATTTAAAGCACTTAAGAGTGACAATTAAATTTAGACCATAGCTATCAGAAACTTCCGTCTACTTCTTTTTGGCTTAAAAAAGGTCAACTAAGCTTTAATAGGTTTGAGATTTAAAGCTAGTAGAGAATGTGGAAGGTTGTCAGATTTAAAACAGCTTTGCCAAACTAATATTTTGATGGATTAACAAAATAATGCTTACAGTGTGTGAGGACTATAAAAATACTTTGTAATTTGTGCTGAAAATATATTTTTTTAAAGTGCAAACAAGACTGTAAATAAAAACAATAAAACTAGTTAAGTGGGAAACACATACCTGCGCCGGACAGGAGGACTACGTCGCCGTATATCGTCGCGAGGCCGTCTACTACCTCCTCCCCCCCAGGATGGAGGATGACCACGGCTCCTTGAGCGCTTTTCCCCATTGGATAGCTCGACACGCACCCGACAGCCACACATGTGTCTAAACAAAAGTAATCACATGAGTGGGAAAGTGCAAATCATGCACTACAAAAAGAACACATACTAGAAAATGTGCAAACAGTTACCTTCCATCCAGTTCTTTCACAGCATCGTTTGCATCTCTGGGATCTTCAAACTCTACAAAAGCGAAGCCTGGGGGATTCCTGGCAACCCAAACACTTCTTAAAGGACCATAGTACCCAAAAGCGCTTTCCAACTCAGTCTTGTTTCCATTGTTTCCTAGATTTCCAACATAAACCTTGCAGTCAAGGGGGAATTGGTCACCTTGACCTAAAAGAAAAAGGAAAATATAAACAGAGGGATAAGTTGAATGTTGCTTGCGCATCACAAAAACTTACGCCGAACATTAATTTCACACAAACATTTACTTTATTTAACTAGTTTATACGAATTACATCTTGTTTCTCACAATTTAGTTTGTCTCTTCAACTAGGAAGTAACAATATGAAAAGGGGATTTGAATTTAGATGTCGTGAACATTTGTTTCATTATTTTAATCTGCATATTTGGGGGGTCTTTGCCTACCTTTGGAATTGAAACATACATCACCAAAGATTGTATTTGTAAAGTTGATCCTAATTTAGAAGGTGTATACTAATACACCCACACCGAGCTGCTTGTGCTTGAGGTACTCCTCAAAGACTAGTGATGTGGCAAAAGAAGTAATGTAATTGTTTGGAAACGATGCAGTGGTAGTGTTCAGTTCATTGAGACATTATAGTTAATATTGAAGTTAACACCAAAATGTTGTATTGGGGGGCTGGCTATTTTGACCATGTATACATCAGTGGCTGACAAATGATCAATTCTTAAGACCATTACCCACCCTGGCCACTATCCGCTAACACTGCTGTAATTATAATGCACCAGATACTGTGGATTCCAGCTGTAGTGCAGGGTCTTATTTTAAACAAACATGGCATATACACTTACTAGATTGGATCAAGAAATATTCAGTGGCTTATCACCTCAGCTAAATACATTTCCTGAGGGAAACACCATGTAGTGATTTGAGCCTGACCAAATATTAATGTTAATAACTCGTAACTTACTCATTTCACCAGATTAAAATATCTTCTTATTCGAGTCCTGCAATCAGATTTGTCTGAAAGGAAAGACAAATCAGAAATTAGCGGCACATACCTGACACCTGTGTAAAATACATGTCAACAAATCAATTGAAGTATAATCTCAGTCTTCAAGTTTCGCTCGCGTCCTACAGCGTTAGCTCGCTCGGCAGCGCGTTAAAAAAAAGCGGTTTCTTCAAAAACATTTGTTTGACATGCCATTGAAATGAAACCGAACCATTAAATAGTGCAAACCGCCTCATTAATTCGACGATCAAAAATACATTGAGACTACATAGTTGGTAGTATGTTTCGAGATAAAAGCTTACGTTGACAGCACATTACCAAGCTAACGCTAGCTAGCCAACCAGAAGCATTTGCATTTCGTTAGCTCGTGCGTCACAACGTTTTAGGAAACTCAGACGATAGTTTAATGATCTTGGTTAGTTTATAACGCAGATTCGCACGATGGACAAATCTCAACACGAGCAAGAATCCGATACGTTCGTGACCATCTTAGTTAACGCGAACAGTTACAAAATATCTAGTTGGATCGCCAGGACTCCCAACCCCCGCGGACCTTTACGCTAGCTTTGTTAGCAGCATGTATTAGCATTAGCACAGTCTGCACAACCGCGACCACGGTAAAAACAAATAAACTAGACGTCTGAATCCACGATCCGACCTTACGTGAAAAACGTTGAGTTAATTAAGCAGATCGATATATTCAAGACATGTAGCTTACCCTTTTTTGCATATGCAGTTCGAAAAAATGCTAGCAGCCGACAACACGCCGTCCGGTTCAACTGCTAGCTTAACTCATTGTCCATAGACACCACCCATACGTAGATATAACCGGCACGCTACATCCGGTTTGCGAGAGAATGAGAAACTGAAGTGGAAATGAAAATATTACAAATAAGTTTAGAAATATTACAGTTATAGGAATACTACCTATTAAATGTAGCTTAAATATATAGGCAACATGGGCACTAGTGGGGGCCAGTAAGAGGATATCAGATAATTTAAGAGCGATGATGTGACAGAAAGTAAAATACAGATGTTTTATGACTCAGGATAAAACAGGATCCGCAAGAAATTGCTAAGACTTTATATATTGTTGACTAATTCAATATACATATTGAAATACATAACGTGTGCTTGCGTGGCTTCGGAAAACGAGGAAGTGGAAAAGTGAGCCGAGGAACCAACATAACACATTAGTATATTCAGAGTTGGTCACAGCTACAATAATATTAACTTGAATAGTAAACTATTTGTAAGAGGGAAACATCGTACTAGTCATTATAATCAGTAAAAACGAGACAATCATGCACGTCATAATTTAATGCAGGAAGTATAGATATGATATGGGGACTATAATTGCAGTGATGCAGGAGCTAGTACGAGGAGAGGGATTACATATGTGATTAAACGTGTTTCACCGTAGAGAGACGATGGAGGGAAGTCTAATGTTTTAGAAAGCAACTATTTGATAATAGTCTGGCTGCAATAGAATATGACCACATTGGAGGGTTATAACCGGTAGTGGGAGCAGTAACGCAACACAAAGGACGTCATCCGCCAAAAGATCCCAGCGAAGAAGAAGAAGATCCGGTTTGTGAGCGTGGGGTCTCTGCAGAGGCGCTGCAAGTTGCCAACCGCCGTAAAACTTGAAGAAGAAAAGAAGAATACAACAAGGACCAAATGCCTGACTATTGTGCTGCTATCGGATGCAGCAATGAAAGAAGTGCAAGAACCAAACAGCAGGACATAACATTTCACAGGTGAGGATTTATCCTACAATAACTCTAAAATAACTACTGATTCAAACGAGATGTTTTTGAAATAGTAACTGATTTGTATGTGGATTAGGGAGGAAATATGCATGTTTACATGTCGTCGACGTTAGCTTCATTGATAGTTTAGCGCTGTTCGTTACATTACACCACATTTCATTTAGCTGACTCTTTTAATCAAGCGACTTGCAATGAGTCCATCCAACCACGAGTACAAACTCGGAACAACAAGTACAATTTTTTCAAGAAAGCAAAATTACAAAGTATTTTCTACTAAAGTGCTACTTTCTTTACGTTCGTAAACGGGAGCTCAGTTTTGTTGTCGCTGATTTACCCACAACTTTATTCAACAATACACGCTACACGCCAGGCATGTAACATGATACAGAACCGGGGCTGAAAACGTTATGTATCCGATTGGTGGCGCTGTGCAGTCAACTCACTCTCAATTCTTATTGGGGATTTGAGCTCACTATTCCAAAACAAGTGAGATTATGCGGGTAAACTTACACGACAGGATAGTTTTGTCAAATAATATGTGCAGACCAGCCTCGAATCGAGGACACACGATTGTCAGCAGGGTTCATTCATGTCCAAAATGTGCCCAATTATTCTCTCGTGTGGGGCCAGCATTCGTGATTGTGCTTCAGTTCGTTTAAGTTGGGCTCATGACACGTTAAAAGAAAAAGCCTGTATCGGTAATATTCTCTTTATCCGCTATTTATTATTGTGTAAAGCAGTCCTAAATTGTTTGTTCACAACCGTGTTGTGGTGATAATGTATACATGGGCCAGATTTGAAGCCTTAAAAGCATGCAGAATTGCAGTGTTCTCAAATGTTTGTTTTTTTCTTTCTGTGTCTTTAGGTTCCCAAAAGATAAAGTGATAAGAGGGACCTGGGCATTAAAACTGGGGAGAGATGACTTTGAACCAAATAACAACTCTGTTCTTTGCAGCCGTCATTTCAAGTCAAAAGACTTCGACAAAACTGGACAAATAACTCGTTTAAAGCGAGGAGCCATCCCGTCATTTCCTCCAAAAGTGAGTTTCATTGGCTCTAAAGCCCACTAGACAAGATGGATTTCATAGGATACTTAAGTTAAACTATATAGTCTCACCATATAGTTTATTGTGTTGTTGAAATAATTAATGACTTGACTTGCACTTAACTGTATGCTATTGTTAAAATGTTTGCTAACATTAGGGTTATTCTGGTGTGTTTAAATTATAGACAGCTGGCAGTCAACAGTGATATATTTGTTTGATTGTTGTACTGTTTAATCAAATCTTATCTTTACAGATGGCCAAATACTGTGTGTCTTCCACTGAAGACGAATTCTCCAAGACCATACTGGGAATAAAGAAGCGTAAAATGGGGACTGGCAAGAGTATCCTGACTAGCTCAAGGTACTCAGGGTATACCAGTGGATTGTAAAAAACTTGCTGGTGCAAAACCGCCACCTATTGTAGAGAAGAGTGCGTAACATCCTATATTGTCACTAAATCTATTATATTCTGCTCACCAACACTGAAAGAGAGCCATCCTGCTACCCTCCTACACCTTCTCCCTCACCATCAAATCTTTCCCGTTTTCAATGTATGTTGGTTTGACTCTCACCTGCCAGTAGAAAAATAATAATCATGACAATACATTTTGTGCTGATACAGCATCTGCTATAGTTTCAGGTGACTTGAATCGTTTACCTGCCACACCCAACATTTAACTTGCAAATTATTGCAAATGCTGAACCCTATTGTCTAATTTAACCAAAGTCGTGTTTCTGCTGCTGTTTTCCAGTCATGCAAATCATGTTCCCTGTAAAGCTGAGACACCTGAAAAGTACCTTGGCTCCAAATCAAGGTAATTGTCGTGTTTGCAGAGCTTTAACAGTGTTCTTCTTCGAGAAAGATATAAGCCACTTTTCAAATGACTGCAAAAAAATCTTTTCTCAGCATTTTAAGAATAGTAGAGAGAAGATTGCCGCATGCAGATCATGATTACCACCAGATACCCCCGTCACTGAAGAAGCAGAAGGAGCAACTTCAAGAGGCCCGAAAGACCATTGCATGTCAAAAAGAAGAGCTGGTGAAACTGAGAAAGAACCGATTCTTTCTTGAACGATTCCAATGTGATGACAGGTTGATTATGTTCTACACAGGGTTTCGAGATTATATGACTCTCATGGCTGTTTTTATGGCTTTGCAACCTACAGCTGAAAGCATGTTAGCATGGAGTCAAGATCCACAAATTGTGAAAAATGGATTTAAAGAGCAAAGCTTACCTCTCACAGACCAGTTTTTTCTCTTCCTGTGCCATTTGAGGCAGGGTTTTTTACTACGTGACCTTGCTATTCGTTTCAATGTATCGGAGACATCTGTTAGCAGAATTTGCAACACTTGGACAAACTTTCTCTATTGCATGTTAGGATCTACCCTCGTTTGGCCTTCACGAAAAAAAGTAAATGAACTTATGCCTCTTTCTTTAAAAAAAACTTTCCCATGTACGAGAGTGATAGTAGACTGTACAGAATTACATGTAAAAAGGGCGCCTTCAGAAGTACTACAATCAGATACCTACTCTCATTACAAAGGAACAGTCACACTAAAGTCCCTAGTCGGCATAAGCCCATATGGTGAGCTAACTTTCATCAGTGACTTATACATAGGTTCGATATCAGACAAAGAAATCACACAGTCTTCTGGGCTTCTTTCTTTATTAGAGGAAGGGGATGAAGTAATGGCAGACAAAGACTTCCTTGTTAGGGACATTTTGTCTCCAATAAATGTTGGTCTTGTAATCCCCGCATCCTCAAAGTCTAATAGACAGCTTACCCCAGAGGAGGAGTTACAGACACAAGATATTGCTCGGTTTAGACTTCATGTTGAACGGGCCATTAGAAGAATTAAAGAGTACCACATTTTTGATGTAACATTACCTATGACTACTTTGGGCTCTATCAACCAAGTCTGGAAGGTGTGTGCTCTCCTCACCACTTTTCAAGGACCATTATTCTAAACTGTGATGTACACAAAATTGCTGTGACTTCTCTACATGGGTATGCTATGGTCATTGATGTTTATTGTGACCTTGTTCCCGGCAGTTACAGGCTACCAATATACTTTTAATGCAATTTTTTGTATAAAGGCATCTTTTAAATGCATACATTCAAATAAACCTTCAACTTGGGAAGAGTTAAGACATGTCTGTTATTTATTGTTTGGGGGTGGGCATCTAAATTGCCATTTAGATCTTGCGTGATGCAATAAAAATGTACATGATCGTCTATCTATTTCCAAAAGGCTATGAAGGCAATCCCCAAGATAGGTCAATCAATTACAGTATGTCTGAGGTTGTGACTAATAAACATTAAGCTGTGCAGTGGTGACGAATGGCTAGTGGCAATATTACATTACTTACAGAGAGTTTTTCTTAGAGGAAAATGATTGTTGTCTGGAACTGGAAGTTGGTATGGAAATTATTTTGAAACTTACATTTTGAACTAGACCAATCTCTTATTACATCATGTTGCTCGCCACAGACGCACACCCTCCAGGTTTTTAATTAAAATGTGGAGCTCAGATGACATTTTGGATGGATGGAGACACTGGGGGAAAGACCTGAGGGAGCTAAAAAGACAGAAGTTTTTAAGTTATTCACAAATTCTTACTTGCATGCCTGTTGATATACATGAAGAACTATGTAAAATAACTCATCAAAACATCACAATGGCTGTGCACATAAGCATGGAGGTTTCAGGTAAACTGTCCTGGATGTGACGCCAAATCGTTAGTCTTTAAGTGTTTTTTTCCCCAAGAGAGTGGCAAGCGCAAAACTTCCAGTTAGGCAACAAGGGAGTTGCTTGAGTGCTCGAGGGAAATGAGGCAGAAGGACATGAATGAGAAGCGAGGGCGGAGGAGATAAACCCAGTGATGGAGATGAGAAACAGAGAGATATAAGGAGCTTTGCTCGTAGAGGGCTGACCTGTGTACCTTTTTACGGTATACTGAAATAACCCAAGTAGTATTGAAATACCTCCATTAAAAATATACCATATCAAGCCTTTTTGTGCCCAGATGTAGAAGAAAAAAAATATTTATGTAACTTTGCTGGTAGCCATTCACAGCAAATGATCTTCAATATAATTTGATGTGACTACCGCTGCAGCTACAAACCCGTGCAGAGTGATTGCCTGCCTGTACAGCCAGCATCTAATGTGCTAACAGAACTAACAACAGCAACAGTGCTAACAGGGCATTACTGCCACTACCGAGAAAACGCGGTCCCGCCATTCTGATACGGGGCACGGTATCCGCTGTGCAATATGACCAAAATAGTTAGTACCACTTGATTAGTTGGACCAACAATTTCCATATTATGAGCATTAAATGCAACACTTTCTTGGTATTGATATCACTTTCAGGGTGTACGCAATAACCAATACTCGGCCCCAGTTGTCAGACAGACTAACATGTAAATACAAAGTGTCAATAGTTGTAAATGCAACCCTTTTGTTTGCTGTGAGAGCACTGAATGTAAATAGTTGTCAGAGTGGAAAATTTATTTTTGCAAATAAAGTCTTATTTTCAGTAACCAACTGACTCAGGATACTACACCTTTAAAAATTCTCCACTGCATGCTCAGGTTCTGCATCAAAACCTTGCAAGAGGGAAAGTATGTAAGTTGCTGAGTACTTGATGTACTTAGTTACTTATAGTTACGACTACTGTGTGTGGAAAGGAAACAAGCGTTTCACAACAGATTAACTGCTGTGTGAGATAGAACAGCCACCGCCCACACTCATGTAAGTGTCTTTTGTAAGTGTTCCCGGTGCTTACATCTCCCAATCTCATTGACAAATGTTGGCAGTTGATGTAAATATTTTGAAACACACCTCTTGTGTGTGCTTTGATGAGCTCTGCATTTAAAAGGTTGACTGGGTTCACCTTCTTGTTGCCTGTCATTGGCGCTTTGTGTCAATCGTTGGATGCCCTTTTGTTTGCTTTGATGAGCACATTCTTTCTAAACCAGGCCTTTTGCAAGAGCAATGCCACTTTACATGTCTAATTTGACATGCTAATGAAGCATCTGTCTGCAGTCACAACAAAAACCTTTGTGCAGTTATATAAAAATAAGTTGTCTAGATATAATGATTTCAACTAATAGTTTGCTGCAAAATACTCTCCAATATCCCAAAACATTTCTATTGGTTTTTATATGTTCACCACACTTGTTGTCCCCCTATCATGGAAAAAATAGATGTTTTTAAGAGTACATAGGACATATTTGGGATTTGTAATGTACTGCATGGTCAAATGTTACACAGAGTTTAAATATCATCTTTTTTTCAAATAATGAATCTTGAGTAATGTTCAAGGACAGTTTCTGTTGCTGCTGTATGAATAGCTTTTATTACCATTACTTTGCAGTCATTTTTTTACAAAGACATGTCCACTTTCCTTTGAATCCTTAAAGTATGTTTAAACAACACAACAAGCACAACTTGTTTTTTAAGGTTTTGACAGTCAGTGTCAGAACAGGGTTTTTCTTCAGTGAGTTCCCAATAACGAAATTTACCTTTGTCAGTGTTTCTTATTTTGCCAGAGAATAATTAGTGGTTCTGGCCCTAGACCAACAAAATGATTTTCTGGGCACATTGGTGTCACATTCCCATCTAAGATGTCCAACATGTATGTCCAGAAAATCCTGCAGTTGGTGAGTACTTCCAGGCCTCTCCAAAGTGACAAGGGGTCTAAAAACTTTTCTAAACTTCTAAAAACTTTTTTCCCCAGCTTTTCAGTGTAGCTCTTCTTAGCTACTCTGATCTCTCTCGTCACTGTCTTCCTGCCCTGGTTGTATAGAATCCTGTCCCCACCACTGTCGGCCTCCTCTTCAGCCCGACGTAGCTGCCTAAGTTTAGCAGTGAACCAGGGTTTGTTGTTGTTGTTGTTATATGTGCGGAAGCTTTTAGTCTGCACACACGTCTTCACAAAAGCTGATGTATGACGTCACAGTCTCAGTGAGCTCATCCAGGTCTGATCACCCATCCATCCATAATTTGTAATTCTTTGTAACATAAAGTATCTAACATTTTATCTGTTAAATATATTTGTGTTGCATCCCCAGTAAAGTTAAAGACATTTTAATTCATTAACACATTTAGGCATGATTTTCCCTGTTATTTCCTTTCTGCAAAAATTAGTCTCAATTATTTTACTTATTCTATTAATTTTTAGTTTCAAATTTCCTGTCATGTTTTGTGTTTAATTACTTACGGTTCTGATGTATTGGAATATTTTTCTGAGGCTGGTGGAGGCACTGCCCGCCCTACTCAGCCTCTGATTGGCTAGTACTTGTTGCCTTCCTTTGTTGGATTGGTTAGGTTTTAGCATTGATGGTTTATCGTTAGGTGGGCTTTTTTTCTTCTTTGTGTGTTGGCAGATTGCAAACCAATGCTCAATGCACATGTCGCCATCTATTGGACTGGAATGGACACACTCCATGCACTAAACTGAGCACATCCATTTTTTAACGAGACATTTAAAACAATTGTTTCATCAACTGTTTTCTTTGTAATGGGTTCACAACACCACCTACTGAAGCAGTTCTTCTTGGACAGCTCCACTAACAAGCTTTTTAAATTATACTCAATATTTATTTCAGAGACAAATGGTAAAGAAAAAGTTTTGCTAAAATAGTGAATAGATAGTCTACTCATGCAGGGGCTCTAATAATCATTCAGCCAACACCATCTCAATCCTCATTAAAGTGAGACACTTTGCACTTGCCATAACCATTGACTACACTGAGGATGAACAGATACAAAGATAGAGTAGGCAATTGTTTTAAACCCAATGTTAACTTGTTGTGTTACAGCAGCTATGTCACATCAATCACAAAACAAGAAAAGAGAAAAAAGCAAAAATACAATTTAAAAAAAAACATACATTATTCAATCAATTAGAGTAAAGTAAAGTTTGAGTCAACTGAACTAAAAGCTGCATGTTATATTGATGTGTATTGAATTCATGTCAAATGTAAAATGATGGAAGATCATGGCACAGTAATACACTTGACTTACTGAAAGAATGCAATATTGCAATGTGTTGTTTGTGTAGAGAAACATTTGGTTTATTTGTGCCATCCTTTACATTTGACTGTTTTCTCTGTCCTCATAAAAATGACATTTATTTTATTTATTTATTTTATCGCACTTGATACACAATATAATTCATAATCAAATATTGTCTTATCTTCTCCACTGCATTTGTTTGACAGATATAAATGCAACCTATATCTTTATTCATGTCAGTTCATAGAATGCAATACATTTTTTAAGATTAAACCAATGGTTCCAAATCTTTTTGGCTTGGAACCCTTCACAAGAAAACAATGTCTAGTTGTCCTACCACGTTAATCATCTCAACAGCCCCCAGATTTATCTTGTGACCCTTTGTGAGGGGCTTGAACCGTGGTTTGGTAGATTAATCTACCTCACCTATAAAGCATTTGTTGTTTATTATACAAATCATAAGAGCTGATTTTCTGCAAAGCAAGTATTATTTGTAATACTTAAAGTAAATGTTGCTTATAAAACATCTGTACATTAGATAGTTTAAATGCAGGACTTTTTACATTTCTGTGTTGAAGCTTTTCCTTAATTAAAAGCTGGGAGTGCTTTTTCCACCAGTCACGAGTACTAAGAAAATGGTTAAGTATCAAAAAGTTTTAATTGTAGAGATTTGACTGCAAATAACCGATCACAGTGTACAAGAAACAACCCGTAGCCTAAACAGTGAGCCTGAGGAAATTGTTCCATCCAATGTATCGCTGCACAGAAGCAGACAGTACATAATTTATAGTGAGTCTCATTCGGACAGGAAACAAACTGTATTCATGCAGCTACTGCTTTCCATAGTGATTACTGTGCAGGGAACATAAGTAAATCAACAGAGCACGGCGGTTATTGCTCAACGGGAAAAAACACCACAAACGACCCCTTGTAAATGTTCACATGGTGGTTAAACACTGTATGTACATTTCCTGTAGAGACACATTTAAGAAGTAGGGGAAGTGGTATGAATAACAGAAGTCTTTTTGACCTTGAACCGCTCCCTCAGGTCATAAAATGAAACATAAAACGATGGAAGATTTCGAATCCAAGCCTGAAGTGGAAATCTGCATACAGCTGTCGTTGATATAGAAGAGTGTGTTTATTTTAATTTGGTTGATCATCATCCTATGTTACTGCACCAGCCCTAAAAGGTCTAGATTTCTTGTTGGTAGCATTTGTTTCTTAACATTGTTTTTTGGATCAGCGTGTGCTGTAACCATTTGGCTACCAAGGTGTTTCTTGTCTGAGGTAATTAGACAATATCGCTCTTTAATATGTTTGGATAGAGCTCTAACTGCCATTGTGACCAGACAATATTGTAATTAAGTCATTACCTTTTGTCTGAAGCTTTGACTCATAGTGTTATGAGATGACAGATAACTATTAAATTGATGTGTGCTACTTCCTTGTGAAGGATCATTTAATGAAGAATAATAACACCCCGGCACCGGTTTGATGTAGAAGAAGAGCTTCTTTGCAGCAGTTTGAAATTTAGGCCTTGTGTTTTGGTGACGTTGGCTTTACGTCCTCATTATTTAGGGCCTGCAAACGCCACTGCTGCATGGGTTAGGGTTAAACATCTATTTTCGTCCTGCATATTTTTTTCTCTTGTTCTGACCCTATTGATCTGCATTATGTAGAAAATGTGGCAATTTCCCCTCTGCCACAAACTTTGTTGACACATTGGATGAAGGGGAAACAAACACAAGGCATTGTTTCACACAAAATGGGGAAATAAGTCAAGCTTGTGTGCCATCCAGGCTTAACATGTACACACATGACTAATGGAGTTTAATACAACAGTCTGGCAATAAATCCTACTTCGTGAAGGTTATACCGTTCAGTTTTTAGTTGAAATTGTTTTAATAGCTGTTGTTTTAACTTATGATATTATACTAGATGTAATAGTTTGTGGGGCTGTTGAACAGTTTTGTATTATACTGATTATCATACTTATACTTTTATCATATTTATACTTATTTTATCCTATATTCTAGATCCAGAGAATCCAAAAAGAGACATCTGTGTCTGTGTCAAAAAGAGACATCTGTGTCTGTGTCATGTTCTGTCGTAGACTTTTGAAATGTGTCAACTGTTCAATGAAAGCTATTCTGATAAAGTCCTTTAGTCAAAGTCATTAAGTGTCTCTGTGATAAAACATTGTCAAAATTACTTTTTTGTAGTTAGCGGGAATCTCCAAACAGAACATTAGGTTAAATTTAAAATAAAATAAAATATAATAATAGTGATTTTTGACCAGACTATAAACTTACAAAATGTCCAAACAAAACGGGTCTGGCAGTCTTGACAATCCTTTGTTCCCCTCTTGCATGAGAGTAATTCAGCGCAGAGGCTAAATAAACAGACTCCCAAAATAGTGAGAGGGAACAATGATAAATGGAAATCAATTTTTTAATAAAAATAGGTATTTTGTATGTCTAAAACCCTCCCCCACTAACCTTTTGACCTTTCCAAATGTATGTATGTGTCTCCACCAGTCAGTGGAATTTAATTAGGTAAATTAATTCTAATTCAATTTTTAAGGTTATAGGACCTGTACTTTACTTGAATTCTCAAATTGTTCTGCAACATTACAATGCTTTAGACACTTAATAATCCAACACCTTAACATTACTGTAACACTGTCAAGGGTCATTCTGTAATGCAATATTTTGATACTGTTGTATTGCAACTTTAACTTGAACACAATATGTGAATATTTCTGTCACAACTGCCAACTTTATTGGGTCAATAGATTCATCTTAACTCTTCTTTTGACTAATTAAAATGAGCACCAAATCTAGCCAAGATAAAACATAGTAATTCAAGATTAAAGCACTGTGTTTTTCTTCATTAGCGGCCCTTGGCAGACACGGCAGTGAAGAACTCTTGCTTCATGGGGCAAGAGTTCAGGGATAAAAGGGATCTCTCAGGAGATTACTCCCATGTACGTAACACGGATGCCTTGAACACAGAGAGCATTATGTTGGCCAGCTTTATTTTAGTGCAGCGTGTACGTTTGTGTGAGAGCAACTGCTTTTCTGACCTTATCACCAGTTGTCTTTTAAATTACCAAAGTTAGAGTTGTGTTGTCTTTGTAAACATCTCCCTGCTGCCATAAGATTCTCTTTTAAACTGTTTAAATGAAACATCCTTTTTTTTATGCCTCCACTCAGGGCAGTGTTTTTCAATCAGATTAGTACAGCACATTCTGTTCTGTTTCACTTCCTGATGACTGTGCAGCCTGTATCCCTGAATGAACTCACCCGCGTGCTTCTGGTTACACCAAGACACTCACACAGAAAGACGTGTTCTTGACACTGCCTGTTGGATTTGAGTCCTTCATACAATATTTAGTAAACATCTAGGACAGAAAACCTACTGTTTATCGCCTTATTTAAACAAAAACATTGTGATTTTATTTTGTGAGTTTCAAGCTCTTTCTCGGAGCTGTAAACAGCTCTTATTCCTGGAACATGATCTAGAAGTGTATACATATAAATAAAGATCTAGAAAGTATTACTTTAACCTTACAAGCATATAATGGTCCTGTTTTCTACCTTGTTGCTGCTTTCACCACAACAGAAACTAGTCGCTCATTATGTTTCAGGAAGGAAGACAACATCTCAAGCTGTTTCAATTTAGAAGTTTATTCATGCATTTCAGTTCAGCTCAGGTCAGCTGAGTTCATCTTTGACCTCCATTTACGCATACAAGACAGGATGAAGTGCCAACAACGCTACCAGGACACCGCAGTACAGTTGAGGGTTTGAGAAAACAAACAAATCTCTGCCTGAGCTGGAGCCTTCGTGATTTCGACAAAAATATGTATGTGTTTATTGGAAATGGCTTGAATTGGTGTGCTATTTTCACACCAGTCACTCTGCGTCTGCACTATTTGCTCTTTTCAATGTGAATAAAATGCTCTATGATTAAAACCTTTTCTCTCTTACGGTAACTGATTCCTCAGAAGATTACTCAGGTGGTTGATAACATCGCTGTGGGTTTGCACTCAGCTTCACCTGTGTTATGCCACTTTTATTATTAACAGGATCATCATGTTCCCTTCAATAGCTGCCTGGCTGTCTGCCAGCAGCGTGGTCAGACAGTGTCCTCACCACCTCTGACTGCAAGATTCAACCACCAGAGACCGGCAGTAAAGTTTTAACTATCTGAGCACTTCGGTTCAAGCCAATAAGGAAGATATACTCACACCAAGAATCTATATGCAACATTTTTTGTGTTTTTCTTTCAACATCTTAATGCTAAAAATATGCTGAACATAAACTAATAGCAGTAAAACATGCTGTAAACTTCAAACATCCTACATTATAATATACCAGTATCTTCAAACCACAAAAGCGCAAGGGCAAAACAATAAAAGTCTGTTATGACTTGTTGGGATCCCCTCATCCGTTTATATGTCTTGCTCCAAAGCCAAAGACAGTCTGAACCTGATTTTACACATCTACTTTTTATTTAAACACCAAAGCTGATGAATAGACCAATATAAAGCACACTACTATTCATCTCATGTTTGTACTGACATTAAAAACAGGATTTCATCAATGTGCACCAAAGCATTGGGACACTAACTCCCACATCTACTCTGTTCTGTTCCACATTCACTCATTTCTTCCTCTATGTCTCCTTTGTCTTTTTTTAATACAAAGGAGAATTTGATAACCTGCTGAAGTCAACGGCTCTCAGATCATATGATGATACAAAATGTGTCATACACCTGCAGTAACCACACACATTAACACACCTGGACAAGGTGTATTACTTTTACTATCTTTTACTTTCAATAGCCTGTTTTGTATTTCATTGTTTTGTCTAATATATTTAACTTTTTGTTTATTCGTGAAAAATAGAAGTAGATTAGGAAATGAATTAGTTACTTTTTACTTTTTGTTTACTCTACAATTATAAGAAAATTACTATATCGGTTTACTGTAAAACAGTGGTACTATTCTCTTTGCAGATTCATATTTAACTAGCAAAACAAGAGCTCATGAAACAAAGTATCATACGAAATGATATCACAATACAACACATGGAAGGTTTAAATTACAATTTTCCACACTTTGACAGGGACTTCCCAGCTAAAAGGTAACTTCCTAAAAAGCCTACTATTTCCGTTATTTTGGTCCAATCCAAGCTAAAAGGTTCAATACTGCTTCCAGTCCATGACCCCCGGCCAGGCTTTTAATATGTTGATATTAAATAAATGCATTCATTATTATAGTATTATGCCAGGCTCTAATACGAATAACACTTTATTGACCACATGCTGAAAAATTACAGAATTTTTGAAAATGCCATTTTAAATTCAATCAGGCTTTGTATCATAAAATGTTATCATTTACCCAACAAAGTTTAAGTGCTCAGTACAGTTTTAAAATCAATTTATTGACTACTATTTTTTGTTTAATCCACTGCTCTTATTCACATGATATCGATATGGCGTCTGGTGGTTTGACACCACGTAGGCCTGGCTGTATCACCTCTGCTGGCACCGACGCACCCGGAGAGGCTGAAAGAAGTAGCGGGGAAACAGACGTTTCTCGCGGTCAGATGGTCTTGTTGCCACCGCAACAGACGGTGATGAATGAATGGAAAACTGTGAGTGGATGAACGACGCCACACACTCAGAGATGTGCGTGCTTTGTGGTCAGGTATGAGTTCGCAAAGAGTACAGCATTATGAACACGGGGCCTGATATCTCACGCAGGGAGCTCACGTCCCCACAACATCAACATAATAAAGGCAAAGAAAGGACACTTGTGCCAAACGTAATACTACTTTAATAATCTACTGTTGAAATGGGAAACCCAATTGGGCAACAGTAACAGTTCAGGTAGCAAGCAATTTATGTCACAGCCTCCTACTTCAAAACAGCCGTAGGCTATTTTCTTGGCCAATAACATTTGACTTGTAACACGGGAGCTCATAAATGTGATGCAATAAACTTCCCCAAAAGATACATTAACCAGGTTATAAATTTCATTCCATCCATGTTGTGTACCATCTTCCTAAAAATGTAAACATATAACAACACACATCACTTCTTGGACACTACTTATTGCAATAATACAATAATTACAATAATTCAAGGTTATTAGCCAACTCATTTTACTTATAATAATGACATGTTGTTGCCGACTAAATTTGTTTAACTTTGTAGAAATGGATGACTCATATTTGTGGCATAAATACTTTGTGCCGCTACTTTACCAACACTGCAGCAATGCAAATACTGGGTGTTGACAAATCCTCCACCCATCACAATACAGGAAAATCACTAGCATAGTAGGCTATGCAAATAACATAACAATCATACATTTATCCGCATTTGTCGAAATCCCTACCTTCAAATAACTTAAAGAAAACGTGACAGCAAGTGTACTAATAGCGTGAAAGTCCCCGGTCGACACAACAAAAAACAAAAGGCGGGGTTTCACCGTCTCTTACAGGAACAGTAATCTGTCTCACCGCGCGTCTTATCGGGCAGTGGAGTGTGCTTTTTGTGTGTCGGTGCTCATACACGTCCCGTCTGTGTGGCTATAGGGCTCAGCTATTACACGGCAGTGTTGACGATAAGTGTTGTCAGCTGAGCGGAGAGGACAGCCTGCTGCGGTACAGGCTGTTCCCGGCCTGGCTCGGCACGGAACGGGTTACAGGTCAGGGTGTCTATTGGAACACAGTGTTCTCGTCAGCAGCGGCAGCGGTACAGCTACAGTACAGCCGGAACATTGTGTTACTTTGTGGCTGCTTTCCAAGACCTGCCCCTTAAATTTACACTAAACGCCCTCCTACAACTCTGCGCTCTCTCTCTCTCTCTCTCTCTCTCTCTCTCTCTCTCTCTCTCTCTCTCTCTCTCTCTCCCCTCTCTCTCCTCTCTCTCTTTTTCTCTCTCGTGTGCCTCAACCTCTCTCCCTCACCAGTGTCATTTTGGAGTGTAGGATCCATGTGGCTACTTCACCGACGCGTTCATCACTAGAGAGGAAAGGGATGAAGGAGACACGGAACATAAACAGCGCGACATAATAACCACATGGGCAGAACATTTAGTACCCTGGATATGAGTGGAGAGGGGCGGGTTTGAGTTAGGAGGTAAAGACGTGGTGAACAATAAAAAAAAAAAATCTACCGACAAAATTTCAGCGGATTGCCGGGAAAAAACTACAAAAAGGAGCTCCAGGAAATGTGAGTGTTTTTCTGTATTACCTCTATTTTGCTGCTAAAATATTTAATTAATTAGTAAACTAATGCATAATGGTTACCGGCTTTCTAGTGTTTTCTGTCCACGTCTGGCTCAGTAAAAGGGACACTTGTTATACATCGTAAAACATCTAAACCGGGCTCATAAAAACGTTAATGATTAAATAAATAAATCCCCAACAGTTAGGGTTGTGTGACTAAACTGTTATAAGGTGAATGTGAACTGGTCACACGTTCGGGGGCATTTGAGGTTACGGATGTATCATTCTGTACCCTGGAAACTAAGGGCTGATAAGACTCCCAGTGTGTGTTTTATAGGTGTGTGTGTGTGTGTGTGTGCGTGTGTGTGTGTGTGTGTGTGTGTGTGTGTGTGTGTGCGTGCGTGTGTGTGTGCGTGTGTGTGTGTGTGGTGTGTGTGTGTGTGTTTTGTGTCTGTGAATGTGGCACTTGGCTGTGGTTCCCAATGGAGGCGGATGAGGACATGAGTTTACATCCAGAATCCCTTCAGGCTTGAGGTGTATCTTTGTAAAGTGCAGGTTGTAACACTGTTTCTGAGAATTGGTAACATCAACTGTAGTTCCTTCTGTGCTGATCCTCTTTCATTTTGGAAGTAGTTGTACATCGCAGGGCATAATGGTAACCTCTGAATAAGTTACTTAAAATATATGGGTGTTAACATATGATGTATTTAGATTTAGATATGGTGAGATTAAAGAAGTTGGCCTGCTGACATGGACACGGGTTGAGACAAATTCCCAGTGATGAATCACATATGCCTGAGGGAGATGTTTAACAACTATAAACAACTTATTGTTCAAATACACTGACAAGTAAAGATGATTAAGTAAAGGGTAATTCGATCTTTAGCGTTGCCTAATGTGAAAACAACACAATAAAAAAACATTTAATGTTGAAAGTAAATATGCCATAGCAGGATTTCAAAAAGTGATATCCAGAAAAAGCAGCTTATTTTCATACATTTTTACAACTTCATGTCTTTGTCAGCTTTACAAATAATCTCCCATGACAGACAATGCCCAGGATGTCAGTGTGTGGGCCTGTCATGCACAGTGTGTGCTCACATGGTCACATATGAATCAGCAGCAGAGTATGGAGGTGAGACAGAATGTACAGATACATCGTGTGCGTCTGTGGATGTGGTCTTCGCTTCATTGTGTTTTGTTCCTGCATTCCTCCGCAGGCTATCTGAGTTTAGGTGCATGTAGCCTACATGCCATTTTATCTATGTCATAACTATTTGCAGTTGGTTTCCCCGTTCACTGTGTAATAATGAATGCTTTCATACAGGTAAAGAAACAAGTTAAATGATGAAATTCATGGAATGAATATGATTTAATTATGGGACTTATTCAAATTGGTAATCCTCCCACTATAACCAAACTTGCTTCATTCAAATTCAAATTGTGTGTTAATGTAAATGTAAATGGTCAATTTAAACAATTCAAATCAGCTTCTTTTCATTTAGAAATTAAAGTTAGGTTGTACGTGAGGGGGTATCAGATTGGTGAACACCATCAGGCTTTGCCAGTGGCGAACTGTGAATAGAAGGAACATTGTGTTCAGATGCATCCACACACACACACACACACACACACACACACACACACACACACACACACACACACACACACACATACCCCACGCACGCACATGAAAAGAGTTACATCTAAAATGAAATCCATGAAATTTTTAATAAATAGGATGAGGTGTTGCCGCATAAGAGACGGACATTTTGTTCTGCGCGTGTGTTGAGGAGTTCAGTAAACGTCACTTGATTTTTGAGAGTGACACACAATTGAAGAAGCAGAATAAATTGAGCTGATGTCGATAAGACAGATGTTTATGATTTTACCCTGCGGGTTGAAGAACACGGGTGTGGAATGGTTTGGACTGTTTTTGTTTTATGTCAGTTTTCCACTAGGAACATTTGTTAAAATGTATTTTATAATCAATTATCAACTAAATGAGTTCATTGCCAAATTGAGGCAAATCAGGTCAAGCTATGTTGCTTCATTTTCATACTAACAGGCTCAGAACAGCTCAGAACATCGTCAGCGCGGCATCATATCCAAATATTTGTACATGGTCATCAACAGCATCTGGGATGTTATTAGAGTACAGGAAAGCTAGTGGAAAAATCTAGAAAATGATTTCTCTTTAATCTGAAACCATCTCTGTGGAAACGTTCGGTGGCCACAAGATCGTCGTCTGATCAGAACCCTGTGTAACCCGTCACTCACAGTACGGTCTTTTGGCTTTGCATTTTATTTTAATAGAATTTCTCCAGATTGACAAATTAAATATTATTTAATTTGCCTTGGCAGAATAGAGATAATCTACACTACCTTAACCTGTCCTCATGTTACATAATAACCAGTGCAGGGAGATTGAAAGATGGGTGAGAGTTAAAGAAAAGTAAGATGTGATAAAAGTTTAGAGATACTATCTTTATTCATACAGTTCTTCATAAACATTTATGTAAAATGTTTACCTTGGTGGCTAACAAGCATACAACCAACAATTGAAAGAATAACTTAAACAATGTTTTGCTTGCAATATATATAAAAAAAATGTTTAAACGTATTGGTCAGTGTTTAAAACATATGCACATCTTTCTTGTATCTAAAGCTCCTATAAAAAGGTGTTTTAACTGTAATTACCTTTAGAAACATTTTGGCTTCATCATTCTTACCTGATGAAGAGCCAATGTAGGTTTAAAATGTTGCACTTTTGAATATGATAAAGTTAGAAAACGGAATTTAAAGGGAACATTCCACAGTGTTGGTGAGACTGAAGTCCATTTACACGTCGTATATGTTCCATTTTTATTTGTAATCGTTATTTCCCAACTCAGGCCTCTGGTAACATCCTGGCACATTCTCAGAACAGCTGTGAGCTGATGCTATTCGAGCAAGTGTTAACGTCTTAGCTGCTGCACGTGATAGTAATCACCAAATAGTGTTTGACAAGATGCGTAACATAGCTAACTCGCTTTTTTATTGTCTTTGAACTATGTCAAAATGTTTCTGTCACGACAGACTGAAAAATGTCTCACGCCATATTTATTGAGTCGAAGACGCTATCTATCTATCTATCTATCTATCTATCTATCTATCTATCTATCTATCTATCTATCTATCTATCTATCTATCTATCTATCTATCTATCTATCTATCTATCTGTCTATCTATCTGTCTATCTATCTATCTGTCTGTCTGTCTGTCTGTCTGTCTATCTATCTATCTGTCTGTCTGTCTGTCTGTCTATCTATCTATATGTCGATCTGTCTATTTGTCCGTCTGTCCGTCTGTCAGTCTGTCCGTTTGTCCGTTTGTCTGTCTTGGAAAGAAAAACAAGAATATATGTTTTTGATTGATAAGGTATTTGGGATGAGAATATACATATATATCTGAAGAAGGGATCAATAGTTAATTGTTATAACTATAGTCGTTGATGTGATGGCCATGCAGGTAGAGGTCAATTACTGTTAAAAAAAAACACATTACTCAACAGTAACCCGGCCTGAGAGACACAGAGGAGACACCATTTGAGCTCTATCCTTTTATCAGAAGACAAAACTTGATGAACATGATGATCCTGTTTAAATAGCATATTTTGACACAATATTACATTAATGTATAACCTCTGAGTCATGCTCAAATTCAAGATATTAACCTGCCTCGTCACAAACACTGAAACAGATTGCATGAATATATTCGTGAAGGAGTAGCTTGATCAGTGCAGAGTGTGAGCATAGTCAAGCCCACACTTAAGCATATGAGGCTCGGCTTTCAGACCAGAAGACTAATGTTAAAATCCTCAAGACAAGATGAACAGTGGAAATATTAAAATCAGGTTCTTCCAGGCTGCAGATTTAATTTTAGTGTCTGTAAAAAATGTTTCATAGGTTGACAAAGAGCACAAAGGTCCATAAACAAATACTGAAGAACATACTGTACTTTAGCAGGTGCAGCTCATGTTACAAAATAAGATGACTAATGTAAGCACCACGCTGCTACCTTCAATTTTGTATTTATGTAACTACTTCATCTGTGGGGGATGAGACATGGTGCTGTACACTTAAGTGATATCACATCTGCGGTGCAAAGTAATGTTCCCCATACAGCTGTGATCAATGTTACTGTGGCCATTGCAATAAAACTCTTAATGTATCTCCAGCACAGTACATGTTTTTAGGACATGTGTCCTTATTATCTACACGTTTTATATTGTGGAGAAGTCATACTGGGTGGATTATGGAGATCTTGCATTGAATTTTTTGTCAGAGACTGATTTTCCAGTCAGGCTCGACAAATGAGATTCATTTCACGAGGCTTTTTTTTCCTTGTTGCGAGTTGCTCCCAAAGTGAAAACATGAGACATGAAAACATGTTATTTATGGTGTTCAGATTGCTAACGCGTAGGCATGTGTTCATAATGTTTACAGCGTTACCGTGTGATGCCCACACACAGAAATGACCACTGATCAGGATCTGACTATGGATGGCCAGCCAGCCACAGCCGTGTTTGCTGCAAAGGGCGTTGATGTAACAACTAGTAAAGACAAGGGAGTTATCAAGGTATTTATTGCCATTGTTTTAGATTTCAATGTTTTGTTGTAGCCGTTCAGGACTCCTTGTTCCAACATACAGCATGTTCATAATGTGTCATGCTCTTATCTCTTCTATGTTCCCTGTTTAAAAAGGTCTTAGTTGAACTGGATCTTTTGGTTCTGCCCGCAGGTCGTGAAGCGTCAGGGGCTCGATGGAGAGAGGCCGATGATAGGGGATCGGGTGACCGTCCACTACACCGGGAAGCTGCTCACCGGGCAGAAGTTTGACTGCAGTCGAGATCGCAAAGAAGCTTTTTGCTTCAATGTGGGCAAAGGTAGGCGATTACTGTCATGCATGATGGTGCCTTAGTGTTGTATCTTTAAAGGAATAGTTTTATATTTAGAAAATTGTGTTTACCTGCTGAGAGTTAAATGAGATTATTAACACCTCTATTCACTTACCAGCACCTCTAAAGCTCACCAATTAACACATTATATCTTGTTCCATACAAAACAAGTCATGGTTCAACAGAGGGATGGGTGGATATGTGTTGGACTCTTTCTTTAACTACCATATTCAATCGACAAATATGGCAGTTGTATTAGTCCTTTAATTAAACTCTGGGCAAGTGAATAAGCACATTCCCCTAAATGTCAAACTATTCCTTTGCATTCTTATCATTACAAATAAGATAAGGACATAGCATTTAAACCTGTTTCATAAACCAAGAACATCTCTTATAGTTTGTATTATTTGCCTCATCCACTCACAGGACAAGTCCTCAAGGCCTGGGATATTGGTGTGTTGTCTATGCAGATGGGTGAGGTGTGCACATTACTGTGTAAACCAGAGTACGCTTATGGATCTGCTGGAAATCCTGAAAAGATTCCTCCCAACTCGTCAGTTGTGTTTGAGGTAGGTGTTGCCACGTCAGTGCTGCATCACACTGATTACAATTATAATTCAGCTCTAGGAAAAACCAAAAGAGATTCAGCCAACTACTCGCCTTTACACGTTACCCGCCATGGGCACATGTTAGTCATCCAATGTTTGCTTTTTTGGTCAATACTCCCAAACTTATCTGTGTCAGATGTAACCACACATTTTATATCAGGTGTTCAAAGTTATATGTGATTGCTTGTAACTAAATACAATCTGTTTATAACTACATAATAATGTGTTATAAACAATTTATTAAATGTTTAAATACTGCTCTTGAACACTAAATGGGGGGTCTATAAGTAAAGTCTAATCCCATTTCTTATCCTCTTACTGTGACCGTATATTACCTACCGATGGGACAGTCATTACAAACTCATGCTGTGCAACTAGATTTCGTTCAAACTCACAGACCATCATTTTAAATTCCACAGAGATCCACATTTTCAAAGATAACCAATATATATTTTGGGGATGTGTATAAAGTGATGTAAAAAAAGCAGTCAATTTCATTGATAGTTGATAGAACATAGTCCTAAGGCTGCCCAGGGGGAAAAGGGGACAAGATGTTAAGCGTCTATTTAGCTGAGAGGGATGTTTTATCCTAGCTTGTTTTGTTCCAGTAGAGGTATAAAGTGTATATGTCTGAATAAACAATCTACCTGTACTGTTACTTTAATAGTCATGATTTATTTGTTTTATTTCCCTGAGTTGATGTGATGACTCCTACTTGTTTTTTGTTATGGGACCCCACTCACCCTCCCACAGTTACTTTAACAGCATACATCCAATTCTGCGGCGCTGTAATTTTGTTTTTGCTCCCTATTGATATTTGTGCAGAACAATCATTGAATTAACGTTCACGACTAAACAGATGGAGCTACTCAAGTTTGAAGGCGAGATTCTTACAGACGATTCTGGCATCATAAGAAGAATAAAGGTCAAAGGTGACGGCTACACTAATCCCAATGATGGCTCGAGTGTTGATGGTAAGACCATTATTTTCTTAATGGATGATTACTGATATTGTACCAAATAACCGTCACATTAAACTGTTATATCAGAGATTAAATTGTGTTATGATTTGTGTCGTTTGACCCACAGTGCATCTAGAGGGAAGGTGTGGTGGTCGACTGTTTGACTGCAGGGACGTCAGTTTTATTGTTGGTGAGGCTGAGGATAAAGGCGTTCCTTTCGGAGTGGACCGAGCCATGGACAAGATGCAGAAAGGAGAGTGCTGTATGCTTTACTTGAAACCAAAGTAAGTTACTTCAACCCCCTAAAAAATGTGTTTTCTCATGGATTCAATGCAATTATAGTGAGATCATCTTTGTGTGGGATTGCCTTGGTAATTATCTCCGCTAGATTTTCAGTCCGTGGTCCTTCATTAAACTCGTTAAGGGTTGACAGCACTCACTGACAGTAACCTGAATACTGAAGGCTAACATTTGCCTGATATAGTGAGATTATGGTACGGATATTCTAAATGAACAGTACTTTTAATCTCTTTTTTGTCAGGGTCATTTCTAAAAGGCTTGAAATACATCAATAATGAGGAAATGCATGATTTATTTATTTAATTTAAAAATAAAGACTTTAAAAACTACTCTTTACAAAATGCGTCTTCAACTTAAATCACAAACATTCATATTATTTACTCCTCTTCGGGATTAAAACTACCCATTTCTGCTTCTCCTGTCTTCCCTTTCAAGAAACTGCTTTATGTTACCACAAACACATTTAGTATATTTTGCAATATGTATGAAAGTGCTGTGCATAAAGCAATCTCATTATTCCACTCCACTTGCTTTTTTTGCACTTTGATTGAGAAATACCAATATTATTATTAACCTGCACAAACCTTCTGTATAAAAATCATCAGGCTGTGAAGGCAGTTGAATTGAGATCAACGTCATGAGAAATGAAAGACATCATTGATTTTTAAGTCAGTGTCTGGAAAAGTGTAGGAATATTTAGACAGGTGTTACATTTTACCAGTTGCATGTAATAAAATGTAGTCACTGGTGTGATTTCCAACACTACAGTTTAAATGTCAACTGTCTGGAGTAGACTGTTGACAGCTGATACGATCCTTGTACTTAGTTTGCCCATTTGATAAGTAGAAGTGAAGTGTTTTCAAATAAGGTTTGACTGTTATATGTTATATTAGTAACAGGCTCTTGGTGTCATTTTTTTCTTTTTTCTTTTTAAATTGTATTATAGGTATGGCTTTGGAAGCAAAGGTAAACCTGAGTACAAAATTGGACCAGACCGAGAAATAATTTACGAAGTTACGCTAAAAAACTTTCAACGGGTGAGTCCCGCTTCCTACTATGTCTGAAGTAATAAACATTTACATTGGAGTGGTTTGGGTTTGTTTTTCTATTTAAAACAAATAAGTAAACTTTAAGCAAAGTTCAACACATCCTGTATAGTTATGTAAATCATTCCAGCTGACACTAAGACAACTCCCTGTATTTTCAACATGTCGTTAATTGTGTTTCCACAAGGCTAAAGAAACCTGGGAAATGGACTTGACTGAAAAGATAGATTTGGCCGCTGGAGTTAAGCATAAAGGGAATCAGTATTTTAAGGTACAATCCTAATGCTGATCGTTGATCCACACAAATTAATTGATATTTTTTTGTGACCACGTTCATAAAATGCTACTGTCTTCCTGTAATAGGTAGGTCTGTACCACCAGGCAGTCATCCAGTACCAGCGTATCATTTCCTGGCTGGAGATGGAGTGTGGTTCTGGGGCAG
The DNA here is from genome assembly GCF_023055335.1 of Clinocottus analis. Taxonomy (NCBI): domain Eukaryota; kingdom Metazoa; phylum Chordata; class Actinopteri; order Perciformes; family Cottidae; genus Clinocottus; species Clinocottus analis. The sequence goes on from NW_027176042.1 coordinate 14,563,972, forward strand.
AGCAGCAGAAGAGGATACAGTCTTTTATGTTGACAACACACCTCAATTTAGCGCTTTGTTTCCTGAGGATAAAAGAGTTTTCACAAGTTGTGGACAACTGCAACAAAGTGAGCAGCAAGACTTTGATGATATCATCCACATTTAAACATGTTTTATTTTCAGTGCTTTGTCTTCCTGTGTCTTAACTAATTACTACTCTGTGTGTGTTTCAGGCGATCGAGCTTGATGAGAAAAACGAGAAGGCTTTGTATCGCCGTGGGGAAGCCCGTCTCCTCCGTAACGAGTTCAACATGGCCATGGAAGACTTTCAGCATGTGATGCGAGTCAACCCTTCAAATCGAGCGGCACATGCTCAGATTTCCATCTGCCAGAGCAAGATTAAGGAACATCATGAACAGGACAAGAAGATCTACGCCAACATGTTCCAGAAATTTGCAGAACGGGACAACAAGGTCTGTCCACTCACTGTTCTTGTGTAAATGGAGACAAACAGTCACACAATGTTTGTGTCTTGTCTTCTTTAACAACATTCATTGAATAGATTAGAAGAAAGAGTTACAACTCTACTAATCCTCTCGTTTTGTAGTTTTATGACCCACCAAAGCAGTTATTTTGCTCTTTCATGTACAGGTATTCCCTTGGAAAAAACAATGTTAGAAAATGCTTTACAAAGGAAAAACTAAATTGATAAAGATCAGATCCACAATAACAACTAGATTAAGGCCCATTGCATTCATTATTTTAAGATAAGTAAAACAATGAATGCTTAAGGGACTAGACTTCCCAACTTTTGAAGATGTGTTGGAGGTGTGTTGTTATTAGGAACTATGAGAAACATGTGATGTATTTCAGCTCCTGACATTACATTGGGCACAACTGACTCCCATAAATGTAGGCAATCTATCGGATTTGGGATTTTTTTTTTCAATTGATGGTCAGCCATTTTGATTATCATGACAAGAGTTATTGATACCAATGTGGGCCCAATGTCCTGTAAGGTTGATAATGTTGATATTTACAACAGGACCCCTTCATTCAAATATATTACAATAATATAGTTCATATAATTTTTTCTTTCAAGGGTTTACATTTTATTTGAACGTAAACACCCTGCTGAATCTGCAGCCTGTGTGTTATTGGGCTTTCTTCAGTATTACGCTGACCTCTAGTGGTCATTCATGAATTTAATGATTTTGTAACCTACTGACGCTCTTCTCTTTAAAAAGAAATAGAGATATTATCTCAAGGGTTAAAACAAACCAACACAAAATGTTAAACCAACTAAGTTTGATTAGTTATTATGGTTTTGATTTATACTTTTACGTTTACATTTTCAATTATAAGAGGAGGCACAGCAGAATGCAGAATCTATGATTATCAACATTAAAAAAAAACAATTGTAGTTATATGTGCTTTATCTCCTCTCAACAGTTTGGAAAGACAAAAAGGAGGCAGGAAGAGAACACGAGGAGCGGCATGAATGGTGAAGTGGGCAAGAAACGGCGAAGGAGTCAGGACTGTCCATCGTAAAAGTGACATTTAAAGGGAAGGACAAAAAAAAGACATGCTTTCCTTTACTTTCCAAGTCCAGGGAGCAGAGGCAGCAACAAAGTTGTGTAAAAGCCTCTAATCTGAACCTCTTTATCCCAAAACCCAACATGACCATTCCTGCATATAAAGCAGAGTGTAAACAGGGTCGTTTGCGAGCCAGACAGCATTTCCCTTGTGAGATGGCCTGTGTAACTGCCAGGACATACCTCCCAATAGAATGAACACTGCAGAATCAGTGAACTAAGATTGGTCGACACAATCTTTTATTTCTTAAAAATCACAAAGAATTTCCATTTAATTTAAGACTACAGTGTAGAGTTCAGATGTGCCTCCACAGTGTGTTACATGTTCCCAAACTGTATGTGCTGGTTTTCAGACCTTTGGCTTGTATTTGGTATTAAGCCTTTTCTTGAGCAGCTGTATGCATGCATCACAAGCTGTTTGGGATTCAGACGTTGCTATTTTTGAATTTTGCAATACAGTATGTACTTTGGATGAAAGGCATTTCAAGTCCCTACAAGCTCAGTGGTAATTTGAACCTTTCCCTGCGAAAGTAAGATCAACTAAAAAACCCATAACTTTGTTCATACAAATATAATAATGCCTTCATGTACAGTAATGTTGAGAAAACTGAAAATACTGAAATCCAGGACTTCAAAAAATATTGTCCTCCAAACATAAATCTCCAATAACGCTTTTCTCACAAATAGAAAGTTTCTGACCAGCTGAGGCAGAGCGTAGAATCTGAAACAAGCACAAACTACAGATCTAAATTATACCAAAACATAAATCTTTTATTCTGACAAATTCACAATTCACTGCAGTTGGTTATTGCAAGTAACTAAATTCCTATTATTTTGTGACCTCAAGATACTACCTATACAGGCAAATTAGTATTTTTTTAAAAGCCTGTAACAAAACCTAAGCTGTGGTGCAAAGATTATTTCCAGAAATAAAATTCAAATCAAGCCCCTTGTTTTGGGCATGTATTAAGCATTGTTTTACGATGAATAAGATTGTGCACTAAAATAATGTATTTATGAATACATGCGGGATAGGTAATTTTTTATTTGTTGAAAGCTTGTTTTTTATCCATAAAACACGTCACGCAGAATAACTAGTTAAAAGTAAGAATACTTCTTTTTTTTAATGAGAAGCCAGTCTGATATTGTAATAAAATAACTGATGACAAGATCCTTTTTATGGACTGACTGATAAGGTGGCAGCTGCAAAAACTTTAAATAAAAATGAAATACAAAAGATGATAAAATGTTACTATATATATATATATATATATATATATATATATATATATATATATATATATATATATATATATATATATATATATATATAATTCTTCTCCTCCCAAGCTTTGGTGGATTTTAGTAATTGATTACTTTCTTCTGTTGCACTCATTGTTTGTGTATCTATCATCTGATTGCATAAACAAGCATGCCACAATCCTCAACACACATAAAACTTTCAAATACCAGATGACATAAATTCTCATAATTATGATGGTAACCTCTTACAAAAGGAGGCAATTGATCTCACCATCTCCCTTTTTACCACCTCTGTATTTGAAATGACAGATGCAGCCTGTGAGTACAAATGGGAGAGGGACACAGAAACCACAATTAAGCTTTAAAACCGTCCGAACCACAGTCTATATTTCAGAAACTTCAAGTCTGATAATGTGATCGACCACAACGTTTTACATCTGTGTAGGTCTTTTTGTCTGAGTCCCAGAACTGGTGTCTCTTTATTTTACTGCCTATTTTATTTTTTTATTTTAAATGTGTGAATGTTAGATAGTGGACAGTGTTGCACATTGGTGACTGGCAAACCAACACTGTTATCTTTTCATGAAATGTCTAGATACGGTCTTGACAATAATCTTAAGATGTTTTATAAACATTGGTTGGTTCAGTATGAAAACCTTAGCTGTCTTAAATATTTTATGTAAAAAAATCAACAGTGTGTATGTGTGTTAATATATATTGTTGTATGTTAGCAAGGTTTTTAAACAGCCTATTGCTTTATGTTATCAAGTACGGCTGGCTCTAAACATTCAAACATTTTGTACAGTGGAAATGAGCATGAAGTACTTTTTTCTAGCAATTATAAATTGCATTTAAGTATATACATACTATTTATCCCTTTTTGTCAAGAACAAAAAGATTTCCCAGCCTCTCTTACATTCATTTTTGATAACTTGACAGAAAGAAATTGTAAAAATAAATGGACATACACAAGTAGGACAAAATGCTGCAGGTCATTGCTGCAGCACTGCCAATGTGAGATTGAATTAGAACTGTTATGTCGTACAAAATGTTTACATATTCAATTGATCCTCACCCTGTAAAGCAAAATTTGATTAATGTATTAAACCGGCATTTATGCAAAAGAAATATTTTCAGACGAAAAACTACCTAAGGTACCTTTGTTCATGTCTTCTTTATATATATTTTTTTATTTTCTTTTGCACTTTAAAAGCATAAAATAAATCCAAGAGTTGCATTTAAAGAAATATGTCATTCTTTAATTTATCGGTCAATATTTTTTACAGTGTGGTAACATCTTTTAAGTTTGCTTAGCTGTATTGTCATGAACATAGTTCATTGGTAAAATTATTATATAAAAAAAAACACATTTTCAAAACTTGTACAACATTTTACATGGTGGTTGATTTTGTGTATCTAAGAGTATGTTGCGTTGGATAAAAGTGACTGCTAAATGAAATGTGATAATGTAATATAATACAGTGTCAGGAAGCTCTACCCTTCAGCACCATCATTACCAACACTGTTGAATTGTTATTTTCAATTTCATTTCTTAAGTCTTTTAAACCTACTTTTACATATATCTTCTTCTAATTTAATTCTTAGAGTGAACATCACATTTAATTACCCGAACAAGAAAATATTTACTTAAGTTAGAATATTTAAGTTTAGAAACTTAAAAAGCAGTTGCTTGCTTACACATTGAGCAGTGACTGTTTCTGGGAACTGTGAATTCACATCTCACATTCACTCTATTGTAATCCTGCTTTTAGTTTCCACCAACTACTGAGGGAAATATATGCAATTTGTCAGCTAAATGTTCCATGATGTTGCTAGCTGCATGTCTGATGAGCAGGTACAATAGGTTGAGGGCTTTTTCAGTGAAATCATTTGAGGCAGAAAAACCTTGCAGTCAGTGAGAGTAAACATGAACAGTAAAGTTGTGAGCTTCAACTCAGGAAAAAGAACCGAGGGAAGATGCAGATTCTGGTGATTCTTTGTAGATTCCTCTCTTCTTGTGATCCTTTTCACATTGTTTCAATTTTGTAATTGTACATTTTCCTTGTAAAAATATTGAGAATAGCATATTTCATATTAGTTTTCTAATTTGGGTTATTACTAATTTATTTGAGGATCAAAAATAATTACCCTTAGACTTGGAAAAAGCAGTTCAAAAAACAATCTACCACTAGGTCCGTTTGGTCTGGAGCTTTCGGTTATATCACATGATCTTCTTCGTCAGCAGATGGAGTTTGCTCACTTGACATAGAATTGTTTCAAATGTCAATTTTTCTGAGCTCTCTAAGGACTATTTTGTCAGCTACTTTTGTTTAGGGAAATCATGTGATTTGAGCCACGCCCTATGAAAGTCATTGATGTTTGGTATTGCAGCTTCATATAGGACATTATTTGAAAAATGTCCTTGTCTAGTCGCATTCAAAGACAAAAGAGTTTATGCATTATGATTCCTTTATTCGGCTCTAAAAGCAAAAAAAAGAAGTTTCTGTAACGTGTCACAATATGCAAGGAGAGATACAGAGAAAAATGAGTGCAGAATTAATGTGAATTGTTAACATTTTATTAACAACTTTATTGAAAAAATGATTTTCATGGTTTACATGGCTTAAGAAAATCTTCATTCACCAACAAACTGGTAACTGATCATTACTGAATGTTTTCCGTCGTGTTTTTTTGTTTTATTCAATGGCATATAGTTCAATAAGATTGAAACCATGAATTCTAACACATTATATAGCAGTCCTATGATTCTTTCAATCACATAAACATTTTCTTTATATTAGCGAACTGATTGATCATAATGTATTCATCGATAACAATAGCTGTTGATAACAAATCAATTCTCAATATAAACATGAATTCATCAGCACGGTCTATACAACAAAACTGCTTTGAGAAATACGTTTGGAGGGAAACGTGGATACCGTTTGCTTTCGATAAAGGGTTGGAATTCATTGCATTTTTTGCCCATGATATCTTTTGGAAACATTTTTCTTAATCCTTAATCCTCAAATGTGAAACATTTCATATTACAGCATTTATGTATTACATAAAGGACTACTGCCACAAACTCCAATGATATATGATGAAAATAAAAAATTACAATTAATTATTACCGCTTGACCGTTTGTATAAAAACTATAATAAACCAGTTTAGAGTTAAGACTATTGGTAAAAAATATAACTCTGTTAAATATACACCCTTTGTGATTCTAACTGTGGCAACCAACAGGTTTGCTCTGTGTTGCAGAAAGATACACCATTCATATGCATGTTCAATTGTGGCGATGGAAGTAATCACCACAATTTAGTTTTAACACCAAACACAAACCAAAATGGTGAACTTTCTCTTATCTGTGTGAGCATTGTGCACATGTTTAGTAGTTTTTAGCAGTACTTGGCACAGGTCAGAAACACTTTAATGTTGAGACATCCTGGTGGCTCCGACACTACCTGCACTACAGCCATCTGTAGTGCAGGTAGTGTCCGAGGTTTGATCCCAGCCGCATTGCTGGATGACCTTTCCTCTTTCATGTCAGTGTTTTTGTGATACGGACAATTTGAAATTCAATTTCTAAAAGTGACTCAAGTGTTCAATCTGTATGGCTTATTTGGCAAGTATTTATCAGTGTTGCTTTACTCTGTAGTTATACAACCTGGTTCAACAACATAAAACAATATTGGCAATAATTTTTCTTTACATAAATGACAATTTAAAATGGCAATGTGTATTTGAGCATGGCTGCTCATGCATGATCGATAACTTTTAAGGTTGACTTGCTAATAGAGCTGAAACAACAAATGGAAGAGATTACAATCCAATTCAGAATAAAAATAATAAAAATCCATCATTGTGAGGATGTGCTATTTTCTATACATTTTATATTATAGTTCATTTTCTTTTCTTCAGAACATCTGATCTCATGGTTCTGGGAAATGTTCATGTGCATTTGTCACTATTTACTAAACATAATAAATTCATCAAATCATGGATTAGCAATCATTAGATCAAATGATAAGTAGTCAATAGTTGCAGCCCTGCTAGTTGTCAGTGCTGTCAGCAATGACAGTTCAAGTGACATCTGAGATAGCTGCATATACAGTATTTGTGGAATAAAGACCATGATACATATGTGGAGGACAGCAACAAATATACATCACTTTGTTTAAGAGGTCAAAAGAGATTGGGAACTTTTCCCTTAATTGAGTAGGAGGATTGTATTGAGCACAAGCTTTTCCTTATGCCATGGTGTTGTGAAGCTGCTCCAGTTTGTTGTGGTCACTTGGACACCATGCTGTCAGGAGATGAGGTCAAGTTGAGCAGTTCAAGTCCTTTCTTTTCCTTTTTGTTTGAAGAAAGGTCTTCAGCTGGAGTGCATAAGATGGAGATCCTCTAACAAAGGAGAATATCGGTTTTAATAAATATCATAACACCCACAATCACATATACAGTTGCACTTAAAATGATCCAACCCCCAATGCAAGTTAGGTTTATTGTCAAAATGTACAAACCTTCAGCAGTTTTCCATAAACAACTCCAACAAGGACAATTTAAATAGCTCAACATAACAAATGTTAGAACTGGTTTCTCCAAATTCAACAAAATATATCATTTTGAATGACTACTGTAGCCAATTATTCAACCCCTTCATGATATCTGTAGTATTTAGTAGAGCACCCTTTTGCTGTTTTGACCTGCAAACGTGAGCAGATTGTTTTAGTGCTTTTGGGTCAGTAGTAGTGTACGTCTTGGAGTTGACCTTCAGCGTTTTGTATGCGCCTCACTGTGGAAACTGAAACCTCAGTGCCTGCTGCCACTAAGTCTTGCTACAGGGCTTTTGGAGTCACTCGAGGGTTTTTGGCCACCTGCCTCAGCAGAAATTTGGTGGCAGTCGTTTATAGCTTCCTCTTTCTGTCGCGTCCAGGCAGTGGAGGCATTGTTTCTTTAACTCTTAACTCGTGACCTATGCCTCCAACATTGTCTCTAGGAACATTCAGTGCTTTTGCTCTCTTTATGGATAATTTTCCTTGTTGTGTGCAAGGCAATAATGCATCAGGTGTGCTTCAGATAATATCTGCTTTGCAAATGTGTGCTCTTATGAGGGATTCTTTTAAGGGGTTGAATCATTTTGAGACTGCAATAGTTTAAAAGTGACATCTTGTGTTGAATTTGGAGAAATAAAATTAGCTGTGTTGAACCATTTAAATTGTCCTTGTTTAAGTTGTTTATTGAAAATAGCTGAAAGTTTAAACATTTTGCCAATAAACCCTATTTGCAATAGGGGTTGAATAATTTTCGGTGCAACTGTAGCTTTTTGGAGACGTGTTGACTGCTTTACATAACAGCTTACCTGTTGCAGTGTACCTGGAGTAGTGCTCACTTTGTACAACATTACTAGAGGAACAATGAGTGTAGAGGAGAGAGTGAACCACCAACCGAGAGCATAACCCCACCATGGGTACTCAATTGTGTTGTTGAACTTCAGAGGAGTGTATTTCACCAAGGAGAAAACAAATGTTCCCTGAAAATAATCAGAGACAGAGAAAGCAGTTAAAGCATTGTAGGGCTGCAACAACGAATCGATAAAATCGATTATTAAAAGTTGGCAACGAATTTCATTATCAATTCGTTGTGTCGTGCGATTATTACGCCGCTCAATAAATTGCGGAGATGTTTGAGTATTAAACAAAACAGTTGAGTGGAGCGGAGCGCGCAGCGCGGCAGACAGGAGGTCTGCATAGTGGCGTTGCGTGTACAATAACTTAACAGCGAGGCTAACCGTAGTCGTTAGCTCGCTAGCTAGTCGTTCATTCTCCGTGTTTGAGCCGCGCTGTTGAGTTAGATAACGTCTTCGTTTTAAAATGCCGCGGAGGCTTCATGAGAAGCAACGCGTAAACATCTCCTCTCAGGTGCAGAACACAGACCTGCGATCAACAGTCGGATATAATGTGGCTTCATGCAGAGGAAGTGCTGCTGGGATTTGTAGTTCGATATCTAATTAATGTCAACAAAGCACGACAAAGCTCTGATTCCAACTCAGAGGGAGGTCAACTTCATTGTCTACTCGAGAGGGAACATGTGGGGGCCTGCTCTCCAGCTCCAGCTTCCAGCTGGGCCATGCTGCACAGCACTGATTCTTGGGTGGTGGGGTTGGAAAGAGTGTCTGTTGGGGTGAGAAGCACTTTTGTTTAACCCTGTTTTCTCATGTTTTCAGGTAGTGAGATAGGTAAGACATCTGTTCTTTCTTTTGTTTCTTTTATGGTCTCGGTAAGTTAGGTGACTTGCTTAGATTGTTTTGTTTGTTATTTAGGGCCAGGCTCACCCTGAAGAATTCATGACACTGCGTGCAAAATAAACCATTGTTTCTTAAAAACTGCAGCATTGGTCCTAATTTGGGAGGTGGGGAGACATGACCTTAAGCTACGCTCTGGCACCCTTAAGGCTGATTTATACTCGGGTTTTACGCAGAGACGCATGACACGCATGGCCGACCTTGCGTGGTCAAATCGGCCATTTTGCGTGCTTGCATGCGTCACCCCAAATTTCTGACTATCCGTCAAAGCTACGTGAGCCGTACGCAGCCCGGAGGGCTGTGATTGGTCCACTAACCACATCCTTTCTGAGTCTCTCATTTCCGGTTTCATAGCATAATACCGCTGTTTTCAAAAGCCATAGCAGAAACACGGACAATGGATCCCGTTGAAGAACATTTGGCTGAAGAGGTCCGCAAATATGAGCATTTATATAACCCGGAGTATAAGGACACGCAGATGGAGGTGAATTCCTGGAGGGAGATATCTGTGAACGTCGGTGTGCAGGTCGACTCTTAAACGGTCCGTCAATCCGACTGCGTTGCCAGTCGTAGTTGTAGTTGCAGAAGTATAATTCAGCCTTTAGGCCGGGCGAAACAGGCGAGACTTACCAAAGAGACAAATCAATTGACTGAGAGAACTTTTTCTGTAACTCACCATGCATATTACTGGAGTCACGTATTTCAAACAATACTTAATCAGGGGAAAAGGCTTGTATCCAATCATATCCTCAATATTATTGTAAAACCGGTCTGCACCTGTAAGTAGATGGAAAAGCTGTGGTGAAGGAATTCAACCTCCCAGTGAAGAAACCGTGCACATTCCTCTTGTTCATTAACTCACCGTATATCCATCCAACACAAATAGACTGCAGTATGGCAAAGAGAAGTAGAGTCATTCCACTACAGGCATAGTAGTCAAACAACTGGAAGATGTACAATCCACCCTGTGTGTGAGACATCCGTTAGCTGTTGTGTTCTTCTAACATAATAAAACAAAGTGTTGTAAAAGAAGTGACATGACATTTTAATATGATCTTACATCTGTAACCATCACAAGTCCAATGAAGAAGCTGAAAACACTGATCGCAAGTAGAAGAAGTTTACGTCGATGGCCAACGTGGAAGAAGGAAGGATTTGTGTCAGAAATTGTTGTTACGATGGCTTCCAGGCCTACAAACTGAAACACAGTTCCCAGTTAGACAACTCTACATATGCTGTACACAAACATACAAACGTTGCAGAGATTATTTCATAATAATTTAGTAAGTACTCAGAGAGTGAATAAGTGAATACCTCCGCCAAAGCTGCACAATCCTTTAATTTAGTTATGTTCTATTCTAAAGATTAAGATAAGAAATTTGTATTATGCATCCGGATCTGGATCTGAATCAAGAGACACAAAGTGACAAACAAAATCAAGGGATTCCAAAAAAAAAAGTCACATTAGTAATTGCTGCAGTCAATGATAATGATGTTAATAAATGTGCTCACAGTGTTGTTGGCTATATGCAAACAGACAAACAAACAAGACCAAAACACATCTAGAGGAAAGACATAGATTTTCTAACTGTGACACCAACAGACCTCCAACCAAGGCCCAAAAAACATACAGCCAAACATGTTCATAAAGACTGTTATACAATGTATGCATAAAACAAATGGAATTTTTTTTTATCCTAGTTATGAACAGAAAATCTGTGTTTCATAATGTCTATCATCATTTCAAATGTACTGTTCTTAGAAATAAAACAGCTGTTTCTGATTCTCTCACTGCTAAAGAAGAGTAAGCTTACCTCACTGTCTAGTCCCAGGAGGATGACCATAATGAAGAAGAATATTGCCCAGACCTGGGGAAAAGGCATCATGGCGACTGCTCGAGGATAGGCGATGAACGCCAAGCCGGGACCTGCAGTCAAATTCAGATGGACAAAAATATTTAAATATATTGTGCATATGTTATGCTGTTGAGTCAAAATAGCTTACTTGTATCTAATAGAATTCATGTTGTGTTTTTGCTGACGCTAAAAGTACATGTTCATTAAAACCTTAATGTATTTATTAATGACATTATCTATATTCTTACCGGACTCTGCCACTTTTGATATGTCTGTGTTCTGCTCATATGCCATAAATCCAAGTGCAGAGAAAATGGCAAAGCCTGCAATAAAACTGGTCGCACTGTTCAGAAGGCACAAGTACACACAGTCCCTAAAAACAAAGAAGACACAAATACATGTTATACTCCTTCATCTATAAAACCTTTACATTGATAGTTGGGACTCATATCCACGGGTTATGTGAGTCAACTCTACTTCAAGTGATGTGGTACTCCGAGTTTAAGCTACACCACATTTGTTTTGCCTAAAATGAGCATTGAAAATGTTCTGGCTAACGGTTCTAAAGTTATTGTATATCTTCAGCGGCGGTTGTGCTTTTCAAGTGACTTGGACTAATGAAGCTGCAGCTTCGGCAGCTCGCTGTTTGATGTGTTTTCTTTTTGCATTTCTTTCTGTGAAAAATGATGTGCAACCCAAACTAGAATCCAAATTATAAATATGAAATCAAACGTACTTGTAACAGTTGTTGTTGTACTTGTTATAGCTGCCAAGTGCAGTTAGACACCCAATGCAAATAGCATAGGAATAAAATATTTGTGTGCCAGCGTCCATCCACACCTGCAAGACAATAAAGGATATATGTTTTATATGAGGTCCCGGGACAGAGGACGTCGTATGTGTACAGATTGTAAAGCCCTCTGAGGCAAAATTGTAATATATAAATGTAATTTAATTGAATGTTCTTTGAATTGAATCTTTTTAATCTCCTTAACTTTCCACTAAAGTGTGACCAATTAAAAACCTTTTATTGTAGAAGTAGCCATATATGGTAATTTCCCAATTTCACACAGTATTTCAATGAGTGTCCGATAAAGGGTTACGATATGTGATATCATTGTTTTGCATTTGCAATACATACACATGTATAAACATTTTTGTATAGTTCAGCTTTATGTCTTTGGAAATTATCAAAATGTTAACATCTCCAAACAAATTGAAACTGTTAATGGGGAGACAACCTGTGGGTATATGAAAGTTGTAAAGGCCGTAGGTTTAGGGGAGTCACGTGTCATTAAAACAGAGAAGTATTGAAGAGTGCTGATACCTGTGGATCAAACAGCCGGGATGGATCTGGGTAGAGGTAGAACTTGATCCCATCTAAGGCCCCTGGCAACGTAACTCCACGAACAAGCAGCACCGCCAACATCAGATATGGAAATGTCGCAGTAAAGTAGACTACCTGTGGATGAGTAAGGGTTCATTTGTAGCACAAGTGTGGACTTTGATGGCTGTGTTGCCAGCACGTATGAAGTATGGTCACCATCTTGTTGAGCAACAGAAACAATATTTACTCTGGCCTTGAATATAATTTTTGAGCGTGCTTTGAGCCAAATGCTCAAAATCCTATTTAAGATGAAAAGTTCAGGAAATCCCCAAAGTGATTAGAGTTCATCTTAAACCACAAATGGGAACCTCATGGAGGCACTAGAAGTCGGAGGATCACCAAAGTCATCAATATCTGTCCAAATTTAATAAAAATGAATACAGTAGTTGTTGAGATATTTCAGTCTGGATTAAAGTATTAGACCAGCTGCCAGACTGTCATTGCCATCCCTAAAGCCAAGCCTCTATGGTTGATTAATCCATGACACCTGACAGCAGTTTCAATCGTGAAAAATGATGTTTGAGGTTGTGCAATTTAAGCTTGCATTCTGTGTAGTAGCTTTTCCCCTCTCATGTTCTTTAATGTTATACCTGTGTGCTTGGAAACGTTTATGATCACGTTTCAGGCAGCGTCTATGGCAAAGTGATATGATTGCAGTGTTTTTGAAGCGTTGAGAAGAATGTTGTTCTAAAGCATTGTCAATCAACAGTTTAAAAAGTTGCTTGAATACACCATCAATAATGCCAATTTCCTTGTCCTACCTTCCCAGTGGACTTTACTCCTTTCCAGACACAAAAGTAACAGACGATCCAGGACAACAGAAGACACAGAGCCAGCTCCCATCGAATGCTGCCTATCTCATGGATATTTCCTGTTAGATTCAGCACTCTTCTCCTGAAAAATCACAATTTTTGTGATTATACATGAATGTCAAATTAATTTCAGAACTTACTATCATGTTTGGATTTAGGTTTCAGACTCACTCCCAAAACTCTTTCACTGGTGATGTTGCATTTTCAGTAGCAGTCCAGTTCAAATAATTAGCTTTTCGATCAAACTCCACACAGGTCTCTGTTGCAAAGGGATGCAGGATGCTTTAAACAATGCATTCAAAGACAATTACGCACACTATATGATTCTGCCTTTGTCAAAGCTTTCATATTCATTTGTATACTTATTTAACTTGATTAATAAAATGGGGACCTTTCCAAAAATGAATGTAAGTTCCTTGAGCTGAGCTGGTCTGCTGTATTGAGGCTGACTAAACGTCTTGCTATTCTTTGATGGGAGACGGGCAGTGGGTGGATTGAAAATGTCTATGTAAACTGGTGGATTACAGAAATCTTGGACCTTTTCGAGCATCCTTTGAGTAAGTCTTGTCAGATATGTGGGGGTGAGGGCGTTATGCTAGAAAGGAGAGGGAGCCAGAGAAGTGGTCTTGAATAGTTCTGCTTATGATTTGCTTGGTTGTGTTAAGCTGAGCATCCACATGATGCACAGTATTCTGCTGTAGGGTATACAAGGGCCAGTGCTCAGGTGCACAAGCTAGGGGCTGTTGGCCCTAGCTTGTGCACCTGAGCCTATTCATAAACAGTAAAAGGATTACATCCCATTTTACACTAGTTTGTGGTTTCTTAGGTTCCTCTATGTTCAAACGCCGTTTAAAATGTGTATGTCAATCATTTGTGTGGAAATTTGAAACCTCCAATACACACTCACTGAGAATGGCAGTTCAGCAGGCAAATGTTTAAAATGGACAATAGTATGTGTGGAGCGGCTCTTTAAGTATGTCATGTAATTTGACACAAACACTATGCGAGGCACTATGTGAGCGTGAATGGTTGTCTGTCTATATGTCTGCCCTGTGATGGACTGGCGACTTGTCCAGGGTGGACCCTGCCTTCGCCCCTTGACAGCTGGGATCGGCTCCAGCGCCCCGCGACCCTAGTGAGGATAAGCGGTTCAGAAAATGGATGGATGGATGGATGGACTATGCGAGGCAAAGAACACGGCGCAACGTTTCCAACAACTGGCTTTTCCACTTTAGAAAAATCACGAAATAAAGATGATTAATAATCTTGTTATTTGTGTGTATCCCTAACTCCAGCCCCGACACAGATCGCACCCTGGAACAAACCTGTGTTCCAGTAGTTTCTGCAATTCGCCCAGGGAAGTTCAGTGTTGAAAGAGGAGAAGAGATACAGGAAAGCCCAGGCCAATATGATGATATAATAGATGCTGGAGTACAAAACAACCACAAGACTGCCATAACCCATCCCTGACAAAAACAGACAAACAAAGACATTTTAAATAAAAAAGTAAGAAACATATAGTTATCACATCTACTTATGTATTTTATACATTATAAAATATTATAATTACGTAATTTATATTAAATCAATGTCACATAATACAACTTTGTCCTATACATCCAGGTGCAGACATAACATCTGACCAATGAATTATCCTAAGCATTAAACAATGGAGCAAGTTGAGGTTATGTGTCTTGCTCAAGGACACTTCAACAGTGGGAACCAGGGATCAACCATCAACCTTGTGGTTAAAGATCGACCTGCACTAGCCACTCATCTACAGCCAGTTACCAACAATGTTGATACTTCCCAAAAACAGGCTGTTAAATACTGTGTAGACAACCATTTTCTTTGTTGTATATTTAACTACAGAAATGTAAACGTTAATGCGCAGATGAGAAAGACAGCCATCTATTCGTATAACTCATTCGGCCTAGTGTAATAGCTCACAGGAGGCAATAGTTTACCTATGCAACGTCAAAGAAATGCTTTATAAGAGCCTGTAAATGTTACAAGCTCACCAAACCTGGTGCAGTTTGTTGGGTTTCTTAGAATGTTGTAACTTATTTGATTACATGATTGACTTTTATTGTGAAGAGCATGGAAATAAGAAGTATTTTTTTTCTTTTCTTTAAAGTCAGGAAGTAGAATGATACGTGCTTGTTGCCGCTAACAATGTTGTTATGCGAAAAAAATCTCTACATGTCAGGTGCAAGAGCGCGTCCTAAATCGCTTTAACAGTTTGTGAAACTGCAGTTTAAGAGTAAAGTGGTTCTGTTCATACATGACGTGTCCTGGTCCTCATGAGATAGAAAGGATGTTGTAAAAGTGTCTGGGCATGTTTTTTAATTTTTTTTTAAAGAAGTTGAATTTTTCAGAGCTTCCTGTTTAAAGGAATGTTGTTACTGTCAATGTCCAGACTTATCTTCACTTGTATCTACAAGTTGTGGAATTTGTTGTCCAACAACATTGTTTCTGTTTGTTTCACAGGAGGTTTAATCGCTTTCATCACATATTTCTGTAAGATTTGTAACAACAGTGTGAGCACACACATTTTTTTGTGTGCAATAAGTCAGTGTGATAGGTTGAAAGATTAGATTTCAGTGTTTGCAATAAACAATTTTACAGTTTTCTTCTTTACCTAAAGAACTAGCCAGACATTTTTGAGCATGTCGTACACACATGCTTTAATTTGATTATATATTTAATTTGTATTTGATTTTATATGGATAGTGTGATATTGATTATACATCTTTACCTTCAAAAAGGGGACAAATTTTCCTCCAGCAGGTAATACTTCCCTCTTTGGTGTACTGGCCAAGTGACGTTTCCAGGAGAAACAAAGGGATGCCGCAGGTAAAGAGGAAGAGGACATAAGGAATGAAGAACACCCCTTGAGAAAACATAAAGTTCCGCCACGTGAGTTGTTGAGCACTTATGGTAAGCCACAAGAATAATACATCAGATATATTTTTCACTAGATAGTTTAACTGTTAGTAAAAAGTACAGCTAATCTCTATAAACATCCAAAATAAACATTGCTAGTCCATCAGTTCAATTCTGGATATGCTCGTTTCTTAACACACTCTCTATTTGCCATCTTTATTTGTTGCTTTAAGAAATGTATTTGTTGTAAACAAAAAGTGGGTTTAGCCTCTGAATTGACATTTTTATGTATACACGTTATTAACAGAATCTAAATCAATATTTGTTTTTGGTCTCCATCAAGTAACCCAACTGTAATTATTTTTACATTCTGCATGTGTACTTTTGACCAAAGAGTGTTTTCCTTTTTTTTTTTTTTACTATTATGGAACTTACCTCCTCCGTTTTTGTAGCACAGGTAAGGGAACCTCCACACATTTCCTAGGCCTATGATTTGTCCTGCAACCGCCAAGAGAAACTCAATTTTGCTTGACCATTGTCCTCTGGTCTGGGTGTTGGGTAGAGGATGGGCTGCGCCTACAGTCATCATGAATTTGACCTCTGGACCTGGATGAGGCTTCTCCATCATACTGAAACAAGAGAAGGGTTAACAAAAACAAATTACTTCAGTGGCAACATTACAATGCTCAGACGATGATATAAACTACCCTTTCAAAGTGATTATTCATGTTATTTGTGGATTTCATTTGGCAGTAGCAAATTGTGGCTAAAGAGCACATTTTCAGTGAAGTCAACATACACACATGATTTAATCACTGTTTATTAATGTTCATAATCCACACAATGCCAGCAGTCTTGCTGTATTAGGTCAAGACAGGATCAGTACCTCTTGGCATGAGGGCCATTTTTTCATCAATGTTGCTTTTGTGTTGCTGTCTTGGATTCGATGTGGGACGGGAATATAAAGCATGTTCGAGCCATTTTCATTCCTGGGGCTTCAAATACTGATGCTTTGTCACGGACTTCAGTGTCTGATAGTCACGCACAAGGCATCCGAAAACATCTGCATTATTCATTCATATTTCGTCAGAAAACATTGTATATTTAGTGTGAAATTAGCAAGCTGCACACAAGTTAAACAATAAACAATGTAGCTTTTTTAAATGGATATTAATCAGCATAAAATTATATATTTTTTGCCTTTTTCTAATACAAGACTTTAATCCTTATTAAATCGAACATGCTGTGTAAAAAAATATTTCATTCTCTAAATATTTTATCCCATTTATGGTCAGGGGGCGCTAGATCCAATCCAAGCTGACATTGGTGAATGTACACCATGGACTTTTCATTAGTTTATCTCATATATAGACAGATAAACATTTACACTCACACCTACGGGCAATCTTTGAGTCCAATTAACTTAAGTTGCATGTTTTTGGACTGGGGGATGAAGCCAGAGTACCCGGAGGGAACCCACACCGACATGGGGAGAATTTGCAAACTCCACACAGAAGGACTGCCCAGACTAGGAATCAAACCCCGGCCCCTCTTGCTTCACTAACCACTACACCACTGCCTGCCTTATGGAAAAACAAAAAGCGCTTATTGTTGATAATGGTTGTTGCATAGGTGTCTGTTTCATTGTCTAAACAGCACTTTATCTAATCAAAAGCTAATTGCATCAAAATGGGTCTTCTGAGCGACTATAACTGTTAGTTGCTCAGGACTATAGTAACAAAACTAAACTAAATAAACTAAAAGTAACAAAAAATAAAATAGGCCCTAAAATCAATATTATGTTGTAAGAGTTGCTTTAGAAGAGCTGTTGTTAGATAAAGTGACTGCTTTGTGTTTTGTATTCAGGGCTGCAAGGTGCAGGGCATATGTGCAGCAGGGAGGGCTATGGGTGCTAGGAAATTAACAGTTAGTTGTTGGACTAATCTCTTCAAACCATCATACTTATCATGGGCAGACACACTATTGTTCACTTTCCACTGGGGCAACTTTGTGTACAGCTGTCTAAATGTCTAGTGAGGGGTATTAAACGGTAAATAGGATGTACTTGTATACACACAGACAGGGGGATCAGAGGAAAAAGAAAGGTACAGAATTGACCTAATGTCCATCACCAAATCTTGAAAAGCCATGGGGAATGTTATAATTGGAACAGGCATGATCAATACTGCCAAGAAAATAGGCTGCTTGAGGCGGAGTAAATTATCTCACCTGGTGACAATGTAGGTGTGGCGCGTGTTTTCAAGAATCTTTTAGATCATACTTTTGCTGACGTGATCAAACATGTGAAGGAACGTGCTCAAGGGTAAATCATTTTCTGTTTCGATTTTTTGACCATCCCAAACCATACATGCATGCTTTTCAGACTCAGCTTTAATCAGCCTTTTAATCTGCTGTCTATTAACATCAACTGCTTTTAGGGCTTAGATTGCTGAAAAACTAATTGTGTTTATTCGTGCATGCACCTTTTACTTTCTGCTAAAAATCATAGCAAAGGATTTAATTATTAAATACCAGTATAAATCACTTAAAAAAAAGTGTAATAATGCTCTCTGTTAAAATATTTGCACAAGACACACAGCATGTGTTTGTTTTAAATGTGAGCGTTGGGCAGCATTACTCACAGAGCAACTTGATGTGTCTCACTGAAAAAGGGAAATAGCTGGTAGCACAGCCAGTAACCTTTGCCCTACATAAATAATACAGCTACAGGCGTTAAGCGCAAGTGCAACCACAAAAGCCCAGCTGTCTCTAAACTGCAATGATAGCATTTGTTTTCTATTCAAGAACTTAAACCAAAGTAGTGTACACTCACAATGTATAACAAGGACACATGTAGTAAAGACATAAACTCCTGCTGACCTGAAGGGAAAGGGATTAGTTATAGAGTACCTGAGAAAAGTCGCTTCTTGTCTGTAGTCTGTGGTTATGCTTCCATTTTTTCCTAGGTGGGATTTATCTGGTGCCTTTTGAAGAAAATACAAGTCTAGATCCCCCAGTCTCTCCGGGGGAGGTGCTCTGACCAGCTCTGACTATGAGCGAGCCCATGAGAGGGGTTTGAGAGAGCTGTGTTTGTATGACAATGAGAGAGAGAGAAAGAGCAAGAGGGACATAGCGAGAGGAGGGGCCTGAGTGTTATGTTTCTGAATGACAAACTTAAGGCGGAGACTTACTGTTCAATGAGGCCACAGGGTCCCACAGTAAAGAGGGGATTTGCACAATGGCAGGCTAGACACATGGCTCTGTCGTCAGTATGTTTAGTGCGTTGACACAGACAGAACATCTGAATAACTAACTGCGATTCACTGAGGTTGAAAACCAGTTTCAATGTGTCATAGAACAACATATTTTTAATGTATGATAACATAACAGGGAACACACTGATCTGAGACCAAGTAACTAAATATTATGACACATTACAGTCGTTTAGCCCCACTCGAGACCCAGCAATTTTTCTCAAAAATTCCGAATGGTTTGCATAGCTATTTTTAAATAGAGAACATCTCTTCAACAGGCTTATCTCTGTAAAACTAGTTACTGTTTCCGCCATCCACCATTAAAATAACCACTAGTTTTGCTTTATACTTGTTGTGTAAATTTCACATACGTTGGAACATCTCACTCCATCGTGTCTGGGTTCATAATTTTATCCCTGGTCCCACAACAGCATCTGAATGACAGTCGCTATCAGCGCTACTTCTGGGGGACTGGCAGAAGTTGTTCGCACTGTTCGTGTCACCTCAAACGCATCTGTCGCTCTGCCCGCCGGGTCGCATCTGTGCATTGAGTTTGCATGTAATCTGGTCGCGTTTGGT
Source organism: Clinocottus analis (assembly GCF_023055335.1). NCBI lineage: Eukaryota > Metazoa > Chordata > Actinopteri > Perciformes > Cottidae > Clinocottus > Clinocottus analis. The sequence continues at coordinate 14,583,894 of NW_027176042.1, forward strand.
GTGAACACGGCATAAGACGCACTTCTGGTTCCACAACAGAGTGGCTCTGCTCAAGCAGATGCCCCAGTACATACCAAGCAAGTATCGTTTAGTCCATAAGTAAGTAATATTTCAGTTTTTTGGCTGAAAAAAATGCAATGTGGTTGATATTTTGCTAAGGCTTATCTGACAGTGGTTTTGGCGCAATTGGCTGATTCCGTGGGACATAAGCTTTCCAGAAAGGTGCGCCATTCATGTGTGACATCAAACTAGGGATATACAAAATTATATTTTCCTAACTTGGGGAGCTCTCTCAAGTCACTTTCGAGTTCTACGAGTCATATTTATGGTTTATGTTAATATTTATGGTTAAATTGAATTATAAACGTGTATAAGGAACTTATATGCTTTTGTAAAGCCAGGCTTTTAAGTTGTTTTGCTATGTCACATTAGTGGCTTTGTATCGATTCATAGAAGTACGAGGACTTTGACAGTGTGAAAGATCTGATGAAGAAATCTGCCCCCATTTTTGGGAATGCTGGTATTAATACTAGATGAAATTTCTGAGCCACAAAAAAAGTAAAACAGCACAGAAAAGGCAAAAGGAAAAGATACAGTATGATTATAACTTCAATTAATTATAACGGAGGGTAAATACATTATTTTATTGACATAAAGGCACAGCTGGTGACCCCAGATGATCCTTTCTCTCCCTCCCTCTGCGCCAGTTTCTGTCCCGCACAGGCACCCTGAGGTCCAGCATCCACAGCCACGATGTTACGTTATTCACCACAGAAGATTTCAACACATGCGATGTGAAATACCACAAATGTATGCAGAATGTGAACACACACACACACCTATGTATGGTGCTTGATGAGTGCATTAGAGTAACGTGTTGTTTTTTTCTTGCAATTTATATCAATATTATTGCTAGAATCTGTTTCCATCTATAGTTGTACTATTTCTCCACAAACATTTATGTTCCTAATTAGTCCCTTGGGGATACTGAAAACAAGTTATGAACATATTGGCATATCTCCTTTTAAGTTGATCTGACAAAAAAAAAAAATAGCAACTGTACATGAACTGAAATAGCTGGCTCTTCAGCTGCTAAATGCTCCCATGTGTTCAGCAGATAGTAGCTAACTGCCCGCTGGTTGATGCAAAGCAGGTACAATACAGTGGTTATCTACAGCTCTTGGGAAGAGATGTGACACTGAAAACTGTAAAGTTACTTTAGTAAAAAGGGAAATCCGATGATACATCTACTCACCATTTGTCCTCGTCTGAAGCAGATTGACATCCTTGTGGGTGTTCTGACATTGTTTCAGGTTTTTCCAAGTGAAATATTTGTCAGTCTAGTTTAGTTGATCTGCATATCTCTGACGGAGGAGCTTGCAACAAGTGTGCAGGGTGTTGAACAAGATACGTGACAGATCACGGTACTGGTTGTAAATGAATTATCTTTGGCAAAATTTGTTGAACTGACTGACCAAGGGTACTCGGGTTCAAGGAAACACAGCTGCCACCTGAGGAAACAACACAAGTCTTAATTCTTCATCAAATTTACTCATACTTGTAATATTAAAGTGTAAGTTTATATGGTATTTTGTACACCTCTATTACTTAGACTTTTGCCATTATGATAAAAGATGGTTTGTAATGTTGTCCCTGACCAAGATTATTTAGCATAGTAAAGTCTACACTTTCTACTGATATTTCTAATTACCTTAAATCTCTGGTAATTTAGCCCAATTCTAAAAAGTTGTAAAGCTATGCTTATACTCGTTCTAAGGATGAGGTTATTACATCTGAAACACTGAATTAGACAGTAGTTTCTACTTAGAAAGTGAGTCATTCCAAAACTGGTCTTGACTGTAAATAATTGGATTAGCAAATGATTTGTTATGCTTGTGTTAATATTGACTTAACATATTTTAGAATTTATTTCACATGTTCAAATAAAACACATTCAAATGACAGTCAAAGAGTAAAACAGAGGGACAGAAAAATGTTTATATGTTAAAAATGACTGTACGTAGATGTTTCATGACAAGCGACCTCTTGTTGTCCAGCCACAAAAGCTCTTTGTCTCTGTCAAGGCAGCTGTTGAATAGTTTGGCCTGGATTGTCTGACACTGACATGGGTGACTGTGGTTTATACCCCATCTCCTCTTTTAACCTTCCCTAGTATAACTTTAACCATGACCACAACCTGTCTGGCTCATAGTTTTGCAAGATACTGACAAGTGACCTATTTTTCTGTGGAGGCAAAACAACTTTCTGGAAACAATGAGTGTTGGGACTATGGATACAGCTGTCCCGGTTTTTTTTTGACAACACTAAAATCACACAAAGTTACAGAGAGAAAAGGCCATACAAAGACAAAAAAGAAACACAAACATAAGGAGACAAGAACTAAAATTATGTTGAAAATTGATATTTTACAATAACTCGAAGGTAAGTTCACAAACAAACATGTTGTATTGCAAATTAAATGATGTCTGTTTGTCCAGCTATGAAATACACAACAATTTGTTGTGACTGTATATGTCTGCATTCACATTATGAGTAATAGTCCTTTAATGCACAATGAATAATATTTTGGTAATCAGGCATCACCAGACATTTATGTGGGTGTGCATGTACTCCACTTTTAGGCAAAATGAAGATCAAAGTGGTAATCTAGGTATCGTTGAGGCATTTCATTAGTTGCAATAACATTCACAAAGCTATTTATTTTTGATAAGTATGTTCCACTTAAACAATATTGACAGATGAGGAAGTAGGAACAGGTGTCCCAGTGGGGGGTATGAAAAGGCCAAGTCTGCAGTCGAGAAGGCCTCTGACTTTTTCCTTTTTTTGAGGCACACACAGACAAAGTGATATTCATGCGTGTCTGCAGGTATCAGCTAAAACATGTATATCTCTACTTTTCTTTTTTAAAAGAAGGTGATCAAACTGTAATATACAGTTGTGCTATTTCAAAGTACCGTAGGTAAGACATGGCTTTATGCCAATGTCAGTGAACCAACACTGCATTGTATCTGAATTTGTTGTTTTAAATTGGTAATCTGCAAAGATTATGTAAAATACAAATACTGCTGATTCATGACATTTCACAAACATTTGATGGTAAATATGAAACAGAGTGCATTAAGGAGGGAGCAAACAAATTAAAAAAGTGTGCAAAACTGGACACTAAATGTGGAATATAAACTGACAACCCACCTCACTTCCGTAGCAGCATCCACACACGTTGAAAACAAAGGGAAGCGCTGCTACATTTAAAATACACATCAAGGAGAACAGAGGCAGAATTTGGCAGAATGTATTGATGTCAAACTGTCAATGACAGACTAAATAGCTGATATTTCCATTGCTTTAGTTTCTTCTTTTTTAAATACCCTAAATATCTCCCAGGCTGGAATGGTGGCATGTCAGCTCTTCTGTTGCTAATGCATCTTCTGCCCCACACATCAATATGCCACAACAGAGCAGCCAAGATAAGCTCAGCACAGGCAGAAGCGTGAATTTCAGGATAACAGTCTGACCACCGTCCAGCGAATTATTTTGGGAATATATGCAGCAATACAAACTGGCTCACTGCACACTTCACCTACAGCAAAGAATACGGTTCAAGATTCTCCTCATCACCTACAAAACCCTTCATAACCTCGCCCCTTCATACCTTTCTGACATCCTGCACCGACAACGTTATAGTTTCATCCCGCTCCACAGGCGTGCATCTACGCGATCTTTTGCTCATGAAAAGGACTACGTCGTGCTAAGCAACCAAAAAAAAAAAGTGTGTCGCTTTTGAAAGACCCAGAGAAACACAAATATTCAACGAGGCAAAATCCCCGACGTTTTTGGAATCCCTGCCGGATGCATTTTTTTTAGGTCTCGAAAAGAGGGCATGTCCGGGAAAAAGAGGACGTCTGGTCACCCTAGCGTTAGACGTTTCTGCAGCTATCTCCGTTATTACAGTCTCTAAAGTGGTTAGTTAGTAGCTCCTAGTAGCTAGCTGTCATGGTTTGAATTTTGTTCCTTTTTTTGTAGTCTTGTATCCTCTGTGTCTCTGCAATTCCTGCTCTGGTGATTGTCTGAGATTGTCTGTCTACCTGGTTCCTGATTGTGGATTCTCTGCACCTGTGCTGCCCTAATTGTGTCCACCTGTTGCTCGTTACCTACCTCTTGTATTTAAGTAGACCCATGTCTTTCATGTCAAACCTTCTCTTCAACATTTCTTTTACATCAGTGAGTAAGGTGTTGTTACTTGCTGCTATGATTAAGTCATCTACCCATACTAACAGAATCACTTTCTCATTCCCAGATTTTCTGCTATAGACACAATGATCAGCATCATTTTGCACAAAAACATTTTCCGTAAGGTGATCATGCAGTAATGTGTTCCAGTTCCGTCCGGACTGTTTTAAGCCATACAATGACTTGTTGAGTTTACTATACATTTGATAGATGTGCATGCATACAAATGTCACAAATGAAATGATAAAAATGACACAAATGACTATATGAACATCTGATTATTGAACTTTAACACAATTGCAAAGTGCAAATGTAAAACAAATCTTTTTGTGTGGCATTTAGTCCAGTGCTTGTCCATATATTGAAGCAATAATGATGGCAAATAAAAAATTCTAAATTAAAAATACTTTATATAGCCATATATTAAAATAAGAAAATTAAGACACTGTTCAGTCATCATGTGATTGGGCATATTTCTCTGAATACTGAATCTTTCCCACGAGTCGGTGATAACCTATCAAATAGGTATGAAAGTCCTTGCAGGTCATGTGTGAAATTGTACTGGGTGCACAGAATCCCCTTCAGTGATTCAACAGACAAGTGATTCCTCTCCTTGGTTAATTGGGCTTGCATCAGTGAAAACATTAGCTCTACATTTACATTGTGAGCAGGTATTGCAAAAAAAACGAAAAAAAAACTGCAATCTTAAGCAGCTCTGAATGAAAATCTACACTTTTGGATTTTTCCAAGAATTTGGTCCACCTCTGGTGTGCCTGTAGATCACTGAAATCTAGATCACTGTTTCTCTGAATAATGAATTTCTTAAGATTGGTGACCTGATCAAAGCACTTTGCATCATCAATTTCCACCCGTTTTTCAGCTAGATGCCTGAAGCAGCCCTAAGCATCATTCCAGTCAGGTATCTCATTCAGATCCATCCACATGAAAGTGGAGAACTCTATGGGAACCATCCATCTCTCCAAATAACCAAGACACACAATGTACAGGCCCTGTACGTCAGCACTGAAATGGTCACACCTTCGACCAAATCCATCCTTTTGCTTTTGTGCCAGCATACCCTTGAATGCCATTTTACTTGATGAGCTCTCTCCTCTTGCTGCAGTTTTGGGCGAAAACATGGGCATTTTATTTTTTTTTAGTTCTTCTGTAAACTTAGATTTACGTTTCGGCAGCTTGCTTTATTAAAGTAGGGAAAAATCATCCCACTGTAATCATCAGTAAATGCTAATGCATATCTGTATCGATCTTTATCTGCTGGTTCTATCGGACCGCATAGGTCTGTGTACTTGCTCTAATAGAATTGTAACTTTAGCGTCTGCCTGTCTGTTTCGGCTTTGTGTAAACTTGGCCTGTGTGTATATTTCACAGTTTTGGTTGGACTTGTCATGTTTCTCTTTCATAGACACCCTTCTAAGCACCTTTTCTAATTTTGCAACATCAAAATTACAATAATCAAGTATCCTATGCCACGTTAGAATGTCATGACAACCATACACTTCATCAACATTTTCATCCTTTACAGTGCTAAGGTAATACAGTCTACTTTGAACATGGTACCATCCTTGTGGACCAGCCAGTCATTACCATCCTTTAAGTGGACCTCAGCTCTGTTGGCTATCGCTGCTTTGACTGAAAATATGTTTTGTGGAAACAATGGGATGTAGAGTGCTTGCTTGAGCCTCAGTATGTCCACAGTATGTGCGGATACGGAGATGTGAGTCAGATCGGGTGTCCTGCAGCACAGGGGCCCCACAAGTAACCGTTCTGGCTCCATTCCTCTTCACCTCGGACTTCAACCACAACTCTGCCACCTGCAAAAGTTCTCTGACGACTCTGCAATCGTCGGCCTCGTCTCCACCGATGATGACAGAGAATACAGAGAACTCAACTGGGACTTTTTGGGATGGTGCCAGCGGAACCGCCTCCACATAAACTCCAGCTAGAACAAGGAGCTGGTGGTGGACTACCGTTGGGGTAAACGCCCTCCTCCGCTACCGGTGAGCATCCAGGGACTGGACATTGAGATTGTGAAGTCTTACAAGTACCTGGGTGTTCATTTGAACAATAAACTGGACTGGTCGGACTATGCACACGCCCTTTACAAGAAAGGACAGAGCAGACTCTTTCTGCTGAGGAGACTGAGGTCTTTTGAAGTGCAGGGAGCACCCTTGAAGACCTTCTATGACTCTGTGGTGGCATCAGCCATTTTTTAAGGAGTAGTCTTCTGGAACAGCAGCCTCTCGGCAACTGACAGAAGAGGCTGGACAAACTGGTGAGGAAGGCCAGCAGCGTGCTAGGGCATCCATTGGAGACTGTGGAGGTGGTGGGGGACAGGAAGATGATGACCAAGCTCTCATCCATGATGAACTACGCATCCCACCCCATGCAGGACGCTCTGGCCGTGCTGCACAGCTCCTTCAGCCACCGGCTGATTCATCCCCGGTGTCTTAGAGAAAGATACCGAAAGTCCTTCCTCCCTGCTGCTGTCAGGCTGCACAACCAGCTGAGCCCTTAGTAGACCTTAAAACCACTGTAAAACACTTCAACACTGTGAACACTTTTGGTACAATACTTTTACACTTTATACACATTTTTTACTATTTATTTTATTCCATTTGTATATTTCTATTTTTGTGTTTTACTGTCTAATTTTTAAATTGTGTTTTTATTACTGTTCTACTGTTTACTTATATTACTTGATCTGTGAATAAGGGCTGCTGTAATACTGTAATTTCCCCACAGATGGACTAATAAAGGACTATCTAATCTAATCTAGTTTTTACCTGTCGTCCCTCGCTGTCCAGCAAGTAGACTACGGCGTCTCTCCTCATCTTCGCCATCCCGTTCACCTTGGATCCGTCAGCGAGCTCGATCATGTGGTCCTCGGATCTGAAGCTCGTCAGCTGTTTTGAACTTTGTGGCGTTGTTGATCATGTGTGTTGTAGCGCCGCAGTCGACCATGGGACCCTTCTTGTTTCCTTTTTATGTAGGACAGTCACTCATCCTGAAACAAAGAGATGTATGCTCTGCCTCTGTCTCTCCATCAGCTTTCTTCACATGGTCACAGCCTTGTCCTCGGTTGCGTCCCCCTCCTCGCTGTGGTGTGTCCCATTTTCGTTCCTCTTTACTCACCTGGTAACCGTCAGGACATGCCCTGGCCATGTGTTCCTTTTTTACTGCATGTGTAACACTCAACATCAGCCAGGTCCATTTTCTTCTCTCTTCCTCGTGACCTCATTGCCCCGCTAGTCTTCATCACGTTTTCTTCTTCAACATTCATGTCAGTTTTCCCATATTTTTCAGTACTCTCGTAACTTCGCAGTTTTGTTTTAAACTCGCCAAACGTTACAGTGTCACTTCTCTGAGTGATGTACATGATGAATGGCTTGTATGAATCAGGTAGTCCTTTTACTACCATAGCCATCTGAAGCCCATCCCTACAATGCTTCTCTGCTCCCCCAATGAGGTGAATATAGTCTCTGCTCTAATAATATAGTCTGTGAACGTTTCATTGCTAGCCTTATGGAGCAAGGAAAGTTCACAATACAGACTCACAACGCGGGGTTTGTCCTATCCCGCGTAATGCTTGTGAAGAAAATTCAGTGCTTCCGTTACATTTCGCGTCCCTCATTACCTATGACAAGCTCTTGTTGTCTTGACATTGCACTCGTTCTGTATATGCCTCACTATGTTCTTTTCCTCATTCTCCGCGAGAGCTTCTTTGTCATTCTCAGCTATTTCCGGGTCTTCCGAGATAACTTCTGTAGTGGCTAAAGTTCCCTTCTTGACATCAGTAAATATTTCTTAACATATTCATTCATTTAACTACTCTTAGTTGGAAAGAACGAGTCTACATGTGTAGTGTGTTTTAACAACGGTAGAAAACAGTGAAAAATGACTGGTTTCGGGCTTGGATTTTCTGAAAGAACAATAAGACTGAGAAAGGTGAGAAATTTTATCCTCAGATTAGCTGCTTTTGTTCCTCTTGCTATGCAACGTGACACGAAGAAAGGGACAACCTGTCCAAGATAGCTTTCAAACTCAGGTGAAAGTGTAACTTTAAACAAAACTTTGTGTATTTTTGTCTAAAACTATGAAACAGAATTATAGATAACATACATCAACAATAGGCCTACTACAACATTGAAATATTTCTTTTCAAGTACAATAAATTCTTCAATCCTTAAGTAAATGAGTATTTTACAATATTTTTAAATTGATCAAACTTGTGCATGTACACATTTTACTGCTGTAGCTGATTGAGGTGGCTACTTTAAATACTTATTGAGATGGATTAATACAGAGTTTTCTAATGTAGGCTTCTATTGATTTATGAAAAACTAACTACTGCAACAATGATACCTTTTCTCTTCAAATGTACAACAAGAAAAATAAATGATGTAAGTATAGCTCTGCACTTTAGGTTTCTGTTGGTTCCAAAGAATAGACTGGTTGAGTTTCTCAGTGGCCACTCCTCACAGAAACCCATTTTGCTCAACTTATTCTTGAAGGGGGCTGGTGTTTTATTTCAGAATACAACTGTCCGCGGAAGAAATACGCAAACTTCTTTCAGGTTTGACTTTGACTGATTTTATAGGACTGCATATTTCATTAAAGTTTAGGTCTTGTTTAACTATTTTAAGGTGTTGAAGGGAATATTTATTCATCCAGTTAAATCTGTTTTTATTTTACTGCATAAAATGTCATTGTCCATTTTCATTTATATAAGAAATGTATTTGACCCTAACAAATATATAGATATATTTATTGTATTCACTACAGGTTCATCTACCACAAACTGACATTGCTGTTCGGTGTTTTCAACATCCCTGACATAAAATTAGATTCTTACCAAAGGTTGACATGGACCAAAGACAAAACTCACAGGTGAAACAAAATCTGATAAACTGTGGGACACGACCAGGACTTGCTCAACACAAACCTCAGAAAAGAGAGCAGTGGGGCAGTAAGATTGAGTTTATTCTGGCAGTTGCCGGACACATTGTCGGTCTGGGAAACGTCTGGCGGTTCCCATACCTGTGTTACAAAAATGGAGGAGGTAAATATTTGTTTTGCCTAGCCTTGGAAGCGATTAAGATTGTATTCAGTTAATAATTGTCTTGTACAACAATATTTTACAACTTAACTTTACAACTCAGAATTTTTTCTTCTCGCTGCATAACTGTACAATGCAAATGCACAAATTTGTGCAATTGTATCAATATTTTAACCAGATATTTCCTTTTTTTTAAAAGGGGTTTTCTTCATACCTTATGTTTTGTTTTTGTCCACCTGTGGCATCCCCCTCTTCTTCCTGGAGACATCTTTGGGCCAGTACACCAGTCAGGGTGGAATTACATGTTGGAGGAAAATCTGCCCTCTTTTTGAAGGTAAGTGTAGTGCTTTTAAGCACATTACTTGATCAGCTCAAAACGATTCTGTATAATTAATATGGTTGCATATAGCTGAAAATACAGAAAAGGCAAGTTACCTGATGAAGTGTTGAAGCCCAAAAGCATTCAATTTAACTGCTGAAAATCCTTGTTTGAATGTACAATTGGAAACATTGAAAGGAAAACGGCATCTAAATAATCCAAGAGATGAAGTACAATCCAAGTGACAGAGAGAGAGAGAGAGAGAGAGAGAGAGAGAGAGAGAGAGAGAGAGAGAGAGAGAGAGAGAGAGAGAGAGAGAGAGAGAGAGAGAAGTTGAAATAATGGCAGTATGAGTAGAAGTAGTCATAGTAATATTCGTAGTAATAGCAGTAGTCATTAATAGTGTTATAACCCAGCTCCTAGGCCATGACAAATGTGGCACAGATGATAACATAAAGTTTATTTAACTTACATAAATAACCAGGTAACAGTTTGTAGTGTGGCAGTCAGTAGCATCAGTGATGTTAATGTGCATGCTTGTGATATTGTATGTAAGTGTTGTCGGTGAAAACAAAGGAAAGGAAACCAAAACCAAACAGGACTGCAGCAACGGTCTGTATCTCTCCCCCAAACCTGCGCAGTGAGCAACATGAGTGCAGGGCTCTTATACAGTGTCCCCTTTCCGGCCCAGGTGCTCTGCATCCCGCAATCAAGCACACCTTCAGTGATCAGGGACTGTCACAATAGCTGTCGTATTCAGTAGTAATATTTATAGCTGTAGTTGTAGTGTTAGCAGCAGTAGTAGTGGTATTTGTATGATTAGCAGTAGTAGTAATAGTCAAAATATGAGCAGCAGTAGTCGACGTATAAGTAAGACCAGTAAGTATTTATGAAAAAAAAATCCTCATTTAAGCTTTTTCTTTAAATACAGTTCATTCATGGGGCTTTTATTTTAAAGGGAAGACAGACAGAGAGCGACAGAAGTCATTTGCGTATATGTGTGCATGTATAAGGCTGCGGTCGAATAGTCAAATAATCACCTCCTAACGTCTAACCCTAAGCACTTTTCCTTAACCTCTGTGGAAACGTCACGGGGTTAAGGAAAGATGGGAAGGAGAATTGACTTTACATGGAATTCGTGCCACGTTTGGTGAGACCACAGCATAAGTGTGACATTACGCGCTCTCAGCTGCGCAATACACATCCATGTTAAAGACAGAACAAAAACATAAAACGAAAGTGGTGACAGTTAAAAAGGTATAAAATACTTAAAACATTTGAAATTTAAAAAAAAATTGCTGAAGGTTTTCTCAACATTTTAAAAGTTAAATGGTGTCCTTAGCTAAATGTATGCATAACTTGTATGCTTTTAAAGTTGAAGAGGATTTGAAGATTTTCCCCAATGGATCCTATTCATTCATAAAAAAATCATCAAAAGCTTAATAACTAAACAATTTGAATAGTTAATGTTAGAAGCCTTCCAACTGATAAAGTAGTAAGTAATTAGTACAAGTAAAGTACAAGTGCCTCACAAATATAGATTTTTCATGGTATTACAATTTGACATCTGTATCTCTCTGCAGGTTTAGGTTACGGAAGCCAAGTGGTGGTTTTGTACACTGGGGTGTATTACATCATCATCCTGGCTTGGACGTTCCTTTACCTATTTTCATCCTTCAAGTCAGTGCTTCCATGGGCGACCTGCAACAACAGCTGGAACACGGGTACCCAGCATGTATTTCTCAGCAATGGCACATTAAACTCTGCAATGTGCTTACTTTTTAAATATGTTTTCCCAACCTTTCTTATTCTTTCATGTAAGACGAGTGCTTTGAGCATGGTCACAATCAAACATCCTCCCTGCACCTGAATGGAAATAACACGTCTTCGGTTGTAGAATTTTGGGAGTAAGTAGCATTAATGAAAGCTTTATATTGAAGCAGGTATTGTTTTTGTTGTGTTTTCCTGAATAAACTTTGTTACAGAAGGAGAATCTTGGGCCTGTCCATTGGGATCGAGAACATTGGCAAAGTTCGTTGGGACCTGGCACTTTGTCTACTTCTTGCCTGGATGGTGTGTTACTTCTGTGTTTGGAATGGAGTGAAATCCACAGGCAAGGTACAGTACAAGCTTAATGTTCATTTTTAATGTTGGATTTCATGAAAACCCTGCTCCTAAAATATTTAACTTAGAAAAGTAACACAAATGCTGTTGGTTTGGTCTTAGGTAGTCTACTTCACTTCCACATTTCCATATGTAATGCTGGTGGTGCTGCTTGTTCGTGGTCTAACATTACCGGGGGCTAAAGACGGAATTATGTTCTACCTCTACCCAAACCCATCTCGCCTCACTGATCCAGAGGTACGACCAAATCTTATTGAAGTGCTTTGAGCGCCTTATTATCACCAAAAGAGTCTGCAGCTGGCTAGCTGCTTTGTGAGGCACAACTGTGTTTTGAGTAAACGCGTTACAATACCGTTTCCGCCATCCGCCATGGAAATAACCACAAGTTCAGCTTTATACTTGTTGTGTAAATTCCACAAACGTCGGAACATCAAACTCCATCGTGTCTGGGTTACTTCAGGGGGACCGGCACAAGTTTGATTAAGCAACGGCAAAATGGCGGTGATGACGGTGGAGCTTCTCAACGCTGATTGGCTGACTCAACTTTGTGTCACACGAGTTGGGATATTTTCAACTCGCACGAATTTGCGCCGCGTCCAATGCTCTGCTCCGGGTCAAACGCCATTTGCAAATCAGAGGGGTTTATCCTCATGGGACCATGGATGTCCATGATCATGGAATAGCAATATAGGCTACTGTCCTCCACATTTGTGCAAAGATAGACAGACATTTAACATTAAAAAGTCCTCTAAGAAACACAGAAGACCCACATTTTCTTGTATTTCCCTGAAGTCTTGTTTGCTTTTCCTTTCGCAAAGTATTTTAAATAACTACGTAAACACAAAATTACTGCTAAAGTGTAAAGAAAGCATTGTAATGCATGGAAACACAGCTTAACTCCTACAGCTACAAGTCACAAAACGTCCAGCTAGCAAACATTTTACTAAAATAATAGAAACGTTTTAGCATGGCATTAATTTATTGCATTAGATAAGGCAGAATTCTTTCAGGAATAACATTTGTGACAACTTGAATCCAGCATGGGAATTAATTGAATGTGTTACTACCTTTATTAAGTTACATTTTTAACTTATGTGACTTGCAGCTAATTTAAAATACTAAGTTAAAAAGCAACACAATAATTAAACATGTCAATCATGCTTAATTTACTTCAAGCGGCTAGTGTATTGCAATGGTGGCATCGAAGGACAACAAATGATTTCATGTGAACATTGTGCAGAGACATTGAATATTTTGAACATTTTAATAATGTGGCAATTGCATGCAAACCTAAACTGAACATAAACACATCTAAACCTCTCAGGTATGGATGGATGCTGGAAGCCAAGTTTTTTACTCCTATGGAGTTTGCACAGGTGTTCTGACATCTTTAGGAAGTCACAACAAGTACAGCAACAACTGCTACAGGTTTGTATTTCTGGCATTCACACAGATTGTACTTTAAAATTAAATTAGTTTGGATCAGAGCATGGATCCGCTAATTGTCCTATATTTTTACTCTCTTACAGAGACTGTGTTTACCTTTGCCTGTTAAACAGTTTAACCAGCTTCGTAGCTGGCTTTGCCATCTTTTCTGTGCTCGGTTTTATGGCAAAGGAGCAAGGTGTGGATATATCGATGGTTGCTGAATCAGGTATGGAAGATCAATACTGCCTGACAGAAACCCAGAGTGATACAGTTTCAATAGTTTAAGAAAATATGACGTTTTCTTTGCCCATACCTTTTACAGGTCCGGGGTTGGCATTCATAGCTTATCCCCGTGCTGTGGCTCTAATGCCACTTCCCCAGCTCTGGGCTATTTTCTTCTTCATTATGATCATCTTCTTAGGATTAGATAGTGAGGTAGGACTTCAAATCAGCTTGGAATGTAATAATTAGACACATACTACAATTTTTGCGTTAAGACGTTTTTTTTTTTTTTTTACCATAGTTTGTTTGTCAAGAGGCATTGGTCACAACCATCACGGACATGTATCCTGATTTCTTTCAAAACCATTGTCGCCGCAAACTCCTACTTCTTGCCATTTCTGTTGGAAGTTTCTTTGTTGGCATTCTCATGGTCACAGAGGTGAGAGTTCAACTTTATAATATTGATTTCTTAAAACAATTAAGCATTCATTTTCAGTATGACCAAAAGAAAATATTTCATATATATAGCAGTATATGACAAATACTTTTACAATAAAAATATTGGACTGTATGGAGTGTAAATGATGCAATGGCATTGCATTTCACTGAAGGACATGGTTCTTATCATTTGCAGGGAGGCCTATATATCTTCCAGCTGTTTGACTACTATGCCTGCAGTGGCAGGGTACTCCTGCTCTTTGCTATTCTTCAGTCACTCTGTATTGGATGGGTATATGGTAAGGGAAACTTTTAACCCTGTAAAATGTGATCTTTCTGTTGTTGGATCCCTCTTTCTATAGTTATGTTGTGCAGACACCTGACAGTTAAGACACTTAACAGGATTGGAAAAATAATAGATTTATTTGCATACAATAGGGACACATTATGGGTTCGGTTAAGCTCTTCATAGGATGTACTGTTTGTAGAGATGGATGATTTTAAAGGCGTCATTAAACCACACGCCTAAATTATTTTGAATGCAAGATGAGATCCTAAAGTTTCCTGTTGTTCCTACTATGTGACGCTGAATTTTGACAAGCTATTTACAAAATCATTCAACACTTTGATTTTTTATTTGATAGCATAATATGTTGCTAACATTTGGGTTCATCAGGTGCCGATCAACAGTATGAAAATATAAAGGACATGATTGGTTATCGACCATGGCCTTTTATGAAATACTGTTGGCAGTACTTCACACCAGCTATCTGTACTGTAAGTATTGGAGATGAAGACGTGTCTGCCTTGTCACGCTTTAGTTACTAATAAACATGTGTATTTGGCAGCTGCAGAAGCTTCTGTCCTAAAGGTATAGTCCATATTATTTATTTTCAAGTTTTACATTTGAATATATATGGCCATTAGGTGTTTGTAAAGTCAACAGCAATAACACCTTAGCATGCTAAGTGATTAAATACACAATAGCTAATTGTGAATTGTCTTTCCTGTGTGTCATACAAATGAGTAATCCGTTCATTTTGAGAGTTTTTACGCATTCTCTATTTACTTTTTGCTGATTTATTTTAGCTCACATTTCTCTTCTCCATGGTCAAATACACTCCGCTCACCTTAAACAACACTTATGAATATCCCTGGTGGGGCTACACAATTGGAGGATTCTTCACTCTCTCTTCAACCCTCATGGTTCCTCTGTGGATGCTGTATGCTGTGAGTGTAACTCCAGGGACACTCAGACAGGTACAGTAACATGTTACTGAATACCTCAGTTTTGACTTTCTAACAGGATAACAGGCTACATTAACACTTCTATGTTTCTGTTTTGAGTAAAGTTCAATGAAGTATGTGAGAATAGGTGGATTGTGACAGTTGTGAGGAGAGCAAACCTTTTTCAAAGAAAACAAACAACCGTGTACTATTGTGAGGTTTTCTTATAGTTTTCAGTTAAAATTATGCCAAACCTTTAGTTTGTGCCTATTCCCTAGTTGTTCTGAAGTATGTAAATGTATTTCAAGTAAAACATTATGTAAAGATTTGTGGTGTTTGCTGCTGTTGCTCTGGGTTTTACTCTTGTGGATTTACTTGAAAAAGAAGACGCAACAGTATTGTAGTTGTTATTGACAGTTTGTTTTTATTATGAGAAAACATAATTATAGTTCAGCTGATGTGTTATTTCACCACTGTTAACATACAGTAACGGTTATTTATTTCTCCACACAGAGAATGAAAGTTCTCTGCACTCCAGCAAAGGACTTACCCACTGCAACGTCAAAGAATAAAATAAAGACTGAAGAAACATTTCATACCTTCACAGGCCTGTACACACTACGCACAACAGTAAGTCCTGATGACAAAGGTAACAGAGCTTGGAGATCATCTAAACTGCCAGAAAAGATACTGGAATAGAATAATAAGCCTCATGCATAGAGGTAAAGAATATTGTTAGGTGAGTGTGAAACTCGTTTATGAGTCCACGCCTGTTTGCTGTAACACCTGAATTTGAGGGAAAACTTGGTATTCAGCCTGTTATTTTAACACATTGCAGGCATGTCCAAAGTAAAGTGCGTCTTCTGCTCTTTCACACTTTAATTACAGTGCAAATAAAAATACTCTAGGCAGCAATATAAATGCGTTGTGTAAATACATGACACATTCAGTCATACAGATTCACATTGTGAAGCATTCCTTTTGGCTTGAGGAACTGTAGTTATCTTGAGAAAACATTGTTTGCTTTTGAAGAGAACGAGAAACATCTTTTTCCAAATATTTTTTGTTTTGTTAAGTGTGTGGTTAACAGATCAAACTTTTGTTTTAGAATTCATTATTATCACCTTTTTAGTACTTCTAATAATACCCTCTTATTATATTCCGTTTTAATTATACTTTTTTTTTTTACCTTCTGTGGGTTTTTTTTCTCTATGTAAAACCTTATCCTAAATTATCATGTCTCCATCAGTTGTACATTTGGAGAGAGGTGATGTGTTTTGGTCGTGCGCCTCTATGTTCGCCCATGGCTGATTGGCTGATTTTGCAGTATGCAAACAGTATGCAGTTTGCATACTGTTTCGGGTGCCGTTAGAGATAACACAACTGAGTGTATTGCCAACCCCGATCCTGCTATTGTGTGGTTGGAAACACAGTGGGGCAAAAACTGTTTGCAAACTTTTGGGGGTGGGGTGTATTTGGCTCACAGCAAACAGAACTCCCAGTTCACACACTGCTGAAACCCGCTGCTCCTCTGTGGGCGGACAGCTTCAGGAGTTTACCTTAGTGTTTTTAGCACAATAGTAGGAAGTGTATTATACGATGACTTTGAGTCTGTTGCTCATATATTTACTTTGCCTCTTCTTTTTAAATTTGAATCAAGTCAAAAGCACTTGTATTAAATGAAACACAATACAACAGCAGTTGTTGCAGACACACATGGCAGAGATCTGCACTCAACTGAGTTTTATATTTACGTCATAAGATCTTTGTCTTTGCTTTTGTGTTGAGTCTGATCCTATCATACGAAATGTGCTCTATAAATAAACATGATTGATTGATTCACCCCTTGCCCAAAGCACTCCATATTTCTAAATTTCTTTGTGTAATTAGCTTTAAATCTTTCATTTGTCTAATGTACCTTGTGATTTTGTTAAAATATATTAATTTTCCATATTAATACATTTCTTAATCTGCAACATTATTAGTGTACCTTGTGTTGTACAAGTAACACACATGTCTGACCTATTGTATAGTCCGGTGCATATTGCTAGCTTTGGCCTCATGGAGGCGCTGAAGGTCAGTGTTCAAAACACCACGCTTTAATAACAATGTATATTGCTGTAATAAGGTGTCCAACCTCTGGTACTTTTTTCTAGGCGCACATCTATGTACATACACGATGTATCACTTTAGTATTTTCATCCTACCTGGGATTATTAAGAATAGTGTCGCAATTTTACAAAAAAAAACAAAAAACAATAGAAATACATACGGTCAATTAGTAAAATGCAAATCCTAATAAATCACATTTAAAAAATATATAAAATTGACAATATATATATATATATATTAAATGAAACCTTAAAAATGATGCCAAAATTACATGCAAATATAAAAGGTAACGAGCAAATATCAAATGTAGTCATGTGAAGCCTTCTTATCCGGTAATGTAACATGGTGGTTTCGACTGTTCGAAACCAATAATAAAACCAGGATGAATTCATATTCAATGATCTTCCTATTTTTGACACTAATGCTAACACTCCAACACACAACAATATTAAACAACCACGAGCATTAATTTGATATTGAACGTTTCTGAACAGTATATAATAGACCACAAGAGGGTGCTGCAACAGCAAATACAAATGTGATTTGCCTGTTACCGTCATATTACTGCTGTATTAGACTGTTGTTCACATGGGTTTTCCTAATCCATAAACCAATATCAAAGTAGTTCTGTTTGAGGTATTCACTCATGAACCACATGATGATAAGAAATTGAAAAGTATAAATGTGATAATATTTTTTAACTCAAGCTACAATTTATTCTCACCTTAGTAGATTTGTGCTGCTCCTTTTGTCGTCTGCCCTTTTTTTATGAAGTAGGAAGTGTATTATACAATGACTTTGAGTCCATTTTTGGTACATTCATTCATTCTTCTGGTTCTAATAATTGGTTTGTAATATATATTACTCAATTTACAAATGGGGAATACAGTATGAAGACCCAATCATGAAACGCATCGTTGTCGAGCGAATTAAGCCTAGAACACTAACATTAAAAAAAGTCACACTATCACTAACGTCTATATAATGTACCTGATAAAATACACTTCTCATCAAAATATATTATAATACAACAATACAAGGCACATTGAAGTACGCTTCTTTTATTTTCACCTATAGAACTTCTCTTAAAACAATAAATACATTTGGAAATCGTCAATAAAACATGATTAAAAAATAAAAATAACAGAGCTATGAACTTGCTCTCTGGTCCACCCGTTCCTGGGACATGTGAGCCTTGAACTGTGAGGAAAAGTCTCCCTTCAATTATAAAACCTATCAAAAAAATGTTCATCCTCCATCACTAACGGCAGGTGAAAATCATCTGAACACGTGCCTGTTGAAAGAACCATGGATTGGAGCAGAGAGACACGCCCACCTTCAATAACGTCAGAGAGCAGCATGACGCTACACAAAGACCCAACAGACGAAAGCAACACAATGTAACCACAGCCGCCTGGTTGAAAATCACCCCACGTTAGTTTTCTAGGGTTTTAATCAAGCATAAAACATTTATAACTGTGTTTATGAATGACATACTAATTATCTGGAGATTGTGATTTAGCAGAGAGTGCATCACAGTGACCTTGTAGGATACTTTTGAGTTCTTCAAGACAAATATGTTTACAGATTACCTTCACAATGAATGTTAAAGTATACCTTCACATGATCAATAATTTCTCAGGACTATTTTACGAGAGTCAACTCAAAATATCTTCATACTTTTAGTAAGGATACTTCATTTATTATCATGTGAAGGAGAAACAACAATAGACAACATCCAACAAACCAAAACAACTAATATTCTGCTTAAAAATGATTCAAGCAGTTTTCAAAACGGTTTCCTATTAGTTTCCTGGGGATCAACTAAACAATTCTGCTCTCCTCAGGAAAGATATTTGAAAATGCACTTTGTCACAACTAAACCACATACATTCCACTTCCAAAACTCTGTTTTTGCCTATATTGTAAAACGATAGATTATCATCATGGTGCCTACTCTTAGGAGAGTATTCACTTTATATTCCGTTAGTCATATTAACCTTCAACCCACTAGGCATCTGCACATAGTAAAAACCGTGTTTCTTCACATGGATTCATGACGTTACTTTTCGCTCTCACCCCCAGAAATGTAGATAGAAAACTCTAAAATCGTGTTCGTCAGTGTGCTCGGCAACATTTATATGTGTTCATTGCTTGTAAGGTGGCGCAATGCGCTCCAGATCAGTCACATATCGTCTTCCTGACCTACTAACAGATTAGCTACTGTCCCTTTTTGTCTTAGGTACAGCATTTCCTGTTACACTCCCAACACCTAACCTGCACAGGAGTGTGTTAAGTATTTGCATAGCTGTAAAGCAGAGAGCTAATCCAATTACTGTTGTGTTGTGTATTTGTGACTTTACGCACAAGCTGGCTTCCTTTTTGATCTAAGCTTTAAACTTCTCACCTGCCTCGGGCTTGAGAGTATCTCCAAGCTTCTATATCAATCTCATTTAGAGCTCAGCTCTCGTTGCACCGGATGCACAATGTAAGCAAATCACCACTGTGACGGCTTTAAACCATTCTTAAACAGGTTTTAATGCTGTCTTGTATGAATAACTGTAGTTAAATGTTTCATTATTTTCAAGAGGTGTATTCTCCGGTCACTCTTGGTTTGATTGTATTATGTTCAGCAAGTTCAGAATTTAAAGAAAAATGCACCTTTACTAAAAACATTTTGACTGATTTATATTCATAGTGGTTATAAAATGTGTTCAGTAAATTGCACTTCATTTTTAAGACTGAAGCAAATTAACAATTTCAAACATGTTCATGATTTAATAAGATAAACTAATAAACATTCATAGTGTTTAGTAGGACTATAAATAGCAGTACATTATATAGTCAAAAACAAGACGCAACTTTAGAGCTTTTGTACAAAACACAAAATACTTATATTTCAGTAATATAACATACATGATCATATAATTGACTCCCCTGTAGCCTATAATACATACTTTTATAAAGATAATATGTATATTTTTATGCTTGTACTTTTATTAAAGTTAAACGTTAAAGGCAGGAATTTTACTTGTAAAAAGTAGTTATACACTGCTACTTTTACAAAATTAAAGCTTTTAATACTACTTCTTTAGCTGCTGACAAGGACACACAATGGAGGTTGCTTTAAGTATGTTCCTTTACATCTAAATAATTAGATGAGGATGTTTTAAATCACAAAAACAGCTGCCAGCATTACATTTTATTGTACTTATATGATTCCATGTGTGGCAATATTGGCCCCTGAGTGTCCCCTAAACATAATACATCTCATTATGATCATCAGAGGAGCAAGGTAAAATATACTTGACCTTCAGTTTCTTTGAGGTTCTTGAACTCTGGAGCCAGTATGTGACCACTGTAATCACATGTGAAGACTTTGTGAATTAAAGGAGACAGGTATCACCTCTAACGTGTGCCCTGACTCCCAGACAACCTGCTCAACGCTTTTGAATTACGTACAAGGTGTGAATCCAATTTGTTCGGATTGAAGATTAGAAAGGGCCAAAACCCCTCCGGTTTAACAGCTTGCTAGTGACAATTTTTGGACGCTAAGCAGATAAACACAAGCTCCTTGGTCTGGAAAGCCTACTTGTTGGAATTGGCATACATATGAAAGCTGTGTGACAGATGGCTTCCTCTTCGTACATCCAGGGCATTACTACAGTTGTATTATCATTTTCCCCCCGATCACTTCCTTATATAGGGTCAATAACTTGAATGTTTGATTTAAAGACACACAATGTCTTTATTTTAATTACTTTACACTCCCCATCAAAGCCAACCAGCAGTGAACACTCTTTCTGTTCTACATATGCAGATCAGTCATTAAGAAGACTGACTATTATATTATATTAATTAACCTTAAAAAACTAAACCCAACAACCCATATATGTATTAATTTATTAAAAAAGTTATAGCCTCAAATATATGTGTATATATATGTTTTAGATATCTGTTTGAATTTAAAAGTTATTTAAACATAAAAACAATCTGAAAATAGTACTCCATATTACACTTGAAAAGATTTACACTGCTATGCATTGTGGATGAGGATTATTTAATTAACTTTTGTTTGCTGTAAACTGAAAGTATGCTGATGAGTGTTTTTATTTCATAAACTGTGACTTGTCAATTTTGGTATATATATATGTATTCAAATTTGTAATTAAGTATCAAACATTTAGTCAAAATAACTGAGTAGTTTGATATATTTGCATATTTAAAACTACAGTCAAATCCTTAAATGAATGTTTCTAAAATGATATTTTCCCGACGTTATAACATTGTTCCTTATATTGATTGTTTAAGTTATATAAAAGAAATGTACACATTTTCTGTGAAGAGATGTTTTAAACTTTCTGACGATCTATTAGCAATATAAAGTACACAAGCATCTTCACAAATTTGCATCTGCATGCCAAGTTTGTTTTCCCTCTTTGCAAGATAACATATTAACATTCATAGAAGAAACCATAGTAGAAAAAGCACAGGTGTATAAAGTGCTGCAGGGATGACTTATTTTTTACAGGCCAATCCATAAATTAGCATCTTACTGGTTCCCTTGACCTAAACCAAGGGGATTTTTCCATTGGATTTTGGATTATTGCGGAAAATAAATTCAGTGGCATTATACAAGTTCATGATACTTTCACATTTTGATCAGCAAGATAATCTTGTATTTCAAGATGTTTAATGTGTGACTGCAATACAAAGAAGAAGAAGCCAATGTTAGGCTATAAACCAACTACACTACGGTCACATGAGCATGAGTATGCACTAATTTCCAGGTTTTAAGACTCATTCCCACCACACTATTCAACATGTAACATTATTGATAACTGCATTACATTTGGCATGCTGGTTATGTATTAGAACAATGCAATGGATTGCAGCATGATATAAATTACACCCTCCATTTAAATTTCAAACTCACATTCTTATATGATGCCAATTCAGAATGTGTTGCCATATGCTGTAAAAACAAAAGTGTTTGTAATGCTTTTAACTCTATCAAATAAATAATTTAAATGAACCATTATAAACTTACAAACATCATGAACTGCTAAAACATAAATTAGTTTTCAAAATCTGATTAATTATGTATTTTTTTTAAGTAAATGAGGCTCACTTCCATTCACAGGAATACATTTTTTAAAACTGAGCCATTAATAAACAGCACAAATGCCATTCAAATGTTGAAAACTTCATTTTTTTAAACTCCTAACCTAATTTACAAGCACCAAATAATATATATATATCATGTGCGAAGTCGCACATGAACGACCAACCAATTAAACTGATCTTGGTTGCTATGGATACTGACACTGCCAGAGCTACTTTTCAGAATAAGTGTTTAATTTACAGGCCAGTAATAATGAGGTAATTGGTTCAGATTTGCTTAATCAATTAAATTTAGCCCAATTATCTGATAACACCCGTTTGACGTTTCCATAAATGGATTAGTTGTCTGAACAACTGCAGACCTGCCAACAAGATGAGGGAGCCTGGCTGTTTAAATTAGTTCGCTGCAGTAAGCAGTCCGTCATACTGAATGCACAACCTGTTGCAGCGTTAAAAAGAAAGGCATGTTGAGTAGCCAAGTGGTGTAGAAATTTTAGTCCACATCGACATACTAGTAATTCAGTTTCATATTGAGGTTAAGACAATGAATGTATGAAATCATCCATGATATCTAAACTTTTACATAACATGTAATACTGCGCTCATAAAACAGCATCTTTGGAAACACAACAAGTGAAGACAGATGCAATTGGCTTCTGGTCATTTCAGAGGAGAACATACATTATCAGTTCTAGTTTTTAAACACTAACAGGATGTGAAATGGACATGGTTTCTTCACTTTAGCTAACGATTACTGTTTTATCTGCATTCATTGCCTTTTGTTCATACATCTTCAAAGCAAACTCTGGTCCGGCTTGATAGTTAAACTCAAACAATACTCTCTACAAGGAAAAGCCTTTTGACCCCTATCGAACTGAAGTAAATGGTTTACCATAAACTAATGGTATTTGCAAGCCAATGGTAGGCAAATAAAGTCAGAGGTTCAGACTTAACTAATGAAGTAAGGACACAATCCTCATTATATGATGGAGAAGTTACAACAATAAGTGGATTAGCCCTGATTTAATTATCACACAGACCTGCAGGAACTTCAGATCACAGTTCAATGGAAAGCTCAGCTTCTTAGCGTTCAGCATCCGTTGGAAATACGCAGAGCGTACATTTTTGAAGAGTTATGGTAATTTTAGTTTAGCATGTGTTGAAGGAAAATGTTTTAGAGAATCATGTTGTCACGGCCATATACATACATATAAGTGAATGTTTTATCCACGTGAGGTAATATCAAATCCAATGAGTAGTCCCAGCAACGACTACAACAACACATAAGCACACACACAGGTTCCTAATGTTCCTCTGTGCACAGTACATATTTTTGGCAGAAGCCAGGCCTTTCTAAGAGTTTGCGAAGCACACGACCCTTTAGAACGTTCCATAAGGAAGAACACGTTGTTGTCAAGTCCAGTCAGAATAACAGGATGGAGCCATATTACGACCTTCGCACTTCCTGTGGTGAAGAGTTCAGGTGTTTCGAAACAGTCACTGTGACCTGGGGCGCGTCCAAGTTCTAGCCAGAAGGGAGGTTTCAAGCAGGAAACCGGAGTATGGGCCACAGGCCAGCATAACATCGCACGTAGACACTATTGGCTAAGAACTGATTGGGGGACTTGGTCAATAACAAATGACGAGAACTATGTAACATGAGAAGAAAGGTGGGACCTTTGCTTGCTCATGAAATCATGTTTATTACCAAATGGTTTACAAGTTAGTTGGTTCTGACGGTTGAGTGATCTAGCTCGCCGTCACGGGGGAATCCGGACCGGAGCCAACCCAGTTTTATTTGTATACCTGTTGGTGTTATAAATAAAGTTGACGTGGAGTAAGAAAACCTTCATCCAGTCTCTCGTCTCGGTCTGTGCGTCGTGGAATCACTGAGTGCCATCTGATCGAGTATTTTGTCGGATCTCAAGTCAGATTCAAACCACAGGACTTGTAGCTGTAAGAGCGATTGGGACACTTTTGCCTGTGAGGGACCATAAGAGAAGAGTTTAAAGCGCATACAACAATCCTAGCATTTTCACTGTACAATGGCATTTAACATAAAATGTGACACAATTGCTGTCTCATAAACTGCAGTTTGTTATTTTTATATTAACTTCCTGCTTTTTCTCATAGGTTACACACAGAAAGGTTGCAACATACAATGTCAACATTGTTTATGTTGCATCCAACATTTATTTGTGTTTTGTATTTGTAGGTACATTGCTAAGGGCATTCAGGTTTCCTGCTGGCCAGGCTACTACACCACGGCCCCAGGCTACAACAATGAATCATACGTATTAAACATGTTCACCTACTACTTCTGTGTTCCTTTCTTCACCATCTTCTTCACTTATGTAAATTTAGTCTGCACAGTGAAGGCGGTAGACCAGGGGTGGGCAAACTACGGCCTGCTGGCTGTATTATCCAGCCCGCTGAGTATTATAATTATTATAATATTTAAAAAAAACAAAAAACATATATATATTATATTTAATAATTATAAGTTATAGTAAAGACTACTGTAGCGCTTTTCCGTTCCCAACGTGAGTTTCCCAAAGCGCAATGACAGCAACAAACAAGCATTGATGTTTCTTAATGCTTATTTATTGCTTAGTGCTCTTTTAGGCTGTTTGTGTGTTTCTCTCCTGCAGCAGAACACAGCAGGCAGGTCAGAAGACACACACGGCTGTCTTTCAACCGCACGCCACGTAAAGACCGCTGTAACAGCTTCTGCTGTAGGAGAGCGCAGACATGACCAGCCTAAAAGACCGCTGAGGAAGAAATAAGAAACATTCAATTCAATTCAGTTTATTTTGTATAGCCCAGCTGTATTTTCCTCGGAGGGCTTTACAATCATAACATCCCTCTTCCAGGACCTCACATCGGATCAGGAAAAACTCCCCTAAATAAAGATAGTAAAAACCCTTTTACAGGGAAAAAAGGGAAGAAACTTGATGGAGAGCCAGAGAGGATACCTCTCCCCAGATGGACAAAAGCAATAGATGTCATGAAACATCGATGCTGGTCTGTTGCCGGTCATTGTTTTTCGGAAAACTCAAGTTGGGAACGAAGAAGCGCTACCGCGGTCTTTACGTACCGTTGCTGCATGCTGTGTTTTCTGCTTGTATATCTTTGGAGTTACGTTGTAAAGCGTTAACTTTCGAAGAGTTACCGTAATTTGAATTTGGCATGTCACCTTCTGTTGCTGGAGACAGGGTTCGTACTACATAGGGTGGCCAGACATCCTCTTTTTCACAGACATGTAACCCTAAAAATGTGAGGGACCACTGTATATATTTATTAGTCCTTGTCACGCCCCCTGAGTTAACTCTCCTCTCTTGCTGTCTGATGGCTGTAGATTGGATTCACCGTTTTTGTTCTCACCTCTATTTTCTCCTGTTTTGTGGATAGACAGGGAGGTCAGCATTGTTTTCCTTTTGATGCAATAGGGAAGAACTATCTTGTGTTGTAGCTGGTGTGGGGGGTTTGTTTGTTGTTTTGGCCTTGAGACCTTAAGGCCTTTTTGCTTCTATTTTAGTTTTGTTAACTGACCAGCTGGCAATAAATGTTATGTATTGCCGCTTACCTGACCTCACCTGCCTTGTTTCCCTTTGTTCCACCCTTTCCAAAGCTACTTTCCTTTTGACATGTGTGTTAGGCCTGTGTACCGCTCGACACTCAGGCAGGCCGTAACAGTCCCTCAGTAGGGAAATTACAGGATTACAGCAGGACTGCTCACATGTAAATAATATTATAAAAATAATCAAGTAATAAAATAAAATGAATTTCATATTAATGAGTGTTAATATTGGAACAATGCTTTATAAATGATGACTTAAATGTTTACTCGTACTTAAATAATGCTTCCTAGCATGAGAGTTATTATAAAGTGTTACCAATACTGGTTACAGTAAATTACTACTTTCCTGAGCCTTAAGTTGAAGGCAAATACCATTTGCTACACTATGGTGATCTCATCACATTTTTTAATATATAATATATAGTATCCTTCTTAATTGGATTAACCTGCTCTATATTTACCACTTCGTCATCCTGTAACATCTTCCTGTGGGCACAGAGCCCAGAGGCATGTATAGGGCCAGACTGACTCTTAGAAAAGGAGCATTTAGTCAGTCAGTTAAGCCCTGAACAACTCTGTCAAGAGAAACCCATTAAAATCCTGATAAACTGTTTGTTGTTTCAGGAATAGACACCTTTTTTTTATAGTATTTGCAGCTGCCTTTTATAGCATGTAGTCAGAAAATTAACTCAATATGACAACACATATTTATGCATGCATTTATTTATCTATCTTCATATATATATATATATACAATGTTTACAGTAGATTTTTATTATTTTTTATTTTATATATAGTTGCTCATTTTGAAAATACAAACATGTGCTCCCCCTGATGTATGAGAGAAAAAAAGATATTGTGGCAATGCAACCACATTAGGGTATAATGTATGTATATCAATGGTGCCAAATAACTAAGACATTTCAGGGGCTACTATGACTCATGTCAAAGTGAGCATCCACATACATGTGTTCACAGATTTTCCCATGATTTGCATGATTTTGAATTCACATCGACGTGACAAACAGTTTTCACCATCCATCAAATCAAATATGAGAAAATAGTTTGTTGCTGGCGCCGTTCATTACTGGTCAAGTAGTCCAGACATCTCTGAACTTCACTCAGTCCACATCGAGGATTATTCCAAACCAAAGAGACAATAGAAAAAGAAAATGTCCAGGTATATGAAAATGTCTCTATATTTATGAGACAGAGGACACTTCTGTCTTGCTGGCAGAGACTGAGGTCTCATCGTCCACCATGCCGCCCATTCCAATAGTGCTCAGCATGCAGTTACGGAACTGAAAATGAGAACAATGACTGTAAAAATCACAAGCTTGTAATGTGCATTATGATGTGTTCAAAGTAAACACTGAAAAATAAAGATCATTTTCATACAAACTGACCTGTTTGTTCAACAGCACATAGATAACAGGGTTATACAGGGCTGAGCTCTTTGCAAAGAAGGCTGGGATAGCTGCAGTCAAGGCTGTGAAGGAAGCTCCTTTGTTCAAGAAGATCCAACCGGCAAAACTGGCATATGGCACCCAGGCTACGAGGAAGCCGAAGACCATCAAGATGCACATGCGTGTCACTTCCCTCTCAGCCTTCTGGGTAGACTCTGACTCCTGCTGCTGGGCTGCGGCCTGAAGTGTTTGATCAAATTAAAGATCAGTTCATCAGAAGTGGACATTTTTTGGGAGATAATCTGAATGTCAATGATATTAACAAAACAAATGCCTAAATAGTGTCAAAATAACTTAAACTTACAGCTTTGACTGTCAGCACAAGGCTTCCATAGGTGAAGAAAATGATGAAGACGGGAGCGAAGAAGTGGACGACGAACATGTAAATGACATATGATTCATTGTTGTAGCCTGGAGCCAGAGTGTAGTAGTCAGGTCCACAAGAGCACTGCATGCCCTCAGGAAGGTACCTATGTCAAGTTCAGAAAACATTAATACACACATTTATTCAGTTGTATGAACAGATATTAACCCTCTGCATTCACAGTATCAATACAATCAGAATGGTGCATTTGAGAGGCTTTAACATATGCAAATCTTTGCTTAATACTTTAAATTACCTGGACCAGCCAAAGAGAGGGGGAGCAGCACATGCCATGGCCATGATCCAGGTGAAAAGGACTCCAGCTCCTGCATGGGTACCAGAGAACTTGAAGCTTCCCATGGGTTTGCAGACGACGATGTATCTTTCAACAGCAAGGACTACCAGGGACCAGAGAGCAACTTCACCTGCAGAGAGAAAAGTTGAATTAATTATGAAACATTACGTTTTTCTTTTTTTCAAATATATTGAAGACACACTGAAGAAGACACTTTTTGATTCGCCTTTCTTACCTCCTAGTGTGGCCATGAATCCCTCAACAGCGCAGGCAGTGGCTCCAAGAATGAAGTAGCCGTTGACAGCAGATGTGATGGTGATGGTGAATCCAAAGGCGCACATGATCAGTCCAGCCACAGCCAGGTTGACCAGGATGAAGTTAAGAGGTTGCCGGAGCTTCTTGTTCTGTGCCGTGACCAACAATGTCAGACCGTTGATGGGAGTTCCAGTGCAGATCAGGAAGAACATGTAGAAAGCTAAAAGCTTGAACATGATAGGATCAGCCAAATAATACTGTTGGTATTCAAAGGGATTTCTAACAATCCCAGTCCTGTTGGACATGGGGATGTAGAAGTTCTTGCCCTCTGTGCCATTAGGCTCGAGTCCTCCTTCCCAAACCATCTTCAGTAGTACGTTGTCCTGTTGAGCTTCTTCGCCCTTAAGAACCAAAGAGTGTTGGTGGACTCAACAGTCAGAGTTGCACAGTCAGAGTTTTATACTTCACCACTAACCTAATCACCAATGTGCCAACATGGGATTAAAGGACACAAATTGAAAGAGGACTGTAATTAGCCTTAACACCGGATAGAGCGGTTTGGGGACAAAGTCTGGGCACCAAGTGATCAAAGAATCAGAATTAAGATCAGTCAACAGCTCTTTTAACACCATCTTGTAAACTTCTAAACAAGCTAATTAAATCTGGAATCACATGTCTATCTATGTTTATGATTAGGTATAACAATATACCCTACGTTGATCATTCTGATTTGAGGATGATCTATGAGAATGGACCTAACCTATACATGTGCTGAGCCAAGGTGAAAATTCTTATCTCAATTACTATTTGAATAACTTTTTTTATTTGTTATGGTGAATGGATACGTGTGTATCTTTCCAGCCAGTAATATACACTTTTAATTGCCCATCTCCATATGGAGGAACTGTCTGTCATCATCACAATTGGATTAACCTCATTGTCTCACCTGGAGTGACCTGGCTGTGATGTAGCATACGCTTACTTGTCACAGCTTGGAAAGAACATGCAGACTTCTCTAATTTGTTATTTTCACTAAGCCACAACATTATTATCAATGAACCAGCACATACAGTGAGGATTGGAGAGCCCATTCTTAAAAGTCGAAGACACTCTAAGACCTCACTGAAGACAGATAACTGGCACATTTGGCCAGTATTAGTAAACTGCAGTTGAAATACATTTCTCAGTCCATTGTTAAACAAAATGTTCATCAGAAAAAATGCCAATGAGATGATCCACCATTTTGAATTCCCTTCCAAAAAAAACCCTACTTGTTACATACATCCCAATTAATGTAGTCCAGGCCTGATGATTTAGGCTTTTGCTTGTTAATGTAGTTTATTTTGCTAACCGTGTGTAGTTCATGCTTGCTTAATATAGTGTTTACTTGTGTGCTATTCTTTGCTTGATTCCTTCATGCCAAGTGGCCTTGGGTTAGTTGAAGGGCGCTTAAAAGTTTGTTGTCGTTAATACGAATTAAGTAACTGTAATTAACTAAATTAAGTGGCAGGTGATTGCGCACATCCACAAACAAGCTTATTACGTCCATCCACTTAATGAAGATGTTAAAAGTATCAAGGATCAGAAGTTCTACATTCATGTCCAACAGCGAGTGTGAGAAGTCTTTTTTAAGTAACCACAGTTGTATCTGGTCGATCGTCATACATTTCTGCATGTTCGTTCTGATCTGAACTTGGACTTCCTTTGTTCCTGAACCAAGATCAAACAACCTCTCATTTAAGTCCTGCTCGGCTCAACTGTAGGACTAAATGAGCTGATGAGCTGCTTTGGGGTCACCATCTCCAACAAACTAAATATCTGACTATCCCTGGATATACAACCACACGTGAAGGTAAAAGAGATGGTGACTAATGGACATTGGTGGCTTTTTCTTTTTTGTAGCTTTTGTGTGTCTATTTGTAGCCAAAACACATTTCTTTGTGGTCAGTTTATTTCTCTTTGTCGTCAATATATGTGACTTTGTGGTCATTTTCTATCTCCGTGTGGTCATTTTGGGTCTGGTTGTAGTTGATTGGTGTTTTTTTTTGTAAACATTTTGCGTCCCGTTATATATTTGTCATAGTTGAGTCTCTCTGTGTCTCTTTGAGGTCGTTTTGAGTATCTTCCTGGTTATTACTCTGACATTTTGTAAGACCTGTGTCCAGAGGTCCTGTCAAGTTACCCATCAATGCTAATAAGAGATATTAGTTGCCTACATACTATTTAATAAATCCTGGTCAGATGTTTTCGGTTGATCAGCAAATTTTCTTTTAAGTCAAAATATCAGTGTACAGTTGTAGATTACAGACTGAGCAGATGATGCTTGAATTTTAAGTTATCAAGGTATTATTAATTTGGTCACAGAAATATCTTCATTTCATAAACATTATAGAAATCAACCTACTGCAAATAATGTAAAAACTGTCATGCATATGTGAACCTTTATATATGGTTTTACATACACCGCACCATACGACTACAATTGCTATTAAATCTGCAACTACTGTTCACCTCAACTACTACTAATTATTACACTTCCTTGATATTGTAAAACTATAAAATGGTGTTCATTGGCAAAGATATGTGATGATTTATCCCTTGCCCCGACATTATTGTCTACACACTCATGTGAAGCCTCACGCTCACGGAAGATCATGCATGAGCTGGTCCTGTCTTCGCCTGGATTATAGTATAAAACACAGGACAGTAAACCAAAGCAGATGTTTGACGACCAAAGTGCAGTTAGTGTCTAAATACTTAAGACGAGGTTAATGAATATCATCTATGTAAAACAAAAAATAATTATTGTATCTTGGCATCCAAGGCCCTAAAAAAACAACAAATGTAAAGCTTATGGAAAACTAATATTGTTGTTGTTACTGGTCAATGTACCAGCACCTTGGAGAGCACCACAGTCCTGACAACATCGTTGAGGACGTCACAGAGACAGAGCACTGCCAACATGAGACAAGTGAAAGCATAGTCAGCTCAAAGTGCCACGTCTTCAGAGTTACAGACTTATATTTGAAGGGTGAACAATATGGTTGTGAATTGAGAGAATATACATTAAGCTCGTAGGCAGAACATCATTTATTTATTCATTTTTCAGCCATGGGGACATTTTACTAAAAATCAGCTGTAGGGAAAATTATATTTTTTATAACTCATTTGGGACTTTTTTCATATGAACCGCCACAAGCACATGAATAAACTTAAAGATGTTCATGTCCATATAATTCAGGCCTTTGTCAGGCTACCTATGACGCCTTGAACATGATCACATTAAAACATTTAACAACTTCTAAAACACTTCAGACAAGAGCGCAGAAGGAAGTCAAGTGTATGCGTCTTGATGTTGACTGGCTTCCTTGTTGTCTGGACTTAATACTCCACTTTCACAGGTTGTATCTTTAAGAAACGAGGAAGCTCCTTTCACTGTCGAAAACACCAGTAATCCCAGCTCTGTTTAATCCTCCTGTTGAAAGTACAAGTTGCTTTAAACAAAATGCAAAACTAGACTCTGGCAGCAGTGCTGAATTGACGAACAAGCTTTTTTTTTTTTTTTTTGTCTGTTGAATACATTGTTTGTTTAGCTCCACAAGAGTGTGGTTGACATTCAATTTTCATCAGTGTAAGTAAATATATATGCTCAATACTAGGATTATAGATAATAGGTTCAAGATGAAACCTTAGTGTACACCAGTGAGACAGAAGTCTCCACTGCGTCGCAAGAATAAAGTTAATTTTCAGCTCTGGACATTCTCCTTTCTGTCTGATTCTGTACTATTGTGGACTGATTTAAATAATGTGTAAAAAAAAATATAACAATGAATGTTACTGTTTTGCAATTGTGTACATGGTGAATAAAAAACATATTTTATAAAGGCCACACAGATATGTGTGAGACACTTATGAATAGACTGAAGTCTAGAGTAGTTGACACTCGCAGACGGACGGATGTAATGTGGGCAATCGTTAATATTACAGTATTATTTACTTTTGTACAACTTAAATTGTGATCCAACATTTTAACAGTTCTAACCTTGAAAACATGTATTCTATGTGATCAGAACCAGGCAACAGATACATGATTAAACTGACAGAATTATCAAAAATGGAAAAATGTATTTTAGGACAACCTAAGACACATTTTAGTATATAACACATTATCCATTTTGAACAGTTAATTCTGCTTTTTGAGCCAATAAAATGCAATTATGCTGTCACACAAAACTCCCACACTACCTCCAAAACAAGGGTACAGCATGACTGCAGAAAGTAACTGAGTACATTTACTCAAGTACACACTTGATATACTTGTAGCCAACTTTATTGTAGTCTTTCACTCCATTAGAATCATGTGACCGCTTTAGTTACTTCGTAGGTTATATTCTATACACAAAGCATGGTCAATGTATAAAGTATAATGCACTTTTAAAAAAAATAGTAATGGAATAGTCAAACAACACTTGTGTCAGTAGTGAAAAACTATTGCCCCATACATTTCACAATGTAATACAATACAAAGGTTTATGATGAGTGGTCCTATTTTCATTATGTGCCTTTTGCTGTAAAAATAGGGATCCTTTCAAATCACTTTGTCCACACCTCCTTCTGCTTTTTGGAAAGCATGATGACCAGGAAGCTCAGTACTGGTGGAAGGCTGAATGATTCGAGCTCGCCGCATCCCTCGCAGGGCTTTGTCTGCTAAAGCCTTCCTGGCCAGTGGGAGGCGTCGAGGTCTCATCCTAACCCTTATCGGCTGTGCATCTCCTGTTTCGATGTTACACTGGATGAGATCTGTGCAGCCCACATTGTCCTCTGACAGTGAAAAACAGTCCTCAAACTCAAGTAGAACTTCCCAGCCCTATAGTCACTATTGATTCACCAACCATGGGAGCTCGCCCTCCGTATGACTGACTGCACTTTCACTATAGTGGGGAAAATAACAGTTTTGTTTTTCACTACCTTGGGCCTCACCGGGGTTGCTGATGAACTCGTATCTACCATTTCAGAGCAGCATGTCCCTTCAATAGTAAGCGGTGCATACCAACAATCTCCAACCCAGGTCCGACCCAGCACCTAGTCGCTCCAGCTGACCATCAAATTCTCCCAGTGGTCAGAATCACAATCAGAATCAGAACCGTTGAATTGCCAAGTAAGTTTGTACAAATGAGGAATTTGTGCTGGCGGAAGGTGCATCATAACAACAACAACATCAACAACAACAACAACAGCAACAACAAAGAACATTTAACTATACAAGTGAAAGTATAAAAATGTTGATAAAAACAAGTAATTAATAAGTAAAGATGCAGTAAATATGCAGTAAATAAGTAAGGATGCAAGTAAAAATACAAAAATAAATAAATAAATTGGGGTGTCCTACTTGGTCGGATTGTTGCGAAGCTGTATTACATAAAGGGGGTCGGGACAGAGTGCCATAAATATATATTTATAATCACAAATGAATGAATCCAAATGTGATCTGTATACTACAAGTAATCTAAAGAGCGGAACTAACCGGAAGTATTTTATTCTGTGACTTCCTGTATACTTTAAAGCCAGCTGAAAACTGTCCGACTTGATCGCAGTTTTTCGTCACCGCCTCCCGCAGCGGCCGCTGCTCTCGTCCGGATTCCAGGCGAGAAGCATCTCTAACGGACGAGCCTACTTCCTCATCTCCGTGAGATCCGAAAAAAAAGGCACGGGCTTATCGTGCCACCCAGCCTCATAGGTAGATATGATGATGGACAGGTTTAAAAGCGTCACAGGTCATGAGACCTTCACTGACCTCCTGAATTCAGTGAATGCAATAACCATTCCTCTCATTTAGGCACATGGAATTGGTATGACGCCAGAAAGTAGTATTACATTAATGTGGGATTTGTACATTCAAAGTTACATTGTAAACACAAAATGTCACCTCAACGTTTCACAAATCTTGGTCACTAACAAAAGAAGTGCATTCACTGATCTGATGCAAATACTTGAATCCTAAACTAACTAGACGTGCCTTGAAACTGTGTCGCTAAGTCCAAAGAATCAGTGCATGCTTTCAATGCATACCTGCAGTAGTAGCTCTTCTGTCGATACTAAAATAAAAGACAACAAACGAGTTAACTTTGAGATTAGGAACATGAAACATTTGGTCCATTAATGAACATAAATGATCCCAATTTACTCACTACATTACATATTTGTGCTAGGTTTATTAAATATTTACTCACACAGAAAAATAACTAAGTCCCTCTCAGGCTTAGTTCCTTTGCAAAGAAGGATTTCACTACCTGCTTCACGTCCAGCTTTCTCTGGAGTGACTCTACAGCGTCTTCTAGTGGTGACATAATTGTTTCCACTACGACAATTCTGTCTGGAACAACTTCTTCTTGTAAACACAATAACACTTAACATAGCAGTTTAACATATGCCACTCAGTCCATTACAGCGTGTTACATTGACACTATTGCAAAATTTCAAAAACTGTTGTAATTCATCAATTAGACACATAAAAAAGATAAGTTTCCGCTCCACGGAAAAGTTAGCCTTTAACTTTAATAAACAATCTCACTACTTCTTCCACCACTGCTGTTAAATACATACAAATAACCTCAACCCACCGACAGACTAGCCTACTTAACTGTAAAGCTCTTTGGTTTTATGTCAAGCAGAATGTTGCAGAGCCGCTCCTCCCTCTGCAGCACATATTTAAAGGTATTTCACAATGAAAGTGCGATTGAAGTTGTGAGTCAACCCACTTAACATGCTATATGTTGAGAACCACTGACCAAAGGGATCCCTGATGCAGTTTACTATATTGCTGATATTAAGTTTTGACTTCTGACATTAACTCATTATAAATGTTTTGCACAAAAAATGTGTAGATCACTAAAGTTTAATGCTATGGTTTTTATTTCCTAATGTAATAATGCATTGAATGCAATAATTGTTTTTGCAAGAAATTGATTCCACCTCCCCTCGGAGGAGGTATCAATCCTTGAGGGTGGAGACTCCTCCTCTTCGCTCTCCTATGGCATCCTTCCCATGAGGTCTCCACGGCGATGCTGTGTGGTTATCTTTTGTTCAGACTCCTCTTGTCTCCTGTCCTTGGCAGTGGGAACAGACAGGTGACACATGAAGAAAAATAGGTTTGAGGTAAACAGTTTTAGCCCTGACTTGTTAAGCAAACTCCATCTGCCTTAAAAAGATGTATACGCTCCCAGAAAATATAAAAATTGTTAATAAAATGTACTGTATGGTCAAGACATGCAGTTGATAGCCATCTGTTCAGTTCAAACAGCCTGCTGAATCTTTCATCTTCTCTCCTGGCTCGTGGAAGAGGGCCACTGATAAACACCTCTTATTCTAGTTCTGATTCTAATTCTGATATAGTTTGAGTGGATCAATAGATTTTCAGTTTAGCATTTGGCATCGTTAGAAATTGAAATCCCCCAGTTTGTTTTTTTCATTTTCATTTTATTTATTGATTGATTTACTTTAGGTTATTGTGATTAGTAATGTCTTGATAGATATTGACTACGTCCTAAAATGACATTCAAACAAATATAACTAATATATATATATATATATATATATATATATATATATATATATATATATATATATATATATATATATATATATATATATATATACACACATACATACATACATACATACATACATACATACATACATACATACATACTGCCATTAACGCTTTTAAGTCAATTATCAATCAGGCTTGAGCTGTCCACTTCCTCACAATCCTCCTGTAATCTAATTTTGTCAATTTAAGGATAACCAGAGGCAGGTATAAAACAGCCCCATGAGCAGCATAAGCCGTGGAAGTTGGTTTACACCACTGAGTGAGTTTGCACACTTCGCCACAGTCCATCAATTGAAGCTCAAGCAGAAAAGGCAACTGAAGATGGTTTGGGAAGGAGGACTCGAGCCTAATGGCACAGAGGGCAAGAACTTCTACATCCCCATGTCCAACAGGACTGGGATTGTTAGAAGTCCCTTTGAATACCAACAGTATTATTTGGCTGATCCTATCATGTTCAAGCTTCTAGCTCTCTACATGTTCTTCCTGATCTGCACTGGAACTCCCATCAACGCTCTGACATTGTTGGTCACGGCACAGAACAAGAAGCTCCGGCAACCTCTCAATTACATCCTGGTCAACCTGGCTGTGGCTGGACTGATCATGTGCGCCTTTGGATTCACCATCACCATCACATCTGCTGTCAACGGCTACTTCATTCTTGGAGCCACTGCCTGCGCTGTTGAGGGATTCATGGCCACACTAGGAGGTAAGAAAGGCGAATCAAAAAGTGTCTTCTTCAGTGTGTCTTCAATATATTTGAAAAAAAGAAAAACTTAATGTTTCATAATTAATTCAACTTTTCTCTCTGCAGGTGAAGTTGCTCTCTGGTCCCTGGTAGTCCTTGCTGTTGAAAGATACATCGTCGTCTGCAAACCCATGGGAAGCTTCAAGTTCTCTGGTACTCATGCAGGAGCTGGAGTCCTTTTCACCTGGATCATGGCCATGGCATGTGCTGCTCCCCCTCTCTTTGGCTGGTCCAGGTAATTTAAAGTATTAAGCAAAGATTTGCATATGTTAAAGCCTCTCAAATGCACCATTCTGATTGTATTGATACTGTGAATGCAGATGGTTAATATCTGTTCATACAACTGAATAAATGTGTGTATTAATGTTTTTCTGAACTTGACATAGGTACCTTCCTGAGGGCATGCAGTGCTCTTGTGGACCTGACTACTACACTCTGGCTCCAGGCTACAACAATGAATCATTCGTCATGTACATGTTCACCGTCCACTTCTTCACTCCCGTCTTCATCATTTTCTTCACCTATGGAAGCCTTGTGCTGACAGTCAAAGCTGTAAGTTTAGGTTATTTTGACACTATTTAGGCATTTGTTTTGTTAATATGATTGACATTCAGATAAACTCCCAAAAAATGTCCACTTCTGATGAACTGATCTTTAATTTGATCAAACACTTCAGGCCGCAGCCCAGCAGCAGGAGTCAGAGTCTACCCAGAAGGCTGAGAGGGAAGTGACACGCATGTGCATCTTGATGGTCTTCGGCTTCCTCGTAGCCTGGGTGCCATATGCCAGTTTTGCTGGTTGGATCTTCTTGAACAAAGGAGCTTCCTTCTCAGCCTTGACTGCAGCTGTCCCAGCCTTCTTTGCAAAGAGCTCAGCCCTGTATAACCCTGTTATCTATGTGCTGTTGAACAAACAGGTCGGTTCAATATATTGCCTCGTTTCTAGTATTTGTCTTTTCTTGTTTGCTCAATCTTGATACGGTGAACTTGTTTCTGAAGTTGCTGTCTTTGCTCTCATTTTCAGTTCCGTAACTGCATGCTGAGCACTATTGGAATGGGCGGCATGGTGGACGATGAGACCTCAGTCTCTGCCAGCAAGACAGAAGTGTCCTCTGTGTCTTAATCACGATGACATCCTCAAATCTGTGGACATTTTTCTTCCTGATCTCTTCCAGATTTTTAAAACGATCCAGTGAAAAAAAAGTCTTAAACTTTTGCCAAATGGATTTATGGATTCGATGAACGGACTCTGGACCAAACACAATGAGGAATTAAATCTGTTAATATGTATAAATTAACAAATGTAATGAAATGCATTTGCTCAGGAGGTTTTCTTGCGCAGCATGTATGAGTCTGTGTGCCCGCAAGAGCATATATGAGTGAGTGAGTGAGTGCGAGTGAGAGAGAATGAAGTGTGACTCACTGTGCAGGACTTGATGACACTCAAAACATCTCAAGTCAAGCTAAACCTGCTGAAATGTGACAACATTTTCTGCTATGCTGATTGTGTCACACATGGGTTATTTTCTTGTAATTATGTGTTCTACTGGGCTACCTGTGGCAATTTTCACTTATAATATGAAAAGAAAAAAAATATAAAGAATTGACTAGATAATAAATGCATGCATGAAAAGAAATGTTCTCCTGTATTCATTTCATTTTGGAACTATCTCTAACTCTCCTGATTGGATTACCTCCTGTTTAAGCCAAAGTATTTGAGAGAATCTATCCTCGAATTGGAGAAAAACTAAGAACCCATTGACAAGAAAAAAGGAAGAACAGCTAATGGATCCCTTTTTATCTGCAGAGGTCGTGTTTCTTTTGGATTTAATCTAGAAATGTAAAATGTATTATTTAAACCTTTATTTAACCAGGAAAAGTCAGATTGAAATCAAAACCTCTCTGTTTTGAAGGAGACCTGGCCAAGACAGGCAGCAGCATAAAAAACACATAGTTACAGACAAAAAACATAGAAAAAGACAAGTTAAAACAGTCAATTTAAGAAACATTTACATCTATTTCTTTCATTCTAGATTTAAAAGTGGTTAGTGGTAACAGTTCTTTAAGCTTTAAAATATTCTGCAACATATTCCATATGGCACATTTGGTGTCACCTCATCGTTGTCAAACGGTGAAGAACAATCTTAGAGTGGTTCTCAAATGGTAATACTAGTACCCTTTGGATTACTTGAAGGCACGCCAAGAGGTACTTGAAATTTCAAAATATATATTTAATATTAGCCTAAATTAAAAAAAAATCCTTTTAAAATAGTTATTTAATAAATATTCAATAATATAATTGTAAGTTCTTAAACTAAATTGTATATGTTCTATATCAAATCAGACACTGATGACACAGCGCTGTGTATTACATTGTTATTTCAACCAAAGATGCTTTGCAAGGTTGACCACCACTGTTCTAAGTGTACTTACAAGGCGTCACGCTATACAGTGGGTCTTCCCACGCTAATCTCTCTCTGGTAAATCTCTTGTAAATCCTCTGAAAGAGTCATAATAACAGAAGGCATTTGAGAAACTGTTGCTTATCCACTTACTAGTGTTAGATTTACAGTAACTGTTGTACTGCTACTTTGAGTAACATGAACGCAGGTTTAAAGCAACAGAGACTTCCTGAGCTATGGGCAAGACAGATGGCAGGCGTGTTCAGTATGTGAAAGCATAGTTCAACACTATATTAGATACAAACCTAATTGTTTTAAACTCTTATAGCGCATTAAAAAACACACATTTAATAAAGTTATACATTTCTCACTTGTTGGAAGTGGCACCTTATTAATTTCATAGTCATTTAGATAACTCACTAGATTTCCAACTAGATTCACAAGACACTGAAGGATTAGATCTCCTTCAGTATCTTCCTTGGGAAGAATTCCCAAAGGTCTACAGTTGGAATCAGGGTGTCTGCCTAAAGGTCAGATTTGTACATTTCTTTCAAAGCTGAGTACAGGGTCCTCTGAAAATATAACAGTTAGATGAACACACTAGTTGTCTATTTGTCCTGGAACATATGATATACACTTTT
Organism: Clinocottus analis; assembly: GCF_023055335.1. Lineage (NCBI taxonomy): Eukaryota > Metazoa > Chordata > Actinopteri > Perciformes > Cottidae > Clinocottus > Clinocottus analis. The sequence continues at coordinate 14,623,572 of NW_027176042.1, forward strand.
ACAGTTTGTTTTAATTGAGATGAGTCATTAAATAAGCAAAAACACATGTCTAACTAAGTCATACCTGAAAAATACCATGTGTGGATTACCTTACTTGTTTCAAGTGTAAGCATACATTTTGAAAGTGGAAAATCATACATAGTTTCTGCTCTAGTTGAGTAATCTGAATGTGGTAAATCAATCAAACAAAATCTTATTGAATGTGTTTAACTCAAAACAAGTACTTTAACTTCAAAACAAGCTAAATCCTCTGTTGGAGAGGTTCCAGATCATATGATTGGCAGATGACGCCCCCTGCAGGTGTCTGCAAATACTTTTTATCCATATATGCTCCACATTGGCTTCATTTCTAAATAAAAGCAGAGATGTTTCATGCTCTGCTGGTGGAAAATACAGACATAACCATCTATATGTTACACACGAGTGTGTAACATATGTAGCAGCTCACAGGGAATTAATTACATATAAATACACCTTTGTTCCATCTCGGATAGGCCATTTATCTCATGATGTAGCCCTTTATTTCCTGCTGATTATCTGACCCTAATTGGCATGCTGTTGTACATACACTGTAATTTTCTTGAAGGATTCTCTTCTGGACACCTGCATGTGCTTAGTGTCTCTGTCAGAGGGCGGAGCTGAGGCAAGGTCGTCTCTCTTTGTTCTAATTGCTCGGATCAGAAAGGAGAAGCTGCATACAGAGGTTTTAATAACCAACTTGGGGATGTACTGGATATATTTCCAGACTAATGTTCACTGCGGGGGTTCTGAAGGAAGACAGTGGCTCTGCTGGGTGAGCAACAGATACACTTCTATAAGAAGCTTTATTGAAGAGATCATGCACTCTATACTAATTTCAAAAAAATAACAATTATGAAATTGTTGTCAATATTCTTAATTTGGTTTTTGGGGATTCAATAACAATAATAATGTAAAAAAAGAATGCCTTTTTTGTGTGCAAAAAAGCTTTCCCTGGTTGTCGAGAAATAGACACAATTGTTTGTTCTAAAAATTCCAGTCGAGCTTCTAAACATCAGCAGCTGGAGATGTTAATGAAAAAGTCGACAACATGTTACTTTTATATCGTTAAATCAAAAATGTAAATCCCTTAGAGAGTTTAACAATGTGTACATCTTCAGACCGTTTAAGTGGCAAACACAGTTTATTCACAGTCATCAACACTCAGGGTTATAAACATCATTTTCTTTCAATCAGAAATATTGTGAATTCAAACCTATAATTTTAACGTAAATCATTTACCAACCACTCATTTGTTCATTATAAATTGTTATTATCAAAAAATACATCCTTACAGACGCTTAACTTTTATATTTAGTCTCCATTTTGCTCAGAATTATGTATAAAAAAGTTGAATTTATGTTTTATGAACTCTTGAATTAAATATCTTCTCTTCCTTTCTGATGAGATTAATCTATCTACGTATACTGGAAACAAATTCAACTCTTTGTCATCAACACATTTTAAACTCTGCTGGTTATACGATAGAAGGTGCAGCAAGAGGTTTTGGGCATGAGAATGAAACAGACACCCTCAAGGTTGATCCCAGCCTTTGCAATCAAGATAATCCTGTAGTATGAAACATACTATAACGTCTCCATACAAGTTAATACTCATTACTGAGCTCTATATAGGTCAACCACATTGCTTTTTCAGTATTTCCTCACTGTTTAAGTCTCCTCTGCTCTGTTTATTTATCCATGCACCTGAAGAGGCTGACAACATGTACACAACCATGTTAACACCAGCTACACAGCCACTTTGATAGCAGTTACTGAAAACCAGAGAGTTCTCCTGCTTTGACACATGTATCATAACATGTTAGTAAACATGTCTTTACATGAAATACAGAAAAAATACAAAATGTACTAATAATATGACAAGGCTCCACTGGAGCAATACTTAATATACATTCAACATTAATATTCATTAAAAAAGGAAGGACTAAGAAAAACACTTGAGTGCCACATTGATTATAATCCATCAGTAATGACAAAGTGAATATTTGTTACAATGAAACATTACATATTCAGAGAGAGGACTCAAGAAAATTGGTTTGCCATATTTCTTAACTGATACTGATCCTGCACGTTTTCGATGTAAAGATAAGACATTAACATCTGCGTGAAAAAACAGCTGCAACTTAAATAAGTTAAATATCAACACTATGTAAGTCCTGTAACACCATGCTCAAAACAGCTACATCACTGGGCATTTATTATTTATTCATTAAAATGCTATTTTAATAGCTGAGGATTTGGAGTTGAAAGGAAAAACTTGTTAAAATGGGAAAAACAATCCAAAACTCGTGCAAATAAATTAAGTAATCACACTGTGACACAGATATATAATAATAAGCCACACAATGATTAGCTTGTTAAATCATCAATGAATAATTAATTATAAAAATCCTAATAATTAATAAAGTAGTCAATAGAAGTAAGTTACACCACCACAGAGTATTTCTTGCAGACCAGACTGAGTGCTTTGCATCACTTGAGTAAATATTTTATTCAACATAGTTAATAAATACTTGTTAATACTTTGTATAACACTATACTTACATAATACATACATATTGTTACAACAAATATGACATCATTATATGTTGTATAACGTTGTCTAAACATTCACAGTCATATTTAAGCTCTATTTTATTTTGCAACCACTTTGTCAGTGTTGTTTTATATTATGTCAACATTGCATTGCTCATCAAATATAATTACCGGACCTGGGGCGACAGGGCCTTCTGATCTGCTGCCCCCCCCCCCCCCCCCCTCTGGAACAACCTCCCCATCCACATCCATCAGGCTCCCAGCCTACCATCATTCAAGCAAGGCCTCAAAACACACCTCTTCAAACGTGCTTTCACCTGATGAACTCTGCACCTGCCCTCCGCTCTGCCCGTTTGTGTTCTGTTGCGTCTGTTATTGTCTATTGTGTAAAGCGTCTTTGTGTACTATGAAAAGCGCTATAGAAGTTGAAACTATTATTATTATTATTATATTTTAAAACTTGCTTGTAATGATTATTGTCCTTTTGATGATTCATGTCCTTATCAATAAATGCGACATACTTTTGATGGCAATAATATCACAACATATTAATACGTTTTTTCTTTATTTTTATTGTCCTAATTGCATTCTTTTGCATTTTTGCATCCTAATTGCATTGGCCACCCAGTTTGACTGTCGAAGTGTTTTAAAAGCCGACATCAATGCCGGCTTATTGACAAAGCTCAGCTTGAAAATTAATACAAAAAACCCCCAAAGCATTAAGTCATAATATAAATATTAGATCACATCATAAACACCATATTTGCCCAATCTTTACCACCAGCGTTTTCTTACGGTAATACTATATCCTCATCTCGTTCACCATGTACAGCACTTTATATATAAAAGCTAAATCACATCTTGTTGACAAATATCATCGGGCCTTGAGAAGCTTCATTCTCTCTCTTATTTATTACCGGTTTTCCAAGATGTGAGTGCGGTAAGCTCAAGCTTACTTGTGCTTGGTTAAAGCTAACTTGTCTGGTGACCTGCTGAGTGAAACTCTCTTGTCTGTAGAGACCAAAACCCTCCTCCGGCTGCTCGAAGCTGCTCTCACTGTAGAGTCGCTGTCGCATTTCGCTAGCGCGTTTCTCAGAAGCACTCCTGGTTGGATATCTATGACCTGTCTTGTACCAGCCCGTCTCTTTGAAGACAAACCAAATGTTTCCAACCCAGAGGACAACGTTTACGAAACCAAACACCTGGAGAAAGAAGATGAGACAGGTTTTTTTTTATTTTATTTTTTTACAGTTTTGTGTTTTGATGCTTTATTTGCTGACCAAACACCTACCGCAGATGAATTGAGTCGTGACCAGAGAGGCTCCTCGGTGGCCATACATTTGTTCTCCTGGGCTCTGCAGGCCGAGATGAGCAGAAGCACCTGTGTTGGGTTTGTGGCCGTCTTGATCTCATAAAGAGTTTTGGCCCAACAGCAACTGCTAACCAGCCACATAAAGGAGAAGATGACGGTAACAAGAAAATCCTGCTCAGGACAAATGAGAAAAAAGGAAACAAATAATTGTTTTGTTTCAATCACAAACACAGTATATTGAATCAAATTCATGTGTGGACATTAAATTAATGTTTGTGAAAGGTATAAACTCACTGACCACAAGCGGGCCTCTGTTGTTTCTCAAGTACTTGTTCTGGTAGAAGACGTAGACGATGGTTGCCAGCAGAGAGTACAGGAATGCAAAAACCCCCACAGTCAGGAAAAACTGAGCAGATGAGGAAAAGTTGCCTTCCAGAAAAATAACCTCTTCCCTTTTTGCCTCACACAAGGGAGCCTTGAAGTGCACTTCTTGTAATCTACAAGACAGAAATAAGAGGTTTACAGCCAATGGATAAAAACAGGTTGTTATTAAAACTGGCATGCAATGAGCTTCAGTCGGTAGGAAAAGCATCACTTAGCTGCCCATTGTTCACGAGCGCTCCGAGAGCCCTTTCCTTAGCACAATTGTGATTAAAATAGTACAGTTCAAGATGAGAAAACATAAATGAACCTGTATTTGGTGTTGCGTACAAAGGAACAGAATCTACAAGATTTCTGAAGAAGCTGCTATTAAAAAAGCAGTTCTGCAACTTCTATTTTTTTGTCACATTAGATTAATCATGACATTAGATGGCAGACTTTTCCTGTTCATTTGACCTTATGTACATAAAAAAACACCACAGCAAAAAGAAAAATAAGGTAAGTTATATATATATATATATATATATATATATATATATATATATATATATATATATATATATATATATATATATATATATATATATAGTATACACACATATACACACACATACTGTTAGGAATTTTTCTTTTTGCCGTAGTGTATTTATTTTTTATTTAAATTTGCACCAATCTTTTTGTTATGCTGTCCTGCAACTGCTGCACAACAATCTATCATTGGATTATATAGTTTTATCTTGTTTTGTTTTATAAATAATAAATTCCATGGCCATATTGTCTATACAAGCTCGCATGACTTAATTACTGTGTTACTGTGATTATATTGACTTAAAAATATGTACAAATATTCTCCAAAAATGTGGCTTTGTTGCATGTATGACATGTATTAAGACAAATATAAATTATTCCAATCTTCAACCATTGCTTTATTTTACCAATCAATGTGCAAAACCCACACACAAACATGTTTCTTGTCCCTATGCTGAGGACTCAAAACATTTAGAAGAACTGAAGTACAATACAACTATTTTGGAAGTAAATGAGTTACTAGTCAATTTATGTATGTGAGTACCACTGAACTAAAACACTGACACAAATCAGATAAGTTATCTTACTCCAATTAAACAATTAATTAATAGTTTAGCTTCTCCATCACTCAGGGATAAAGTTTGGGTTTGGTCGACCACACAACTGCACTACTTGACCACAACAGCAAAGAGCTAAGAGACACCTCACCATTTATCATCCAGATTTAATGGTGGCTTATTTAATGTCCTCTTCAGGACATTAAAAGCAGAAGACATTCAGTTAAACAATGGGTTTTCCCATTTGTTGTCAACTTATTATCATCTTATTTTGGCTTGAATTGAGGATTTCCTTTGTGCACTGAAATGAAGTGATAATCTATTTTAGCTCTGTAGCTAATAATAAATACTTTCTTCACTCAACATAGCAGCAAGGATGACAAATGGAGTCACTCATTTTTCTCAGCATAAAGTCCCAGACGGCCCCAAGTACATGCAGGTCTGCAGGAACCAAAAATGAAACTGGGACAAAGAAAGATGCCAGTGCCAACGTGCTGTCACATTATAAAACCCTGGCTTCCTGTGATTAAGCTTTAAGAGACAGCACTTCTCTGTAGAGCCCAACAACATGATGATTGTCTGCTCATGTGTTGTTTGTCCAAAACCATCATGTTGGGTGTCCAATAAAATCTTTACGATTCGTCAATTAGTTTGTTCATTCACATTTTGAATACATCTAAACATGTTCCTCAATTGTAAAAGATTTCATGATACGAAATGTCATGAAAACAATATTTAATGACAATTAATGTTTGTTAGTTGTATATTCACAAGTGCAGTACCGTATGAGATCAAAGTGTGTAAGCAAAGGAATGCACAGACATGTACTGTACCTGAAAGGATAGCCAAAATCAATGTTGATGCTGAGGTTGCTCCTCCTGTCGGCACAGTCCACTTTAACCTGGAGGTGACCATAGTATCCTCCACATGTTGCAAAAGCACAGATGGCAAAAATCTGGAAAAAAGTTCACAAAAGGTTGAGGAACTGTTTATAATTCGTACAGTTGATTGATCCAGTATATTGTCTGCATTATGTATAAACATCAATAAATTACTGGACTATTTATTAAGATCTGTAATTGCTTTGAAAACAAAACCTGAATAATTTAAAGGTTGGAAGACAACTAACGGAGCTGCTCACTGTGCGCTGCAGGGTGGCCACAGCAGTGCAGTACTGATTAAATCTGAGGATGCAAGTCCTTTTATCTTTATAGTTTTTAAGCAGAATAGGTACGTTAAGAATGAGAGATTTACTCCGTGTTCAATATTCCGAATATATTTTTCTTTATACTTTTAGGTATGTGGCACATTTCGCATGAACTAGCAGCACTGAGTCTAAACCTGACAGACATTTCACCAATCAGCAAGTCGAAACATCAAGATCTAATGTGATATTGTAATTCATACAATATATATATAATATATAGAAGCAGAAATCACGAGAAGAAAAATGTAGAACAAGACTGAAGAATTGAAACTTACCGGAGCAAATATAACCATACACATTTAAAAATCACAGTTTTCCCGTTCAATTCCACACAGTGCAGACAGCTGTTGTCATCAGGGTTGAAGCGCTACTGATGTAGACGTGGAACAAGAGAGCTGCTGTTGCAACGGAGGGGAGGGCTGACAGGAGACATCTTCCCCAGGGAGGAGTCTGTACTGTACCTCTAAGTCCAAACACTGCAATACACTGTAAATGCAATGATGGATGTGTGTTAGCAGGATTTTGTTGTTTACTTTTTTTAGTGAGATCAAAATGCTTCAGCAGCATTTTGTCGCTGCAATGAAAACTATGTGCTGTATCTCCAGATTTTGTGGTTCGGAATCTTTAAAATAAACAGATGGCTTTAAGAACTGATAACATCCTCATAGAAGAAGAAGAAGAAGAAGAAGAAGAAGAAGAAGAAGAAGAAGAAGAAGAAGAAGAAGAAGAAGAAGAAGAAGAAGAAGAAGAAGAAGAAGAGTTGTCACTTTTTTTTAACATAACCTTTCTCAGCACCTTTAAGTTAACATATTAACATGGAGTCATTTAAAATGACTTAACATATCAGGCCATGAGATGAAATCCTCAATAAAAACAAACCTGAGACATATTTATCACACCAAGGTCCAATAAATAATCAGATTGAATTGTTCAAAGTGTTTCATCACTTGTGTTCTTGTCGTAAAAAGGATTCTGCTGACCTCTTTTGGTAGCAGGTCTGTTTTGCAGATTTACTTTTATTGACCGATTTTAGACTAGTGCACATTGCTGGGTAAAATATACTCATGTGCCTTGAATGAAATTTGCTCTAATGTCCATAGTTGACAATTAATATTTCTTGCCTTAGACCCAACATGCAGTTCTATTAAAAAAAAACAAAGTTCCTAGCCATTACGGCACTTGTTTAGCAGTCCTTTTGAGCCACAAAGTTTGAGGATTTAGCAAAGTTTGAGGATTTCGTATTCAAAAATCTGCCTATTTCCCGCCTTAAGACGTGTGACGCGTTTGAAAAAAGAAAAAAAAAAAGAGAAAATCGCCAACCCCAGTTTGCGGTCTACAAGAGTTGAAGGAGTTAGAAAACGAAACAGCCCGGCTTCACTTGGACTTTTCAGGTACTAATATACATTCACTAAGCTTCTACCATTCTTTATTAGATTTGCAAAGACTCGCAGAATAACATAGATGTGTTTATTATTATTTGTTATCAACTTTCTGAAGTGTAGTTATTAACAGAAAGGTGAAAGATAACTTTGCGCGGAAAAGTGACGGCAAGGTTTTTTGAGGTTACGGGTTTTATGCAATTACATAAATTTATTGGTATTTTAATTTTTTTCACAAGTCTTTACTGTATTTTAGTAATTAAAATGAAGTTAATCAACGTTGTGGTTCCGGAGATCCTGTAGGAAACGTCACTTGACCTTTTAAAAAAAAAATCATATCCTTGTCTGATAATGGGTGCAGCAGGTTTTGGGCGAATGGGGCTCAAAAAGTTACAATTATATGGTTTGTAAACCCTGTGTGGGCCTCAACTCAAATGCTATTCACACACGGGAGAATCGGGGAGGGAGAGAGCCAACAGTCGGATAAGTTAGTGACTCAGAGAAGTTATTTAACATGGCGTTCTTCAAAAAAGGAAATGTGGACAGCTTAATCAGAGCCTTTAACCTTTAATGTCAGAGACCGTGAAAATTACTTTGAAATTACGAGACAAAGCACAAATCTTTTCAGCAACTCAAATCTGAAATGAAGGGACAGAAAATAAATAATACAAGAGCCCAATATGATCAGAATCCTAACACATGAATTTACTGTCCAATAATGATGTTAACCAAGAGGAGAATAGAGCTGAAACAAGTGGTTTCATTAACCACAGATAAAGTCCCTGCACACAACTGGTTCTTTTTAGAAGATAAGAAATGTATGGAGATCTCGGCATTTTTTACGGACATAACTTCACACCTGAATTGATTCAATTTGAGGCTGCAGGGCAAAAACAATTCAGTTAAATTAGATCAGATCTTTATTTAATTTGACAGTCAATTGTTGACGACATACATTAATACTTCAATACATATGGCACTAAAATCATAGCACAAATTTGACATTGTTGTAATATTCCAGACCTTAGGAAATTCTCTCTAACTGGACCTCGCTGAATTTGAATTGAATAGTCTTATAATCACAAGTTCAGATAGATCAATATTAAGTATTAATTATTCACGGTTATAGACTACACTAGAACAAAACATAACATGTATTGTTTGTTGTGTATTAAGTAAACAAAAAAAACAGTGATGTTACATCTAGAAAACACACCTTTGAAGTTTTCTGCTTTAAATGGAGAATATACTCTTATCATGATGTAGTCAAATATTCACTTTATTCGGTTAGTTAAACACAACACGTGACTTTAAATGCTCTTTCATTATTCATCCACCAGAGGGCAGTGCTTAGCTATGCTCTTTGAGAGAAAAATCCCTGAAGCTGCAGTGATGATCTCTTCTTATATTTTCTCGTTGTGTTTGATCTTGCGCACTTAGCATGCCAGTGGACCTCCTCGGAGATCCCTGCCCCACCTGCTATGACAGCACATCCGGCATTTACTCTGTACTTGTGGCAACTGTCTGTCGCAAGCAGTGGCATCTGGTGTTTTTTGGTAGGGCCATTTAATACATTTCAGCAAACATCCCAGTGTGATTCAATGCAAAAAAAAGGTATCACACATTATTACTTTGCAGTTAAATATTCAACCTTTATTCCAATACTTTGACACAATATTGATAAGGTGGATTGGAGCAGAACAGTTACCGACACCGCAGGGTTTGTTAGCCTGTCCACGGCAGCAAATAAGGCACGTTTCTGGTTATGATGTCAGAGAAGAAGGACTACCTTGCGTTTCTAAATTCCAAATTATAATTTCGAAGTCTCTCTTCATGGATACCACAGTGAACCTGGAGATTAGTTTTTCGCTATCTGCGCTCATCTTTCCGGCACTCTCTTTTCTCTATTCGGACTAGCGTGGCATTTCTCCAGGGGGATCTTTTCTTACCCGAGACACCCTTCACTCCAGTAGTTCATTGGACAGCACTTTTCCAGGTGGAAGCCTAATAAAAAACACTAGATTAATGCTTGTCTATCCCTCCCACAGTTTTCAGGGTAGAGAGGGGAAATGATGTCAGAAAAAGATTCATTAATAATGCAGCGAGAGGTTGGAGCGTCACCACTTTAACATGACGAAAAAAACCTGTATAGCTGTTGTTGGACCAGCACAATCTTCTCATCAAGTGGGATATACGATTTATCAAATCAGTTTCACGCAACAGTAGATTAGTTGATATGCATTTAGCTCATTTTACAAATAGGAGACACAACTGTCAACTGGATTTTCGAGGGAAGAGAAAGAGTATGTGTGTGTGTAAAAAAGTCATTCCAGTGTTCCCTGAAACTGTAAATGCAATTAATAAAAAAGAAGATAGTGTATTGTATCTGCTATATTTCTATCTGTGTTTTTTGCTGTTAAATTTAAAAAGAAGAATCTAACAAAAGGAAATAGTGTACAGTTAGACTCAATGCATTTTTACATTAAAGGATGACGAGAACATCTAAAATGGAGGAAATAAAGACAACACATCTGTCGCTTTAAACTGTTAAGCATTTCACTCTTCTGCAATGTATATATCACCAAAATGATCTGTTACATATTACATATTATTATGCAGGACATACACACATTCTTGGAGAGACTGTTGAGCGTCAACATACAGTATTTGCTGGGTGTGAATCCCTCTGTGAGACGGCTATAGCTGCAACGCCGACACTGACCCTATTCCATCAATCTCACATTAAAAACGCTCCCAGCATCTAAATATTTCAAAGAGCTCCTCAGCCAACTCCAGAGAAGCTCTGAGCCTGTGTGTGTGTGTGTGTGTGTGTGTGTGTGTGTGTGTGTGTGTGTAAGTTAGTGTGTCACTTTCAATATGACAAACCATTTTTTAAACTGTTTTTAAATTGCGGTTGAACCCAGAGGTTATGGTGACTAAACACTAAGCTAAAGTCTAAAGAGACGAATAAAGGTCTGAATGGTCCAAGCTCATGTGCACATGATGAATCTCTTTTTGCTAAAATAATCAAATTCCCCATCTTTCTTACTCTCTGACACTCTCAGGGAAAATATACTCATCAAAATAAACATGCTCTGTACATATACTGTATAGAATGGCAAGAAGGATTTATAAATGAAGAGAACTGAGGGAAGGAAGTCATAAATATATTATCATGCTGTAATATAGTCTGGTTCAGTAGGCTTTGCATACGTTGCCTGTGTCAACTCTCCAAGACACACACATGAAAGTGTACAAAATACACGTGTAGGAACACATTAAATCACAATCCAGTTTGATTTATTGCTTTTATTTAGTGCATTTTTAGGATTGCACATTTTCTTATGACCCTGGTTCTCTTGTTATTAATTGTATCAAATTTGTACAGACATAATTAATGAAATACAGACTGTTAAGATGATACGCAGCAGTGGTGATAAAGTCAGGTAGGTTTGCATAGAGTAAGACTTCAATCAATAATTCATATCTTTGAGGGTCGATGTAAGTTCAAATGATTTATTTGCTGAGCGTAGTCAAATATCTAGTAAAGTGTAGAGTATCTGCCTGGTTAAGTACAGAATATTTTTTCAGGTTTAACTTATTCAACAGGGAATTCACAGCTTTAATTCTCGCTAACATTTAATTGACAATTATATTTATATTTGTGCATCTTAAAGTCATTAAGTTGCTTCCATGTGTTCATATGACTAAATATCACATTATTCTTTTTTAAAGAGACATCACCTTGATTCTAGAGTTTTTAACTTATCACATGACCTTCATCTTCATCAGCAGGTGAAGATGGAGCAATCAAAAGCTTTGTAATCACAGTTGTTACTCCAAGTTCCGGTGAGATTGCTTTCTAAACTTCATAAACTATGATCTGACAATGGGCATTTCTCATGTCCAAAACAAAGGCAAACATAGTCCCATTAATAATTATAAAACAAACAAATATTAGCTGCACTTTTTTCCCCCCACACTTATCTTTGTGTTTTACTACTCTGAAGAACATCAACATTTAATGTGTACACACTCTAGTATTAGAAGTAGAGGCACGGGGCAGAGAACAGTCAATTATTGATGTTTAAAAGGTTTGACGAGCTCCATTGCTGAGGTTGGTGCTACACCTCTCACAGGGAGCTCAAGAGTGTGCAGTCACACACTACTGGGGGTCTCACACATCAGGAACTGGCAGTGGCCTTTTGAGAACCTTGCAAAGGAATATGGAGGACACACCTTTGGCAAACCTCACGCTGAGAATCCACAAGGGCCAGCTGCTGTGTGAATACAAACTAAAGGACTAATAAATGTCAAGTCATGGCAACAGGAGATCCACTCGAGCAAAACTGGAGAAGGGGAGTCCTTGAAAGCATCCTTACCTGCAGGGAATTTGCTGGTCAGATGCATAAGGAACATCTGGAGTAGCAGCCAGTCTGTCCAGCTGTCAGATTCAATAAAATCTCAGAGTTGAAGTTGGTAGGCCGGCTCATTCTCTGTTCATGCTGAGTTCGCCAAAGAAAAGCAGTCATTGGAAAGTATTGTGATGTTGGAGGATGTGAACAATAAACGGTCATGGAGGTGATGTTGGTGGTAGGAAACAAAGAGTTTTGAGGGAAAATAACCTCCCGAACACCAATCAAAAATCTGAAATGTTTTGAGCAGAATGAGTCATTATGCACAATGCCATCGTGAAGGTTTGATGGGCCCTAAATCAAAAAATAGCTTTAAGAAATTCATTAATATAGATGTATGTGTACGAGGGCATACCCCAGCATTAAATTGTGTTTAATTAAATGACTTAAAATTATTGTGAGTATAAAACATGTGGCAGGTGGTAGTATTTCGGCATCTGAGTTTATATTAAGCTGCCTGTGTAGTGCTGTGTGCACTGGGCCTAATGGGAACTTGGAGGAAACAGAGTATTGGGTGATAGGTGGGATGTGGGGAGATCAATAAAGGCCCAGGAGGATATTTTGGCCAAACGACCCTGAACCCGAAGCAGCAAAAGATAACTCAAACATTAAAACAAAACTTTTCACCTCTGCTTTTCCACCCCAAAAATGAAACGAGTCGCCATGCTGCCAGCCACAAACTAATTGATTTCTCCAATATGGATAAGAGCTGGTTGGGTAAAGCGACAATAGAGCAATTGTTACTAACCTGTGGGGACAAAAAAGAAATTGCAACATGATTAACAAAATAGATTTAAAGAACATTTTCTGAATTTATGACTACAACTATAAAACCTAAAAAAGTGTAATCATATATATATATATATATATATATATATATATATATATATATATATATATATATATATATATATATATATATATATATATATATATATATGATTACACTTTTTTTTAAATTAAATTTTGATTACAAAAAAACCCTAAGAAATTGTAATCATATATATATATATATATATATATATATATATATATATATATATATATATATATATATATATATATATATATATATATATATATATATATATATATTACTGTATATGTGACAAAAAGGCATTAGCGCTATTGCTGAATTGGAACAGGTCATAAACACAAAAAGTGGTAAATGGATGGAGACACTAGAGTTAAGATCATAAACCAGCCAGCAGCCAAACCAAGCGATCAGAGCAGCTCCATAAGCCTACTCTTACTATATCTCATCAGCAGGGGGAGATATAATCATCAACAGATCAACTCTGGTCTAGGATTTTGTCTGCATTTTACATTATGTCATTATTATAATAAGTGGTTTCCAAAAAAATACAGTTAATAGCGAAGTGCTGGATAGCTGCAGTAAGATTATCTCTAATGTATTCGGTCGACTATAGTAATAATAATAATAACATCTGTTTAGTAGATGTCTGTCATTGTTTCTCTCCTCGAGGCCGACTCTGATCTGTCTGTCACTATCATGATGTCTAAAGGGCAGCTGGTCGGGGTCAGAGAGAGTGACCTACAGTCACTTTCGCCCTATCGTGCCATATTGTTTTAATAAAATAGCTTCTGTCCTTGAATCAACACATTACAGTCTTTGCAATGTGTCTGTCATGTTTGCTTAGAGGCAAAGTGATACTAAGTTATTTTAGATCATGTCAATACTAAGGCAAAAAGTTGGTCGTCATTGTTATTATTTTTTGTTCAAGATTGGATAATGAGATAAAGAATAAAAACAATTGCCAAGTGTTGTCTCCACAAGCAGATAAACAACATTAGTATTTCAACTTGTAGCATTGCAATGCTGGAAATATTTGAAAGATCATGTGACCACTTTATTACAGTGCAGCAAAACACTTTGATGTCGTAAAGTATTACAAGACTCACATATAATGTCATATCTAAATATAATATACCAGAATTGTATTTTATTTTTTAAATATAACATATCAACACATGTTATATGTTCAGCTAGACCTTGTGTGATTTTCATCACACACCTGAATATGTATCTGTTTCTGAATAATACATATCTATACATGAAACGCTAATGCGACTGCAGCGTAAAGCAAGAGGTACCAGCACGTGCTGCAACAATCCATTCCCCGACCAGCAACCTGCAGACAGAGAGCGAGGAAGTCACGTGTTCATGGCTTCTACACCCTTCAGCAGCACACGGCACGGGGAGGCTCAAGAGTCACATTTTACACCAACTAATCTGAATCCCGTGCACTGCATGTGCATTGAATAATGTGCCCCATCTCGGTGACAATATCAGAGAAATCCAGTGGCAGCCATCTTAGGTGTACCACTGCAGAGCGTTAGATGAAGGACGTGTCGCGCATCCTTCACTCTCTGTTCTTATTCCGTGTTCAGGACCACGGCCAGCTCCCCGCGCCTGCGTCCCCGCCTGGCAGGCAGGGAGAGGCCATCGCCCGCTTTCACCAGGAGAAAAAACAGCCGCTCTCCTTCTCTTCAACTGGAGGCCACACTAGTACACTACTCTCCCTCTGCCCCTCCCCTCCGCCCTCTTCTCACCTCCCCCTCTCACATCCGCAGCAGTGACTGGCCAATAAAATACAGAAAATACGTAAGCATCGACGAGTGCTCGACGCAGGCGGAGAAAGCTCAGTGTGAAGCAGAACCAACCTCTTCCAGCTCCACTCGTACTGCTGACATCCCCCAGCGAGCGGGTAGCCTACAACAAGGGCCCATCCCTGTCTTGACTTCGGGCATATATTCTTCATGAAATAGGCACGGATAAGACTACGGCACAGCCACAATCTGGGGGATATACATATTAAAAAAACAACAACTTATTTAGGAGGTTAGAATATCTGTGGAGACGCATCACCTCTAGAGCAAAATGTTAGATCCGTCGTCCAGCGAGGAGGAATCTGATGGGATAGTGGAGGAGGAAAGCAAAGAGGCGATGGCACCTCAGGCCGGATCCCGCATCTCACCGAGCAGGACCAGCGAGAGCTCGACTGGACTAGCGCCCAGCAGCAGCCGCAGCAGTGCCCGTCCGACCAGCCCGAGCCCGTCAGCCGCCAGTGAGGAGAAAGAGGACCTGGAGAAGCTGCAGAGGGAGGAAGAAGACCGTAAAAAGAAGCTGCAGTTGTATGTTTTTGTGATGCGATGCGTCGCTTACCCATTCAATGCCAAACAGCCCACAGATATGGCAAGGCGACAGCAGAAGGTAAGAGTCCTTGGTGTAAAGGCATGATTAATAACCACATGCTGACAAAATGCCTACTTTCATATCGCAGATGCTGTCATTGATGACCTACATACGGTCGAGCACAGAGGGGGGTTTGGCCTATCCGGTAGCGCACGGATCCAGTCCCAGTGAAACCAATGTTTGTTTTTTGACGCAAAATGTTGAAATCCTCGGAGCATGACAGCAACACATAAAAGCGCTCCGAGCTCCAGATAGTGAAAGTACACATGGCAGCCTGCTGCAGAGCTGCAGACTGAGTGCAGTCTACGATACTCCATACACTAGCTCATAAGTGAGATTCATCTCAGAGCCCATTCATTTAAAAGGGCGTTTATGGTGGATGGCTATTGGAAATCTCAATGTCCTTGTTGGACCTACATCCCACCGGATGCGTCCCTATAGATATGAAGCCATCATGCCTTCCTGGCGGATTCCCAATTCCAACCCATTTGCGCCATCACTTATCCCGTCAATTTGGCCTCCCAAGGTGACTTTTAGGCACAGACCTCTTGAGGAGGGTAGCTTAATAGCCCTTTTCTGCAGATGAGCTTGGCTCCTCTCAGTAGGCTGTAGCTAATTAATTGCATTAAAACAATTAAATGTCCACTCATTTTATGTATATTTTCTATGGAAGGTCCAGTTCATACAATGTGAATAAGTTACTGTACAAGGCCTACATCCTGGTTTCACATTGCTGCTGTAAGGCTCCATTGACGTTGAAGCCAATTTTGGGTCATGATGTCCTTACTGTCAAAGTCACCATGCACGCTCTACTGTACTAAACGAAGGTTGAATTGATTGTGGACAATGGCCCCAGTTTATTTTCCAAATATAGACCATCTGCTGTTTGTACTCTAAGGTTGAAATGCCATTTTCATTCATTAAGGCACAACTACCTTTATAGATGTGAGAGATCAACACGTTTTGCGTGTACAGGGCTGCCTTTATTCTTTGAATACATTGACATTCACATGGCTCAATGAGACTATAGCAGTTTCTTGCAGCTCTCCTCGTTGTGGACCTGTACAGGATTCATTCACTGATCATGTATCACTCTTACGAGGAATCTCTGTAAACAATATTATGGAGATTGGGCTTGTGACTGTTGCTTTTATTCAACCTGCCGAGAATTCCTCTTCTTCTGGACACAGTTTAAGCCATATGCTCTGAATTGTTTTCTGCTGACTCATGCACAAGTGCATGTGGGAGGCATAAACCACAGTGTTTCCATCTATTTGTTTGTTAGTCCCGCTCAGCGTAGGCTACTGATAGTCTAATGCATGCTTAGTAATGCACGTTCCTATCTGGCAGCAGGCGGCCACAAACCTTTTGCTGTGGGTGAGTGAATAACCGGAGAAACAATCCAATGCCTGCTGTTAGACCAGGAAATCAAAGTGTGTCTCACTGCCTACAGTCTGCCTGTGATTTTGTTGAAATTTGTTTTGACTTAAAACAATCCTTACATATGAACTATACACCTTGTGCAGAATTAAACGACAAGTCTATATAGCCTTTTTTTGATATGTTTTATTGCCTTGATTTAAACAAAACTAAAAGAAGATATTTAATTAATTAAGCAAACATTTAATAACACAGAGCACATTCTAACAGTTATGTGCTTTTACAGTGTTATGACATTGTGCACTAGTCATAATTTAATTATATTTTGTCCTGTATTGTAAAGGAAATAATGGTTATGAAATTCACTGAATTCAAGATATATCATTCAACAATGGTCAAATATTTTTTCTTCCCCCACCACCTCAAAACCTCCCTTAAATGTGGGCTCCTCAGAGGTTCGTAAACAATAATGTATTAAGGAAATTCCTCACACCATTGCCTGCACAATTTAATATGTCACCTATTACAATTTTTGCTATTATAGATTAGTCACAGAAATATGATGAAGCAATTTCTGTAATGAAAAGACTTAAAGGCCTCAGCAAAACATGTGGGCCAGCTCCATGATAATCCGTTATTAGAAGCTCTGGCACACAAACAGCAGTGATGGGCAATCACAGAGAAACAGGCCAGGCTGCAGAGTATGCAAGCTCCACTGCTCCTTGAAATGTATTGCTATAACCTTGTGAAAGGGTAACACAATAGGGCAGTAACAGGCTTCCTTTTGAGGGGCAGGGTAATATTTGCTCCATCAGTTTGAGTGATGTGTTCTCAAGCAGTAGTATAGAGGCCACTGTTCAAATGTTAGTTGAGAGCATTTGCATATTTAACAAGTGTTTGCATGCAAGGCTAACTGTCCAGAGACACACTTTCTCTAATGGTTGATCCCCTCACCTAACATGATGTAAAGAAATTATTGAGGTTATTGACATACTTGTATTGGTGTAATTCGTGGAATTATGGCATCACTGTGGATTGTTTTATTGTCAACTCCTCCTTCATTTAATGACAATAACATGCCTAAACTGTGCACAGTAGAATTAAATATAAAAGATAATTCAAAAGGCAAGGTCATTACATTATGAGTGTTTTATGTGCCCTGTAATAATGAAATAATATGCTGTGGCTTCTTCATCTGACTTCATCTGAACCCAACGAGCAATTCATCAGCATACATTGAAATATTGTAAACATCCATTAGTCTGATTGGCACAAATTTTCATCTTCCCAGATGATGAATCATAATTGTTTTGTATCCTTTGACACTTTTTGTTCATGCCACCATGAGGTTGGCATGTGTGGTTTTGAGTGAAATTGGGAACATTTGGTGTATATATTTTTGTTTCCCTAGGATGAATTCAATAACTGTGTGTATAATAACTCTCTTACTTTGACCCTTAGCCGCCATCAAGTCAAAAGTTTTAGTTCAGCAGTTTAGTTTATGAACAAATACAGTTCCTGCTAATTACTAATGTTAGCATGCTAACACGCTAAACTAAGATGGTGAACATTACACTTGCTAAACATCAATTTGTTAGCGTTGTCATTGTCAGTATTTTATCATGCTGAAGTAAACATTTGCTCAAAGCACTGCGCTGCCTAATCATTGCCTTACTAAGTCAGGTACAAGGCTGTGCTCTCAAAATGTAATGGTAATAACATAAACTGTACAAAAACTGAAGAAGTTCTGATATTCTTGTGTAATGCATATTTTATTCTTGAAGGAAAGCTGTCATGCTGTCAAATAGAAGCACGTTTTAGCAGTCAAACTGCTGAAAACTAAATCTGATATATCCAACCCATACGATTATATAGATTTCTGAATTGAATAACCTCTGTAGTTCAGGACTTTTTTCAATTAGAAAGTGTGATGCCCAAAAGATAATCTGACCCAATCAACTCATCTGCCAGCAGCCCTCCTTTATAGAGTGAATCTTGGCTCAGCATTGTAATACTATCCAGTATGCCTGTTGATATTCTGATGGAGAAGAGCTCTGAATTGTGCAGCAGGCTCTGTGATATGAATGTGAAGTAGAGTGAAACGCAAATCACTGGTACTTGTACAGTGAAGTTCACAACTTTGGTGTGTAGCGCTATGCCCGGTTAAGAAGTTTGGCTTTCCCAATGTAAACTGGTTTTACGACTGGGATTCCTATCATTGTCCATAATAATTTGCCTAAACCTACAACTCACTGTATTACTGACCATATACAAACTTGACTTGACAAGAACGAGTAACAGTGTCTTTCTAGGACAAATGGTTGTAGAGAATATATAAAATATGAATTAATAATGCAAATTTCAATTTCAATAATAGTGAATGATGAAAGTTAACTTAAGGTCGTATATATATATATTGTGATCAATTCAGATACCGGATATACAAAACACTATAATCAATTTTTCAGAGACCATCCTAGTATGGTTTCAAAAGTTATACATGAACATAGTTATTTAATCTTTATACATTTATTTAGTGGATGAACACAGTGATATAATTCATGACATGAAGATATGAGGAATGGAAAAGAAGAGGAAGCTGAGGAAGAGGAGCAGATCAAACTGACATCATTGGAAGAGGCATGAGTAAAATTAGTAACATTAAAAAATTCATGAGAATACCCTCTAACTGGTGTATGTGCAGTACGTATTTAACTGTTTACGCACAATATGGTTTTAAAAATGGTTGTGAATAAATTATGTCATTAATGTCAACACCCCCTTATTTCTCCTGTCTTCCTTCAGAAGACATTTTTATAAATAAGAACATTAAACATGTAAATATACACATAAGGTGAAACTACTTGAGCTGAGGACAAAAAAGAGCAGCAGTAAATGGGGAGTTTATGTGTGACATTTAAATAATTTGCTTTGTTATGTAACATCTTTAAATGGTGTTGTTGTTAACATCATAAATCATACTGAAGATTGTTATTGTCAAATACAGCTGCCGCGTGAGCTGGTTCTAGCAACACTATTGAAAATAAAAGGTTTTTATCATTGGTATGGATATGAAAGTGGAATCCGCATGTAACAAATCACAGCTTTACAAATTAAACATATGCATATAACCTAGAAGGATAACGTTGTATCTAATAATAACATATTTTCACAAAGGTTTGACTACTTTGAAGGCAGCAATCACAGTCTAAATAAATCTGACTCATATTTGCCTTTCCCATTTGAATAATAGAGTAGTGTGACCCGATAGTTGCAACACAAGGTTATCATTTACAAACACAAATCTTACATCGCAGAATGCTTGCACATAAATGTGCAATATGTTGTGTTTCAAGGTGGCATGTAAGGTATTATTCTTCATAATGGGGAAAGAAATATCTGTGTTCTGGCTTGAAAGCACATCTCACATAGTGGTGTTTCTCTCCTCCAACTGTCCATATACAGTATTCACTTTTTAATTATCGTACAACCTTTGTGTCCTTACAGATACTATTTAATCCTGTCTCCTGTCCAAGGCGGCCTTTTGATTGAGGTAGGCAAATGTTAACATCTCCAGTTATCATTTGCTCAACCTTAATCCGTGGTAGAGCCTCATGTTTTCTGAAGGACACAGTCTGTGGACATGATGCAAAATGTTCTGGTTGTGCACTGTTAATATGTCCTCATGCTGTATGCACGGGTTGAGACAGATTAATCTGCAGGGCTCCTATCCTCCTTTTTGCATTGTTGCTTTATAATCCCTGAATGCTCCCAATACTGCACATTAATCATACTAAAAAAAAAGTGGAAAAACGAAAGCTGGTACATTGAAAATAGACATTGGACATTAGTATCTACGGTTGGCAATGCAACTGGAAAAATCCATTACGTGATGTCAACATACATTGCTTTACATTACAATTGTTTTCACCTTTATTGTGATTAAAATCTGATTCTGACTAACCTCACTAAATTTAAAATACATCTGCTGATTAATTTCTGGTCTATAAAATGTAGTGGCGGGCGTGCATTTCCTATCTAGGTCTGCTGTCTGATATCATATAAATAAATATGTGCATGACACCATGATGTTTGTTAGCTAACAGTGAGCTACTCAGACCTGCTTTTCAGTTTCCAACACGCGTGACCAAGCAGGGTGAGATGCGTCGCAGGGCTGGGAGGACAGCAGCTCCAAGTGTTACACCGAGTCCACAGGGAAAGTCTCCAGCTGCAGTTAAAGTGGCGGATCGCAACCAACTTGACTAGGTGCATACTGCGCCACCTAATGTACCAGAGTGTGTGTGGTGCAGGGTACTATTGTTGTCTCGGTGAGGAATCACAGTACAGAACCATCTCGCAGGCCGTCACCATGTGTTTAGCCGTGGAGAGAGAGAAAAAAAAGACGAAACATTGCTATAGGAGAGTCCAGGGTGATGTCTCGCTGATCATACATATTCAATTTACCATCACATGTGGCTATACGTAAACCTGATACCATTCACATTTTAGCAAGCAGAACCAGAATCATATTTTTGTATGAAAAAAGCGTCAAACTATCAATTGATTGTCAAAAAGTTGCAAAACATTCTTTTTCAATTGGCTAATTTATTAATCAACTAATGATTCCAACTTTTGCCAACATGCTAATGATAATTATAGACATTTTAATCATACTTGTGTTGGAATAAAATGGCACTTTCTACCAGATGTTTACATTAACATAACACTGCAACAGCAATCAAATATTTAGGTTTGAGACGTCAGTAGTTGGTGAGATCGGTAGACTGCTAGAGCAACCTTGAGTGGATTAGTGTGTGCTTAGTATGTTAGTTCTTCAACATTTATGGCTACTAGCTATGTCTGTGCAGTCTTTACATGTTAATCATAATGCCAATTACTGTACACTTTTTTCATCAGTTCCTCTACGTGCCTCAGACAAACCGAAGCAGATCAACATTAATCAGCTGGTGTCATCATGGTCTAAACTGTTGTAATCAAATACATTCTTTGGACTCTGTAATTGGGACATTTGTTACCCTCATAATTATGACATAGTTTTCTCATATTATAATTATGATGTATGGGAATTATAATTACTGTACATGAACACTTTGGTGAACTTTCTTTGATGAACACGATGTGTTTATCACACTTTTATAAAAAAAATTATTGCGTCTTAAATGGGAAATCAAGGCACGCGGCTTTTGATCAAATGTGTAAGAGGTTGTGTTCGACCAATAAACATTGCTTCTAAGTGAAAATTACCAGGGTATGACTTGAATAAGAAAAGAGAAGGTAGATGGAGAGAGATTAGTAGTGGTGGTTTTCCACATTAAAGAAAGACGAGCTATAACAGGATCATTACTTCAGAACACAAACAGCAGCTTGGACCAGCCGTGCTGCAGTTTGTCAGGTAGACACTCACTTGAGATAGATGTATACTTTATTCATCCCTAAGGGGAAATTTGTTTGTGGCAGCAGCAACAAAAAGCAAATAAAATGCTCAATATATACAACAAAACAGAACAGCAGAGCGTATTAAATTTAAGAAAATTAAACAATAAATAAATCTAATTAATTTTTTTTTCTGCGCCTTCTGTCTTTTTCTCATTGAAAATGACAGAAGAAGCATTGTCAACCATGTCAAACAAACACATGACACATATCAAAACCAACCTCAAGAAGTACATTCATTAACTTTCATTCCTACTTTTTTCTGCTCTGCCTTCACAATAATTAGGAAGGTCATAAGTCTCCTATTAATATAACAAAAATAAAAAAGGTCATCAATCATTGCACGTCAAAGTCTGATTAAAGGTTTTGGGGAGTTATATTGCTTGTATGAAACTGTTTCATACGGCCTTTGTCGCTCCAAAATGAAAAATCTGATAAAATGCCAATTGATTGCACTTTAAGACGTGTTGTTGAGTCTGAAGAATATATATTTGAGAATGGTTTGAATCTGTTGGTGTGGCATTAGAAAGCTTAGAGGCCACTCCTTATATCTGCTTGAGGCTTGTAGAGCTACGTAGCTGCTGCTAGCATCCATCCATCCATTCCATCCACACACCCAAATAGGTGCATTCGGAGAATGTTGAAATATTTGGTCCTCGCCTTTTTGTCTATAATCTTGAAAAGAGTTGCTGAACTCTGAAGTCGACCATGTAATCTGTGATCTATTGACACTACTTCTTGAACTGTAATCCTACTTCACAACGTAATCCTCACTGAGCATCTGACAAGAACAAGAGTTGGCACAAAGGAATAGCTGTCTGAGAGAATCACTTTTAAAAACATAGTATATATATATATATATATATATATATATATATATATATATATATATATATATATATATATATATATATATATATATATATATATATATATATTTACAAGACGGTGGAAAGAGGGGAAAATACAGTAAGTGATTTGTGATATGAGGGTGGAAGGAAAGGATTTATATCTTGGGTTGATGAGAGTAGTGCACCAGCTTCAGAGAGAGATACCAACCCACATTCTGCCTGTGAACTTTTGTGCAGCACTGCAGTATTTTGAACCATGTCTGAGAAACACTATCACACAGGGACACAATAGATACATGCAAAATAAATTAATACAAAATCTAATTACACAACACGTTTTTTTTTCAGATTAAAAAAAAGAAAGAAAGAAATTACTTTTATCAAACTTGGCCTTCTTACCCGATTTGACTCTTTACATGTTGGAGTGCATCTTCAACGATCATACAGTACAAAGACATGCCATCATTGGTTGGACTTGCATATCAAACTGTGCACATTTTTCTGCATCTGACATTAAGAACACTTAGATGTTTGCTTTAGATTTCTGAGAGAAAATCCAACATTGCACAATATACTGATGCCAGAACTGCCACAAACAATTGCTGTCATTATGGATTGATCCATTGACAACTTTCAAACAAAATAATTAAGCAGTTTAAATGGAGACAATAAGTAAGGACAGCTTCAAGTTGTGTGTTACCAACAGTACAACATCTCAAGATATTAAATTTAAAATGATATATTACACAGCAAAGCAGCAACTCAACCAGATGTTGCAGATTCATTTTCTAATGATCAAGTAAACAATTTATGGATTACTTAGTCAGAGCTACATAATTGACCAAAAAGAAACAAAATCAAAATATTCCTTCTCTGATAAGTGACACTGTAGACCAAAGAACCTAACAATGCTAAAAAAAAAAGCTTTGAAAATCAATCAAATTTAATTTTAAGTAAAAGTAGTCGTCCCTCACAAAATACTATAGATTTTTGATTATTGGATAGATTATTGAAGCATTACCATATAAGCAGTCGCCTACTTGAATGTTGCAGCTATTCATTTAAATGCTGTTAATACTAAAGTTAATTTGAAGTTTTACATATACTGTTGTGTAGTTTAATTTATAACAAACCATCCAAATTAATACCTGATAACTTTAGCTGCTGCATACAACACATTTAGAGGAGTTAGCCAAAAAAAATAAAAACATTCAGAAGGAACATTGTGAAAGAGACCCTTGCTAAGTGTTATGGTAAACATGAATGCATGCATTTATAAGTCATCAAATGAATGTCAACAAAATCGGCCAGTATTTCAGTATATATATATGTATAGATACTGAATATGATGCCTTCAATGCAATGGAATATACAACATTAATTTGATTGTTTTTGGCAATCGATGCAATTTGTCCCATTGATCTTATCCTCTCTATATGGAAGTTCACATATCCATACCATTTAGGTTGTATTAGGTTACAGGCTTATTTTCTGCTTCGTAACTGAATGAGCATAATTATGAACCAGCTGAGCGGTGCGGCTGCTGCCTGTGAGTTGGTGGTGTGATACTGGATGACTGTTACAAGAAGGGGCTTATAGCTGGTTGTGAACACAGTGTTCTGCTGTATATATCAGCAGTGCCACAGCTCCTGAACACGACACCAGTATGAAGACTGGATATACAGAGCCAGAGCTTCCTGTTTTATCCCTCTTTGCCGTGTGTCAAGCTCTGTCTGGAGAGTATATACACCTGGCTGTTTACTAGCCCAGCAGAGTGGTATTTACTCTCACAACGCAGCGCGTGTGCCTTCAGAACAAATCTGCATGAGCGTGTATGTTTTGAGATAATAGTTTGTGCATCTGTCTTTGTATAATTTTAGTTTTTTGACCACAGTCAGCACACAGTGCTGCTGTTGTGTGTTTGTTGTGTGTCACACATGCTGTGCAGCTGTCACGCAGCGCTCGCTCCCATACTCCTATTTACTCAGATGTGGGCCGGTGGTGTCATCTGCAACATGACTGAGATATGCTTTGTCGGCCGAAAGGATTCAACGATACCATATATGCTGAAAACAAACAGCAGCATTCAAAGGCAGGTGTGTCCTGAGCAAACCAATTTATATTCAATAAGAACATTTAGTTTGTATGATATTCTTCCCTCAGCACTTTGCACATTTGATCTCGTGAAAGTAAAGTGAACCCTCCTCTTTAGGTTGACGTACTTCTTCACAGTATATCATAACGTTTGGTATCTTCATTGTATATATAAATATTGTTATTATGTTATTAGGCTCCTTTTTTAATTTTAGATTTAGTTGTTGCCCTAGTCTTTACTTTAACAGGCATAATTTTGGTCTATTTTATGAATTAAACTTGTATGATTTTTAATTTTTTTTTTTTTATGAATCAATTACCACCACTGCCCACCACCAAAAAATGCACAACCGCTTAAGATAATGCAACTTTTAGAAGACGGCAAAGTGTGAGTCAGCTTTATTGTGCTGAACCACACTAAGTAGAGTATATATACTGCATTCAATTAGCTAATAACACCACTCATCACAGCACTGCAAGAACAGCTCATACCTGGCAAGCCAAGTTTATTAAACCTCTTAGAGATAGTATAATACATATGAACAGAATCAGAAAAATTATAATACTAATAAATATTATTTTTGTATATTATATGTTGTGTGTTATGTTTTATAATCTTTCTCTTTGTAAACAAATGGAGGTTTACGACAATAGAATAACTGTAATAAACAATGTACACTGAGTTTTATCTAACACATTTTTTAATTTTTATAGGCTGATATTAATATATCATTGGTCCAACAAACTAATTTATGCCTGCATGTTGGACTCGTGCCCACAGTATTTGTTTTTTAAATCTTGGCTTTGGCCCTGAACAGTCTCTACAATTTACATGCGCCTTATGTAACGATCCCCCACAATTCCCCCTCTTATATTGAAGGTAATGATTGACAGCTGAAAACATTTGAATATCCTTTAAAATAAGTATATATATATATATATATATATATATATATACATATATATATATATATATATATATATATATATATATATTAAGTTTAGTTAGTTTTGATCATTACAACCTGCACTCCTCAACACATTGACAAAGCAGTCAATGGAATTATCCTTTTTCGGTTCACTAAATAATCACTTACTTACAACTTTCATTTGACAAGATATGTGCCGGAGGGGGCAAAAAACGGGCTGAATAGGCTATAATATGCATTAAAAACATTATTATTTTAAAAGTATACAATTCGTTTAATCTCCATTTTATATGTCATACCATTTGTTTGCTCTACATTGTCTATTAAATAGAGATATGTGGGACATTACCATTTTGGGTTGATACATATAAAGGACCTAAACTACAAATAATATATAATGGACGATGAAACTAGTTTTTATTTAAACTTATTGGGTTGTTAATTGTTTGACAGTGTCTCAAAATGTTGAATCAGCCACCCCTATACCCTATATCAATAAACCGATAGTCATTCTGAACTGTAATAAAGTTACTGTACATCAAGCCAATGCAATGTGCATATCAACCCTATTGATATGTGAAGGGTGATTAATGTCATTGCCCACTCCATTGCAAGCCAATGAATCACAATGTGCTGCAATCTTGATAAGAGCCACAGAGCGAGAATCAATAAGAGCAAAGCAGGAAAATTGGGAGTCTGGAAATACTGATGCAAATGCAAGCTTTTTTCTCTCATCCATCAACTTAGTTACTAATCAACGTAGTTCTCCAATCAGCAGTGAAGTAAAGACCATGCACAACTGAAAGTCATAAATACTTTATGCAGCTGAGCTATACTTTGGTGGCATTTCGACTCGGCTGTGTACTTCAGTCACCTCACACACACAAACACACACACGCATTTTCATGACTTTTGGGGACATTACATTGACTTACATTTAATTATTTACCTGACCATTTGTTACGGTCCCAATCATAACCCAAACCTTACCCTGACCTTAAACCAAGTCTTTGTCTTAACATGTAATGATTTACGTTACGCATTCGTTGAATTTGTACCTTTTTGTCCCAAAATAAAGACATGTCTCCACAGTGTGAACATGTTAGCAGATCTTTGTCCCCACAAGTCAGGTAAAACATGCCCACACACACACAGACATGAACACGCGCACACAGAGTCAGCGGCTTGCTGTGTTGTCACATAATGTCCAATCGGCCTAGAGAAACTGTCAGCAGAAGCAAAAGTATTATTAGCTTTGACCTTTCATGGTAAAATCTTCAGGTAAAACACAAACGTGTTATGCCAGTGTTGGACGACTGCCAACACCCCGTCTCCCGGAGTTTATTACAATATTTTTGTGATTATATCATCGTGTGCTTCTTTTCATTGTTAAATAATTTACCAGTTGATGAATTATTTCATCTATACATGTCAGAAACCAGTGAAGCATGTCAACCATCAATGTATAGATCTCCCGGCAATCAATTTGATTATAAACATATCAAAACGATTACACATTTTTATCTGCTGATTAATCATTCGGTAAGTATGATATAATTATAGCGCCTCAACAAAATACAATAGAACTGATCAGTAATTGTTATATTATTTAGTCATCACCGCGTAGTCTAGCTGCTTTTGAATGCTGTGAACTGAAATGCATTTGTTATTTATCAGTTTGTTTTCAAGAAAGCTACAGTGACCTCGGGTCTTGCGGAAGAAGTGTTATCTTTGCCCTAAAACATTTCAGTCAGCTAAGTTCAAGTCTGCTTTCATGCCTTTTTTTCAAAAGCTCAGCAGCCTTTCAACAGAAAGCATTTCAGCCCATACCTCAGTGTATTACCCATTTTGCTCTCCTTGTTGGTGAATTGATTGGAGCTCATCACTCAGCATTCGTACTCGCCTGAGCATGTACGCACACATTTTTCTCCCATTTATTCCTTTGAATTAAACTGTTTATCCTACAAAATGACTCCTGCGTAGAAAACAGTAGGCTACTTCCGTTTGGGTACCGAGATCCTCAGTTGCTCTCCTGAGCTTTCTTATTTATTTCCCTTTAAACTTTTATAGGGGGAGTTTTTCCTTATCTGAATAGAGAGTCTAAGTACAGAAGATGTTGTGTGCTGTACAGACTGTAAAGCCTCTTCAGAAATAAAACTGCCCTGCCCTTGACTACTTGAGAATAGATTTAATAGCAAACACATTCTCATCAGTAAAATTAATGCAAGTTTCATAAATTAATGTTAAGTCTGTTCTGTATGTTATATTCCTTGTACATAAAAGAGCATACAGAGTGAAAACTGTGTGCTGTATTTATCCTGACCCCGTCACTGCCAGAAATGGACAAGAAATCAAGAACGAGTATATCGACTTCAGCCACTGAGAGTCTCTGGAGACCGGACTGATTTGCATACTGGTGTAATATGAACATTTCTTGCCACAGGATGTTCCTTGAACACTGCGATCTGTTTAAAAAAAGCAGAGGTGGACCACATGTTCTCCGTTTCTCACATCTACAGTAGCTATTGCAAATAATAATAAACCTGAAACCTTGAAAGAGAAGCACACATATTGATCTCTGATGTTGTTGATGTGCTGTTAAGTGCATATTTTATGCTTGGGCATTAAGTGGTACATCATCCTGAGAGTCACTCACACGCAGTAATCGTGAATCAGTAGGAGTGGCCTCTTTGGTGAAATGATGTGTGAGGCTTTGTATTATTTTTATTGTCAGTGACAGAGAGATAGAAAGAGGTCCTCAATGGCAACCTCTGTGGTGTTTGTCTAGTTTTTATGTCTTTGTATTTATTTGCTTCTTTTAAAATGTTTATTATTAGAGCAAGCTCAGGCACTTTCACTTTGGATCTGATAGAGGAATCTCATGCTACATGAACCCTGATATTCTGAACATCACTGAGGGAGGGGTTGAAGCAGTATGATGGATGCACAGATGGCGTGGAGATGCCTCTAACGCACATGTTAGTGGTACTTTTCCATCTCACTCCTACACCAAAGTCTGCCACTTGCAATGATGGGCTTTTACTTTGACCAATACAAATTGTTTTATATTCTGCATTTGCGGTTGTCAAACCGCAAATACTATCAAAGATCAACGTTTGAGAGTGAGCGAGTGAGAGAGTGAGCGAGTAAGAGAGTGAGCGAGTGAGAGTGCTGCTATAGCAGCTTTGAGTGCTCCATCGGTACGGTACTACACTTGTGCAACTCTCAACATAGATGAGAGGGAAGCTTGCTCACTCTCTAGCTACTTATATCATCTGCTGCAAAAAATATATGTGCTTAATTCTTTTTGACTGTTCACTTCCCCAATCAGGTAAGTGAGTTGCCAGGCAATTGGGAATGCATTATTATTGAGCCCTGCTTTGGTTATAAACCAAAAACATAATAGTCAAATATGATATATAAAATTATAAAAGTTGAGCTGATGATGGCGCTGGATGAAAAAGCAGGGAGTCACCAAAATGGTTATAATTGATTCTAAAGGGAGAATATTTTACGAATTTTATAGGCAATCCATCCAATATTTGAGGAGACATTTTACTCAAAACTGCAAACGTGTGTATGTTGTGTGTGTGTGTGTGTGTGTGTGTGTGTGTGTGTGTGTGTGTGTGTGTGTGTGGTGTGCCAAACTATTTATTAGTTGTTGAGAGATTTCCTTGGATAAGTAGAAACATTAAGCTCATATTTGAAATCGATCAAATAGTTCAATCTGAACTGAAGTGGAGAACAAACCGACCAATAAACAGAACAATATTATCATGTGTGGGTCCTTGCGGCTAGGAACAAGTGTGAGCTTTTACCTCTTGACACTTCTATTTCATTGTGGCTGTTATAACAATTACTTTTGACACAATCATTTGTTGATTAGAATCTGACAAGTGTGGTCACCTCTTTGTAATATTCATAGACAAGATACCAGAGGGC
The DNA here is from genome assembly GCF_023055335.1 of Clinocottus analis. Taxonomy (NCBI): domain Eukaryota; kingdom Metazoa; phylum Chordata; class Actinopteri; order Perciformes; family Cottidae; genus Clinocottus; species Clinocottus analis. The sequence continues at coordinate 14,653,791 of NW_027176042.1, forward strand.
AGTTGGCCTGTATGTTGCCTGGTTCGGTGATAATATGGCACCTCTTCTATTTTCTCAGTTTAGATCAGAGAGAGTATCCTAACTGAAGGTATTCATGTTTTTTTTTTAAAAAAATCTACGACAATAGTGAAAAGGATTGAAAGATTGACTTTCGTTTACGGGCCTAGCTGCAGTAATACCGGCTGTATTTCAGACAGTGAGTGGTAAAGACAGAGTTGAGTTAAAGCAAAGCTCTCAATTTAACAGTTCATTTTAGTTCCAACTCTCTCCTGGAGTCACAATTGCATGGTTGAAAGATTGAGACTGTGGATACAACCAGGTAGGATGAGGTTTCTGGTTTCACTCTCATGACTATCATGAGGAGCGCTGAGAATTGAGAGGGCCGTGTAATTGAGCTGCTGCTTCTTCACATTAGGAGCCAGTTGATTTGTTTTGAGCACTGAGTATAAATGCTTCCTTGCCACCTACCTTCAGGGGACGACTGTCTAAAAAAGGATGTAAAAGTAGATTTAGGAAACACTGCAGGGATTACGAGTCACAACTGGCCCTGGAGAATATGTTATTCCCCCAAGCAGGAGCTTGAAGAAGCTTCTTGGGGAAATTATGTATGGGCTGCTCTGCTTGTCCAGAATAAACTATTAGAAATGGGTGGATGATATTGTTATATCAAACTAATGTCTTCTAGTTTTGACACATTTTCCTACCCTGACTTTAATGCTGAGCTGACCTCTGTTTGGCCTTGCTTCCACAGATCATCAAGCAGCAGCTTCAGCAGACCAAGGATCGTTTCCAGGCCTTCCTCAATGGAGACACGCAGATTGTGGCGGATGAGGCATTCATCAATGCTGTGCAGAGCTATAACGAGGTACCAACACGCCATAACCATAGCAGCAGTCAGAACATTTGTGTTATTTAAGTGCTGGGACATGGCACTTTCAAATGAACCACTGAATGTAAAACACATCATTCATATTTGTGTGCGTTTTTGAAGATTACATTTTTTTGTTGTTGAATATAAATTATCTATTAATATCTCAAATTCTTCATTCCACATATTCTACATATTTTATGTATAGTATGTGTTGTTGTAAGTGCATTATATCCTCTGAATTGCCTTTGCAGCAGATTAAAAAGCAGAAATGACCAGCTTTCAGCCGAAAAAGTTTTTTAAAAAAAGCGTTTTTTCCTGCTATTCCATGTCAAAATGCTTCTATTCAGATGGCTGAGTGGTAAAATGGTGGCTGAAGCTTTTCACTGCACAGATTATGAGTCAGAGCATGTGGCTGACACAGCCATCTTTTCCAACCTCACAATTCAATCTGAAGAAGAAAACGTAATTATTACCGTGCACACAGTACAAAAGGCATTGCAGATAGTGGGGAGGCCAAATCCATGATGGAAAAAACAAGTATAGCCAATATGAATATCTGAAGTATGAAGTTGGAACTAACAGGAAAGACATATATAGACTGATGTGGAAGTAAATTACAGGATGGCCTGTAGTTTATTTTGTGACGTATTGTAATGTTAATCTTAAACGCATTATTATTTAAAATGTTATACTTACATCTGACAAATAGTCTTTATGTTTCTTTCGAATGCATTGAGTTATATTTTTCAACCTGTGATTGTAGATTATCAAGTCCTCCAACATTTTCTGAATTATAACATGATTGGAAAACCCCTTTTTTGGCCAAAATCTTGTTAAATGTTGTGGTAAGAAAATGAGAAACCAGCATCTTATTAATTTCAACCTAAAAACTTTTGTTGTACCGCTGAACTGGAATGTTTCAGTACTGTAGTCTCTGCTTTTTAGCCATAATGGATGCTAAGAACAAATTGTGACTGTCAGAGTGACAAAGCAGTCAGCTTTGACGGTTACTTCACTTGATGCTGTGACAATATAGCCTCGCCGGTCTCTGTCCCTGTTAGGCTGTCATTAGCAGGAGACAGAATACAGCTTTGCTGAGTCACAGCTTTACATATATGGCACTGATTTTTCAATTCCAAATTAACAAGAACAGTTTTCTTCGCTGACGAAGACAGACATTTAGTGTTTGATTCAGAACATGACATAATAGAAGAATAACTTTTGTGCAATACTCTACTATAAATATGAGTCAGTTTAAAAGTCTTGAGCTACCAAATCATTAACAACCATTTGAAAAAGTGCTTCTTTTGATGGATCACTCTGTGTCTTACATAACTGCAATCCTTGACATTGGTGTTTCACAATGTAGGTGTTCCTGAAGAGTGACCGTGTGGCTAAGATGGTCCAGAGCGGCGGCTTCTCGGCCAATGATTTCAGGGAAGTGTTCAAGCGGCACATCGAGAAACGTGTACGCAGCCTTCCAGAGATTGACGGTCTGAGCAAGGAGACGGTGCTCAGCTCCTGGATGGCCAAGTTTGACACCATCTACCGCGGCGACGAGGATCCCCGCAAGGCACAGCAACGCATGACTGCCAGCGCGGCGTCTGAGCTGATCCTCAGCAAGGACCAACTGTACGAGATGTTCCAGAATATACTCGGCATTAAGAAGTTTGAGCACCAGCTGCTTTATCAAGCCTGTCAGGTAAGATCTCAAGCCCATGTGATGTGTCTCAGAAGCTTTTCACAAAAGGCCAAGATATTTGAGCGCTGTCACTGTGTGACAAATGTGTGGGACGGTAGAGACACCATAACAATTATCGTTTTCACACATAAGATTATCCTATTCAAGTTGAAAACATTTTGAATAGAAAATGATTTCCTATTTTAATTTTAATATAGTTACATTGCTTTTTGTTGTCTTCAAACGAGGCCCCAGCTTATTCTTCCTGCTACAGTCGTGACTGTAATGATATCATTGAACTGAAGTGGATGGGTTCAGTGCTTTTTTTTTATCACATCATATTATCATATAATTTGGTTTGATGATTATATTAATGATAATATTGGCCATTTAATGACTCTAGGTGTATGTTTATTTATTAGTTTTTGCTAGATACAAAATTAAATTGTTGCGTTAAATGGATACGTTTTCAATTAAATATGTCTCCTCAAGATTTATCTCCTGATACCAGGCCAGCAGTAGTTCATTGTCGGGGAGATCTGTTGATTGCAGGTGGATAATAGTGGACACAGGGGGCTCGTGTCAGACATAACTCTCCTTCCCTCGCTGTCTTCACTGCTTTACTGCTCTCTATGGGAATGCTGAAAGCCAAACTAATGTATTCTTTCTTCAGTTGGTTGATTAAAAGTCTCACCACGACAGGATTTGGGGGAGGGCTTGACAGATTTACATCTGCTCATCATTTATTACATAAGAAAACCTACCTCTTCATTTCATTTAGATCTAATGGGCGCACCTCTTGGAAGCCACTGGGTTTTAAAATGCTGAATTTCTTTGGACCAGGTGTCATCCTTCTTTCAACAGTTGCTAATGTACTGTATAAATCTGTGCAGATGACATGAGGTGCTGTTAAACAAATGAGATTGTTCAGTATTCTTCAAATGTCTCTCTTGGCAGAGATCAGGGCACTGTTCTGCAGTGTTCATTCATTAGATGCATGCATCTAATGCTGAGGTGCAATACATCAACATAGCCTCCAAATCCACTGTGTATTTTTCTTCCCAACCTTTGAAGATGCTTAACCTAATTTTTTCATACTGTGCTGGCAGCAGTGTTGTTAGTAACCGGTCAGAAATCTGTATGCAGAACATAATACATTGCCGAATAGATCCCACTCTGAAACATTAAGAGCTACTAAAGAAAATCCAACAATACAGCAACATACGAGCATATATGCTGGAGCCAATCCCAGCTGACATTAGGGAAAGGCAGGGTTCACCCTGGACAGGTCGCCAGTTTATTGCAGGGTCCATACGTATATAAAAAGACAACCATTTACTTTCACACTTTGAGTCTCCAATTAACCTCAGCTGCATGTCTTTGGACTGTGGGAGGAAGCCGGAGAACCCAGAGGGAACCCACACTGCCACGAACCCTCTTGCTGTTTGGTGACCACCATGCAGCCTCGTATTTGTTTTAAATTAATCATTCATTCACCTTCATATGAGAGAAAAGAAAAGATTTCTATAGATTTCTATTTTTACTTCAGCTGCTCTTCCAGCTGTTCTTAGAGTTCTCTCTCTGTCGCTTTCTTGTCTCGTTTACTGTTATAATGAATACTTCAGACTGTACTGATGTTGATGTCAGTAAGCAAGCAGCAGCCCTATATTGCCCTATATACTAAAGGATAAAGTCCTCACTAAAAAAGGAGATGCAGCAGTATAACCAGCAAGGGTTCAGGACTGCTGGGATTTGATGAAAGGTTTCCAAGGATTGGCTAGGACTCAGAGGCCACCTCTTTTTAACTGTTTTCGCTGGGGATTTGCATTTCTTTATGGTTACATCCAAATAATAGAAAAGAAGCACTAGTCTCTTTTGGTCTCATGCTGAAGCAAGAGCAGCCTCTGGAAATGACTAACAGACTGATTGTCTGGCGGCTGCACCAGCCAGAGTCTGAGCATATCGACTCCCTGATGGCTGCAGTTATTTAGCTGTGGTGACACCAAGCATGACCAAACTGTAGAAGAAATGTGTGAACCATAATTGGTAAACTATATTATTATAACTTTGGGTTCACTCTTTGCTTTTAATATTGCAATATATATGAAGATTTCCGAAAAATAATAAATAAAAAAATGGGTTTTTGAACCTGGCTGTTTCAAAGTTCAAAGTTTTAATAATAAGTAAAACAGCTGAAGACTGTTTAAAGTAAAGACAGTCAACCAGCACATGCAAATATGATTTGTATCTCTCAAATACTTTAACTAAAATGACTTTGCTATACACACATTTTGATGAAAGCCCACTCTGAGCAGTGTATATCTGACACTGCATGACATATAAACCGGTTCTTATTAAACTATGTTAAAGGATTTTTGATCATTACTATGACAATCCATTCTAAGCTCTAGTGTGCTCGATAAGCAATACAAAACAAAATGAGGAACTGGATCACTTCAAATGTAATTTGCTACTCATTCATTTCAAACATATTGATTAATCATTGCAAAGTTGAAATGCATTTACTTGAAATAAACAGAATGTTTGTTTACTGTGGTTTGACATTTGAAAAAAGCAGCTATGGTTAGAGCTTTTTGAAATATTGTCATTATTACATCGTTTACGATTATAACGAAATCCTCAAAACCAGTGAATGTTTGGCATTTCTGCTTGAAATCTTTTTTTTTAAACAATCTTATAGATTATTTAAGTATTAACTATTTTATTCACTTGTTTTCTCTGTCAAACTCTAAATCAGGTGTAAACAGTGCTTACAGGTTCCAAGCTGACCAATGTTGTAATCATTGATTTTTAGTCACACTAGTGGACTCTCACAAACTAATTACATTCCTGACATTTGTGAGTCAAAGTAAGGTTGGCACACGCACATCCAAATGAGACCCCCACCACCCCCACCCCCACCACCAGCACCATACACATAAATCATGCTTCGTGCTGTCATTCCCCGACTGACAGACTATACTCAAATCTGCTTTCCCGGCTTTGAAGGAGAACCCTCCCTTTCCCCTTTTATTTGTCTTGTCAGCAACTGTTAGTTGGGAAATGAGGCCTGAGCTCTTCCTGGTTGGCCTGTAGCTGATATAATTGCGTAATGGAGCCTCTCCACTGCACACAGGATTGGGAGAGGATGAAAGCATTTCCTATGCCTGCCCATCCACCTCTTATGCTGAAAAAGCAGTGGTGCTGAAACACAGGATGAAGCTTGACTACACCCCTGTGGTTTGGAATCTGGAATTTGTTGACGATAAGATGATACCTTTATATAATATCCTATGGAAATGAAGATGGTAAGAGGGAATAAAAACAGTAAAGTTGTGGGCTGTAAAACCCAAACAATATCATATAGAGCTGGAGGGTGATGATATCATTTTCCTATATGAGTGACTCCCTTCACATTATAAATAGTGATCTAATATATAATAACTAATAAAGTTTGCTTTCAACAAGATCAAAAGTCAAAATAAACCAAATATCTGGTTGACTAAGAAGTTAGAGGTTGAGGAGAATTATTCACAACATCCGCTCATTAATGCATTTCCTAATTAGCATGTTGCTACACCCGCCCAAGAGAAGCTTTCTTTCACAGTACACACTTTTTTTTTTTTATCACACATATACAGAGACTTACGCAGTTTGAATATAGACCAGCTGCTTCAATTCCTTCAGGTCCCATCCAGCTCAGTTCTATCCCTGTCCGCCCAGCCTTTGTTCTCTTCAAGAAACCGCCCCTGGCCGGCTGTGTTATCTGCTGCTAATGTCTCAGCATACACCTGGGTATCTGTCTTCAGCTGTGCTGTTAGCTACCCGCCTGCGTCTGCTTCATCACCTTTAACCTGCTGTCAGCTTGGCAACCACTGAGGCAGTGTCACCTTTATTTAGCTGCAGTGTTGCTGACAGCTTCAGTAACGCAGAGCGAAACTTACCTTTTCGCCAGCCTTATTTGATATGAGATTGCCTATTCACCTAAATCATGCCTGTGGGCCATTGACAACAGTGACCTTTCAGTAGTTGTAGGCTTGATAAGATTGGGGTGCTGTGGGGCTCAGTATGGGGTAAATATTACAGTAGTTCACACAGAAACTGACCTCCAGCTCTACTTCCTCCCACAGTCTTTGCTTTTCACTGCTGTCAAGAGAGCGATGGGAGTAATAGAAGAACCTCGCCCCATCCCCCTTCACATTACATGCTTCAAAGTCACTCCTCTCATGTTAGCCATTTTGCCGACGAGCTGCAATGACCAAGATTATCTGCTGCTGCAGTATTCAGTTTTGCTGAGGTATTGCAGTCTTGAGAATGTGGGTCTCTTGTGTTTTTTTGGGAGAGGGAGGCCCCACAGATGAGATTGTAAAAATGCAGTGTCAGACACCGACTAGCCAAGCTGCAGATCTCCAGGCATGGCAGTGACAGTTCCTTTGGAAATGCACGAGTCAGATGTTGCTGGCACCGCAGTCCAATCGTGCCCAGAGCTTGAGTGTTTTGACAGGCAGCGCAGATCACCAGCTGCAGTGGTAAAGGAGATGTTCAGGGCAAGCACAGCTCAGGCAGGAATGCAATCAGTATCAGTCACAGTTCTGGTTGTGGGGGTATGTGGTTTTTAGCTATTGGACATGACGATGAAAAGAAAAAGAAAAATCTCATGCGTGTGACACTTTCTACCAAAGGATGCTCACCACTGGTAACGTGTCACTGTGTGGCAGAACAGTACTGAGTACTACTGTGCTCCAAGTGCAGACATTCTGCTGCAGCTGGTGGCAATGTCTGATTATGTGCTCTACTAAACAGGAACTCTGGGTTATGTAGCAGGGTGGCTGTTTAGTGGCCAGCACTGGTAACACACTAGACTTGATGGTTCACACTGACGGTCCTCCATTTAAGAAGCCATCTGGCTGACATCATTTCATCATGTTCACATCGGTGAACAGAATCAATTACAAAAAGAAAGTAATGCAGGACAAGTCCATATGCGCAAAATATCTGGATTTAAGAAAGCCAAGATTTCAACAGTAAAAATGATTGTGATCATGTGTGTTTGTGTTTAGCACTCTTTGTGAATCAGGGGGCTTTATTTCTCATTTTTGTGTGTTACTTGATAACAGCCCCCCGCCCCCTTTTCTCTCCCTCTCTGCGTTAACGGCTGCACTGTGACTTCAGCTCATTCTCTCAGAGAAAGGATTACGAGAAGGGGCAGAGAATCAATACAGTAAAGCCTGAAAGAAGAGGCCTGTTAATGTAATAGGTGTGGGTGAAATACCATAAGGCACAGAGAGGTCAGCTTTGGCACGCGTCCTAGCAGCAGGAGACAAGAGGAGTTCCTCCTGTTGTATCAAAGATGGATCAGGTGGTCATTTGGAGACACCATGTCGCTGTAAAGAGATGCTTTCCTTCATTCGGCTGATATCAACTTGTTTCCAGGTTGCTTGTATATAGTCAGTTGATATTATATGTACAGAATACCATTACCATCATTTTAAAAAACAACTTGAAGATTTTTTTAAAGAGTTTCGCCAAAATACAATGTTAATCTTCATGAAATAAAATTCAACCTTCACTGCTGCTTTGTATTGAAACATGTTTTACAAATTGCACCGGTTAGTCTAGTTGTTCTCAAACTTTTTCTGTCCCCACTTTGGAGGAAGAAAAATGTTCGGGCCAAACCGCCCCAACAACATTGTAAGAAAATGGTGCAACTTCTTGTAAGTCATACATCCGTGATTTTTCAATTAATAGATTAAAGAAAAATGTAAATCCCTTTCAAGTAAACCACCTTTATTAGAACAATGCAAATAAAGTTATATCTGTGCAAAAAATAATTAATATTTGGCAAAAAAAAGACCTATTGTGGCTGCAAATAACACGTTTTGCACTGAATATATTTTCAAGATAACAACGTTTAACCTGTGCAAAACAAAAGGACTGCAGATATGTGAGCCATCACGTTGTACCATTATTAGTGGCTGCAGTAAGCTGCTTTCCTCTACAAATATTTTTTAAACAGGGTTGTAGATTTGATATGGACGCTGTAAATTCATGCTTAATCTTGAGCTGAGATCTATATTCTGTTTTGAGAGACGCGACAGCAACAAAGTTGACCTCGCGGCAAAACGCCAAGAATCAAGTCGCACAAGTGTAACCTGTTAACGACGTAACGTAAACTTTTCACGAAAGGTTCAGGCTTATCGTCATGTATTCATTAATGACGCTTTATGTCCGTGTACTTTGTAGTTTTGTACTATGTGAAGTTAACATGTTCATGGGGAGAGTGTTTGTCCTGAAACCACAAGGTAGCTGGTTGGATCCCTGGTCTCTTCAAGCTGAAGTGTCCTTGAGCAACACTAAAGCCCTAGTGCTTCACAGCTGCACGCTGCTCCTTAATTACTAAGGATGAGTAAAATGCAGAGAATAATTTACCCAGTGTGGGATTAATAAAGGATTATTTCTTTTAAAAAAAATGTGGGACAAGTGATCCACTAAATGTGTGCAAATAGAGAATATAGTCTCTGTGTGTGTGTGTGTGTGTGTGTGTGTGTGTGTGTGTGTGTGTGTGTGTGTTTGTGTTCTCAATGTTAGAAATTGATGAAGTCCAAACAGAATAAATCTTAAACTATATTAAGTGGGTGGTTTTCAGATATGAAATTGTTGAATAAGTGAATGTCTTATGGCTTGCAAATAGTAAGTTTCAGTTGAAACGTACTCTTTTGACAAGATGACGCGATTTTATGCCAAACATTCACTTTGTTATGTGACTGCTATAAAATGGTAAAACTGAAGTATGTCCTCCATGAAAACTAGAGCATTGTGTTTCCCCTCAGTGTTGAAACATCTGTGAATAAAACTTTTTTTTTGACATATAACAACACCTGAGTGAGAGTAGGTGGATTTTATGTTTCACTGAAAACTTGCACAACACCACTCATTTTTAAAGGTTTACAACTCCCCAGGTACAACTGTGCTGCACATACTACGTCTCAATTAGGCTCCTGACCTCATAGAGGAAATGGTGAATGGTGAGTCACAGCATTACATTTGACAAGAATCAGTCGTTTTGGCTGAGAGAATAACTAAAGAAGTGAAGCACACTGACGCGGGAGGCAGGAGAGAGACATCAGCCCTCAGCCCTCTCTTCCATTTCCTTGTGTCAGCTAATATAAAAGTCCCATTCATTATTATTGATGTGAAAGAATCATGAATGCCTCTGCTTTTCTTTACTCCAGGGCAAAAACTAGGATAGCCGGCTTCTTTCCCCGGAGCTTACATTGTCCAATGCAGGCAGTTTTTAAAATATTTTAAGGAAATTAAATTACCACTGGTTTTGTCTCAATATGCTGAAATAGTTCGGAATTGCTGATTCAAGTCTGAATCTTTTTGACTGCCCCTCTCTCCGCTCTAAACCGTCTACCTAGAGTAGGATTTTCATTCTGCTGATTGAAATAAAAAAGAAAAGGAAACATTCCAAATGCTTGACACTTTGAGAAAGACCTCTCCACAAACAGGGGTCCATTCAAGGTCTCTGCGGTGACGGCAGTATGGTTCCTATGAGGGATTGCTGAATGTCCTGTTGATTTTCATGTGTGATTTTTCTATTCATGATGCATGCTGCCACACCAAGCTGCTATGATTGCAGCCCGTTAGGACAAACTGAAGCTCTAATTAGCCTTTTTATGTCCTGCAGTATAGCATTCGTCATCATTACCAATGTGAATGAGCACCTTTGGGTGTATGGTTGGTCACATTTGCTTGAACGTGCTTCTTATTTTAGATATTTGTCATTTCAATTCTGCTATACCTCACACTTGGCATTAAACGGGTACTTTAACATATCTCAGTGTGTTTAGAGGTCTTGGCTTATGCTACTGAAGAACATTTTCATCCAGCCTTCTGTGGCTTTAGAGGAAGCTTCACAAAATCGAATACGTTGGGGCTGAAGATTATCACTTAAAAAAATTAAATAACCCAGAGGTGTAGAGTTAGACATTAGAGAATTTTCCTGACCTAATAATGGTTTTATTTACTATGTAAATTGCAATATTGAAAAATGCATCATACCAAACCTTAAAAATCTATTATAACATAATAATATATGCAATGTATGTGTCATGTTAAAGAATTTTTCGGGATTTATCATCTTTAATGGTAAAATAATTGATCCTGGGATCTGTAAGTGACCTTTGACGCTGACCCCTGGCTGTATTAAGTATTGCTGTGCTCTTACTGTGACGTCATTGATCTGCTCCTCTGTTTTTTTAATCAATAGTTGGACAACCTGGATGAGCAGGCTGCACAGATCAGAAGAGAGCTGGATGGCCGTCTTCAGATGGCGGACCACATTGCTCGGGTGAGTCAGAATCTGCGGGGCACTTTCAAATAATTTCTGTTATTTATACTAACTTTGATATCCATCATCTGAAAAAGATACACATATGCTTACCTTGCTTTTATATCTTTAGCATTTTGGAAAATCCTAATATTTATTGCATCATTGCTAATTGCCGTCAAGACTGTGATTGTTTGCTGAGCCTTCTCTGTTTTCAACAGGGTGGTAAGTTCCCCAAATTTGTGTCTAAAGAGATGGAGGCCATGTTTATTGAGGAGCTCAAGTCCTCAGTCAATCAGCTGATGGCCAATCTGGAGAGCATGCCTGTGTCCAAGGGAGGGGAGTTCAAACTCCAGAAGCTCAAACGGGGACACAATACCTCCATCATCGACATGGGTCAGGAGGATGAGAACACGCTGTCCAAGTCGGATGTGGTTCTGTCCTTCACTTTGGAGGTATAGTGCATTAGGAATGAGGCTAAATATGAATGCATAATCAAATTATGTCAGAACTCACACAGTTTTGATCACTTTGACATTCCTAATGGCCAGATAGAGCACACATTATTGCATTACAATATCTAAACTCAATGAAAACCTACAGCTTGCTGTGCCTAGGCCGCATCTCATAAATCAGAGCTGTCGTCGAGTACTTGTCTGCTCAAGACTAAGTATAGAAACAGACAGCAGACCTGTTTAGGGGGTTGAACAGACACTATGTGAAGAACAGACTGACAAACGCACAAAAAAACTTTTACCCGCTCCTTAACGGGGTATGTGACTCATCTTGTTATCAGCTTGTCTGAGATGAGCTTTCACCACAAAGCAACGCGCAATCACACCTCATTCCTTCGGATACGGTGCTATTTCAGAATCAGGAAGTACGTAATGTGCCAAAAAATGCAAAACTGCTTGGTTCCTTCACACAGACGTTTTTACACCTTTATGATATCTGAATTCAAAACCAATTAGTGGAATTATTTGTATGATAGCGTCAAGGGATTGTTGTAGTCAATCATGTAATAAATGCAGCAGTTTATTTTTGATAAATTATAAATTAATATGTATAATTTTGAACATTTAAAATCTCATCTCGTTCTTTTAATGATCTGGAAGATTGACTTACATGATATACACATAAATTCATGTAATGTTTTCAAGTATTGGGCCAACTGAGTGTGCTGGACTGTTAAACAGTGACAGTCAAATACAATATTTTGGCACCAAGACATTGTTGGATGTGGTGGACATTTCATTTAAGGAAAATGCGTTATCCTGACAGCAGCACATATTTCTCACACTAGAAATTTACAGTCACATTATAATAGTTACCCCTGGCACTGTTTTGACTATATGGTATTCACTGATCAATTAAAGACTTGCAAGATTATGCCTACAAGCACTTTCAGTGATAGAGAGTTGAACTTTACAGGAAGAATTGTATTGGCTGTTCTAGTAGAAAATCTAGTAATACGAGGGCTCCGGGTATTAGTGTTAATCGTGATTGTGGCAGGGATAGTATTGCTAAAATATCTATCATGTGAGGCTTTCAGCTCTGTTGACCTGTTTCAAGAGATTAATCTCTCGTCGACAACCTTCACTGAGGTGTCTGTGCCTTCTAGGTGGTGATCATGGAAGTGCAGGGGCTGAAGTCTCTGGCTCCGAATAGGATCGTCTACTGCACCATGGAGGTGGAGGGAGGCGAGAAACTCCAGACCGACCAAGCAGAAGCATCCAAGCCAACGTAAGGGCCTGAGGGCGCAATGTGCAAGCGTACATGCACACTTTGTTTCTGCAATTCCAAAATCAAATGGAACAGCTATCCATTGTTGACTGACGACTGCTGCTGTTTCAGACAACTGTTTTAAGAATTGTAATTAGGATTAAGCAAATTTAAAGTTCTCATTTAATTGCACTAGGGAAAATTAAGAAAAATCCCCCCATATTTACTAATGACATTGTTTGATGTTGATAATGTCCATTTATGTTTGTGTTTGGCTTCAGTTCTGTTGTTCGGATATCTAGTGATTCCACTACTGGCAGTCATTTACAGGCTTGTTTTAATTTAATTAAATCCAAAGGGAAAATGTAACTACAATCATTATCATTATCTTTCCAATAATTTAACACTGTTAAACTTTTTTAAATTCAAACTTGCACTGTTGGGATTGTCCACTATTATTTTATTGATCTGGTTCCTCCTTTGAATTGCTTTAGATGTCCTGAGTAAACTCCTCTTTCAAGAAATTAAAGCAAACCTACTGTACATTGCCAAAATGCATCTCAGGGGGTTCTTGGTTGCAGGAAGACATTTCCAGTGCTCTCGCATGTGCTCGATAAGGTCATGTAGTCTCAAAAGCACTTTGAGACACTGTGTTTGAAATGATAAGAGGCCGTGTATCTGGGCAAGCTTACAATTTACTCCTTTTCTTTTAAATATTTGAATTGTTTTTGTCCAGCGTTCGTGCAATTGAAGTTGACCGATCACCTGCACCTCCTCTTTATAAATATTTATTCATACATTCATGCAAATACTGTACATGCATACAAATAATGTATAGGTTTAATTATAATTTGGTTTTGCACCGTGATGGACCATAACGGCAAACCCTCTAAACCTTTGGGAAAGCAAAAACCTTTCCTGTGTCTGTTTTGTTAAAGCTGCTTGAGTCATTCATGATTCACAGCTGCACCCAAAAACCTATTTGACTGAGTGATTTCTGACTCAGCCGACCAAGTTGTGAAAATGTATTGTGTAATCCCACAGTATGTCAAGTATGAAATGAAATGGCAGAGTTTGTAAATTCCCTTTCTTTCTTTTGGAGTCCCAGCGGTTTGCATGCATCGGAAAATAATTTGTTACCTCATTCTTTGTTATTCTAGACCAGATTCATAACAAAAAGAGTGTCCAAAAGGCAAATAAAGTATATATTTTACTCAATATATCTACCCGTATTCAGTAAGTAGTATTGCACTGCACAAGCCAGAGAAAGAAAACGTCCATAAAACATTCATGCAAATACAGGCTATTTATGGCCCAAATTCTTCTTCTGATCTCCTTAATTCAAGAGCCATTTTATGAAGAGAGTATGAGCGAGATGGAGGGACATGAATGGGAGAAGGGATTAGAGGAGAACAAGGCGAGAGGAATGTGTGTGTGTGTGTGACATACATGTATTAATGCACATACTACTGCGGGTTATTTGCATAGCATAATTGCTTGTGTAACTCTTTGCTCAGACATTCTATTATGATTTTATACTTTACTTTGATTCATTAATTAGGGGCTTGATGTTCTTAACATTGCCACCACAGTTATGTTCTGTTATTGTTGTAAGTCTGTCATTTATTTATTTTTATTTCTGACCTACTTGAGCACAAACAGTTTCATATATTTTAAGAGCTATAAGAGTACAGCACTGTCACATCTATTAATAAACCTTGGATTGATCCACAAGGTCACCTTCATGGCAGCACAATTCTTCCATCGGAAACCCACACTGCTCACAACTACTATACCTCACCGTCAGTGAGAAGCTTTTCTGCGCATTTTGTAACTACATTTTGTAACTACATTAAGTTGCAATTAATTACGAATGTTCAAAATGGTTACAAGGAAAGCAGCTTTCTAAGGCTGGAAATTGACACCATGTCCTCCTACTTAGAGCGAGAATTCAGGCATTTATATTATGTTGGCAGCCCTAGATGGGAGCGCAAAGCAACGCAAGCCCATATATGTCGTGTAACATGTTTACAGTAAACTGCATTTTCCCTACGTAATCCTTTTGGGCTTGTGGAGGCAAAGCTGGTTATGAGGTTTAGTCATTATTAGTGGTTTCCTTTCAGATGAGATTCATTTTTCTGAGTCTGTCTAAAAATAATATTCACATGCTCATATACGTTGAAGCAGTAATGATTGCTATAATCATTCATATTGGACACAACTAAATCTTTGGGGGGTGGGTGCTATTTATATGAATAGATTAATAGTCCTATTTTCTGTAGAAATGAGAGTTCAAACAAAGCTTGTATAAGGCTTAGTTGGAATACAGGCAGGTATCTTGTTTTTAGTTACTATCCTTTCACTACGGCTCTGCAAAGAAACACTAATTTGGCTGACACTGAACAAGGACTGTAGATGTTTCCCCCCACCATTTACATTAAAATCACTTAAGATGTAACTTAAAGCACACTTGAAAACATGTAAACATATCCTTTAAACTCTGACTCTTAACCACAATTTTTAGGTAACATTTTTAACATCCGATTTTCTGTGTGGAGTTTGTGTCCTCCCATGTTTCTAAATAAAGATATGCAGGTCAGGTGCACTGAAGGCTCATAACAGCCTCTCAGAGTGAATATGAGCGTGTGTGTGCTCCATCATAGGGTGGTAAACTACATCCTTTATTTAAGTGTGTTTTAGTCTTTAATCTCTTTTTGGATGTTTTGTGTTTGTTATTTTATTATAAATTCAACTTTTTAACTATAACTTGATGTACCTCTGTTTTTAAAAGATGCTTTACAAGTAAATTGTCTTGTTTATGAGAAATGTCAGTGATAAGGAGTTAAATAAATACAATGCACTTGACAGCAGTAGTTAATTTTAGCCAGTCTGTGACATTTCTCTGCATCTCTCTGTTACAGACCCACAAAATAATGTTGGCTGATAAAACGGGTGTTTTGTTATATAAAAATCTTGCCAAGTGCAGCTTCAAAACATGTCTGGTATATAAATAGCAGGGATACAAGTGTGTTTGTGTGTGTGTGTGTGTGTGTGTGTGTGTGTGTGTGTGTGTGTGTGTGTGTGTGTGTGTGTGTGTGTGTGTGTGTAGGCGTGTGTGTGTATTCTGTGGATTTGTCCTGACTTTGACTGGCTGTTGATCTGCATGACCTGTCAGCTGATTTTTTTAAGGCTGTGATGACAGGAAGACTGAAAGGATGTTTAAATTGAGTTTGAATTATTATTTAATTTCACAATTTGTCTTTTTTTGTGTTTATTTAATTTCTCTTCCAAGTCTCTCCTGCATATTTTTATTGACAAGTAAAGGCTATCTAATGATTGCTGCAGATGAAGTCATTGCCTGGGACCACTGTGCTAACGCGCTGCCATGGAAGCTAACCTCTGGAGTGTCTTTTGTTGTGTCTTTCAGTTGGGGCACCCAAGGGGACTTCACCACCACACACCCTCTGCCTGCTGTCAAGGTGAAACTGTTTACAGAGAGCACAGGGGTGCTGGCATTGGAGGATAAAGAACTGGGCAGGGTAACATTTCTATTGTTTTATTTTTACTGACACAGAAATTCAACACACGAGAATACTTTAATTGGGCCTCACATTCCGTATCCACACCAAACAAACAAATTACATCTTCTTTGACTTGTAAAATAAACATAGAAATACGTTCAAAAAAGTGTGTTCAGTTGATTTTTTGGGTAACTGTGTGATATTCTGATTTGAATAAGTTCAACTAAGTCTCCAGTGTACTGCCACTTGGGATGTGATCGAGCTATAAACTTTTGATTATTTTGTAACGTGAGATTGTCTTTTTGTGAACACACAAACGTAGCTCCACTTCCAATGCTTTTTTTTAACTTTTGTTTGAGCATTTCTGCAAGCTCTGCTTGGGTTCCCAGCAAATATTTCTTTGATATTACGCATGTGTTTGAATTTTATGAGGGAATTATGCCGCAGTGCTTCTCTCATAAAATAGTTTTTTAACTTCATATTTCTAATCTTTGAGCGATATTTTAATATTGAACACCTCTGACTCAAATGTAGAGGGAGCAGAAACATTTATCAGTTCTCCACCTTACGCTTTCCCAAGGCGTAAAGGTTTAAGGTTACTCTGATAAATGGTTAAGGATGGTGGTGTTTGCATCCGGGCACGCGTCCCTGTAGTGGCTGTGACCTTGGCTGTGACAAGGCTCTTTGATCTCCCACTGCAGCAGCGTTGGCAGGAACGCTGGCTTCCTCAAAGCTCTTTAACTCGGCAAAGAGAGATTAGGCCTCCTCTTCAGGGAGGCAGAGCAAAGCACTATTCTGTTTCTCTACCCTCACTTTATTCCTTCACTTTCAAAAAAATATGAAACACAAACACACATAATCACCAGCCTTTGGAAACACAATGTTCAAAGATTCATTTCATATTTATAGAGTCTTACTTTTTGGTTTGATTTTTCATTCGAGTGCAGGTTGTCCTCCACCCAACTCCTAACAGCCCCAAGCAGTCAGAGCTCCACAAGATGGCTGTGACCAAGGCTTGTCCAGATCAAGATCTGAGGATCAAACTGGCTATACGTATGGACAAACCACAGAACATGAAACACTGCGGGTAAGAGATGTGCCGCCAAGTAAGCCATGTAGTGGCGTTCCTGTGTGTCTTTCATTTTCCTGGTTTTTCTTGTAGAACTCCAGCGCTCTCAGCTCCATGGCCTCATTTCTAGTCACGTACCATGGAAAAATACTGTGAAGTGCACTACTCCCCCTGGTGGATGATAGTGTGTGGTTTAGATGTGTCTTTATTAGAAGCTTTCCAAAAATATATGAAATATTGACAAAAATATCATATTTCATTCATGAAAACCATCATGTTTTTGTCAAAATAATTTTATTGAACTTTTCTCACGAATATAACAAATCCAATTTTGTTGTTTCGCATATAATTAACATTTTCTGCACCAGGTATATGCACCAATCAGTGTTTGTTGTCATTGTGACGTGGACTTGTTTTTGTCTCTTTGTGTGTAAACAATGTGTTGACAGGTATCTGTGGGCTTTTGGGAAGAATGTTTGGAAGCGCTGGAAGAAGCGTTTCTTTGTGCTGGTGCAGGTGAGTTATTGTAAAAGCATCACTGGTGATGTTGCTTACATTCAGGCTTTTAGCCCTTTCATGAGTGTTAAATTCAAGATGGCTGCCTAGGTGTGTTGGTGCACATTGTTTTGTGTTGTTTCCCTGAAACGGGCAAGGCTGCGATCCATCAGGACCAACACCTTACGTCACAAAAACAGTGTCTTCCCATCTGCGGTTGGGTTCATCAATAAATCCCGGGACCCAAACTGACTCAGTCTTTTAGATACCATGGACGATTTCTTACAGTTACACACCCGTGCACATCCTTTTTCTTTCTGTTTTCTAAATTAACTGCTAATCCTATGCGTTGTAGGTGAGTCAGTATACATTCGCCATGTGCAGCTACAGAGAGAAAAAGTCTGAACCGCAAGAGCTCCTCCAGTTGGACGGGTACACTGTGGACTACAGCGACCCCCAGCCAGGTTAGACGGCACACCTTAACAAGGCGTAACTATACGCTCATCTAAGCACACACTGTAAGACACTAACTACTTCTTCTTTAACATCCTGTTGTCTCAGGCTTGGATGGTGGCAGGGCTTTCTTCAATGCTGTGAAGGAAGGCGACACTGTGATCTTTGCCAGCGATGATGAGCAGGACCGCATCCTGTGGGTCCAGGCTATGTATCGTGCCACTGGCCAGTCCCACAAGCCTGTCCCACCCACTCAGGTCCAGAAACTCAACTCCAAAGGGGGTGCCTCAGCCCAAATGGATGCACCCATTTCTCAGTTCTGTAAGTAGCCTGAAATAAACACGGTCCCTTAAGCAGAAAGCAGCTCTCATCCACAATGCAGTGAAAGCTCTAACCCATAAATGTCTCACGCCACGCGCTCCCCACTGCAGTCACAAAACGTGGTGGTAGAACTAACACACAAGCACGCACACACATGCCTTGGTCTCTCACAGATCCCTCCAGCATCTGATGGACTTTCACTCATTGTCACCACTTCCACAGTGTTTAAGCTAAAGGTGCAATTCCATGCTATTCCATCAGCCTGTTCAAAAGGAACAACCAACCTGAAAAAGACTTTATCGCACAGCAGCAGGATATGGCGTGCAAACGTTGTTTAAAATCTAAATAGGTCCCCACACATAAGATTTAAACATTCAAGCCTGCTGAGGTTGAAGCCAAACTGACAACGCGAGGGAGTGTTGAGCTTGTCCTAACCGTAGGCCTGTTTTAAACAAGCCGTGGCTCTAGAGGGCATCTGTGAATACAGTCGTGGTTCTGAGACAGTTTCTCAGATGGTTCCCGTGTCACTGAATGACGGCCAAGCCAGACAACATGTCTGAAGTTTTAACCAATCTGTCACTGTACTTGCACCTCTAAGCAGCCCACAGGTCAGGTAGCAAAGTGAAGGTAAGACTGTCTACAGTAGTGTGGCATCTGTACCAACTTCTGTTGTCTCTTGTGTTCCCCCTCATTAAAGAAGGGAAAAATATGTCTCTTTATGTAAATTATTTCAGCAACGTTTGTCTTCACACAATCTATGTATACTCGAGTCTTTGCTGGCAGTCATTTCTTATTTAGAGAAACTAGCGTGTCTTCGACCATAACAACACTAACATAGACTATTCTGACCCACTGAATTTAATGTTGCATACTTTTTACCGATCCACAATAATAGATCCTGCTATTCAGAAAAAACATGACTTTTTGTGTGCATCTTTTGACTCCATAGTTTAATAATTATATATATTTTTCAACTCTAAAGAACAAGATTTGTATCTTTTTTTTTTCGAATAAATGTTGAAAAACTAATTGGCATTATTTAGTAAGAGTAAACCGGACATCCAAGGTTATAACAAATTATATAATAGCAATACATTCTTTTTTTAAGCCCAAAATGTATTTCACTCTCTATTAATATCATTGGAGTAAAACTATAAAGACATGAATTGGATAAGTTACTCAGAATCCTATCACATAAATTCTATGTTGTTTCTCCATTGGTTTCTTTGTCCAGTATGTGATCGTTCTTGTGGTTAGTTGACTCCTCTGATGCCAGCTGTTGCCATTCAAAGCCTCCTCACAGTGGCACAGACCTCCTATCCCCTTCCTGAAACATTGTGGCACACCACGCGTACATGTTTCACCCCCTGGTGGTCTTGAATGGCACTGGGACCATAACATACACAGCCCTCTTGACTCTGCTGCAGTGGACTGGTCTTAACAAGAATCCTATTCAGGTTCTGAGCGATTTGCACAAAATTGTAAATCAACCAGTTTCATACCAGAAAGTGGTGAAGTGAACATCACATACGCAAGTGTTCTAATAAAAGAAAGCTTATGTTGGACTTTTTGTATAAGAGATTGTACAGAAATTACAACAAATTAATATGATATGTGAGGATATCATAGATGCCTTAAAGGGGTACTCCAGCAACGTAGTCATGTGCTTCCATTCTTTTAGGGGATTTATGAGAGATTTATTAAAAAAGGAATCATCAACATTAAAACGGGTGAGCTGTCCTGACTTTTAGACCCCACATTTCCCATAGTGCAACTCGATGCACTAGAGTGTGGATTTTTGGCCAAAAATCATACTCATTCTCAGAGTCATAACTCAGACAGATCTTAACGACAGACTTGAAAATATCAAATGCATCCAGTTATAGTTGTGTGTACATTCATGGGTATTTCAGCATATTTTGAATGGTACTAATTTGCCAAAATGTAAGCAAATATAGGCTAACAAGAGATTAACAGTATCAACCTAAAGTTTTTTTTTGTCCGCATGTTGAATACTGTAGGTCTGTTGGAACCTTTCACTCTGAGCGTAAAAAAAGAAAAGAAAGTTGCATTAAGTTCCCTTTAAAATACAAGGACATACAGTATATCGAGGGATTTAAATAACAGCTGGGCCAACGAGTTTGCAGAGAATCAGTAGGTAATTGCAGCAGTAATTATTCCTGGGGTTGTGGGCAAAAAATCTGGTGTGGACAGGATCAAAATCAGTGATCAGTGGAAGTAATGTTAACATCATCCCACCTCCCTAAAGAAATGTATCCAGCCTGAATTAGGCTTCAGACTTGACACAGCTCCCGCAGAGCTGCAAAAGGCATTAAACTGTTTTCTCAGGCTCAGTGGTACTGACCACGACTAGGAGACAGATCTTTGTCTGAAATATGTGGAGTGCTCCTTTAAAGCATGTTTAAATCGACTGCTAAAATTGTGATGTGTTATCTCATTGTTACCAACACTTTCATAACGAATGTAAGTGTGAAGTATTTCACCCTTTCCAGGACCTTTATAGTCTCTTTTCTTTTAAAAAGGACACGGGCATCTTTTACACATGAAACTAACTTGGGGTTTACTTCATCTTGGTAGGTGTATGTTTGCCAATGTCCCTTTTACAACTAAGTCTTCTGTTTGATCTGCTGTCATACAGAGTGGCAGTACTTAACGCGTCGCTCGTAACTCCTTAAGTACTCGTCCAGAATCCAGAAAAAAAACTGCAGTGGAGTGATGAGGATCGTAAATTCTCTCTTCTTCCCCCTGTCTCTGTCTCTCTGTTTCTGTTTCTGTTTCTCTCTCTCTCTCTCTCTCTCTCTCTCTCTCTCTCTCTCTCTCTCTCTCTCTCTCTCTCTCTCTCTCTCTCTCTCTCTATCTCTCTTTGTCTCCCTCTTTCTCTCTCTAATATGCCTCAACATCTGTTGTCAAGTTCACATATCCTCACATGTACTCACACACCACCGCCCACAAACTCTCATGCTGGTATAGGTTGTTGTTTTTGAGTTGTGTTTTCTTCTTCATGCTTTGCCTGTACCCTACTTGAGTAATGCAGCTGCTAGGTCAGGGTCTCTCGTGATTGCTCTCCTCCAGCCTTGTTGCTAGTCTTTATGTTATTCTGGTTTGTCCCTTCTTACCCTGCTGTCTTCTAGCTGGACTCAAGGGTAAGTGCTTCCCTGTAGCCGGCACAGCTCAGATAATCCCCGCCGATTATCTGACAAATGCAACGTTCTTTCTCTCTTCTTTCCCTCTACTCCTTTATTCACGTCTCGCCTCATGTCTTAGATATTAGTTGATGCCTTTTTTTGTTTTTGACGACCTCAACTTGAGGATCAAAGTATAAGCATCCATTCGGGCCAGTTTAGGATGCATGTATTTTATTCTAAGAACTTATTATTCGACTCAGTAATGGTTAAAGTTTAAACTATAGTTGAAACTGCATAATTGCCTTCTCTCTTTATTCATATTGGTGACTGGATCCCTCAGAGTAAAGCAATATGGTTTGATATGATAGAATGTGACATACTATTAGAGAAGTGGGCTCAAAATTCCTATGTCATGAGAATGATTTAAATGTAAATGTGTTATCAAAAATATACATTTTAGAGCTCCAAACAAGTCGGTGATCCTTTGATTGCAGCTGGATTTGATTGCATTTCTCTATAAATTCAGATTTAAAGATAGAGGTGTTAATAAAGTGTGAATGATGATGACAGTCTGTGATGCAAAAAATATATTTCCTGCATGAGTGAAATCTGTTTTGACGCTTCTTAAGTGTTAATTATGCTTTACTTCAGAGGGCTCAAATGCTTTTAGTTCTTTTTCCTTGAACTTTCCTTGATGAGAGTTGGCAAATATGTATGCGGAGTATTCTGAATGCCAAAGACAAGGAGTAGCCAATGCCGCCCCTTCTTACGATAAAATACTCCGGACTCCCCTCTCCCCCTCCCCGCTCCTCCCTCCTACAGTAGATCGGCCTGTAGATAGAAGTTAGACCAGTGTTAGGAGAGCTCTCATTTTTATTTCTTTTGACTGCCCTTTGTTTGCCTGAATAGGAGAACACATGTGTCATGTGTCCATACTTTTATACAAATACAAGAGTTTTCATTCATTTCCCCCCATTTCCCAGAGAATGACACAGTTTTGCCTCTGTCGGCTTCATGCTATTTACCCATGTACTTGCACTAAATTGTATTGCTACCCTATTAGAGTTCTCCGGTAGTGGTATGCCTGTTAGTCTGCTCTGTAGACATCATAATTACACTGCAACATATTCAAGTATTGTCAACTTGCAAATGCGTAGAGAAAAAAAAGGAATGCTTAAAAAGATAAAAATGCAAATTTGAAAATGGGTCTGCAAATGTGCATGACATTTAAAACCTCAATGAAAGTCACAATGTTCTCCAGCATGTGATAATTTACATATGTATGCAAAAGTACTCACCTATTTCAGTTTGGAACATTTGATAATTTTACTTATGGTTGAAGTCATTATCAGTATTGTAAGTTATGATAATGTTACAATTGAGTGTATTCTGGACTTAAACTCCATTTTCTCATTTAACCCGATCAAAGGAGATAAAGCCCACTCTGTCTGTCATAGCCCAACCCCAGGCACCTTCTGTTCACTCTTTGGATGTAACTCACTATCTTTACACGGATCCACAACATCACTCTCTTCGTAACTTGGTCCTAAGTGAATCTTCCTCTTGTGGTCATCATTTTGGTCCAGCATTTGTCCGACCCTTGTCTTATTGTCCCACTTAAAAGTACGTCTGACCCACTCTCATCCTGTTACTGTCTCCTCATCAAGCACTGGGTTCACCTATATTGTCATTTACTCTCTTCCCTCGGTGTCAGCCCTCACGTGTTAACTGTCCTATTTTTTTTTTACATTATAACTTATACTTCCCTGTCTTGTCCCTCTTCCTTGAACAATCTCTTATTTTCATCGTCCACATTTTACTTGTTGTCAAACAGGTTTTTCTTTTCAGACTAGTAAAAAAACAACCTAACTTCCTAAAGTGTAACCTTCTGTAGGTTCCTTTAAAATTTAAATTTCAGTGAATGTTTAGCATCCGTATTACAGCTTTTCCTCTTCCCTCTCAGTGGCCTGGAAGTTGACAGATGTCAGTTCTGCTCTATACGTTGCCCCATCCCTACCCAGATAAGCTCAGGCCCCCACCTCCCACCCCGACTCCCAAATCATCATCACTCATGTCCGTGTCTCATGGACATGACACCTGTCACTCATACTGAGGACATGACTTCTCTCTTATATTTTTTTAATCATCCCCATCATTTTGTTTCTGACAGCTGTATTATTTACAATAAACCACAATAACCATGGTCAGTAGAGTTAGTAGCTTTGGTGGTTTGGAGAAATAAAAAGCAGATTCATCCATCATGTTTTCGTCACCCTGAGTTTTATCAAAGTCTCATTACGTTTTATTTTGTTTTTCACAATTTTAATGTTACTAATGTTCTTTCTTCATTGAATTTCACAGAGCAGGTTTAGCTTTTTTTAAGTCTGAAAATCTTCTTGATGGCAAAAGTTATGAAGTAAGACAACAACAATACAAATCTGAAAGAGTATGACTTCCAAGGATCCATAACTTGAGAAGAATCTGCAAATTTCCAATCAATAACTTTTTATACCACGGAACTTTTTCTCTTTTAATTTGCACTTTATACTCTTATCACTACAGTGTAATTCAGATGAATTATTATTTGCCATATTTCTGTCTTTTTTTGATTAGCACACATCTCAATATTTGTCAGGACCTGAGTGACATTCAACAATCGCGAATGGCAGAATCTATTGAATACAAAAATGCATCTAAATCTATCTAACCAGCATCTTTTCAAATATGTTTTGGATCTCTAAAGGTTTATTTCCGGTGCTAAATATCAGGGAATGTGACATACTGTACTAAGTTGCATGCATGCACATACAATATAAAGCACCTATGCCTTTGTGCTTAGCTTCAGATAGATAGAATCTCATCCGCCAATACATTAAATCTCTTTACGCTGTCTGACACAATGCAAGTTGACAATGTAAGCTGTAAGTGTTTATAATTTGCCCTTAGAAGTAGTACAAAAAAAATCCCTGTTTCTGTGTTCTGACGAAGACTTGCTGTTTGCCCGTGCCTCACTAATGTCTTCTCCTCTGAACCGTGTTCTTTCCCCTGTGCCGTTGGCTGGATAGATGCTGACAGAGCTCAGAAACATGGCATGGATGAGTTTATCTCCGCTAACCCCTGTAGCTTTGACCACGCTTCGCTTTTTGAGATGGTGCAGCGACTCACGTTGGACCACAGGCTCAATGACACCTTCTGCTGCTTGGTGAGTGACTCAAAGCATCAAAACATCACCACATAAATACATTTATAGCTGTGGGCTTTTGTTTGTTAGCTGATACGCAGCAATGTAATCCCCCTCGTGTGTCTGTGTTGTGCAGGGATGGTTCAGCCCAGGCCAGGTGTTTGTCTTGGATGAGTACTGTGCCAGGAATGGAGTTCGAGGTTGTCACAGGCATCTGTGTTACTTGCGTGATCTGCTGGAAAGAGCAGAAAGCGGGGCTATTATTGACCCCACTCTTCTTCACTACAGCTTCGCTTTTTGTGCATCCCATGTCCATGGGAACAGGTGTGCGCGATCCCCTTCTTTTAACTTGTTTCTGCTTCGTAAGATACATTGCAGAACAGGATTTGAAAACACGTTAAGTTGATGATATGGATTGTATTTCTTTAGGCAAACTGATAGCTCATACACTAATTCCCACTGGACTAGAACAGAATAGAGAAGACAGCATCATGGCATGTTCTGCATTTTTTTGTCTTCCATCTATTTAATTTTGCCATATTTATGTTTGTTTAATTTTATGTAAACTTTTTGTAGCTTTTTGTGTCACATGTTTGGTTGTTAATCAATTGTATATCTACCTATTTTTTGTTTTCTACCATTTTTCTTTGTTTTCTTTTCTCTCTATCCTTTGTTGCCATAGTCTCTTACTGTCCATATTATTCATCCTCCCATGCGTACGTTAAAGTCAGAGAGGGCAGCAATTACTGGGGTCCGCTGGGCTATGAGGTCCTTCTCTCCCCAAAGACCTCCCAAAGCCCAGATCCTCGCACTGCCTCTAAACAAGCACGCATATTCAAGTTTAGAAAGCGAAAGGATTCCAATATACCACTCTTTCCAGGGCAAAAAAGGTGAGACATTGTCATCTATTTGTATATGTAACACAAAGGGAACTAAACAAAATACATCTGACACAATTTGCAGGCAGGTCCTGGGGAACGCAAGGCTTTCCACCAGTGTTTTTGTTAAAGAATATATTTCTTGCACCCGCCAGACTCAGATGAGAGGTTGCATAACTTGAACCTCTTCAGGGTTACGGCTGGTTTAAAGTGTGTGGGTGTGATCCTCATAGGCCAGACGGGCTGAGCACAGTGAAAGTGGACGAGAAGGAGCGCTTTGAGGACATCAAGGAGAGGTTGCGTGTGATATTGGAAAACCAGATTGTAAATTTCAGGTGACTGCCGACTCTCAAACAGCACATAACCATAAAAGTCCCAAAACAGTGCCTATCTCGGTATGTTTCAACTTGAATTTTCGACCTACATCTGCTTTTGTAGATATTGTTTCCCCTTTGGTCGTCCAGAAGGAGCGCTGAAGGCAACTTTATCTTTGCTGGAGAGGGTTTGTAAATATATACATACATATATATTAAAAAATATGTTATTTCCCATGAGACAACCACTGTGTAATTTAATGAAACAGATTACATAACTCCTCTTTAATGTGGCCTGCAGGTCCTGATGAAGGACATTGTGACCCCAGTTCCACCAGAAGAAGTTAAAGGAGTGATCCGCAAGTGTTTGGAGCAGGCCGCTCAGCTGAACTACGAGCGTATTAAAGAATATGCAACAATTGAAGGTAACCAGAAACACACAACCAAACACGATTGCTGGAGTAAATGGGTTAATTATATAATGATGACGTTGTTTTATCAATGTAAGTGTATGCTATGCAGTCATTTAACCATGTATGCTTTCAGATTGAAATGCTCAGCCAGTGGTTGTATGTGGAATAAATAGGAAAAAAAAGTTTTTTTTTACAATTTTCTTTTTAACAATAAACGTACATGTTCTCAGACGTCTTCTTTCTAACTTCAGTATGAGATTGTACTTGTCATTGTTATTTATTTATTTGCATATGGTGAATTCACTTGGTATATGGTATATTTGTGTCCATATCCCAAATGATTTGTCGCATCCCAAATTATTTGTGACAGTTTGTCGGTCGCTTTCTGTCTCTCAGTCCAATAACTCTCTCCTTTGTTTCAGGCCTGCTTTAGCTCTGTGCTGTTCTGTAGGTCAAGTTGGCTTTTGTGTAGAGGTGTGTGAGTAAAAATGCATTCAAATCCAAAGCCCTGAAATCTGTTGATGTGCTGATCTCTCACTGTGCCTTGACTATTCAAGCTGTGTAGTTTCCTGGCCTCGGACATTTGATGATTGGACCGTGAATTCAGCTTAACTGAATGTCCTCTCCGACTCCCACTCTCCCTCTCCCACTATCGTACTGTAGCTCTTACCTCTCTGATTTGACCCTGCCCCCACCACCCTTAACTCCCTTGTCTCAAAATACCAGCAGCTCTCCTTTCACCTCTATCTTATGTTCTTGCTGAAGACCACAATCTTTCTCTCCCTCCCTGCTCTCTGCTCCTGCTTTTTTCTCCTCCCTCACAGTTGTGGGCTTTGCCACAGTTATCACTTTATTTGACCTTTGACGATGTGATAAGTGGCTTTTAACCAAAGGAATGCTGGGATTGAACACCTACAAACCAGCATCAGCCGCCTGCATGTGCTTTGAGACATAACAACATGGCCTTTCTTTACTGGCATGGATTACATATCCAAAATTACATCAATGACAAGACATTTTATAATGTCTTATTTTCTCGTGCTGTGTCTTTTGCTTCCAGTATACGCATCAAATGCATTGACATGCATTTTGCATATTTTCATAGGAAACTCTGATGTTGTTTATGCCTTGAAAGAAATCCCCCAGGGTGCTAAAGATACTAAGGACTTAAACCTTACTATCTTGACATGCTATGTGAATTTATTTTCCACTGTCCTTGTGAGGCGCCGGTTTCAAAATAAACCACACATTTGACTTTGCCTCCTGGCCAACAGAATTTCGTTTTCACCTGGACAGCCCTCTTCCCATTAGCCTCCGATCTCTTGCCTTCCCACCTCTGACCCCAGCCTCTTGCATGCCCCGATCCTTTTTTATAGGAAAAAAGAGGGAAATGTATGAGCACCCTGTCTTCTGCTTGGCGTCTCAAGTGATGGATTTAACCATCCGTGAGTACCTTCATCATCCTCTCCCCAGTCTCTCTCCTTCTCCTTATTTAAGCACTCTGTCACCTCATCCCTCCCTCTGCCTCTTTTCTTCCTTCAGAGTTGTTGCTCTTGCCATGCTTGTTTTTATCTGTGCCTTTTGTCTGTGAGAGTGAGTGGGGAGCGCACCAGTTAAGAGATCTGAGCAGTACCACACTGAATCAGTCGGGGTCCTTTTTTAGTAGTACCATCTGTTTGTGATGGACATGAATGAGCAGTCTGGTCTGTAAGCTTCTTTCTTTTGGTTGGATGCCGATTCCTTTGACTTGAATGCATTTTTACATTGCTTACATTGTTATCTCCTCCAGTCATTTGGTCTGTGTCAATGGTGTGCTGTGCCAAACAGGTAGGCTTTTCTTTCACCGTGACACCACAGATAGTGAAGGAGCATCTATTGAATTGGGGATGACAAGACAGCTTCTGTTTGTGTATTATATTCACTCAGTGTGTCCCGTCTATAAAGTTGGCAGCTATTTGTGTGTCTTACCTGTTTATAATAGTCTGAGCCTTTGTCTGTTTGTTAACAAACATCTTATCACTTTTTTTAATTTCCAATTTTCCACAGGCTGATATTTCAGTGTTTCTGTTCTTTATTGTATGTTTGTGACGTTTGTCTGTTGCCCGGAAACCTCACTCCCTGGAGCTGAAATCATCCCAGCAGATTCTTTGAAAGGGTCACATGGTGATGAATAACAACCCCCCCCCTCCCACCCCCAACCCTGTATCGTGAAAATAATCCTTAAAAACGTGCTAATTCTAAATATCTCCTCTTTATCTTTTCTCTCCCTTTTTCTCCCTGAAGTTGAGAAAGGTCAAAAGGATCAAAAGGATCCAGGTGAACATATGTTTAGCTTGTGGTTTAGCCACAGTGCACACACTTCACCCCTCCGCACACACACACACACACACACACACACACACACACACACACACAGACACACACACACACACACACATTTTGTCAATAGATACAGAACATTTGCATGTATGCACCAAATTTACCTGTAGCACATCCCATACGGCATATTAAACACCCTTGAAATATACACGCTCATTCAAGTTCTCAAATGTCTTGGCATGTAAAGCATCTTTTTATAAAGTAAATACTTGGAGATTGTATTACTTTATATAATTTCAGATGTGACTCAAGACTAGTTTGTCCCAGAAGTGTTTCTGACCATTTAATTCAGTTTTAGTGAAATGTTGTATTCACGGAACAGTTTTGTGGTTTTGGGGTTGTATGTGACTGGAAAAGATATTTAACTGATATTTTTAAGAATTATAGAGTAATACAATCTCTTTCCAAAAAGAACAAGTCACATATTTTCCTACATGTTAAAGTATAAAGGTAACAGAGGAACATTTTATTTGTATCCTCATCATTAACTGCAACACACATAAGCAAACATTTCAAAATGATAAACTTGATAATCATACATGTATATGACATTTTATATAAAAATGAATGTCATTAAAGCCCATATTTAAAGGGTAAAGTTAATAATACTAAAAAAAGAAAAGACAATATGTCCTACTTTTCTGGTATACAGTCTTACAAATATATGTGCGTTTATGTGAACTGCAATTAAACGTCATCTTAGCTTTAGTATCCCCATGGAGAAATGTTGTCAAGCTAAAATTAAATATAACATAATAAAATATCATAAAACAACAAATAAACACCCACCAAGGATTTGTTTAAAATAGTTTGTGTTACCCTTATTTTAATATTAGTGAACTGGCCCTTTGATAGCCCATCGAAGTTATGCACATTGTATATTGGTGTTTTAGCAGTGCAATAATCAGCATATTACAAACTGTATATCTTCTGATTAAAATACGTTCACGGTGCTGATGAAGCCACAAAGGTCCACTCGGCTTTTCTTTGAGACAAAATACAATACAAACCTTTTTCAGACCTGCTCCCACTGCTGCCCTTCACAGGGCATTACAACATATATAGTTACTGTTATATAAATCCATGTGATCCATCCATTAGTGTTTATTAAATGTGCCTCAACAAAA
Organism: Clinocottus analis; assembly: GCF_023055335.1. NCBI lineage: Eukaryota > Metazoa > Chordata > Actinopteri > Perciformes > Cottidae > Clinocottus > Clinocottus analis. The sequence goes on from NW_027176042.1 coordinate 14,683,694, forward strand.
TGTCTGGAGTATTATCTCGGCTCATTAAATACCTCAGATTTCCCATGATGATAAACTTTAGATTTGAAAGTAATTATAAGAAGTAGATTCAACTTTTAAAAATCTATTTTACAACTATGTCTCAAAAATTGGTACATGTTTCCACTTGTCTTGAGTAGAAATACCTGAGAACTATTTAATAAAATGCTACTCCTTACTAAAATTATAGTAAAATCAACAAAAGACCCCCAGTCAAAACTGCAGTGTAAAGACCACAACTGTTGTATGTAGAGCTATGTATACATGTGCTTTTGATTTGCGTAGCCATTCAGTTTCATGTTCCAGTTATACACAACTCATTCCACATAGTCGTGCTGTTTGAATAATCCCATTTCATGACGTCTAACTGTCTTATCAGATCATTCTGTCAGCAGAGGTACAAGCAAGGGATTTGGAGCTTTTGCAAATTGTAGACCAATGTTGACCCGTGAAAGAGTGCCAAAGCCATTTTTAGTGCGCCAAACTTGAAAACAAACACAACTACCATCACACTGTAAAAGATATTAATTAAAACACACCTGAAAGTCATTCATTGAAATGATTGGTTACTAGTTTATTATTTATGAGATAATAACAGACTTACTTAATATGTAAAACAATCTTAAAGCATCTAATGAAACATACACACACAATATATGACCTGCTTCAAGAAAGTCATTTTGTGTAGTATTGTCCAGAAATAAAATTATAATTTGAAAATGCATTAAAAAAAATCTACATGATTGTCCTTGAAAGTTTTTAAATAACTTACAAATGACTATAAATGTAATTTGTAATGTGTTTATTTCTAGAAAAATGTCAGCACATATATTGATGAAGTTAATGTTATTTTTATTCCAATTATATGCATAAAGCTTGATTCTGTTTGGATTTATTTAATTTTTTGAATAGGAATTTAAAGGAATCTTTAACATTAAGTAATGGATATTTTTTACAGTGTGCTGAATGAGTGTTTTTTTTTGTTTTACCATGTGACAGCTCCTTATGCAGATGGCTTATTAGGTACCACTTCACAATAAGCATGTTTCCGATGCCCCATTGCACCTTCATCTCAACGCCACTATTCTCGTGCCTGATTCTCTTCCAACATAAGTCTGATTATCCTTCAAACACATAAGTTATCTTTCCCTATGTCATGCAGCCCAAAATGCATCTAAATAACAACACATTTGACTTATAATGAGGGTATGCATCACAGTGTAAGCACTGTGTTTTTACTTTTATTTACAGTTAAAATATAAACAGGAACAATCTTCTCAGTAGTCATAAAAATCCCGCTGGAATCCTTCTCTGTGCTTAACTAACCACTCATCCCTCATCCTCATCCTTTTGTCTCAGAGAACGTAGGCCGCTTAGTCACGCCTGCCAAAAAGCTGGAGGAAACAATTCGCCTGGCGGAGTTAGTCATAGAGGTCCTCCAGCAGAACCAGGAACACCATGCGGAGGTGAGTGAGAACCCTCTCCTCCTCAAAACACTTTCCCTCTATACTCTCACTCTTATCTCACTCCGCCCCTCAACAGGAGAGTTAGTGTTATTATCAGCCCGCTATAAATAAAGCTACTTTCATCTATGGGTAACAGAGATGAGTTTAATTAAGGAGAGCTCTAATTGGTATTCAACAGAACGTGACTACGTGGATTCAAAGCGTCGTGTTTGAGGAGAGACCGTAAATGAGGCATAAAATTATATCATGTGTGCAATTCTTTGCTCTGATTGCAGAGCATAGCTCTATGTTTCAATGTTACGTAAGCATTAAAAATAGTAATATTTTCTAAGAAGTCCAGTTTAAACAGATAGCGGGAAGGTAAACCGAAATACAGGGCAACACACGTTACTCACAATATCTGCGTCTTTAATGATAAAAACAAATTTTGGTAGAAAATAGCCAGTGGTGGAATATCTGCTAAAATATTAAAATAAAATTACCTATTTAATAATGTAGTAACACACCACCTTTAGAAGTCCTGCATTTAAATCCGAGTTAAGTTGAAGTACAGAAGTATTATCAGCTAACGATACTTGAAGCTAATTTATTGAAAATTAGTGATCTATCAATATTACATGATTAGATAGCTTTTATTGATGAATGAAGAAAATACAATGATAAGCTACTCAAATTTTGTATTTATTCTTTTAATACAATTTTTACATTTGGAGAAATATCGGAACATGTTTCCTTCAACCCTATACAGCTGAAACCACCTGAGAAGTTTGGAGGGGAAGTTCAATCACATCAAAATCATGTTTTTCTTTGTAATGGATTACGAGCAAAACATATTTTTTAATCCATAACAGTAGCAATGCCACATATTTTATAGGTTCAGCTTTTGTTTTTACTTTTGTTAAATTCTATTCTGAAAAGTAACTAGTAAGTAAAGCAGTCGGATAAATGTAATGGAGCAAAAAGTAAAGTACAAGTATAAAGTAGCATTGCCACCAATGATACTAGTTTATTTATTTTATTCTGTTTGCTTCTATAAACATTGAGGTGGTGGGAAAGCATGATGAGCATGTTAAGTTGTGTAGATCTGAAGGTGATCCGATGTGATCCTAGAATATCCAGATAAAGCAGATTTATTGTATCTCTCTGAATATGCTTGACAGGCGGCAGTCACAAGTTCTGGAGATCAATCGGTACAGTATTTTAATTTCTTTTTCCTCTTCAGTCCCCATCACGACCCCCCTGTATGGCATGTGCGCCATTATGGCAAGAGGCACCTCTCTAGACAGAGAATGATGTCATAGACACTGTAGCAATGGGGTGGGTTTTCAGGCATAGCAGTGAGAGAAAACATGTTTTAAAAATAAAAGGCACTGTAACTTGCACAACATAATTGTGATCATAAAGCATGTTCATCGGGCCATAAAGAGGTTTCCTTTATCTTCAAGCATGCTAAACCAGTAAATTTCCCAAAGTATGCTCCATGTGAACTTTTTGAAGTTTGATCCACCATGAACATTTGTTTCCCCTCCATCCAGCGATTAATTTCACAGTCCGCCCTTGTTCAAGCATTACTTCCCCGGCTTCTCCTCCTCCATCCCTCTCTGCTGTCTATTCTTAGTTCAAAACCCTTTGAAGAGAAATGCCTCAAAAATACTTTATTGTTCTGTACATCTTCCTGTGTTCTCACTGTCATATGATTGGTGACTGTCCAAGCAGGGAAAAGAGGTATGTAGTAAAGTTGAATGAGAAATTCCCATAATGCTTTGTGCATGTCCAGTAGATGATGCCACGTCTCCTTAACCCCTCAGCATCAGTACACTCCTCCCTCAGGATTGTTCCCTTGACACAGTTGCATTGTTGCAGTGCTAAAGACTGTCTGGCTGAACACTGGGTCTGCCCTAAAGCTTTCAGGGTCCTGTATGTGTCCCTCAACCTCTATCAAAGGTTGGACGCCACTCCGCCTGGCGTCTTTTGAGCATCCCCTCCACCTCATGTGTCGAAAACGTTTCTAGTCTTCCCATTTAATCCCCCCCGGTTCGCAATAAGAGTATCTCTCCTTGAATGCGATGGAGAAGAGCTTTGTTTGCTGCTTGTTTCTAGCGCTGTCATGCATTTAAAAATGTTGGGAGTGGGCAGGTAAGTAGGCAGGTAAGTCAGGGTTTCACTGCAATTGTGACGGTGAAGCCAAATGGGAAAATAACAGACACTTCGTAAAAATAAAGCATGCAGCATAATTTGAAAAGATCAAGCTTTATTTATTGAACTTGGCAACATGTTAGTTTGAATGATAAGCCAATAAACCAAGCCAAGACTGCCAGCAAAGCTACTAGCGTACTAGGGAGAGCAAATCCTGACTGCTAGAAAACGGTCAGCTGAGTCTCAGACTTATTTAACTAATTGGAACGGATGCACTCCAACTCAAGAGATGCTGTGTGCTGCAGTCTTTGGTGTGCCTACTAGAAAATGTGCATGAGTCACATTCACATCTAGGATTGAGCTATGGGTTTGTCAGTGATGTGAATGGTGGAACCGCTCATTTCTTAGCTTGCATGGAGCTCCACATTTGCATGAGAAAAGCACCTTTCCCTAATATCTATAGATACTGTCATGAATATAAAAAGGCATGGACAACTAATTCCACTGTGTGATTATTTTGCTACACATAAACTAATTTACAATTAATCCCACCTTTAAATCCTTATCAATAAGAACTGTCAACTTCACAGTATACAAATGGCAAATGCACATAATACACAAATTATTCAGACAGGTGTAGCCTTTCCTTTCTGTGAAAACTAAATTTGAAAGGAGTCCACTTATACCACAAGACAGTTACTCAGTCTCAGTACTCATCAGAGTTAGTTAAATAACAAGATAGATACCATTTTTTTTTAAAACTATTAGTTGTGTATGAAGCGATAGCCGGCACCTGGTTGCCTTAGCATAAAGCCTGGAAGCAAGGAGAAACCACCAGCTGGCCTGCGTCCAAAGGTGAAACAAAATCCACCGAGCAGCTCAATAATTAAGAAGTGTCATGTTGTTTGTTGAATTGTATGCACCACAATGTGTTAGACTGCTGGACGTTCAAGCAACTGTGGTGACTCTGGGAAGTCACCTCAGCCCTCGTAATACCACAATGTGTTATTTATACACGGTAGTTTTTATGGCTCAAACAAACCAGATATAACGTTTTATTAATGAGCTGCAGAGGCGGTGGTCGGATTTTCATGGTTTTTTTTAAACTATAGACAGAGCCAGGTTGGTCTGTTTCCCCCGTCTTTCCTGCTAACGGACGCCTGTTATAGCTTCATAATGGGACCAACGAGAGAGGTCAATCTTCTCATCTAACTTTCGGCAAGAATACAAATGAGCATATTTCCCACTATTCTATTTACTTTGAAATAGATTACCATAGAGCATTCAGAACTTGAGGTATTTAAGAACCAATGAGCTCCAGTTGTGTGTATTATTTCCTCCTTCTTTGTCCTTCTTCATTGCGTCCTTATATCTCTTAAGTGGAGCCCTTTGTTCACCTGTTTTTTCTCCCCCGTGCTGTGTCTGTAGGCTTTTGCATGGTGGACTGACCTCATGGTGGAGCATGCGGAGAACTTCCTGGCCCTCTATGCCATCGACATGGATGCCGCTCTCGAGATCCAGTCCCCTGAGAGCTGGGACAGCTTCCCCCTCTTCCAGCTTCTCAATGACTTCCTCCGAAACGACTGTAAGCTCCCACATTATTTTAGACATTTAGGTTATTTCTATTTTTTAAAAAAGAGACTAACGTTCTTCTGTGACTGACTTTTTTTTCCTCTTTTTTTTCCGCAGATCATCTGTGCAATGGGAAGTTCCACAAACACCTTCAGGATCTGTATGCTCCTCTGGTGGTTAGATATGTGGATCTGATGGAGTCCTCCATAGCACAGTCAATTCACAAGGGCTTTGAGCGAGAGTCCTGGGAGCCTGTAAAGTAAGGAGCTGCCGTCTTTATCGCGAGGCTGTAGGATGGTTGGAGATGGAAGGCTTTTAGATTCAGACGTGAGACTGACTGTGTGGAGGCTGACAAATCTGGGAGAGCAGCTGTAATGTTCACCCAGGCTTCCTGTAGGTTCACTTTTGAAGAGTGAGCCATGAGTGGGCTGATAACCTATTTTTCCTCTGAAAGAAATGGGTTATTTATTCTGGAAATAGTCTTTGACTAATGTATGTGTCTTACCAATTTCTCTCCGACACATTCGGGTCAGGGCAACACTTAATATCCCTGTTGTTTTGTTTTGTGAACTAACCTTCATAATGTGTGCTTTGACATGTTGCCAGAAACAAAAAGCCTCCAGTCTGTTATGTTGCTGTTATAATTTATTAGTTGTGGTGTTCACACTTTTGCTTTAGCATTTTGTAATGCAAATAATATATTTAAGATTTATTAGGGCTTTCTTTTTTACTTGGTCTTCTTTTGTTTATTCTTTTCATTATTAAGTTGCTTCTCCTCGCTGCATTTAATAAATATTTGTGTGCATCCTGAGACAACTTTACTACTAAAGGTCTTGATATAATGTACGTCTCGAACAATTACTGTCGGTCTTGTTTATGTGTGCCACTGTATGTCTTTACCTAATTTCAGATTTTACGTTACCTTTATGATGAGTGTTACATGGCTTTTTTCTTTTTGTCTGTCTTTTCTGCAGGAGTTTAACAAGTAATCTGCCCAATGTGAATCTACCAAATGTGAACCTCCAAATTCCCAAAGTACCAAATCTGCCAGTGCCAGTAGCAGGACTATCAGTTAACCTTCCACAAATGCCTAGCTTTTCTACCCCGTCATGGATGGCTGCAATATATGACTCCGAGTGTGTATTCAACTAGTTTGCATTAGAAATATTAAGCAAGCAGAGCCTGCCTTGGTATGAAGATGCCCTCAGCCAAATATCATTTAAAAATTACAAAAATGTTTGAAGACACATAACTTCTGCATGACTCTTATTGGAGTGCAATCAATCAATTCCTGGATGTTTTCTCTCATTTAAATACTCCATGATGTCCATGTTCATGCCAAGGGCACTCTGAGAGGTGTTAGAGTAGATGGGGTTCTGCTTTCTAAAATGAGAAACACTCTCATTTGTCTCAACATGCATGCTGTTGAGCTGAGGTGTGGAGATACAGGCCAAAACAAATAAACAAACAAACATAAAGTAAACTAATATATGCATATATGCATACACACACACACATTTGCAATTCAAGTTCTCAGTTATTAAACATGTATCTCCCCAGAGTTGTTGTCCACAGACATTTGCTTTAGTAATTCTTACCATAGATTATAAATGGCCGTAGATTCATCCCTGACCTTGACCACCTGCCAGTAGTCTAATTGGGAGGGAAAATAATGGAATAGATTGGAGATGTTAGTGCAGAGAGACTAGGCAACTGCTGTTCAGACCTCGACCTCTCCGCTTTATCACCTCCCCACTCTACTCCACATCTTTCCTGCAGCTCTTTCCCAATGCGTTCTACTAAGGGTGCCATGAAAGGTCTGCATGGTTTGTTTAGTAATTCTTCCAGGGCCCCACCAGCCTGGGGACACGGATGTTGAGAGAGGGCCTGTGATAAAGGAAAATCAATTTTGGAGATTTTTTCCTGGGAAAATAACTTAGCCTATAAATGCCGTTTGCACAGGCCCTCCCTCACTTTTCCATTCCCCATGTCCTTTGTCTTGACACAGTGTGATTAGCAGCTGTATCTGCAGTGACTTTACCTGCATGTGGCCACTTCACATCCCAGTCAATAATCACACTTTACAGCATGGTTATTGAGTTGTTACAGTAAACCCTGCCCACTCCTTTTCCCCCATACACTGACTGTTCACAAACACCTGTATTGAGGCAGCTATTTCGACAAACCAGTCAGTATATGGTCGGAGTATAGTTTGACACCAAGGTGTGGAGGAAAAGCATCCTCCTCTGCACCTGCCACAACACCCCCACCCCCATCCCCATTCCAGCAGGATGACAATTGCCCTCTGACCTGTGTGTGTGTGCGTGCGTGTGTGTGTGTGTGTGTGTGTGTGTGTGTGTGTGTGTGTGTGTGTGTGTGTGTGTTTGGGTCGATGGTAGTAATGGCTCCGGAACGTCGGAGGACCTCTTCTGGAAGCTGGACGCCCTCCAGACTTTCATCAGGGACCTACATTGGCCTGAGGATGAGTTCGCCAAACACCTGGAGAGCCGCATCCAGCTCATGTCAAGCAACATGATCGAGAACTGCGTCAAGCGGTGCGTTTATGTGTCCCTGCATGACAAATAGAGGGATTGACAGACACAGAAAGACTAAGAATGAGTTCCTTACAGAATATTTCATATTATAGTGGGTGTAAATATTTCACTTGCATTGCAGCACAAGGATGGCATTTGAGAACAAGCTGACAAAAAGCAGCAAGTCCACAGATTTCCGCATTTCTCCAACATTATGCACCATGTTCAACGTGATGGTGGATGCCAAGGACCAATCAGCTAAATTGTGCGCAATGGAGATGGGCCAAGAGGTAAAAACATGGGACACAGAATGCATGTTAATAAATAACAAGTAGTTTTAGTAGTTAGTATCTGTCACACTCAGGTTTTGTTAAAACTTGTCTTCGCAGAAACAATATCACACCCAAATAGACGAACTGATTGAGGAGAGCGTGAAAGACATGATCCAGCTTCTGGTTGCAAAGGTACGACTGTATAGCAACTGTGAAAATACATCTATTGCGGATTATATTATTTGTTAGTACAAGTTAGCATAGTTAGAAGTCTGTCTGAGGGTCGGCCCATTATTTAATTAATTGCCATGACATTTTGTCATGATCCTCAGAGGAATCCTAATGAGGTTGGTGACCCCCTGAATTTATACTTATTCTGTGAAATATATTAACATCTCCAATAACAAGGCATCAAAGGTTTACAGATTATAGATTACAGATTATTATCAAATGCTAAATTAAAGAGGTGAACATGGTAGAAACATACTACCTGCTTAACATCAGCATGTTAACATTGTGAATGTGAGCATGCATAAAACCCAAACTATCATAGCAGTGCTGTTAGCGTGGATGTTCTGTATGCCTCGTGAAATTGTTGAATGAAACTTGTTATTTATCATGTTTCTCAGTTTGTTGTCATTCTGGAGAGCGTGTTGGCAAAGATTTCCAGATATGATGAAGGCACCCTCTTCTCTTCATTCCTCTCATTCACGGTGAGATGAAGCTTCTCTTTATTCACTCCCTTGTCGCCCCATTGACCTTAATGGGCTGATTCAGTTATATTTAGGGCTGGTTATTGAACATTAATATAAATGTGTCCAGTGAGTTTTATAGTTTCTAAAGATGGCATTAAAGGATTCCTCAGATTTTGTACTCTTCTGTAGTTTTTCTTTGATCAGACAGTTCTTGTTTTAATTTGTACTTTCAAGAGGGGATTTGTTAAAAATCATGTTTTTATATTTCATAGTAAGCTCTTGTTAAAGTACTGATGAAACCCACGCTATACTATATCTGAACTGGAATTGAAAAATGTAAAACATTTAAATGAAAAAAACAGCTCAAATTGTTTTAATAGTAATTAAAATGTTCTTAAACAAATCCTCAACCTGTGTTTGCAAATTTTGTTCTGATTTCAGGTGAAAGCTGCCTCTAAATATGTGGATGTACCTGTAAGTGCAATTACACCCTACATCCCTGTGTGCTTGTGAGCTACTGTGTGTTCACTTACAGTTTAACAAGCTACTTTCTTGTTTGAATCATCAACAATGTTTCTTTTCTTCCATTTCTGATTACAGTCATTTGCCAGTGTTTGCGTATTCCTCTCCTGAGGCCCGACCCTGTTCTGTTTCTGTTTTACAGAAACCTGGGATGGACGTGGCCGATGGCTACGTGACCTTTGTGCGCCACTCTCAGGATATACTTCGTGATAAGGTCAATGAGGAGGTGTATATAGAAAGGTTATTTGATGTAAGTAAGATGCCGTCTCCTCCTCAAGGGAGGGGCCTTCCAAAATGTGGCAAAACAACAGGGCAGAGAGGGATAAGTTCCATTTTGAGAGCAGGACATGTATTTCAGCCTGGCAGACAAGGCTTTTCTGATCTTCTACCACTCTTTACTTTTCTCTTTCATTCTTACTTTCTGTCCCTCTTAACGTTAGCTGCTGCCCTCTGTATTATGGTGTGCATTGCCACAGTGCTTTTGGGCTTTTGTGTATTAAAAAGAAAAACTTTTATTTACAAAGAGTCCATAAAAGCATCCTCAAAAAAGGATTATCTAAAACAGTGCTCTCTGGAAATGACAGAACTCTCTTATATATTTTTTTAGCTCACCATTGCTTTTAGATACTTCATACTTGAAGCATGTCAGCCCACCAAGTAAATGACATTCAGACCAAAAGGTCTGAATGTCATTTACTGAGTCCACAGTGGAGCACCCGTGCACATTTCTCTGTGAACTGACAATGCTGGGTGAAGCTTGCACTGCTGGATGGGCCAGGGTGACATAATGATGTCATACTCTGAGGCTGACATGTATATACCCTTGGTCTGTTAAAGCAGTGGTTCCTAGCCTGGGGATTAAGGCCCTACTATTTTTTTTTTCCCCAAAATTTGAGCTTTCTGCACCCTGTTGCACCAGTTTCAGTATAAAGTCAACACTATCTGCTCAAACTAGTAACAAGTTTGTTTTACTCTCACTCGTTTCTTTGTATGTTTGCTGTATCTGAACTTACATAAGGATGACATAATAAAAACATAGCAGCAGAGCATGCTGCTTTATCTATTTATCAATCATTCTGTCGTCAGTCGTTAAGATACCTATTTGTTTAATTTATGAGGAAGTAATCTATATTATCATGTTTGAAATATAATATATGATGTAACAAATATTTGTCCTCATCATTAACATAAAAAAATAGTGATCGCTAAGGATGAGCCTTGTTTGCTGGATGTCACGTGAATAGCAAAGGGTCATAATAAATAACAACATCAACAAAAATCTTCCTCCTCCTCTCCCATCATAACTGTCTGTCGTTAATGACTATTTTGAACAGTTATTAAGTGAAAATGTGATTTTTCAAGCAAAACGTACCTAAAAATACCTAATTCATGATCTGGGATTCCTGGTGCAACAGCTCACAGTTAATAAAAATACACATCCTGAGTTATGGGGGTTCATGAGTAAGCACAATATGGCTGTAAAAGGTTGGGAACCATTGTGTTAGAGGGTGAAGAGAGCACTGTCTTACAAAACCATAATCCTAATAGGATACATTGACAATAATGTCTCCTCCATGTGTGATTCAAACGACACATAATGCCGTGGTGTGTGTGCGTGTGTGTGTACGTGTGTGTGTGTGTGCGCGCGCGTGTGTGTGTGTGTGTGTGTGTGTGTGTGTGTGTGTATGTTTCATGTCATTCAGAAAGTATTTGTACAGACCTGTGTCTCTACACAGGTCTGTTACGGCTTTATGTGTTTGATTGAGTCTCAGTTCTGTGAGGTAGTGATGTGAAGTTTTTATGTCTGAGAGATACTCAGAAGTCTCTCTTTGGTCATATATTTTTTGTGTTTGGCTGTAGAAGCAGGAGTCTTGTGCCAGATAAATATCATTTTTGTTTTGTTTGTTTTGGAGTGAGCAGTGATACTGTGGTAAAGTGTCTGCTTTTGTCTTTGAGGTCCACACTAGCTCCCCTGTCTACGTCTGTGTGTCAGTTTTTCTTATGTGGAGTTTTCCCCCTCGTGTCCTCTGTGTGGCCCCAAAGTGCACCAAAATCCTACTCACTACTGTCATGTTAAATTCTTCTAAGAGCTTTCTCAAGCTATGAATGTTTCAGTTTCAGCATTTTAAACTATCATTTTTGTTCAAGGATGTCTATGTTTTTCTATTTCATTTGAATGCATTTCCATCCATCCGTTTGCACGCATGTGGAAATCTGTTCCTTGATGTTGCATAGGCTCTACTTTATCTCTCTTTCTTTCACTAATTAATTTCAATCCTTTTTATCTGCTCTTTTCTGATTAACACCATTCCTGCTGCCTCCTCTATTTAAAAAAAGTGGCACTTATCTCTAGTGTTGCGTTGCGTTGTTTTATCACATTATGTTGGTTGGCATGATTTTAGAGTCAAATAATCTTCCTGTGTACATCTTCTAGCATGACCCTCCTTCTCAGAGTTCTGCCTCATTTGCACATAGAACAGTCTTCCTTAGCACGTACTCTGCCACCCACCCACCTGCGAGGTCTGCATGCACTGCACGCTCAACTCGACTGTGAAGTGGACAGGCATCTGCATATCCGGCCTCAAGTTCAAACCTTTCAACCATTCACCTAAACTTCATCTAAAAAAACAACCTTGACTCAAAACTAAACCTCAACAACCAAACAAAACCTCCACTTCTAATTCGGGCCAAAGAAACCTTTTGTTGTGCTTCTGCCTATACTCTGCCTATATACATGTTTAAAGTTGGCTTCTTTATCTTGAAATTGGAGGTGTGACAACTGTTGCTATTAGACTTGGGTGCTGTTCTCTTGTAACTTTAAATTTTGAACAGTCTGGAAAACTGCCACCCAAAGTAAAGTAGAGAAAAGGTACAAGAAAATAGCACCGCTGCTCCCTGCCTGCTAACCATTTACTCACTCATTCTATTTTTCTTTTGCTAATGAACGCGTGTCAAAACTATAATTTCAATTCCCCATACTGTAGTAGTTTTCTATCTTTAGTGTTGGGTATTTAATGCACCTCTGCGTTTCTACTCGAATAAATGATAAATAAAGGCTAAGTAATTATGTTCAATAATGAATGGGCCATGCAGCGTTTACAAAATATTGACATGTGGAACATTTCTTTTAAAAAATGTTTAAGGGTAATTACAGTTCAAGATTTTTTTTCAAGGCTTAATGCTTTATTTATGTTCTCGGTTTCATAATTTTCTTCAAGTACCAATCGCATAAGTGTTCTGAGTAAAAATATATCTATATATTTACGTATATACGGTGTGTGTGTGTGGATGTCACACTCGAGGTGTGCCTGTGTGAGTGTTGACAACAAGTCTCAACTTACTTTAGGAAATATAATTTAATTTGATAATTATTTGCTTTATGTTGAAATTGTAATTGGGACATTTTACATGCTTGATTCTTAAATATCCCGGTGAATAGAATAGATTGTCCTGGCTTCATTATATATGTAAAGCCTGAAAACTGTTTTCTCAATCAGTTTATGAGCAAGACAGAAATAGTTTGAACTTTTGGGAAATACGCTTATTAATATATACCACTGTCCTGTTTGTCTGTTTAATATGAAGTTTGGACCAGGTGGCAGTTAGCTCAGCAAAGACTGGAAACTGGAAGAAACAGCTAAAATGACTTTGTCCAATGGTAACAAATTCTACACCTCTAAAGTTCACAAATAACATGGTATAACTTGTTTCTTTACGTTGTACAAAAACTAAAGAGTAAAAACAATATCTCAACATGATGGAGCTCAGGGGCGGAGCAGTAACTTCCTGGAGTTTCTTCCTTCAAGCTGGTACAAATCTTACAGACAGGTGTTGTGTTTGGTAGGTGACAGAAGCCAGCTCGTGGATTCCTCCAGGAATGTACTAAGCTTACAGATATAAGAGTGGTATTGATCTCCAAATTAAAAACCTTGGCAAGAAGTGAATTAGCGCTCATTAGATCTTTAAAAGCACTAGATAAAGGCATGGGGAAATCATAGTCTCGAAATCATCACTATTTTTTTTCTTAAATATAATTTGGATGATAAAAACAAACTGGAGCTTGTAATTCTTACCAATTTATTTATTTTGAACATGACTTCATTCCTACATTAATACCCTCTGTTAAGTTGCATTAATTTCAGATTCTGAATCATGAAATGCGGGAAGGTCTGTCTTGTAAAATCTGAGAGACTTGACACTAAACCTTACCAACTGGTGTATATACTGTTCACATGGGATACATGAAATGTAGACTCACATGGTTTAAAGCTGCTCGCAGGTTCTATGTTAAGTGATGCTTCAATGCACACTAGATGATGCTTGAATGTTATTGTCATATACTGTATGTGTTAAGTTGTAATTCTTGATGTGTGTCGTAAAGGTTAGTTTTATGTCATGATACCTTGAGTATGTGTGTGAGTGTGTGTTTTGCTGGAGAGTGTTGTGTTTATGTGTTTCAGCAATGGTACACCGCCACCATGAACCTGCTGGGGACCTGGCTCACTGAACGCATGGAACAGCAGCTCCATGTCTACCAGCTAAAAATCCTCATCAGGATTACAAAGGTATGGCTGGAAACACCCCTCAGGATGATGAATCCCCCAGAATGACATGTGTCCATGCTTTGCTTATGTGTCTCTGTCCTGTTTTAGAAAAAGTACCGGGACTTTCGCCTGCAGGGTGTCCTCGACTCCACCCTGAACAGTAAGATGTACGACACGGTGCGCAACAGGCTGACCATCGAGGAGGCCACTGCTTCAGTGAGGGAAGGAGGCATGCAGGGCATCTCCATGAAGGACAGCGATGAGGAGGATGAAGAGGACGACTAGAGCCCGTACACTGACACTCCAACCCTCGCCCCTGAACCCCTTCACCCCCGATCCCCTTTCACACTTTTGACTTTAGCCTGGTTACCGATGCATGTACCAACTCAGATAGTCACTCTAGGACCTCTTTGTCAGCTGGAAATGCCTATGAAGGGACTATTAACTATAAAAAAAATAGTACTTACACTGAGGAAAATCTTAATAAAAATGTTAAAAAATATCCATGATTGGCAGTTTAGCTGTCATGATAAAGATAGCACCTATCTTTGATTCATTCATTTCTAAATTCATTTCTATGTGTTACTAAGCAATATGGAGAACCATTTGTTTGACGATGTTGAGTGAGATTAATAGGTGTGTCCCTGTCCAATGCAAACCTATATGGCGCTTCTTTGTCGTATTCTACATTCATTAATGGTACATTGTCGTGATAATGAGTGTGTGGGCCCTTTTCTTTGTCTTGTCTGTTTTTAAGTGAATGCCAACTGCTTCAAACAGAAAATAAACCTCTGTATTTGTTTACGGCTGTTATAGATACACTGTTGTCCACTCACTGTTTTTAACATCAACAGGAAGTCCAGACCTGCATTTGTATCATGTGTCGATGCTATGTGATCCTATCTCTAATTAGACACGGTTCAGCAGGACTCATGAACTTCAACGAGTTGGTATTCTAGAGATGCAATATTCTCATAGGTCCATTTTGATAACTTGGGAGATTCTATTTTTATTTTAACATTAAAAGGCCTTGAAACAGGTTCTATTTTAATTGAGTTGCACTTTTACAGAGAAAAGAGCAAAAATATTTTTTTTTTATTAAAAAAAACAAGAAGTTGGTCTGTCTTTGTTCTGTAATTGTGTAGAATGAGATGTCTGGCATTTGTTTGGGTCTCACTGTTGTTTTGTATATATTATATAAATATATATATAAATATAAAATGCTGTACATTGCATTCTGAGCCATCGCTGCATGCTTGTGGGTTCCCACCTTCCCTAAACGCTTTCTGTTTTCTGTGTGAATTAGCTGGTGGATTCATTCTTGCTTTTGCCTTATGAAAGCCAACAGTTGTAATATGCAAGAGCTGTTGCCTCTAAATAAAAATTACTGTACATGTGCATCTGCTGTCATGTTTAACAGCTGCATGTCCACCTGAGACACAATTATAGACACACTGAACAGTTCTTTAAGTGTTGCTTTGGCAGTGGTGGAAAGTACATTTATTCTGTTTGTACACAGACATGATATTTTTAGATTCACTGTGACAAATTAGTTCTTAGGATAGCGTTCCATCATGAAAAATGTACTGCCTATTTAGCCATAAAAAATAGTATTATTGTCAGTACACCACTCTTCACTAAAAACATTCATGATTTTTTTTTTTTTTTGGGTAACCATTCATTGTCTGTATAACTCAGCAGGAGAGGCTGCCCCTGTCCTTTATGAAGCTGCTAGTTATTTAAAGATTCATGGCAAACACGCTGTATAAGGATAGGCTGGAGGAAAACAACCAAAAGAACTGGAGTTTTTTTTTTTGAGTGAGTCTCTTGTGACTTATGAGGTCAGTTAGAGGCTGAATAGAAATACAAATAAACACACACTCGCTAGCTTACAAGTAACTAGGTCAGTTACACACAAACTTTGTTACAAACAAACTTTACCAAACAAACAGACAAAGTTACAAACAAACAAAGTTACAAACTTTGTTACAACAAACACACACTTGCTCGCTAACCTTGGCTGTTTGGAGTGAAAAATTACTCAAAAGTTTAAAATAATCAAAGGTCATCCAAAAATTGCTCGGCAAATGTAAAGAGATTATTTTTCAAAACTTGAACTACTACTAACTTGAACAAATTAATTAGTGATAATAAACACGATACTTACAATTATTGTCAGATTGTAAAGTTTAGGACATTTTTTTTTGATAACAAAGCTACTTTAAATGACAAATCGATAGTCTGTCACTTGTTTCCCTTGCTGTGTGATAAAGTTATTGTATAGACATCATACATAATTCTGTTTTCTGATTTTCTTTTTGCTTTAATTTGGTGTTTTAAGGTAATTACTATCCACGAGTGTAACATGTTCAGCATCAATCTCATTTGTTTTGATTTACTGAACATGATTTCTCTCATTCCCACATGTGTAACACTGCGGCTGTTAGTAGAATTGTCTGTTTACTCAATGATTTAAATAGTTTCTATTGTGGCTAAATAACATGCCATTTCCTCATATCATTGTGATGACTGTAAAAATTCTCAACCATATTACACATAAAATGTATTCACACTGCGCCAGCTGTTTGTAAAATATACTTTTTGGAGAGGTCTGTGTGTGTAACAGGGCTGTAGTCAAGACTAGTCCAAGTCATGTCTAAAACCAGGTGCAGTCGAGTCTGAGTCTAAAGACCCTGTGCAAAGGCATTCAACACAGATTCAAGAGACAACTGATTACCTCTTAAGACCATAATAGGTGATAGTGTCTAAATGTCATAGTATAGTATATAAAAAAAGGCGTAGTATAGTCCAACGTCAGCAGCGCAGTCACGTCCTCCTCTGAATATGCTGTATCGTTTCAAGCGTCCTGCTGCATGTCTCATGTGGTTCACTCGCCCCACATGCCCGTAACCCTCTGTGTGAAAGTAAATCCGCTCTCAGGCTGAAATCTAGTTTCTAGCTTTTTCTTCTTTTTTTTTTATTGGCGGATTGCATCCAACAAAAGGTGCATTACCATCACCTACTGACCAATCACAGCGCATGTGAATGGTCACGTCGGGTCCTGTGGCAAAACACAGGGCTGTAACTCTAGCAGGCCTCTAAATGTAGTTTAAGCTGCTATCTACTAGAGAAACAGAGGTGAAATGTGATTGGACCAGCGGCCAAGCTGGCCGTGCAGCAGACTGAAGGCAGAGCAACAGAGGAAGACAGGTGTGCAATGAGAAAATAAGCTAATAGAGAAAAATACTTATAATACACGTGTATTTGTAAAAAACAATTACATTCTAAAATAGCTATAACTTTTAACCATACAAAAATACAATAAAAATGTAATTATAAAATAGCTATAGCTTTTTGATTCTGTTTAGGCCTGCAGGCCCTGATGGCCTGCCACTGTTTATTGTATTCCTGAATATAGCTTATAGTAGTATGTTATAGTATGTGACATAGAAAATGCCATCCTGTTATCGGCAATACAATATGAATGCAAACATTTCATATGTTTTACCAAAACTCATAAGTACACATTACTATGTGTTATAATGCCACTGGATAAGTATGCCACAAAAACAAAATGCCATAGTATGCCATGAATGAAAACATAAATAAATGGAATAATAAAGTATGCCATAACAATGTCGTAAAATATATTAGTGTAGAATGTCATAGTACAGTATGCCATTATAAAATAACAATGTCAATATGAAGTCATTGGAAAACATATCCTAATATACTATGTAATTAAAATAGTCTTTAATCAATGTTTAATATTTTTTTGTATATTTTTTCATTGCTGTGGAGAGCAGTGTCTCCCGAGCCTGTTGCCACCGCAACTTTGCCCCGAATAAGTGGAAGCTATATTATACTATGAATAATAAATATGATCATATTTTATGAAAAAATATCATAGAAAATGTCAAAGTACAGTACATCATAAAACAGACATATAAAATGTCATAATTCAGTATGGACAAAACCGTATAAAATATTAAAAAGTGGTGGTAGTATCTTTTATAGTAGGGATTGGAGTGTCTATGTTTTAATATTGAAAGAAGAGATACATATTTGAAATGTTGAGCTTTTTACAGTTTAATGGAGTTCAAAAATGTTTTAATATATTGCCAAATAAGTTTATTTTGCACGCTTATTTATAGATTAACATAAAAGGCATTTTACACCTTAGTTTACACATATTGCTTTACAATGATGTTTATTGTTTATCTATTTGCTTGCCTTAATTTTTACAGCATATATTACCTCAAGTGAAAGTACATTTATTGTAAAAAAGTGTCCGTGTGAAATGTATTCCTGTGAAATTGTTGTATTTAAAAGTCTGGTTTTATTCAGCACTTTTTCACTTTTGTGGTCAATTTCATCACTCTTGCTCTATGAAATATTTCCTTTCCCAACCATCTTTATCGTTGAAGTCAAAATTCAGCCCCTGAATTTTTCGTTTTTCATCAGTTTAAGTGAAAACTCTTCTATTAGTAGTTCCATGTAATACAGATGCTGTGCACCCAAACCCAAACTTTATTTCATGAATAGCAATACAGTTTACCTATTAAATAACACTATTACACTATAATATGGTATATGACAGCATCATAGAAATATATGACTATGATAGTATCATATAAACATGTGATATCATAGACAAAACCATTTGATTTTTTATTTAAGTTACAAAATAGACTTCACTACCAACCTGGCAGAAATGCACTGAGGCGAACACACTGGATCCCTGGACCATTGAGGAAATGTCAGGAAATGTCTGATTTAAAAATCAGCATGGACCTCGGAGGGGCAGGTGAGGGCCGTGGGGAATTTGCTGTAAGGATTTGGATAGTAAATTTCCCAAAAAGTACAATCTTTTACAGGGCCACTATACAAACCAAATCTTTGTATGAAAATATAAACTTCTATGATCACAAAGATTACATTAAAGTTGAAGATAATTGTTTTTTGAAGCAATCATGTGCCACCACAGTACTCCACGAGCATAGAAATATCAAACAGAAAGGACGTTGGAATCCATACAAAACAAAAAGCTTTTTTTTTTTTGTTGCAGAGCTAAGTGATCAGCAATCTGGACTTCTGTCTCCAAATGTTGGAGAGGTTTTACTGAATTTAGCAAACTCCCCTTTGTCAGAGAAGTGGGTGTTTACACAAATGTTTTTTTCAAAACCAGAAAGTACATCACAGCGTATGGGAGTACACATAAATCAATCAAGAGAGAAGGATGTTCAGGGTTGAAAAGGGCTTGTAATTAATAGTCACAACATGGTGCCGAGACAGAATAGCAGCCCAAATAAAATATATTTTACAGTCAGATTTTTTAAATCTAGTACTCTGGTTTTTTACTGTGAGGTGAGTTCCTGAGGCAGGAACAGAAACATGCTTAACTCTTGTTCAGTTCACACTTCTGACACCGGTAATCTGCACTGAAAGAGTTAACCATTTTGATTTTAAATTGTAGTTGATTAAATAGATTTCAAGACAAAACCACTTACATGTCGCAAACTAGAACCACATCTTTGGTTACAAATAAAGCATCACTCCCCTCCCCCCAACAAGAAACCACAGTGCCTAATAGAAAGTATTCACCTCCTATTCATCTTTTTATGTTTTATGTATTTCTAACTTTAAGTCACAGTGGATGTAATTAAGATTTTTTGCAAACTAAGTAAGACTTATGAAAAACATAAAACAATAGATTGCACAAATATTCAGTCCTTTACTATGAGCTTTAAATCAGCACCGGTACAAGATTTTTTTACAAGTTGAATGGAGATCGCCTGTGTCTAAACCAGTGACAGCAAACTATATATATATATCCATATATACTATGGATCCAACAGCTATAAAGTAAATTTCCCGGTAAAAGACACACCATGAAAACAAACAAATTTGAGTTTACTGAAGAGTGATGAACTGAGGAAAGACATAAGAACGTTTCGAAGGCACTGGATGTCTTTAATCTTTAATATGCCTCAAAATCTTAGTGTGTTGAGAAGAAGGGCAAGGGCAACAATTGAGACCATAAAGAGGTCCCACGAGAGGAGTGTAAGCAAAACATAGAACATCTGTAGAAAGACAGCGCCCTCAGCATGAGGGCTGGGGAGAATGCTTCCCAAATATGAAGCCACAGCTACATAGGACTGTCTTTAAAAAAAATCAATCATAATGTTATGGAGAGATCTATATGAGTTGAAGACCTCAGATAGGTTTAGATTAAGTGATGGGGCATGAAGCTTTACTATTTTACAGTTTGATGTGGAAAATGTGATAAACTGCATACATTTTAAGATGTACAAAGCTATCCAGTCACTGTAAATACTGCCACTTATACTTTGTGTTAAACAATAAATAAATAATGTGAGGTTATCTATTTTCAATTAATTCAAATAGATCTGTGGACTTCCCCCTCCCTCCCCCCTAAATATTAACGTTTCTTCTAATGGTTGGCAACAAAAAATAAATCATAACTTCATCCACTGCAATTTAATGTTGTGAAACTCTAAAACATGGAACTTTGTGTAGGGTGAATACTTTGTGTAGACATTGCATTGTGTCAATAACAGATACCCACTACACATGTTAACAGTTGAGCGATGACAGTTGAGGTTTAAGAAGCTGGAAAAGAAATCATGACAATCTCATAAAACATGAATCTATGCCCTGCTATTGGACAAAAAGGCAAGAGCACTAAAAAAAGCAAACATCGGCTGGCTATTCAGGATATATATATATATATATATATATATATATATATATATATATATATATATATATATATATATATATATATATATATATATATTAAACAATGTAACAATACAAATCCCCTGTAAAAAGAAATTCCTGTTCACATTAGATCTTGTGACACACTTTAAACATTGTACAAGACAGCAGTGAAATATTTGGACAATATATGAATATTAAGCAGGTAAAAGTCTCTTAGCATGTGATAAAGAGCTTTAACCGGGTGGAGCGGAGCCTCAAAACAGTTTGTTTTATTGAGGTGACAAAGTGACAAAATGCGTGCTGGGCTACATTGTAATGTGATGTTTTAGTTTTGAGAAGTTACTGAAAGTGGATCGCTTTAACTCATCCTGGTCTTCATGCTTCAGGGTTGTCTCAATGCGGTCCAAAGATCTCGGTTGTGTCTTGATGCCACAATTTAACTGTGAAACTTCTTCACTTACTGGATATAGGCAGTAACACTGATAGTATAGTGCAAACTGGACAGAGCTGCTTTTCCCTCACGTCAACTTAAACAGGTGCAAACGCTCAGCAGGATAACATTTAAAACAAGAAATAAATGACAAAAACATAAATATCAAAAACTTTTATCAGTATAAAAAGTAATAAGGTTATTCATTTAATCAATAGTCTGGCAAAAAAGGCCTCAGAAACGTTCTCGGGTTTTTACAAATTAAGTGCCTGTGAGAACTTCCTCAGACGAGCGACTCCATGCTTTCGGCGGGGTCCGACTCGTCTGCAATCACCACCACCCCATTAGTGTCCATGTGCATGGGGCTCAGGCAAAACTCTCTGTTACTGACCAGGCTGAGCATGGCTTTGTAAAGGTACTGGTACTCTTCCTGTGCACAAGAACACAAACACGTGATTTACATTACAGAACTCTGACAGATTGTGACATTTCTATAACATTTTTGATGCAAACATTGAATGAAATGACTGATGTGAAAGGCAGTAATGAAGCAACTCTGCACCACTCTGGACCATTTGGGTTTCTTTTAGCTCATTGTTTAGTTTTACATCCACATTACTGGATAGTTTGGTGGAAACAAAGCTCACTGCCCTCCATTAGACAACTGGAAAATCTACAAGCTCCCCATCACTGAATGGAAGATGAGGAAGTTACCAAGTGGCCGGTAAACGCAATAGGGCATTTAACAGCTAAGGTAAAGCATGAGATATTTCAGCCAAAAGTTGATCTGAACTGAATATTGGACTTATGTTCAACAGGTGTAGAAAAACGTGAAAGATGTCATAGGAATACTAACAATGCTTTGTGTCTACTGAATGAGAAGTGGGCTTGTTGGCCAACTACAAACGTAAGCTAGTAACTGATAAGCTGGTGACTAAGCTAGTGACTAGTTTTTTTAGTGAGTAGTAAGCATGTGACTAGTAAGCTAGTGGCTAAAAAGCTTGCGACTAAGCTAGTAACAAGTAAGCTAGTCACAGGTTGCTGTGCTGTGTTTTCTGCATGCTAATAACATCCTTAAATAGAGCTTAAAGCATTAGTAATTGCATTTTTGGGCTCCTTGGGGAAAGCGGAACATGTTTTAAACACAAAGTTGATGTATTATCTATCATCTGATGAACTTGAACTTACAATATCAGTGAAGACTCCCGGCCTCATGAGATTGATCATCTTAGCCACCTGATAGATGTCGACAACCCCTTCGTTCTCCAGCTGCTGGGACAGGGTGGTGAGGGCGCAGAGCATGCCCGCTGACACAGCTCCATACCTGTGTGGAAATGTTCAAATTTAGCTCTGTGGGACAGGTGTGTGTCAAAACTGTGACTTATTCCTGTTCAGTTGTTCCTAAACATTGTTACATCACACCTACTAAATCCTTAGTTTAACACCATCACAAATGACATTGTGTGTGGCTGTTTTCTTGTGTGAAGTTTTAGATCTTGTCATCATTAACTAACTGCAGATTGAAGTAAAAAATAATCTCTGTCGCGAATGAGTAATTGTCGATAAAACACACCTTACAGTATATGAAAAGGTGAAAAGTGTGAGGTAAGCAGCTACTTCCACACAGATTGTTAGCAATTAGCTTCCTATTACATTTAGCATCTGGTGTGAGTAGCTGGGGAGACAGAGTGGCCCGTTATTCAGTCTGCGGCAAATTCAGATACAGGTCTCGGTAAATGAGGGATGAAGTGTGATTGATGATTAGGGCCTTCAGTGTCGGAGACTATTCCATTAGCTGATGCTTTCGGTAACAGCAGCTGACGAGCTGAAGGCACAGAGGTCTGCAGGAAAGACATCATCTGGGAACAGTTGTTGAAATTGTTATGGTTGCCTGGTTGCTAAGAGACGTCAGATTAGTACTTATGATTATCTTGGTAGATGCCAGTAGTTTCTCACTGCTGGCATACACCAGAGGACCCTCAAACCTGATACAATGGAGAGCACTTCACATTTAGTGGCTTGTTTTCCATCCTACTAGTACAAGCACTAAATTATAACATGAACAAATCTAAGGTAACTAAAGGTCTCAGGATTCTGTTTCCACTTCTGAGTCTTAAAATACAGTTCAAGCATTAAACAAAATGAAAAGACCATCTGACGGTGAGAAAACACAAGGGCCGTAAAGTGGGGAGGCTAATTTCTGAAAACAATGACAGCTGGTAAAGACCAACAGTGTGTGGTAAAAATCAAAAGGTTATCAATTCACAGAGTCCTGCACTAGTCTATGACTGGATTTCTGGTACAAGTAGACTTTCCCTGTGGTGCCAGAGGACAACATTGAGATAAACACTTACTCATCGTGCACAATGGTGGGGCCATCTCGAGTCATGGCCTCCTCCTTGATGACACTGATGAGCTCAAAGGTGCTGCTTAGAGGAGCATCGGGGTTGGGCCATTTAGGGCACTGAAAATGTCTCACCTCCAGAACATAGTCGTCCTGTGACACAGAGGAGTCGTTATACACACGTGACAAGACACACCAGGAATGGCCAAGAACACCTAACCTATGATGCTTCGTGTCACAACAATTTATATATACGGCCATAAGGAGGAAGAAGAGAGGAGAAGGAGAGCTCCAGGTACCTGCGTGGCCTCTAGGATAAAGTCGTGGATGATGATCTGCTCCTCGTTGGAGAGGCACAGTCTGTCCTTACTGATGAGTGTGACAGTAAAGGCGATGCAGTTCATGGCCTCCTCCCGACTCGGCCAATAGACAAATTCATCCTCAGCCTGCAATGAAGGAGTCAAACGTTTTTTACACTACCCTTATTTATCAATTATATAATTCTTTATTTCGCGAGTTGAGGTGTCATTATGCTTTTCTTCTATTGGTAAATTACATTACAGTTGTATCCCTAATTAGACATTCTAGATCTAATGGGAAAATAAAACCAACAAATAAAGACTACAAGTCCATTGTTATGTTTTAGAGTAACTTACAAGGCCCTGGTTGTCAGCCAACATGACAATAATTTGAGCGTTATGGTCCCAAATCATTCTCCAGAAGTCTGTGGTGGTGTGGGGCAAAGGATGCTGGGTAACGATGAACTCATTACTCCTGAAGTAACCCTGAGGTGACAGATGTGAGCTGTTAGTATTTCTAAAGCTCAGAGCTTTCATCCCGATGGATGACCGTAAAAGCTGACAGACTTAACTGATCATTTTCTAAGAAATTGTCATACATTTTTTTAAGACCAGACAGTATAGTTCTCCAATAAAAAAACAAAAGTGTGAAAGTATGATGAAGTTAGATTATTTAACTGAACTGTACCATTACGTAGGACGCATTAATGTAATCTGTTCCTTTCATTCCAGGCAGAGTGGTGAGTCCGACCCTTGCTCGCTCCGCTGAAGAGAGGCAGAGATTGAAAAAAAGAAAAAAAAACACATTAAATCACAGACCCAGGCCTCGACGGTATCGCACCGGCTGATAATGCAGACATTCATTACCAGGCCTCGCTGTTGCTATAGCAACAAGTAAGTCCTTTTCCCTGTCAGGGTCGCAGAGAACGCATGGAAAGATTAACCTATAGGATTATGGAAATAGATTGTAAATTTGGAACGAGGATTGTCTTTAATAATACAGACATAAACACAGGAAAATGTAAAAATACTACATTAGGGAATGCAGAGTCTCATTTCCTTACATTTTAAAATGAAAGAAAAGTAGCCAACACCAGAACATATTCTATTTGTAGAAATGCTTTTAATCGTGCCTTGTATGACTCTTTTCAGGACAGCAGCCCCAATAACTCTGTCAACTCATTACAACCCGCCCTCTTGACACCCGTGAGTGCAGACTCCAGCAGCTTGCAGCAGCTTCACATGACCTCGGTTCTCCAAAAACCTCAGCTCCACTGTGCCATGGTAAAAGATAAGATACTCACAGGGAACCACTGAGGAATTGCGGTTCTTCTCCTTGTTGCAGTCTTTGTGGGCACTAAAGCACTCCACAAAGCGTGCGTTGCACTGAGTCAACAGCTGGTGAGACAGAAAGCAAAAACAAAGAAGATCACAAAATCAGATGTAAGCACTGAAATCAGAATCAGAATCAGAAAGCGTTTTATTGCCACGTAAGTTATTACAAACGAGGAATTTGTCTTGGCAGAGGGTGCATCATAAAACACAACAACAACAACAACAACAACAACAAGGAACATTAACTGTACAAGTGAAAGTATAAAATTAAATAAAACACAAGTAAGTAAATAAGTAAATGCAGTAAATGTGCAGTAAGGAGTCACAGTACATTAAAATCATGAGCTACAATGTTGTTTGAACAACCAGGAATAAGTCTTTCACATTAATAATAAACATGTGAGGCTCGGCAGGAAGTGACATTATGACATTATTATTAGTCTTCCTCTCCTGATCGTTCATCAAGGTTTGCAAAAAGGCAGCAATGGTGACAGATATGACTTTAGTACAGCCAACATCAGAGACGCTTTCAATCTATTCCCGTCTCAAACTGGAACGCCACCGTGCACGTTGCTAACAAGCTTCTGATCCAAACAGCCTTGTTTTCAGCTGGCGGTGGTGACACTGCAGACGGTGACAGCTCATCTAAACGTATCAGTGAGACTCCCAGAACATTTACTCACCCTGAACTGCTTCTCCAGCAGCGTGCGGCCTGTCGAGTTGGGCGTGAGGATGCTGTTGACATAACTATGCAGCTGCCAAGCGGGCACCTCTGTCTCTCTACTCATGATGGTCTCCATCAGAGCATCGTGGATAAAAACATACTGTTCCTGAGGGGAGACCAAGGATATTGAGAAGAATTGGGTTTGAAAATACATAATGTATGTGTGACAAAAATAACAACACTATATATATATAACCCTATGAAGAAAACGCAATACATACTTTTTCTTTTAAACTCAAAATGCTGTTGTAAAATTGTATTTTATCCAGCTTTTCATAGTAGGTAATTTGTATTCATTCGCTACAATTTGTCACAGGTCATAGGCATTCTTTGCTCTGTGACACACACATTTTCTAAGACTGATCTAAATTGCTTTTGTATTACCGAGGGCTATGACTTTAAAGTATGTGAAAAAAGTTTTGGCAGTATAAAAGTTCCTTTAAAAAAAATGTAAAAAAACTAAAGGTAAAATGTGTTTGTTGCTGTAATACTAATTTTGGCCACAAGAGACGGAAATGCTTCATCACACCTAAATTCGAACAAAATAATATATTATTCTCTGTGAGTTTTCACTTCTCTATGCACTCCAAACTCTAGGTACATATATTGAGTTATGAAAGTTATGGAAATTCAAACAAACCCAGAAGCAAACAGGAATGCTATGTCCTATTTATAACATGAGGGAGTGGGGCACTTCAGCCTCTGGTGGCCAAAACGACTATCACAAAAAAAAACAATACACGATAAATAAAGAAACACTTGTTTTCAAAGATGGAAGAAAAGTAAACTGGAAAAATTATCCTGACTAAGCTCTTTAAAAAAAAGTATAAGGATGAACCTTTTCTTAAGTCATAAACACAAGAAGGGAAAAAACGATTTTGATCAGACTTTAAAAAAAATAAATCACCAGAATTTGTTACTCATCCTGGCATCCATGATTATGTGACGTGATGTTAACCTACATCACATCACAAAACACTCAATGTCAGTCAGCCTGTTTGCTTTTGATTGATGGACAAAGACTGTGATGAAAACTGGCATTAGGAAATAAAGTGATAATTGTCTTTGTGAAAAAAAATTGAAAACATGCTAACTGAAATGACTTTACTGAAATAAATGTAATAATAGCACAGTATAGAAATACACTTCTGCATTCATGGCGTGCATTGGACATTCTAGTAAAATCATATCAAGTCTCATTATCAGAACAGTGTGGAAGTTGGAAAGCTATTTGAAACTTTATCACAGTAAAAGAGAGCTGTCTCTGAACAGACCCTGATGGTGAGTGTAGGAGGAAACAGAAATAACGTCAATCCTCCAACAGTTATAGAATCAAATAGATAACTCTGCCCTGAGGACGGTCAGTATAGACATTCGTCAACATTGTGGTCTACCAATTAATTTGCAGTAAGTGTGACACAAACCTCATTCCACAGTATCAAACTGAACAGCTTGCATAACTCTCTTTAATCACAAATTACCTTTTGAATGTAAAAGTAGAAATCCAGTTTCACAAAATAAGGGATGATTTTGGAATTCTTACCTCAGTCTGAACTAGGTAGTTGCGTTGTGTGCGGATATGTTTGAGAAAATCCAGGACGCTAACTGTGCTTTTGTCCTTGATCTGTTGCAGCATACTGTCGATGACAATGTATGTTCCTGTGCGCCCAACCCCTGCACTGGGGAGCAAAGCATAAAGCAATATGAGCACGATGGCAGGCTCATAAAGAAATATGTTAATGAAGTAAGCACATTTGAGGCTCTAGCACAAGTAACATTCATTTAGCACAGGAGCTCGGTAATACGGTGAGTCCCAAACCTGCAGTGCACCAGGACCGGGCCCATTTCTGCAGCGCGTGCCGCTGATGAGCGGTTGATGAAGGTGAGGACGGGGAGGGTGTACTCTGGTACTCCCATGTCAGGCCACTGCGTGTAGTGATACTGGACAACGATGCGCTCATTTAGCTTCCCTTTCGGATTCCCCTTCTGACCCTGGAACATAAAAGCAGATGTGTAACCACGGTGAGTGTACAATGCAGACTATTCATTTACTGTACATGGAAGATATTATCATGGTCCCAACATGAAAGTTGTTTTGTACGCTGACTTAGTTTAGTTATAACTGTGTTTACACACCACAAAAATACAGCAATATACATTTAATTACAAAATGTGTTTTACCAGTATGACTGAACATGCATATACTGTATACAAAAAAACAAAGACATACCTGTAAATGGTTAGATTAACATAAGTTAAATATATTGCTTGGTCCTTACAACTGTTATTTTACAAAGTTATGCTGCACCCTGTGATACAACAGAGACTTCCTGTTTACTTTGTTTCCTAGCAAACTATCTACACATTAATGAAGTCTTTACTAGCGCGGACATTGATACGTTTTGATGGTGCAACCCAATTCAGTAAATCACGAGTTTGAATCAAGCCTAAAAAGGACTTCACACACAAACTTCAAATACCTAAAGCAACCTGATAACAAATGACAAATCAGTATGTTAAACAACTTTTTGTTACCTTTTTAACTTTAGTGTTCCTTATAAGGAAACGCCGCAGTGTGTAGCAGGCGTGCACTTTGGTGCATTTTGGCGTCACCACAATGTTTCCATACTGCTCGCTGTTCTCTGTTGGCCAATACTGGTCACATTTCCTCTGAAGAACACAACAGAGACAATACATGATATACCAAATACAGTAAGCGATTAGTTTTGTATTTTTACTCCTGAAAATGACTTGAAAGTGAACCTACTCTTCCTTTCTCTACCAGGTTTGTGATCATGATGATGATTCCCGTGTTCTGCTCCCACACCATCCTCCAAAAGTCCTCAAATGTAGACTTGAGAGGTCCCTGGGCAGCTATATAAGCTCTGGGCCGGTTGTAGCCCTGAAAAAGGGAGAGTGGAGTGGAGGAAAATATTTACCAGTAAGATGCAATCAATAGTCCACAACCTCTGATGTAGGTAATAGGACTGGTTTATTGACACAGGTAGGTCATGAAATACTCCTTCAGCTGACAGTACTGGTAAATATTCATACATTAATTAATATTCTAAAAATAGATACACAATTGTTTTTTCTCTGTCTGGCGCTGATATGATTTAATATCCAAATCAATATTGTAAATAAATAAAGAACTCAGCATTAATCATTGTTTAGCACACCACACAAGACAGGACAATGCAGATGAATTTCACAACCTTTCTAACACAAACAAAAAAATAAAAGAAAGAAAACTAGAGACTAACATCCACATAGTTGGCATTGATGTAATCTGAATGTTTGGCATCTTTCCCCGCCAGAGCTCGTAATTTCACCCTGCTGTGGTCATCTGGGGACATAATTGATATATTTGTCAGAATGATAACATGTTATGAACAGATTATTGGACTGTGCTGCGGTAAACATCATAATCAGATTGTACAGCTGACTCACAGGCCACAATGTTGATGTATCGGTTTTTGTGCTTGTTGTCGGGATGATTTGAGTGTTCTGCAGTGATTTTCAGGTCTGCTGTGGAGCGTTGGACCTCCTGGAGAGAGAAGATATACAGAGATGGATTTTATTAAACAAGGAGGAACAATGTAATGTAATTACCCTCACTAACTGTTATACAGTGATTTTATAGAAACCAAGTAAAACTCAGATTTCTGTTTTATTGTATGTTTCTGAAAACTTGCTTCCTGCATAAGGAGCTCAGGATTAACTGCAAAGCATAACCACTGGCAGGGATTCAATGCCTCGGTCAAGGACACTTCAGAGCAGCAGATGCTTTCTGCCACTGCGGCTTGAACTCAGGCCTCCAGTGATTCAGCCCTCATCTCCTCTTCCTCACAACACCACACTTCACCCATCCACTCCTAAAATCCATTTTCCAACACAACTTCATTGCAATGCATTGAAAAATGATTCACACAGGCTTCACATCAAATGACCCCAATTAGAAATAATCCTCCGGGGGCAAAACTTTTGCCTTGTTTCTTAACCTGGTTACACAGAGAACGTGTTCCCGTCCAGTCAACCAGCAGACAGACCTTCTCTAATTAACCCCGTCTCACTTTGATCTTTCTCTCCGTCTCTTTCACAACCATCTGCTCAAAAGCAGTAACCCTGCACACAAGCACAAACACATACAATAATCTCTAGCCAGTGTTCTGAACGAGACCCACTTACAGCCATTGTGTTCACAGCAGAGGGCAGGATGAACAGCGCTGAATAGTCAATCAGTGCTCACTGAACCACAGAAAAAAAGAGAAAAGTACCTCTTTGTTTTCTGCAACTGTATGGTGCTTTCACACATCACAGCATGTTTGGTTCAGGTCAAAGTAAAATGGCAACTTTGGTTCATTACTGGTCCAATGTGTAGGATTTAGGGGTGTCTAGTTGTGGCTATGGATTAAAATAGCCATGACTATGTTGTGTATAATCACCTGAGACTGAGAATTGTTGTTGTGTTTTCATTGCACCGCCATGTTTCTACAGTGGCCCAGAACAGACTAACCAAACACTCACTCGAGACACGCTTGTGGTATTCAGTTTGTTTTAATCTCCAACTTCACCACTCGATGCTACTAAAATCATACACACTGGACCTTGAAGGCTGCTATGAAGGTTGTAATTGGATCTTTGAACCAAACAATCAAAACCAAGACCACCTGAAAAGCAGGTTAATTTTAGTTTATCTCCAAGCATAGGCTTGGTTGTGGTGGGAAAACAAAATAGAACAACCACTGGATGTTACTGTTCGATCATTGCTGATAGTTCATTTTAAACCAATAAAGAGCTAAAAACTAATTAATAATCTGCTGATTATGAACTTTCACGAAAACAATCCAGCCACTAAAGATTCAGTGAAATGCATGACATGTCCACCAATCATGACAATGCTGATTAAAATCAATTGTTTCTTTATGAGTTCTTTAAGACACTCAAGAGCATAAATAAACACCTATGGTACAGTTAACTGCTGCGTGACTCAATATACTGCCTCTGCGTAATCCTTTTTTAATAGTATGCATATTTATATATTATAATGTGTGATGTCTTGAGCTATTTGGACCCTGAATTTCCCTCACGGGATCAATAATGTCATTATCTATCTGTCCGTCTGTCTGTCCGTTCGTCCGTCCGTCGGTTGGTCGGTCGGTCCGTCCATCTATCTATCTATCCATCCATCTAGTTATTTTGCTTTGTATGGACCAACTGATCCAAACTCCAATACAAAACCACCATTGTAAATCAATTGTACCAATCAAATGCATCAAAACGGATAATTATTGAAGTGTGGTTAAACATGTACCTCAAAATCCTCAGAAAAACCTTGCAGGTTGTTCTTGTAGAGCTCCATGATGTGTTTAATAAACTGCTTGACGGGGATGGCGTCCATGTCGTCTGCAGGACAAACAGAACATTTAGCAAAGTGACCATTATTGTGTGTGTGTGGTTCGTAGTCCATTACTATGGTTTATTTCTAGCCACTATATATTCTGAAAATATGTGCACATGTGTAAATGTTTTTGCAATACTTGGCAACCAATGTGATTTAGTTTTGATTATTATTATTATTATTATTATTATTATTATTATTATTATTATTATTATTATTATTATTATTATTATTATTATTATTATAATGCAACCAGGGACAAATGTTAAAATCAAATGTAAAAGAAAAGATAAGAAAAAGAAACTCTATCACAAATATTTAGATTTGTTATTTTGAGCATTTATAGGCGGAAGCATCTGTCTCATCGGAGTCAAATCAGCCCCAAATCACACACAATAAATATTTGACGAGGCTGGTCACTATCGCATCGGGACAATGGGGCAGGGGACCCAGCTGTCACTGCTGCTGATACTCGCAAATGTCTTAACTACTACACCCTCGCAGCTGGGGCTTTTAGGGCTCTTACTTGCCTCACTGGTTACAGCGTAGAGGTGAATTCTGGACTGTTAATCTGTTCATTTATCAGAATGTCGTCCTCTCTATTAGTGTCAAGAGTCACTTATCAGTCTAATCAGTTCATCCAAAGGGTTCTGGTTGAAATGTGGCAAGAAATTGAAATGAAGTAAGGCTGATTAGGCCTTACATTGGTTCTTTTCTTTCACTGTACAGAGGTACGTTCACATGTATCATTGCATGTCCCATAGTCCTATGTGCAAGATAAATGCGTTTAACAGCGAACCCATCCTGTCTTTTTGTACTTAAAACATTTAAATGTCGACAAATATCCATAAAGATTTAAATTCTGAGCCTGTGAAGCCACTGTTCTATGAAATTAATTTTCTTGCACATTTTCAACTTTAATCAAGCACATGGTCAGTCATGCAGAACATATATGCTAGAAGAAAATTGCCATAGTTTTTTTGGAGGGAAGCAGAAAAGGGAAGAATTGAGAAAAGGCACGAAGAATGAAAAAGACAAGCAATAAAAGCCTAATGAATGTGGAGTCAATACTGGCATCTACTGAGCTCTTTAACTGTGATATTACAGCCCTGAAATGTCCACGAGCTGTGAAAGCCGTAAAGTCTGATATTGACTAGCTGCCACTGCGCTAGCGCCTGGGGCATTAAAGGCGACAAAAGGCCAGTTATACAATTCCGACAGAGGTGCTATCAGAGTCATGTAAATGACTAGAAACTGTGCGAATGCAGACATCAAGGTAATAGAGAAAACCATTTGAAAACAGTTTATGGTGGTTTGTGGTTGTGTCCTTTATCAACAAGCACATTTCATTTAAAGTCTTGATCACTTTTACATGTTAATTTAAAAGGAATGTAACAACTAACAAGACTCTTTTTTGTCTATCAGGAGGCCCACAGTCCTGCAATTTGAAACATACTTGAAGCTGACTATCTCAAACGCCTGTGCATTAATTTAAGGTCACTACTTCATTTGTTTATTTATTTCAGCTGTTTATTGTATTACTTTTAGCTAGCTATTTTAAACATCAATGCATTACTTTCAACTAACTTACTTTTTTTTTTTTTTTTTTTACTATTTGACCATCACGTTTATCTATCTATGTTGACCATTCATCATCGTTTCCATTTATTACTTTACATTAGCAAACTGTTTCAACGTCTTTGCTTGTTTGTTCACTTTTCAACATTCTTAAACAATTTGTTCTGGTATTGTAGACTTAATATGAGGATGCATTTTTTTGTATTTATATTGTAATTCCTATTTGTTCCAATTTTCTTCAGCTATTCCATAATCGGCAAAACAACTGCAAGTACCACACATGCACCATATAACATAAGTGACATTAGTTGGGACAGAGTGATCAAGAAAACTGAATATAATGAAAGAAATATGACTTACCTGGTATAGGGATGATTGGTATATTCTCATTGGCCACCACCCGTGGAGAGCTGCTTTCCTCCACATAGAAGTGAGCTGTCTGGAAAAATCTTCTACAGGGACACAGAGAGAAGAACACTCATATGCCACAGTGAAGTCTATTAGGGAGTCGTTACCACACTGTGCTCAGAGCCGGTCTGTCAACAACATCATCTACAAGTTGAATATTGTAGAATGACACGGTGGGGAACGACAGAAAACTGCTAATGAAAACCCCAGAGTGAATGGGACACAGCTGATCGCACACAGAGCAGCTCCTGGAAACAGTCTTACCGGGGAAAGGTAAACAACTCACAGCAACACACAGAGGAGCGGCACACTTAGCTCTTTACTCAAACGGAAGACAACTTCTCCAAACACAGATTCTCTTCAGGTCAACATACACCTTTTTCAAAAAACTCCCACTCCACTTGAGGACAGCAAAATCCACTCAAGTCAATTTTCTGGAGAAAATGTGCGTGATTGCCGCTCAATGCATCAATGTTCAAATTAAAACTTGTATTAGGAAAAATGTCATCATCGAGACCGGGTAAAACTGTTCACATTTGCTACTTATCCATAGGAATGAAATGTTTGTGCAGCTTCTTGCATATTTCTAATTTTACACAGTTTACTATTCAAAGTTCACAGACAGAAATCCTGGAAAACTTGTAATGTCAATGCCGGAGGCAGCCATGCTTTTTAGAGAATATCTAACTTAAATGTCTGGGAATATTACAGCATTGTAAAAATATAAATTCTACAATTATTTTCAGGCTACAACCTTCCACATTGAAGATGTCCTTCCCAGATGCCCACAGAGAAAATTATATTAGAAATAAATAAAAACAATCTGGTTCCTCTGTTTTTTTTTAAGCTCTTGAAAAACAAATACGGTCTGTCAGTGATTACTTTTTTTAGGTTGTGAACTTGCACAGCTGCACTGCCTCCTTATTCACAGACAATGTATACGAATGACTACAGTTAAAAGACTTGTTTCAACCCAGTGCCAGCATTTCCCAGGTTTAATCCTACCTGTACTTGATGCAGAGGAGCGAGCAGATGCTTGTCATTCTTCAAGAGAGATAAAGCAAAGCATAGAGAGAAAAAAATAAAAATGGCTCAACTGTCTTTAAAAAATATAGAAAGAGAGGGGAAAAAGAGAGGAACAGAGAGAAAGGCTGAAAGGGGAGGGTGCAAAACAAAAAGGGATGGGAGCCCCCCCTCTGGCTTGCGTCACAGCCTCCCAATCCAATGGCCCCCCTGTAGGTACAGAAGTGGTGCAGCTAACTAAACAGCATGGTCGACACCCCCTCTCTGGTTCTCTTCAACGATCTTGCTTTTGAGGGAATGTGACTGGGATGAAATAGGCTTTCTGCATGGATGTCAGTGGAGAGTTGCATCCCATTCAACACCAGTGTCAGCAGCAATGAGTCACTAACACAAACTGGGTTTTTTTTTCTCAGTCGAACATCTGCTGGTTTTCAACAACCACCTCGAGCCTATGAGGCGTCCAGATGTGCATTGTAAGCAATTAATTCCATTGTAGACTAACTGTGAAAATGAACAAGCTAAAAATAGGACAAGGCAATTCATATTCAAAAGACGCACAACTGATCACATTTAAAATACAACATTTAAATGATGAATTGTGATATTAGGTTGCTAATGACCAAAACATCTGTGAGCAGAGAAACAGGCTGTCATAGCTGCACTGTCACCAAGAGAGACTAGGCAGAGCTTGACGAGTGAAGCGAGTGTGAATGGCTTGATTTCATCTTTCATCATGGTCTTTTCCCCAGAGGAAGCAGGCATTGTCTGTGAACTGTCATGAGTTGTCACAATAGCAGCTGTGATAGCCATTTCTAATCTCAAAGCTGCCCCTGCTCTTCTACTCAAATACCACAACTCTCAGTAATCTGTCCACTGACTGAATCTGCTGCAGTCGTCTTGCTTTCAACGGACGGTTTTTGAACACCTCTACGGAGCCGATAACCAGGCTGTTATTTATACCACGCTCCTGTATTATCTGACACCACAAAATGCCACAGTAAGGTTTTGTTGGCCCATAAATTTACTGCAGAGACACTTAGAAAAATGTCATGGGAGAAATAATTTATGAAATACACATTACAAGTAGAAATAAATCTCAGGCTGTAAATAAAGAAAATGCGACCCAACCAGAAACAGACCTTTTGCAGACAATAAATATGCATGGGACCAGCTGAGGATATGGTCCATAGTGCTATCTGTAACCCATTAACCATCCCCCATGGTCTGTTCGGTGTAATTTCAGAGGCTCCAACAGCGTTGCTGGAAATTAGCCCAGCAGACGAAGACACAGCTGGGACCCCTGGCTCTGCCGGGCCTCCAGGTCTTCTGACCCTCACCCAGGTGGCTGATGGTCCTGATGTATGACACCCAATGCATGAAAGCAGTCTCACTACCAGACTGTTTAAGATTGACGCCCACCCATGCATGCATATGCAGAAAACAGACGCATCCAAACGAGACGGGTCTGGATGTGGAGCAGACTGACTGGAAAATTCAGACATGCATGTTGGTTTGTCAGTTAACCCGGAATGTGAGATTTATGGGAGGGGCCAGAGTGGGCGAGAGACAGCTAGTTTTCATACCACTGAGGGAGGCATTAGTGATGCCCTTATTAAGATGAGGCATTTATGTATGTATGAGCACTTCATGTATTGACCGAGCACATATGAGGGCTATTTTAAAATCTTTAAACTGGTTATGTATTCTCTGGTTATCTTTTATTGTCTTAAGGCACTACAAACCAGTAAGGTTCCCCGGATCCTTTGGTTCCTATCTAAAAACATTTGGTGATGCTGCTTTTAGCCACGATGCTCAAAACTGTTGGAACAGCTTTCAGGGGAACTAAGAGTAGTTGAAAATATCAATATTTTTAAACAGAAAGTACAAGTTTATGGTTTCTATTATTACTAATTAAATGTTTTTTTTTTTATATGAGACAGTGCACATTTATAAAAACAGTTCAGTAAATGCACCAGCGTTAGTCAAGAGGCTTTTTTTCATCTGTAGTCCTGAGAATATTACTTATTACTCTCTTCATCTTCTCTCCATTTTTATCTTGTCAATCATTTGTAAAGCACTTTGAGTTGATTAATTTGAAAGGTGCTAAATGAATACAACTTAATTAATTGATGGATTTTACTGTTTTACCAAACTTTAAGACATATAATGTCCTATCTGGAATGACATTTGGTAGCCTGAACTCACCTCCAGTAGATCATCACAATCAGCAGCATTATGAGGCAGAGCAGAGTGAGAGCAGACACCACAACCAGGGGGACGATCCACACCATCCTGCCGATCCCCGGGTGAGGGGTCCGGGTCACGTTGGACAAAATGGTCCTGTCTGGAACGCAACACAGGCACATAAATACACATTTAAACATATGCCACTGAATTACACCAGCTCATTTGCCAACTTTAAAGTGCCGAAGTGGAGGACCTTTATCAAATTATAGCGTGTTTAAAATGACTCCGATTGCAAACGTTTTTTGGTGGCAATTAAAATGAAATACACTTGGTGAAAATTGGTGCAGTTTCTGTGTTGTTTCTAGTCCTTTAGTTTTTAGTTAGTAAGTATTATCTTATATTATGGTGACAGTACAAGATCAGGGCAAAACAATCTTAATCTTTCTCTCTCAAGCAAAATCTTTCAAAATGTGCTAAAAGGGGATTCCTCGAGGCAAAATCCCTACGGCAGATGGCTTATTGCTGCCTTCAGGCCTCTGTGTTGTAACAAAAGCCTGGAGCTTTATCTTTGACTCAAACAGTAACCACCACTTACCACTGTCTTAAATCAATGTATTTGTTATGCTACATTTGGCTCAACAACCTTTTGTAGTGCTAACATATTTATTTTATGATAGCTGACAATAAGGAAAAGAACCTTGCAACCAATTTAAAAGGGATCTGTCTGTTTGGAAAGCAGGGACAACAAGCAATATTGTGTCATATCTGTGTGGGAGCGAGAGGTCTGCTCACCAGTGTGGACAAAGAAAGGCCAGGGACTCTTGCCATCACTACTGATTTTTGGAGACAGTGTGGAGCTCTGGGGAATCTGCATCTCGGCAGTTTCATTACGAGGCTCTTCAGTGGAGAACGCATTTACATCTGTGGGATTTTCCTCTACGTTGACCAACTGATCGTCACCAGAGCTTGTGGGTACCGTGGTGCCTTTGACTGTCGGCCCTTCTCCTTTCTCTTTGGCTGTGGATGCGGGGGTGGGGATTAAAGGCTCTTTGACCACAGTGCTGTTGGCTTGCTTTTCCTCATTATCAGGTGCAGTCTTGTTCTTTCTCTTCTTCTCATCCTCTCCCTCCTCCTGCTCTCCTTCTCGTTCCCCCTCCTTCTCTTCCTCCTCGTCCTCATGCGCGGCCTGCTTCTCCTCAGACGGACTGTCTGTCTCGGGGCCCTGGGGTGCTGCCTGCTCGGTGCTGGACTTTGCAGGGGTGATGGATGGACGGGTGGGATTCTGCGTGGCTTGGGGCGCTTTTGTGGGCCAAACAGAGCTGGGCAAAGAAGAGATGACTCCTCCGCCCACGCCCAAGCCTGCCAGCAAGGTGCTCGTCACCACCGATGCCACAGTGGCCTGGCTGCCACTAGAGGAGGGGCCCATCCCCGTTGCCATAGAGACAATGGAGAAGTGGATGCCAGAGGACGTCCAAGTAGAGGAACCAGAGCTGATAGGAGCCATGTCTGCCGAGGACGCTGGAGAAATTGTGGGCTGAAAGATACAGGCAGAGAAAGAGCGGTTATCCAACAGAACCACATGCATGTGACGAACGTGCAAAAATATATTTTCGCTGCCATTTTCTGGTCAACTCACCATCCCAGTCTTCACAATACGAGACCCTTCAAATATTCTTGTTGTATTCGCTGTAAAACAAAAGCGCAAGCAGGCATTTAAAGATACATTTCATGTGTCAAAATTAGTTTTTCCTTCAAGAATAAATAATGACTCGATGGCTGGAGGGTTTTGACCAGATACCTCTGAAGAGCAGAGTTTGACTGAAATCACTGCGCAGGTCATGATGACACACTGCCTGCACTCTGAACAGGTACAGGACATCAGGGAACACATTCGTGATGACGGCTTTCTGCAAAATAAAAGATGCACATACATGTACACTGAAGACCACTTACAAACATGTTGTAAATAACGTTTAAATGGGTAAATGAAAATGCTTTTCTAACTGTGGATGCTGTTTATTTATGCT
The DNA here is from genome assembly GCF_023055335.1 of Clinocottus analis. Taxonomy (NCBI): domain Eukaryota; kingdom Metazoa; phylum Chordata; class Actinopteri; order Perciformes; family Cottidae; genus Clinocottus; species Clinocottus analis. The sequence goes on from NW_027176042.1 coordinate 14,721,953, forward strand.
GAGCAAAATGACTCTCTTCTGTCTGACCAATAAGTTTGATGCAGTTTGAAATGCATTTCCTGACTAATTTAATTGTGTTGTGCACTCTGCAGATGGTCTTACTGAAATTAAAAACGGCCCTCAGAAATGATGGGTGATTGCCTCTTGTGTTGGAGATCTAGTTATTCTCAAAAATAATTCAAATAAGAAGGTGTCCAGAGATAGAAAATGAAAATTTAAATGGGATTGGGCAAAATAAGAAAAACTGACAGCAGAGAGAGAATACTGTCTGCGACTGACCGAGTGTATTTATGGAGCGTAACCACATTGAGCACCTCATAGACACACTAATCATTCTTTCAGTCAGCCATCTGTAATAAATGTAAAGCAACATACATTTACAAAGCTCCAAGCAGAAAATAAAGATATTATATAAAAACAACAAATAAATAATTATTATGTATCTATTTAAAAGAAAGTGATTTCAAAAACCAGTAAAGTAATCAATTAGTCAAACAAGTCTCACCGGTCAACTTATATGTTCAAATGTAAGTTTTATGCAATGACGACTTCATATTTAACATCTAGGTTTCTCAACCGATGTATACGACAGCATTGGGGATACTAACAAAGCATGCTGGAGCCACATGTCAAGAGCACATGATATAGAACATGAATACTTGGGCTGTAGAGATACCACTGCTCTGCCAGAGGACCTCAGGGAACAGTACGGCTGATGGGGAGCTAAAAGGTCAGTAAATGTAGCTGGAGGAGGAAGCTGAGAGTAGCAGGTTGAAATTGCAGTGAGATGGTTTCTATGTATAACATCAGACAGAACTGTTGTGGAAGGCTGGTCTCTGAACAAGCTGCCTCTGGGACGAGGACTTCTGAGGGTTTGAGTTAAATAAATAAAATACATGTTAATATGTCTCTGGCTAAGGAGAGCGTTAGTTACATTTCGTGGGGGTTGACTACAGGAAGCCTGATTATTTATTACATTGCATCTACTTATCTATAGTTTATAAGCCTTGGTAACTAGTTGGCAATGGTTGAAAGACAATAATTCCTCTATAAAAATCACAGAAAGGTCTTTGGATTATCTTCAGTAACTTGGAAAGGATATCTTGAAAAAGACGTTGCGGTTGAGTTTTTCAAATTCATTTTTTGGGGCAATGAGCGCCACAAGCTGTGTGCCATATAGTCTTTTAGGAGATACATACAAACTGCATGTACTAATAGCATGTGTCTGATAAATAATTTCAACAAAAGTACATTTACTCTTCCTCTCCAGCAGAATACATACATATGCAAGAATTGTTAAATTGAAATGTTTAACCCCTAAACACAAGGTGTCTGCTCATTCACTCACAGGCCTAACCCTAATACATTATTGGATTGAAGAGTTATTCACTAATGCATTAGCTAGTTTCCAAGCATTAGAAGGAAGAGAGGATGACACATGTGCAATGGTTGACTTTAATCTCTTCACGTCCCATCTCCTTTGTGCAGTTGCTCCAAATAATCAGTAGTAGTCACTAGTGCAGCAACATTGCATGATCCCTCACCGGCTACCCACACGTGACAAATAACTGTTTACAGAAACGCATGCTGGATGTAGTTTTGCTTCAAGGGAACTGATCCTGGGTCTCTGAACCAGTGGGTGAGTGTTTCGCCCCTACACTGTTTATATCTAAAGAGTTAGTCATGCAGACTTTCCAGACAGCTGGGGGTCAGTGGGCTTTAAAAAAGAAGCACAGCTGGGTGTTGGAATCCCTCAATTGGAAGGATATATGACCAGGGAGAAAAATATGATGTGGAAAAAGAACAGCCCTGTAGGTGCAACCTCCTGCAGGGGGAGGATATATGTATTTGGAGACAGTGAATGTTCTGTTGGAGAGATACAAGAAGGAAGGATGTGGAAACTCAATGTTTAAGGCACACGAGCAGAATTGTGTGATCACTGGTATCAAAAACTTCTCTGAGATCTAAAGGACTACACTGGCACAGTTGCCTGCGTTTGTTGCTAAAAGATGACAACTTGTCTTCAGAAAGCTGCGTTCAATGCTTGAAAACAAACTGTTTGTTCAGAAGTTTTCAAATTGTGAAAAATAAATGATTTAAAAAAATACTTGCACAATACGGATTTTTTTCTTCCAGTCATTACAAATAAGTACCTACTACTCATCTCCAATATCGATAGGATACGGGACAATTTCACAATTGTGTTTAAAAAATGAATTAATAACCTTTAGTCAATGCACACCTGGGAGTAAATAATGCTCAGATGTAGCGAGCAAAGATGGATGATTTAATATTCTCTAGCTCTGACCTAACCACATCTAACTGGTATTACTATTGTTAATGCAACAAAAACAAAGAATAGGTCTGCTTCATCCACTAATTTTTCATGTCAAATTCATTTTAAAAAACTTAACTGTAAAACAACATCCACACTGGCGACATGTTTGGCTCTCTAGCGCTCGATTCTTTTTCTGTTTTCTAGTGGGTTGCAAACAAACTTTCAATTCAATTATCGGAATAATATATAATGAGATAAATGTACTATCATCTGCCCATAATGTATGCACACCCAATATCTATCCTTACATTATTTGGTTTATATTGCTGTGTCTGATATATTTTGCTCTACATTATCTCTGCAAAACTGAGCCGAGGCCTGAAGCACATTTGCCAACACATTACATTTATATCAGTTAAACTTGTCAATGTGCGCGACAGTCCTGCGTGTCTATTTTCAGACAGGTGAGTGACAGCGGATTGTCTGGCCGCTCATATCAAGCAACAGCCGAGTGCAGAGTTCATCACAACCTGTCACCTCCTATACGCACTGTCACTGATCAAGCCACCCTGTGATCCGGCCTGATACATCAGAGGCTCTGCAAAACCAATCAGAGCTGTTAAAACCATATCCACAAAGACAAATCCGAAAAACTGCTCGGAGCAGTTGTTAGTGGCAGCTGCTGATAATACATGAATACACACCATGCTTTGGTCCCCAGTCTTGGTGAAGGTCTTTTCGTCAGCAACATCCCGCTTCACCCAGCTGTAGGAGACCATGTAGCTGGTGATGGGTGGGTGGTAAACGGCCAGAGGGCGCTCCCAGCTCACCATCAATGCCGTCTGGTTCAGCGGCTTGATCGTCATGCTCACTGGGGCACTGCTGCACACTGAGAGAGCAGAAAGTAAAGTGGCGGAAGATTTTTAAAAAGCAGCATGAAAAGACAAAAAACAACAACAATAATAACACTTTTTCACTACAAGAACGCAACTGAGTGAAAATGAAAAAGGGCTGTGTTTGGAGGGCTACTTGACCACATGTATTTGTGTTTGTTGTCGTGTGTTGACAGATGCATGTGGCCTTTTAACAAGCCTGTCATTACTGTCTGCTACTGACTGCACTCAAAGCTATTTGTACATGATGAACCTCAAGGTGCACAATAATACAATGACTCAATTACTAAAAACACTCTTGGAGGCTTGACTGGGGTCAGGTTCGGTGTCAGTGCAGATAGTCGCTCTGGACACATTTTCCTGCCAGATCACTGTAAGAGACTCCAGGTGGAATACCAATCATATGGGTGTAGTGCTAAACATGTGGCACAGACAATAAAGAAATGTCCTGCCCGTGCGTAATCATGGAGGATGAAAACCTGTAAATCAGCCTCACGGTGGCAGTGTAGGCTGCAGCACGGGATACACAGGGATCAGTCAGTTTGAGTAAAGGACAATCTGGACATGCTTCTCAGCACATCAGGGCAACAGCAATCAGGAACCAGTGTCAGCTGATTAAGTGCACAAAGGGTTTCTGTCAAATTGAAACTGTCACCACAGTGCTCCATTTATAAAGTGACGCTCTGGTGCAAATTATGCACCATGATATGTGAAAGGAGACAGGGTGGGAGGAAATCAGACAGAGGAACACACGGCGGAAATAATACACAATAGCAAGAATATCTTGGGGTGTTGATGAGGTGTGACAGGTGTGAAATGCATTATAACCCGTCAGATGGTCGTTGTCAACTACTGTAGCTCCGAAACAGCCTGTTTAATAACAGCTGAAGACATCATGATGGTTTTATTGACTGCATCATTACCGTCACGTCAGTCGTCTTCCTTTTCACCAGCACCGCTGGTGCATTAGTAACGCTAAAAGCAACAGCAGGTGTAGCTCTCCACTCTGATTTGGCAACTTCAAAATACAACTTTGTATTTTTGTTAAAAATGTGGAGTTTGTTGAAAGGGCAATAAAGGATCTATTTTGCGGATGGCAATACAAAACATTCACAATAAATATTTGTTGTGAATTCCCATTATCAATAAAACATGATGTATTTATCCTTTATTTTTGGTTACTTTATTGGTACCCGAGAGTAGACTTGGTTTGCAGTCGTAAAAACAGTAGAAAAATCAGTAGAAAAACCAGGCGTCCATCTTGATATACACTACCACAAACACAGACAAACATGATAACTATTTAAAGCTCCAGATCGGTGCTGTTATAATTATAATTTGTTCACCTGCGTGATGCTGCTGGAACAAAGCTGGTTTTATAGCACTTTGTTCTGTTCTTATATGTGCAAGGGAGCCCAATGTTTTGTGCTAACCTTATTTAATTGTTAGTCAATTCACATCCTTCACATCTGTGAAGCAATAATTACATTTATTTATGACCAAAATGGAAGGTAAATTGATTTGAGTAGGTTTTAGTGCCATTTTAAGAGTTTTAAGCATATCTGTGATGATCTGTGCAATTAAGGTGGCCATGATAATCGGGACGTGACATTTTTCTACCATCACATGCCAAGTTTGTTCAATATAATTGGGGCAACTTTTTTTAAAATTTGATAACCAATGATGTCTCTGTATTAATTATAAACTTCATTGATCTAATTTAGTTGTTTATTTCATGAAAACCTTTTAATATAATGGTAGATTGCCAGCTGAATTAACAAGTCAAATCTGGTAAAAAATAAATTATGCAAATGAAATTTTGTTCAACAAAACATTTTGAGACACAGTATGAATCAAATAAAAAGTTCTTAATGTTTCATCACTGGCACAATTACTAGAGAGGATAATTACTTATCCTCTCTAGTAAAAATCATAGTAATTTTCTGTCAATATATATATATATATGTGTGTGTATATATGTATGTTGCATCAGAAGCTTTACATCTCCAATGGCCAAACAACTTTCATGACTGTAGAAGCCCCAGTGATGGGTATTTAATCAAAGTATAGGTGTGGCTCTCACAACATTGACAAGCAAAACTTTACAAACAAAACCTTTGTTTACGGTGCGCAGATAAGACCCCCTACATACAACCTTGACAGATGTTACCCCTGAAGATAAGACTGACACCACCAAATGAAATTTTGTTCAACAAAACATTTTGAGACACAGTATGAATCAAATAAAAAATTCTCAATGTTTCATCACTGGCAGAATTACTAGAGAGGATAATTACTTGTCCTCTCTAGTAAAAATCATCGTAATTTTCTGTCAATAGGTATATTGTAACATGCCGAAATCAGCCTCGTAGTGGTTTCACCTCATTGTGCAACACTCAACAAGAGCAGGGATTCTTTCTCCTGGCAGATTCAACCATAAAGGGGATGAATTGACAGTTGTAAACAAACAGTTCCACTGCTTCTCTCCTCTCAAGGCCGAACAATTTGTTTTAAGGAGGCAATGTATAGTCACTGGAATGGGAGGGAAAACAACAATTTCATTCAAAACAGAAAGAATGCAGATTCTGACATAAGTAATTGTATTTTCTGAACTTTGCAGGAAAGTCAAGGTTTGCATGTTGAATACCAAAACCCCAACTACAGTACTTCTTTCATTATAAGATGTGGCGAACATGGTGCAGTGGTGTGCAAGGGTCGTCTTTCAATCAGAGGATCGGCGGTTAGATCCCTGGTCCCGCTAGCCAGGGTCGTTGTGTCCTTGAGCAAGACACTTAACCCTAAAATTGCTCCCATAGATGCAACTACGGTGTATAAAAGTAAGATAGTTCTGATGTGGCACCTTGCATGGTAGCTCCTCTCATCAGCGTGTGAATGATTCCTATGTAAAGCATCTTTGAGTATTCAGTAAAGCGCTATATAAATTCAAACCATTATTATTATGTGATTCTTGCTACAGTTACCGTCATTCTTAACCCAAACTGACCACATTACCACAGAGGGCATGTTGATAATGTCCCTATTTGACCTAAAAAATAATAAACGAGTCATTGCTACTTAGTCAAACATTCTTTGATCCAGTTGCAATTGGAGAATTTGCTTCTTTATAAAATTGTGCATTCACTGATTGTGTTTACTTAGCTGGACAAGGGAAACACGTTAAGTGCATGTTTCCCTATTGACTGACATTGTATCAACCGAACAATTCATCAGCTAAACAAGAGAAAGGTAATTAATGACAAAAAAAAACACCAGTTATGCCAAAAAGGCTGGCATGCGCAGGGTGATCGAGCTTGGCTTTACATGTGCAGCTGTACAGCATTAACACAATAGAGCAAATGGTGCTATACATCTTGGCCACATTACTTGACAAACTCATTTGCAACCTGTATGTTGTATCAGAAGCTTTACATCTCCAATGGCCAAACAACTTTCATGACTGTAAAAGCCACAGTGATGGGACATTTAGTTAAAGTATAGGTCTGGCTCTCACAACGTTGACAAGCAAAACCTTTATTTACGGTGCGCAGACAAAGACCCCCTACATACAACCTTGACAGATGTCACCCCTGAAGATAAGACTGACACCGTTTACCCCCCCCCCACCCACCCCTCCACACACACCACGCCCCTCTCCCCCTCCGCCCACACACACACACACACACACCCCACCCCGTTAAGTATGAATTCTTACATTTTAGAACATTGAAATAGAAATGCGAAAGAGACACAAAGACAAAATGAACAAGCGAGAAGAAAAAAATGGAGAGACACTGGTCCACATTCATTCTGCCTCCTGACATAATGCCACAAAAGCAATTTCACAACTTAATTTGTATGGGTCTATTTTAGCTGTGCCACATATTAATGATGATTGCTGATCGGCCTTGTGAGAGTGCTCCAACTTCATCACAAGCAATCCCAATCAATTCTCCCCGCCAGACACCAACAACACCACTTTAAAGCGCAGCAGCCTTTCTCATTAGTCTCCATAGTTCCTGTACTGTTCGGTTAAAGCAAGCGCTGCAAGATGCTTACATAAAAGAGAGACGAACAAAAATATTTTAATCAATCCCTGCATGAGGTCTGTGCTTTGTATTAATATGTTATTAAATATCCAAGTTATTTGGAACAATGGGAGAATGATGTGCATTCTCCGGACAGGACTATCTTTATCTTAAAAACCTTTTAATGTGGTGCTTTTAAAATCGTAGAATAATTTGTTCTAGGATTCATTTTTTACCCTGCTCAAAAGGAGAAAAAAAGAAATAAACATGTATAATCCTAATATATTTATTGATCTCCTAATGTGGGTGAGGTCTATGGATAGGTCTACATAATGAGTTAGAAAAGCTTCCTGAACTTGTCACAAAATACTATCGAAAATCATCATTTTCGCTGAAGTCCTTAGCTTTCTGACCTGATTAAATAGTGCTTGTTAATCAAATTGTCTTTGTGGAACAGTATGGAAGATGTGTGAAAACTTAGATTTACACATTATAGAAATAAAAGGCTTGGCAATATGGCCAACATCTTCTATCCCGATAAAGGTTATTACAAATACCGATCCATCTAAAGACGATGCATTATTACATTTAATCCTATAGACATCTCAGATTCACACCGAACTAAAAACATAAATAATATTTGCAACAAATCTCATTAGGACCCTCGGTCATGCTAGCTCTGTGCAGCCCAGGCTGCATTTTAGGACACTAACAGGTATTGTGATAATACTAATGGCATTTAAAGACAAAAGCTGATCATTTAAGAAGACGTTCTTTTTTAAACTTTCATCCTTCATTAGTATGGAGGCATCATTGGACACAATTAAAATTGACAATCTGACAGTCTCCGCATGAGGGCCCAACTGAGAGATGTGTCAAAACTCTCAAAATGCTGAAGCGACACGAGTCAAACGACATCATCGATTGCCATTTAACGAGTTTGGAGGGTGATGTCTTTTTTTCAGTCTCTCTAAAACTAGAGAACTAATCAAAAAGTCATGATTGTAATTACAGGAGACCCTCAGGTTAAACTGTGGTGCGACTGCAGGAAAGAAAGCTTACCTCTTGAAGCCTCGGTGCTGTGAGGGCTTCCCAGGACTTCAGTTAAATCTTTCTGCCATGCATCTTTTACAGCCGACTTAAAGACTTTCCTATTGTCCAAGTCCTGCAGGGGCCGGAAGTTGTTCCTCAGGTACTCGACAGACTTGACGTGGTCCTGTTGCTCTGTTGTAAAGATGGAGTAAAAAGCCTCCAGCTAGATGGAAAGAAACAGAATATAATATATCATGTAGGACTGCATTCTTAGCCACTTGACAGCAGCTGACTGTTCACAACTGGAGCAGAGGATTTGTAAGAAACATTCCCACCACAGGCACCAGCAGGCAGAGACCTCAATCATCACGCTGACTACCTACCGGGCTGTAACTTCTCAATGGGGCAAATTTGTGGCCATTGATTGCCATGAATGATCTCCTGCCGTGTGCTGTAATGACTACACATTACAGATACTGTGGAATCAATGTGTCCTATGCGTGCTTGGAGAAATAAATTATAGGTTCATAACAGACTATCTGTGAGCGTCACAAACATTGTGGCGGTGGTCAATATTCTTGCAGCAGAAGTCATTTCTGAACAAAAGATGTGTCCTCCTGCAAGTTAATAGAAATTCCACTGAGCCCTGCAAATTTCGACAGCACAGAACGGTTTGGAGGATATGCAGCTGGGTAACCCAAGTATTGTATGTATAAAAAATGTAGCGACAGTGTATGGGATCAGCAAAAAGCATGGGGCATGATTTGGCATAAATTATCTCTCAAAATCACAAATTGCAAAAAAACAGCTCGAAAGCACACCGATGAATCCAGTAAAATACCGCTTTTTGCATCGGGCATATGTTAAGCCTTTACTACAGTAATTTAAATGAGTGGATATTTAAATGAATGGATATTGTGCATTTGGACAACATTAATAGTGTGATAACCAGCCTCAATGGGCAGCAGTATTCTATTTAAAACCCTATTGCCCCTGTCTCAGACCAAAAACATGATACGTGTGTAAAGGTTATCTCACATTATCATTTAAATGCCAGTAATTGGCACCCACTTCCTGCTTACTCATCCACTATATAGGCAGTTATGGTTTCATATGCAGAAGAGTTGGGGAGGAACGAAGGAAAAAGGGGAGATGGAAGAAGAGGGAGATGAGATGCTTGTGTGCCGAAACTGTGGGACAAGTGATCTACTAAATGTGTGCAAATGGAGAATATAGTCAGTGTGTGTGTGTGTGTGTGTGTGTGTGTGTGTGTGTGTGTGTGTGTGTGTGTGTGCGTTTGTGTGTGTGTGGACTTAACATACCTGTGAGTGGGATAGATAAACAGGCCTGGAGAAGATGATCCACTCCACTACCTTGATGCATGGCGGTGTGGTCAGAGAGCCGGTGTATCGGTAATAACTGTCAAGTGACGACGGCAGCAGATCTCTCAGAATGAACGACCTGAGGTTGGTCTCTTTTTCTGGGGAGAGTATGAGATCAAAAACACCACATTTTTACTGCCCGTAAATGCTTTGCCAAAAACCCTGAATATCTTCAGTTGCATTTTGGATGGCCGTTTCATTTCATTCTCCTTGTGGAATTTTAACTGCTTTCTTGAAACCTCAACTAGTGGAATGATGGTGACAGCAGTTAAAAGCCTTACCACTTGTTATCACGCTGGCCAGATCTCTGTACTCAGAGATCTCCCTTTGGTCCTCTTTAGAAAGGAGCAAAGGGAAGGGAGTCAGATAAAATGGCCTGCTCTGACAGCTGATCTGTGGCTGGGTAGTTTCCTGCTCCGTTACTTGTAACAACTGTCGCATGGGCCACGGGGATTAAGACAGATCCAAATGATTACCAGATCTGTTCTATCCTTCATGATCAGAACCAGGCAAGGCTGTGTAAAAAAACAACAACAAGACAAAACAGCAGGAGCATCCCTCCATTCCCTGCGTGAGCTATGCAAATGGACTTGTTTTATTAATGAATTATGACGTTTAAAAAAAACAGCAAAAATTATGCACAGCTTATTAACTTATCTAAAAAAGCAGAGGCGTTGGGGCAATAGTACTGATAGAACTACTGAGGCACTGGATGCCTTGCCTCATGCCTCATCTGTACTCAAAGTCAAATTCAGTATTCACAGCCTTTCTTCTCCCCGTCTTCAGACAGTGTACGTGCCCTATCGCTCATGGGCCGCCGAGATGCTGATGGATGGATGACTGTGGGATAACGAGCTAGCGGAAAACCAACCACCCTAACGGGGAGGAGGCGAGAAGCATTTAGCAGCCAGCAGGAAGTGAGTCCAAAAAAACCCACACCCACACTGAGCTCTCTCTCATCTGGGAGATGAGAGATACTGTGGCGTTAGCACGAACATCTGTGATGGGTTCAGACACTTTTAGAGGCTCATGGAGGTTCATAAAAGAATCTACTAAAACCAACATGTTTTGGCAACCGGCCTTCATCAAGGTTATAACAAAAGAAAAGTGGAGCTGAAATACCTGTGTGAAATTAAAACCACAGGTGAACCGGCCTCCCAGCTGATAACACTGAAGAAAATAGGCCAATTTCCTTCCTGCAATTACTTCAATGGAATTTTGAGTGTAGAAATTTCATTGAGCAAAGCAACCCATTTTCTAAATCTCGGGCCAATTTACCTGCTTTTTAAGAATCTCTGGTGGTCTTTTAGTGATCTTTTACATTCACATGTGTCTTTTCCCACTCATTCAGAGAGTTGTAAAATTAGTTTCCTCACCTACAATGTTTAACACAAAAGTCAAAACCTTACAAGCGCACACGACCAAACATCCATCCTCAGAAATTACAGCAAGTGAAATCATAATTAGAAACAGCACAACAAAGCCCAGCACTAGTCTTGTGAAACCAGCATGGATCCAGTGCAATTACTCTATGCTCCTATATATCCTGCTCCATTTACGTGTCTTTGTCAGTGTTTGATTATGCTCAAATACAGTTAAGACTGTCAGCGGCAGGTTGTAAAACAAGCCATACGTGTCCCTGTAAACGAAGCTGCTGTGCCCCAATATGCAGTAAAGGATAACAAAGTCATGTTATATCACTGCTTATGGTCTGCAAAAGTCACGCATGCAGTGCTGCAATATGCCATGAAGATAGTTTATGTGTGAGTATAAGCCTCTGCAGGAGCCAAGGGCCACAATGTACACATGTATATCTGCGTCAGAATAACACGGAGTGCTGTCTAATTGAGGCGTAAGGTAATTAATAGCTCTTTCTCAGTAAGTGAGGCTCCTCAGAGGTCTCCCATTGTGCAGCTGCACAAGCAAGGGAGAGGCGGTATCTTGCAAATTTTGCCTCCTTTTGAAGTTAAACTCCGCTCATATCTTGTGTTTAGACTCTAATTTGGGGTTTAAAAAAAAATAAGACCAGTGGTTACGCAGCTGAAAGCTAGAGCATCAGTCTTTGTTCTTTGGAGAAACAGCAGGGGAGGAGCACGATGTTGGCACTGTGGTGAGGGATTTTCCTCTGGGATCAATCGAGAACAAGATTGTTCAAGTTGATGTTTGTGACTGACTTTATAATCGATATCAAGGGATTGAATGTCCCACATGAACTTAATTTCCACAGTATTGTCCCATTTAAAAGTAATTTTAATTTGACAGAAAAAAACACAGTGGATAGTAAATAAATAAACATATAATAAACATATTTATTTACTATATATATATATATATATATATATATATATATATATATATATATATATATATATATATATATATATATATATATATATATATAACACACAAACACACTCACATAGACACACTGTCCCTTTACTTACCATGATGCACTACTCCTTTCAATCCCTGGATGATGGGCTCTACAGCTGGATTGTCCTTTTGCCCCAGCTGCAGGAAACATCCAGAAACAAAGGATTACAAAGGAGATTACAAGACTCGAGTAGTAATCTAACATAACGACGAAGGACAATCAATGTGACCAAAATACAGCAGGTGGACTCAATGAGGTCAACATCCCCATGATGCACTATAATCTAGCAGCATCTAATTCCATCTTTTGTTTTTGAAAAGTCTGGAAGGTTTTTTGATGACTTTGATGTAACAGCTCAGTGGCTATATTGACATGTTTGTCATGACATTTACCATTAAATACCTTGTTTATCATGATTTAATGCATCTTTAAGGAACATTATGATTACATGTTTACCTGTAATATTAGTGGAGGACCAGCTACGCATTCTGCAATACCCCCAATGTCCTACTTATGAGACAGGAATGGACAAACCAGTATTGGGATGCGGGGCCCAATCTCCCCTTGCTGAACATTAATTCAGGTCAGTCAGAGGAGTATAATTGTTAGGAGTTGAATGCTGAACATGGATAATATGCACACCTTAGAGGCCATTAATAGGCCTTTAGGGAGCAAAGGAAGAACTCTCCTCATTGATTAGAAATGGTAAATCTGAGTCAGTGTGTGTGTCTGCTTAAAAAAATCTCGCAGTGTAAACTGCTATTCAGCGGATTGTGTATGCGGGTGCTAATTGCAGTAAGCAATAGAGCTGTCAGGACCCAGCGGAGGCATTTAGGTCCTCATACACATGCATTTTATCAGTGTCTAAGAGTAGACCTACATTACAAACACCTGTGTCCCCATTCTCGCCTCCCTCTTCCTGAGAGCTGACCCTTGCCTTTATTGCTATTAAGCTGAAAGTTAGCCCACATTGATTGCCCGCCATCAATCGCAAAGATATTGCTACTAGAAACTAAGAGTGTACCGTGCTGCTGGTGTGTGCTTTTTCACGGTTCACAAATCTCTAAGGTGTTTTTACTGTGAACAGAAATTAGGACCATTCTTGTCTAATAAGAGCTTATGTGCGCAGACCTTCAGGGGACAATTTGTTGTATCTCTCTAAGCAATCTGCAATGTGCCAAAGAAAACTGAAAATAATCGGTCGCAAAGTGAAGAGAAACTATGCTATCACAACATAGGGGCCAAAGACCATTTCTAATAAATATTTATAATTTACTAACCTCAAAAACAATTTCACGTCTTTATCCTTTTCATAATTGGACTACATTGGATACAATCACAACCATCCCCTGATACCATAATTGTCTCATTGAATCTGTTTTACAGCACATTTGACTGTTGCTCTTATTTTCTTGGTATGATTTCCTATTTTCCTCACATTTATGTCAGTTTATTTTCATCCGCTCTCGTTACATTTGCTCACTCATCTCGTTGGTTTTGTAATCTACTTCTAACAGTGCACGGTAAGCATAGCTTCTGTAAATAAAATTATTTAATAAGGCTGCGAAAAAATAGATTTTCCATGACAGCTATCAACAACTAAATGCAGAGTCACTACAAAGGTTTTCCTTCAGAGAAGCACAAATAAAGGATGTATGTTTTAACTCGACTAAAAGTCTAAAGCCGCGCTAGCGACTCAATGAGGCTGTACAGCTGTGGTTTGCTAACATGCAGGGGATCTTTGCTTTTTAATGTTGTTTATCTTAAAAGTAAAAAATAAATCCCATTGTGAATCAATTCATTTTTCATCTTGAATTACAAAATGGATGCCCTGGAACATGCTGGTTTTATGGATACAAATGTTCAAGTACACCGCAAGTACAAGTGCACTTGTCTCAGATTTTTTCCAGATTACATTTGTCTTGACCTTCAGATCTAGGGATACCTTACCTCAAAGAAGACGGCCATGGCAGCAATAATGCGTCTTTCCTTGATGGCAGCACTGAGGCTGTCAAAGTCATCTGAATTGTAAAGGTAGATCTGCATCTGGGATGGGAAACAGAGCATAAACAGCTTGAGGAGTGGACAAGGAGATCCAACAGCCCTGTCATCAATCACTTGGACACACTGCTGGGGAGCTGATGAAAAGCTGTTTTGAGGGGCATAAAAGAGGGTGTATTTATCACTCCCATGAATCTCCCATAATCTGTGTCATTCCTTTTTGCGTTCTGCCACTCTTGGGGGACGTTGGAGAAATTCAGCATCCCATTCCTCAGGGCAAATGTCCTCACAGAGACAAGTTACAAGCTGTGAAGAAGAACTATGGGAATATGCTCTTTTCCTGTGGTGAATTATTAGAGAATTGTATGCTTATAACCATTGCTTCTAATGACCTCAAATCAACAACAACATTGCATCTGATTTCACAAGAAAAGCTTCGGTGATGTGTGTATATAATAATGTAAAAAACATTAGAGACCGAATGCATCATATATGTGTCATGGCTCTAGTTTCCAATAAAAACACATTTTCAGTCCTGTCATGTTGAAGCAGACATATTATGGGAGTGCTGATCAAAATCGGCAAATGATTCTAAAAGTAGCAATTGGAGCTGTCCATCATCTCGCTGTCTCTAGCCTCTTTAAAATGAAAAACCCTTTCATGTCAGTGAACCAAGTTAATTGGCAATAAAAAAAAGGTCCTCGGTGTTGATTTAATTAAAGGGTAGGCTTGCCTTTTTTCTTTTTTTCAAAGGAAAATTAAGGGGGAGAGGGGGCAGACACAATTGTATGTGCAAAAAACAGATGCAAACAGTCTAAATAAATAAGCATGTAAATAAGGATACATATATCACCACATACCAGAGGCCTAAACCAGGTACAAAATGACTCAATCCAGAAAATGTAAGTTAATCAGTTTCCTCCAGAGTTCTTTTAACTGCAGCCATTAATGGAACTAATTTGTTGTGTGAGAACTCAGCAAGAAAGAGCTCCAGCTATTCATCACCCTTCAGATGTTATTAACTACATTACCCAATTAAGCTGCCCCCCTTAGGCTTCATTGACTCATTCGCTCACGTGACCTGCTCTTATTCACAGCACACTGAACGTGATATTCAACTGTCAAACACTTTCATTGCAGCCAATAAAAATAAATGTTAGTAAAAGCAATTTGAATTACTCGATTGCACGCTTTGTTTCGCCGTGTGTATGCAAGCTCTGGTGCAAAACCCCCTTCTTAGAGTAAACTTTGCTCACATCCTGAGATATTGCCGGAAGTTGTTGATTTAAAGCAGGACAGACAGGTGGTCTGACCAATTTTTAAGCTCTCTTAAATCATGCAGACACACTCATACATGTTTGTTTTGTCAGCATAACCATCCTGTTGTACAGAGAAATGAGAATAAGAAAATCTTAAAATGATGGGGAGCAATAACCAATGACAGCTGGAGCGAGAACATATCTTACCGGTGGAAACTGAAAGACAAATAAAACATTATTTGAGCTTTACGATTCACCTCCAGTTTTGTCTGTGGAGCAGACGTCCTACAAAGTGAGTACAAACGCGAGCTCTGAAAGCTGCTCTGCATTCCCAAGTTCCATTTAAGCACAAACAGGTGAAAATACAAAGTCGTGTTTGGCCTGATTTCCCAAGACAGCGAGATATTAAGGCAAGACAAGCAAACTACAAGAGATAAGTTTATGTGCAGAGAGATCTTCGCTTTATCACAGCAGCACAAATGTATTCTTCTTTCCTCCATTTACAACAGTGCTAGTGCAGCAATTTGTTGTCAACTGGTACATGTGTCTTTTACGTTGCACAGTTGGTGTTACTGAACTAATGCATGAAATTTGGTGTTTCACATACAAATCACTGACAGGACTTCATGGACATGTAAAGAGCACAAAAGAATAGGATGAGTGGATTATGTGTCAGTGTAATTACCATCCATGTATGTACATTACAAACAAAAACAAAGCTCTACAAATGCATAAAGATTCACAACAGGATTTACATGACTTTGCATGTTGACCTGATCCTGATGCTGCTAAACAATTACCTGGTCAACAATCATTACAATTAGTCCCAGCGGAGCAACCAACATCAATGCAGAAAGCCTTGAGCAATAGTAGTAGTGTCTCCCATCATAAGGAAATGTATTCAACTTTAAACATATCCATTATGTTGATGATTTGTTAGCGTTGCTATTATGGCTGTTGCGATTCAGATGCTATAAACATGCATTATTCTTTTGTCCTTTTACTGCTACAGTGACCCTGAGAGCTCAATACGCTGCAGTTGAACACATGCAAATAGACAAAACACAAGCAGATGAAGAAAACAAGTATTCTGATTGCACATCTCAGATATTGTTGCAGCCTTTCCAACACCCCTGATGGGGCTTCAGTCACTGCATGCATCACATTCATCCGTTTTTAGCTCCATCACATTTATGTATCGTGTTTTCTATGTCCTCTCCTTTTAGTGTGTGTGTTGAGCTCTTAGGGTTACCATATGCACCTACATTAGTCTCTTGACTGCAGATATGCTCTCAGTGCTACTGGAGCTTTTTTTTTCCTGAAATGCACTGTACTGTACACCCACCCCAACACTTCATACATCCGCAGTACTGCGTGTACCCTTCCGAGGTGTGATTTGTAATCCATGTATAATTAATCTAACTTTGGTGACACCCTAATATATTATTAGAAAATATCTCCTTATGGCACCCTGAGGCAGAAAAAGAAATCTACTGTTTCATTTTTCATAGTGCTGTTTGAGCGAACAGGTGGTCCATCTATCGATTTCCCCACTTCATTCCCATGAAAGAGACCGTGGTTAGATTAATGTCAAGCTCGTGAGCCAAAGGCCGAGCAGCCGTCTTTGTCGTTTTTCTTTTTCCAAAAAAAAAAAAAGTTACAAAAGGCAGAGCAGCTCTATAAGGCAGCTTTATGATTTTGTTCTTTCTCATGTGTGAAATATATGTGTTTTCAAGCTTCTGTGGAATAAACATGCTTGAGGTTTTGTTTCCCATGCTTTTAGAATAAATGCTTTATGTGGTGTGTTATAAGTGGCCCAGAGCTGAATGTGTCTCTGTTTAGCAGAGACATTCAAGCCCTGGAGCTCAACCTCCAAGGTCATCCTGCTCAACTCTCGAATAACAGAAGATATACAAAACAACAGCAAACCTCTACTGTAAAAGAGCACTGGCTTTGTCAAGCACAAACATTTATATACATAACATTTTGCTGCCTATCTAGTGTCGGCTGTAATATAATATTAAATACATCAAACTCTGTCAAGGCATAGATATGAAAATGTCACATCCAACAGGATGAAGTTTAATGGCCAAAGGCTAGATCCTGCATAAACACGTCCCCTTTCAACCATACATCATTTGATTTCCCCCCTTCACCTTCTGATTCAGAGTGTGGAATAATACATCATGTTTGATCCATTTAGTCTAACCTATGGAAAAAGAGAATAATTTAAAAAAGCAGACCTCCCATTGCGGTACAGTTTCTGCATATATGGTGCTCATATACAGTATGCAGTTAACAGGAAACATCTTTGCGGATATGAGGATGGAATATTCCTTTTTGTACTTCCTGTAGCAAAGACTGTGCAGTCCCCGTGAGGATATGACCGTAAGGTCGCCATGCGCCAAGTGGCTGTCTTTTATTGGGCATCTTTTCACTGAAATGCCTTTGAACATTTATTCATGATGTCATTTACGAAGCCTCAACCCAATCATACTGTCTTGTACTGTCAGTCCTATGAGGGCTGTGTTCACAGATTAAATAGAATAGAAGAGGGTCACTCATCCTTTGAGTTATAAAACAAATAATCACACTACCTATGCATCTAAATGGCAGAGCTTTTGGCATTTTAAATGCCTTAAGCATAAGGAAAAAAAACATTGCTCATATTATTTTCTTTCATTCAATGTTCCCAATTTTGTTTTGTAAAATAGTTACAAATAGTTATTGAATCCTATTAGTTTTTTAAACATGGATAGGATTAATATATGTTTTCTTACTGTCCCGGACAAAGTAAGCCTGTAATTGTCTTGATCCCTTTCTTTGTTTCAACAGGTTTGATCAAAGTTTACGTTCATATTGTATCCATTACTTTTTGTTGTCTATTTCAACATTTTTACTTCCTTGTGAGCTAGTTTTTATGCACTCCTAATTGTAGCACATAACATTCAGGGTTTGGAGCTTACTCAGATTGGTTGTTAGTGTTTCCTGTGCAGTTACACCAAGACATATCAAAACAATATGTTATCCCTTCCTTGCGTTTATTTTTCCTCTTATACATATACTATTTGTGGACATTTTTTTCCCCCCATATCTTTATTTCTATGCTTTTCTTCCCATCATTATTTGAGCAACTTCACAACTTTTCCTCCTTGGCTTATGTTTCCTATTTAAAGAGAGCTTGATCCTTTCATATTACAAGCATATTAACCTTGGAAAGCATGTTCTTTGACAGAGAGGCTGATGCAAAAACCTTGAACTACACACAAAAACACGCAAAGCTACACATCTATATTTCACATTCATAAACGATGAATCTAAAGGGAATAATTCTCTTCTTCTTGCTCAGCTTTTTTCTAACGAGTGCCTGAATTGGTCATTAAAGAGAATCCCATTTTCTTATTTAGAAGCGTGCCATCAAAGGAGCCATACGCACAACAGCTTCATAATGGCTGTATATAATACGGTGCCCTTTAACACTACATTGAACACAAAGTGATGTGGCAAAAATAAATATAATTACGAAGCCATTCAGCATCAAAGCTGTGCTTGCAAAGAGGACTCCAAAAAACAGGGCCAAGAAACAAACACAGGAGAACTCTAGCTGCGTGTTTGGAGATAGGACAGAGAGGCACACTAACAGCCATTTCCTGTTTTCATACAGTGTTATATTTACACTAATTATTAGTGTTTGACAATAGAGGGGATACAAAAAACATTCTGTACAACCCCACAAAATGTACGAGTAAGACGCAGTTGCCAATTCCTTTTAGATAATGAATAGAAACGGCAATGTAAATCATAAACATGTGAAAGACACTAATAGCTAATTCTCTGCACTACACAGAAATAGGAGGATTTCTGCTTTAATCCAGGAGCCAGAATAAAAAATACCAAAAGGTTTCAGACTTAATACCCTTTATATCTGTGCCACAAGAGTGGATGATAATTTATTTTCTGTTTTTCTTTATTACTTCTGCAGTCTTTGCTCCCTTTGTTTCTTTTGTCTGCTATTTGTCTTTCGGCACAAATGGCATTGAGAAATGTTGTGACCTTGTGCAATACGCATTTTTAGAGCAAGAAAGGTACAAACTTCTGCTTCATTGTTCGTCTTCTCTACTTTACTGAACTTTTTTCCTAATGCCTTTTCACTCTGCTATCATTGATGACATTTTTCATATTTTCAACTCTAAATTCAACAAAACAATATCTGATTCTTACAATGGCTAAAAATATATTATGAAGAAAGATGTTATTGTTGTATTTTTATTAACAACTGACCATTAAGTAGAAAGTATTTTGAAAGATGTTTGTTTTTTGTTTGATATCTGTTTCTTGTACTGTTATCTGTATATTTATCTGTACTGTCTTAAGGTTTTCCAGTAATTTTACAAAGACTAATAAAAAAACTAATAAAAAAGATCTGAATCAAAGCAAAGTATAAGTAAAAAAAATGCTGGATTCTATATTTCCCATAACGCAAGCACTTCATGCAATGTAAATACCCACGTCTTTCAAACTGCACACCCCGATTGTAATACAGGCTTTGTGTTATACATTTCTAGTCTCCAAACACAAACAGAGATGACCACTGATGACATCAGCAGTTACCTGACCTTTAAGTGGGTCCACTTCAGCATCATTTGGAAGCCAGAGGTTACCTAAAAATAGCTTTTGACCACACTGAATTGCGCTTCTTGGAGACGAGGTATACTGATATTAGCACCATCAATGTGCTGCAACAATTCTACACGTGGCTCCAATATTCAATATGGACCCTTATGGCCCCATATTGCACATTTGTCAAAGTGTAGTGTGGTGATGCTTTACCTCGACAGGAAACCTTCTGCCATTGATGCTGTGTTCTGAGCCTGCTGATCCATTGCTATGACCCCAGTGAAACTCCATCTTCTCAGCCTTAAAACGCCCCGGCAGTCCAGCACCTCTTACAAAGTAGTCATCCTTCAGGAGAACTGCAACTGGAGGCAAACAGGGGCGAAACACAAGAGAAGATGGAATCAAAATAAGAAGGAAAATGAAGTACAATCATAGCAGGAAAAGGGAGATCGACAAAGATGTGCTCAGAGGAGGATGTTCATGTTCTTTGTTATCTGTTATCTAAAGATCACAACTTAATTCTTATTATCTAAACTCTCATCTGTTTTATTTCTGTAACGACAACGCAGTTATCGCACGATCTCAAAATAACACAGTTCAATTCTGGGGTGTTCATATTTATTCTATAAGCTTTTGATCCAGAGATGATGAACTTTGTTATCTCTAAATATCAAACATAATCTATTTTCTATGATAACATGACACAATGCAATATCTACCTGCTTCAGACACTGATTAATTTGTTTATCAGTCATAGTCTCTCTGTGTGACATTGTCAGTGTGAACTAACAACTTGGGAAAGATTGTAGACTCGCTCTGAATACTTTCAGTGTTTAATGATTATGTGACCTGTTCAACTCCACATTTCCTTTGCTAATTTAATTGGCTTGATGATACTGTATGTTAAACAAGCTGCCTCGGAAGACAGACTTGGTTTTGTTTTTAAATGAGTACACAGATTATATATTTTAACCGGGAATCAACAGTGTGCTTGTAAAATTCCTTAAAGGATTTTTAAAGGGCGAAGAAACTCACAAATGATCTTGACTCAAGAGCAGCAAGAGTGACATTCTGCCACCTGGCAACCATCCGCCCGGTACTATTTGAGGCAAAGCCATTGTCTCTGAAACTTGTTGCAAGGTTTTCTAAGAAGACATAATGGAATTTGTCTGCTTTGTTATCTTCTTCCACTGGCTAGTGTTTTGCAAAGCTGTAAGGTCGTTGCTTCAGCTGGAGAATAGCAAGCATTTTTTAATTATCTCTCTTTCAAGATTACTACCAATTTCTGCATTGCTGAAGGTTTGACATTTTCTTCCACAAGATCTTGCAATTAAATGTTTATTGCAGAACTGCTATGTCACTATTAGTTATGGTAATTAATGTCCCATGAATGCATTGTAAAAGTATTTATAGTAATTGAGTTTCATTACTGAAGACAGAAGAATATGGCTTTAAAAATATGACTGCATGAGTTTATGAACAAAAGCACTTACGATATTTTATGATATTTAATTCATCAGTGATTTTGTTACAGTTAACTGGTAAATAATTGTGTGAATAAACAGTAAGGCCCCTTGAGATCTCAAAACCGGCTGTAATGTATTGTTCAATAATGGTAAATCTTGTCTAAACCAAACTGTGAAAGCTAAAAATGATTGCATTTGTTCTGTAGAATGCTCATTTTCTTTTCTAGTTTGATATTACTATTAGGTTATGTTAGGTTGCCAGTATTCAAATGTTTTAAAATCCCAAATTCCTCTATCTATCAAAAGCCTGTGCTTAAGGAAGTGTACCAAAATAAAAACAATTTAACTCCATGAGAAATACTTTTGCAAAACTGAACTCCAACCTCAATCCTTAAAAATGTTGCCAAATATTGGCGTTTGCTGAAAGAAAGCTGACCATATCAAACAGCATAATCACAGAGATAATGACACCACAGCTTTGCATATTATTGCTATCTGCCGAAGAAGGTCCATCAACTCCAAAATCACAAATTCCTGATGAGAAATATATCATTGTTACGAGCTTGAGCCCGTTTAAAACCATGAGGTGGCTTCTGAAAGGATTTCCTAAGGGTCACCACATTTTCATAATTTATAGTGGGCCATGTAATCCGTCTCCTGAGGTTGAAACAGACATCACTGCCCTCATGAGATTTCTGTACATGACAACAGCAATTTAGATTCCCCTAAAAAGTTCAGCCTGTCTGCTGTTCCTGGAAGCCTATATATGTTTGTAAATGTACACAGCGGTGTCACCAAAGGGCAAATTTAGGCTCCATTGGTTCTTTGGTTTTCCATCACATCCAACACACCACCATAACAAGACATATTACCATCCTTCTGCTATACTGGCAGAGGTCATTTGTTCATGTATTGATGGACCTTTAACATGTCTACATGAGACATCCTTAGCCAGCGTAGTACCGGTGCTCTGTCGGCTCGTCCCCCAACGTTACAAGCAAAGTCAGCCGTTCTGAATGAGGACGTCCCACTTTTAATTCTATCACACAAAGCAAACCATGGGTTGGATCGTTTGTACAAGCAAACATACTGTCAGTAAACACAGATGTCATGGTGAACAAGCTGTGCAGAGGGAAAGGATGACATCAAGATAAGTGAAACAGATCACCATGCAGGGATTACTAGCAGGCAGAATCTTCCAGAGAAGAGGACGAGGGAGAAGCGGAGATCTGAAGAGAGCAGAACCTTGTGTGATGAAGGATGAGCTGAACCCCTCTCGTGAGGCAAGAAAGAATCTTCCAGCAGTATTAATGTGCCAGTGCTGCTTAAGCTGATGGCCCACACTATGAAGGAAAATGTCTTAGATGGAAGAGATTTCTGAGACTGAAAGCATCAGGTCAAAGTGAAAAGCAGCCCGTATAAGAAAGAGGTACTCATCACATGTTCATCATTTGAGCAACTCTTCTGCAAAACACATACTGTATATATTCACAAGGATGGTAATAAAGCACTGTTTTGCTGTGTGGAGTTAGTGTAATCCTGTCTGCAACACAGGGAAAGTCAAGGAAAGGGGGTACCGGCTGGTCATGGGAGTTTCATTAGAAATGCTGCCCTGGGTGTGTTTGAACCCTCCAACAGCAGAGCAGGAATTAGAAGCTAAGCCAAAAAGACCTTGAATCACATCCAGTGAGAGAAGGGGAGTGTGTGTGAAAGTAAATCCTTGATCAATACAAATGTCTCCAGGGCCTTCCAATTCCATGAATTTGGTTGAGAGTTGTTTGAAATTTCACTGAGAAATGTTTTGTTGAGGAACACTGCTTGAATGGCAGCAAGTCGGCTCAATCTCAAAGCAGGTCAAGGCACAAGGGAACCTTGTGAAATCAATGTGATAAACTTCTAAGATCTATTCACTCAGTTCTTAATTACAACATTGACTTTTAAATAGAATGAAAGATGTTAAAGCCCAGGATTTGAACATTTGGACTTCAGCAGCCCCTTGTGGCTGCAGTAAAAAAAAACACTGTCACGGTTTTCCTGATTCAGATTTGGCCTGAGCACAAAGCACGGTAGTATGCATAATCGGTCCATGGACAGTAAAGGCAATTTATCTGTGTGACCATATTTGACAGAAATCTATACAAATTGCGGCACAGTCTGACTATGGATGGTAACATTGAGATTAAGATTAAACACTATCGTTAAAGGAACAGTGTGTCGCCTTTGGGGGATCTATTGACGGAAATATAGGATGAAGAAGTATGTTTTCTTTAGTGTTTTATCACCTTCAAATAACCAATGTTCTTCATTGAATTCAGCTATATATATAGGGAGCGAGTCATCTCCAGAGAGCCTGCCCACCAAGTCTCTAAAGCAGACAAACCAAACACTGGCTCTAGAGTCTAGACAGGTCATTCTTTTCAAGTTTTCGCATCGGCCACCGACGCGCTTGGCACACTGACAATTAAAAAAATGAGATGTAATTTATGAAATCGAAAATAAACTAAAAGGTTGATAAAGCCAGCTAGATCACACTGGTATGGGCAATGTTTAGTGCTCACACACAGATGCAACATGGTCACACTCTGATGCACATCTGACTGAAGGTTATACGTATCAGTCTTAACATTTGGGACTAGAAGTGTCACCTTTCATCACTAGCGGTCCATGTAAACAAAGGAAGCCAGCAAAAAGTAGTCTCATGACAATATTCTGTATTTGAATGGACAAAGAGGCATATTATGATGTGTGAAACACTGCAGCTAAGATGAGAAGACATACTGCATGGTTGAATTTTCATGATACAAATAGCTCAAATCCATGATCAAAGTTGAAGTTGAAGTGCCACTAAGGGGCCTCTGCTCGACTCTGGACGACGACAACGCTGTGACAATCACACAATAGGCTTGGATACACAATTTTAACGACAAAAGATTGTCAGGGACAGCGCATGAACAAATATTGTAGAATTGGCACCAAGGAAGCATCAAGACCAAAGTGAAGGCCATTGATTCATTTGAGGAGAACGCTTCACATTCAAAACTTTTAAACTGTTTTACAAGGACATGAAGGCCAAATATCTACGAGGATCAATAACTAACACAAACAAGTGTTGGCTAGACCATGAACACATTCCTCCACATTTCAAGTGATAAAGACGATCAAATGCAGCCCTGAAAAAAGTTAACCACTGCTTTCTGAACAGAGCTTTTAACGCTTATAGATTGAACAGAGACGCTCTTTCCATTATTATAATCTTTAAATGTAATTTAAAATTGTTAAATATTTTAAAACACTATATTCTAAAGTGCATTAATCTTGGTAATGTAATATATCCTTTATTATTATTATTAATATATATATATATATATATATATATATATATATATATATATATATATATATGTATATTTGTATATGTATATGTATACACACACATATATATATATATATATGTATATTTGTATATGTATATGTATACACACACATATATATATATATATATATATATATATATATATATATATATTTATATATATATATATATATATATATATATATATATATATATATATAATATATATTTATATACACACACATATATAGAAAAGTCCAGTCTGTGTTCTCTTAAACATCTTGTGATGTGAGGAAAGTTCACCTCCTTGAGAGAAGAGTAAAGATCCAGCAGTGTTGCTGCTTTAACGTGCTCTGCGTGGATCAGACCGCGGGGTCAGGAGCTTTGTGCATGCACGATTAACTTTTAATCTGGACACGGAACCTGCCGGTACATATAAAAGCGGTGTACTTGCCCGCCTGTGGGCGCGTGTGAAGCGGCTCGCGGCAGCACCGCTGCTTGTTGAGAACAGAAGCTACAGAACAATACGTGCTTTACGTCAGACTCACTTCGTCACGCTGCCTGTCTGCTGCGTAACGAAGTCAGGCTGCGGCAGCGCGCATCAACATGAATCGCCTTTAAAGTGAAAGCAGTGCTGCTGTAATGCGTTTATCTTATTTATTTATTTTTTCATGTTTGATTGACCTCATGCGGGCAGGACTGGAAGAGCCGTGAGACGCTAGGTCTGAACTACGGAGAGATTTAAAGCGATAAGCCCCTCCCAATGCAAAAAAACATGCAAAAAAAGGATTGTAAAGTTAACGCGTCATTAACGCGTTAACTTGCCCAGCCCTAATATATGCCATTACTACTGCCCTTTTTTAAATACCATGACATGACAGGTAGACTTAATCGCTATATATATATGTGTATATATAAATATATATATATATATATATATATATATATATATATATATATATATATATATATATATATATATATATATATGTATATATATTCAAAGTAATCTTTCAATGAGCGATTAAGTCTACCTGTCATGTCATGGTATTTCAAAAAGGGCAGTAGTAATGGCAAAGTTTAATGAACAAAAATAAAATTATAATAATGTTAAACCAATTTCACAATACTAATACTAATAATATTAAGTTGGCCTCTTCTAAAAAGTGAATGCAAAATATGTTGTGGTAACATTGTTCCATTTTCCTGATTTCACAGTGCTTAGCCATCTAAAATTCCCTCTGTACTGTTTGTGCCCAAAATTACAGCCAGCCGTGTTATTTCCATCTTTGTAAATAAGCAGCCCGCAGCATTGCTCGGCTGTCCCAGCGGTCTTGGTTGTCATGGAGGCTAACAACTCTCATTATGATCAAACGCAAAAGATGAAACTACACTCAGAGAGAAACAGTGCCAGGAGCAGAGGAGATCAATTAAGGTCAGGATTTTCACACCAATGGGCAACGGATTAGCTGATTGAAAAATAAAATGGTGGCAATGGATTGAAGAAGCAGTTTATCAAGTCAGCTTCAAAATGTTTCTGTAAACAAGGCTGATACGGAAATGATGGGAAGAGAAAAGGAGAGCATTGGGCAGAACAATAAAGGCATCATTAAAACATGATAGATTGACAATAATCATTACAGAATGATATGACTATGTTGGAATGTTGTTTGTTCATTGAAACATTAGATTTTGGATTTAGAAGTTGCCATTGGTGGCAAGTGGGTATTTAATATGGATACCGTCTTTTATTACTGTGTATTTACATTTATTGCATTGTCAGTATACTGTATATTGTGGAATCGTAAACGATATTTACATTCAGCTCTTTATGGGAAAAATATGACTACTTAGAATTTCTACTTGACTAATTCAGTAAATAAAAAACTGTGATGCGAAAATCCTTTGAATCCGATATTGCCATAAGGCTTTCCTGCTAAATGATCTGGCACTACTGCTTGCAATGGTCTAATACAGTCAAGGAAACTGTATAAAAGGGATAGCCACCATACATTTATCAACTGGTATTTAAAAAGTCGTGACCGTACAAATAAACCTGAATGTTGGTATTATTACATTCATGTCTAATGCGATTTAGAGACAAAACTAAAAAACTAAATCTGTGATGCCGACCTGTCTTTCCAGTGTTTTTCATGGTGGTCTGGTTGGAGGACTCAGCGTTGAACTTGTCAAGCACCAGCTCCTGGTACTCCTCCGAAACGGAAGCTTGTTCCTCTGCAATGTCAACAGGTGATTGGTTCCTCGCAGAACATTCTGGGTATGAGGAAGGCCAGCTTTGAGGTCCATGGCTCCCTGCAAAAATAGAAGAATCAAGAGCTTATGAAACATGTAGAGTAGTCCACAGAATTCCCTTGTGTCTGAAGATGCCATAACACAGACACAACACTAGAATCTCTGTGACAAGATTACTACTACAGCAGCGGCCAGGTCGCAATACGCCCTTAACGGAAATTGAGAGAAAGACGAAAAATATTCTTTTATACTCATTCAGCTGCAGTGCCCTCTAAACCCCTCCAACAGCTGGGAAACCATGTAAACACAATGAAAATTCATTATCTGGCTACAGGCAACTCCAGTGTTAATTGTCCATATATGATATAAATATCCCAATGACGCAGATTCTACAGTGACACACAAACTAAAACTAAACTTAGATCGGGTGTAGTTAATGTGGGTCTATGCCTTGGATAGGTTTATAAAACAAAAACATTACACCAAATAGGCTATTCAATAGAAAACACTCAAATTTAACAATGAATGTGCAGTGTGTGCTGCAAACGAACTTCCTGCAGAATCCCCATCCACTGTCTGCTCTTTTAATCCTCTATCCCCTACAGTGGCGCTTCTACAAAGGAATAATCCACAACCGACAGGGGTCCCCTTGATCTCTTCTCGGGTACAATGGGCCAATGCAACAACAAAAGCTGAGGGATCAGGGGAACAAGGAAGCATGCATGGATTTTAACTTTTCTGGGTTAACACAATATTCATGATCCCATTCCCTACAGATACAGGGCAACTTTGCTCCTGGCTCTTTGCAAAGATATGAGAACCCATCTTTACTAAAAACACCGTGGATAAAGGGTGGCTTTATGTCTTAAAATGTATAAACACCTCACAGCCAAAGACCCCGTGCTCGAGACCCTCAAAAAGACAGTGCCAATCAGGATTATTTTTGAAACATCCAATGTTTTAGCATGTCAGCCAGCGAGCAACCATAAACATGCATCATGGGGAGAGCAGACACATACACAGGAATCATTTCATTCATCTCTCCAATGAATACATGCCACATTGTTAAATACTGTACTGTCTCAGATTTGTCCAGCGACAAATTAAGATAAATTATTGTCTAAACACCACCCACAAGATTATTGGCTCGTGGGGTCTGGATTGCAATTGAATGTTTGAATAGGTTTGAGCTGCATTTCTAACAAACGGCTGCATTAGCCAGCAGGATTGGATTTGTCAATCATGGTTTTAGACTTATCAATATGTCTGTTCTCGTGCTAATCCTAAGATTTTATATCCTTAAACCGAGTCCATTAGGAATGCAATGCTATTATTATAAATGGAAGAGACATTTGCTTGCCAATCATGAATAGACAGAAGCTACTAGATATTAATCTAGTATCTTCTATCCCTTTTGAGTTGTGCTTGCTGGCAGGTTAGCCGCAACCTCGGCATCAACATGGAAGCTGTCAGAAACACAATTAAACTCAATTAGCTCCAACAAACATTGTATTATTTAAAGGTTAACGCATTGTGATGCAATATTTTTTTTTAATCATCACTAAAGCAAATCACACCCTATAATTTAAAAGCCTCGCTAACAAGGCCAGTCTCACTGAGAATCAACAAACGAATCAATATGGGAGAGCTGAAGATAAAAATTGGGCATTGAGCAGGATAAAAAGAGGTAGATATTACAGATATTAGCCTCAGGAGATAATAGCCTGACTACAGTGGATCTCCCACGCTGCAGTTTCTGTTAAATATGAAACATTCTACAATACTTTCTCTTTTAGTCTTCACTTCAAAACAAAGTAGAATTTATTTACTTCTTTTCCTTCTCATTTTCTCTTTCATACCTAACTGAGTATGAATACTAGGGCTGGGCAAAGTTGAAAACATGTAACTGATTAATCGCATTATTCGCCAAGTTCCATAATGAAGTAAAAACTAGTGTATTGCATGTTTTTTTTAAAAGTAATTTAACAGGCACTCTGGTGCAACAGCAAGTTTACATACATACATATATAGTTTATAAATCTGTTTTTTTTTTTCTGAACAGGTACTGTTCAGTAGTAAGGGTCCCTGTGAGGGACAAACCACTCCTTTTGCCTTTGTTCAGTCCGTTGCTTACCTTAAAGACGAATGTTGAAGACCAGCAATTGATTTACTTCATACAAAAAGCAATAAGTGCTTTTCATATTTTTAGTTCAGGTTTTCTTCCTAGTGAGAAAAGTCCAGTCTGTGTTGTCTTGAACAAGAGCAGTGAACATATTGTGATGTGAGAAAAGTTCTCCTCTTTAAGAGAAGAGTAAAGACCCAGAAGTGATCCTGATTTAAAGTGCTCTGCCATAGTGGATCATACTGCGGGGTCAGGAGCTTTGCGCATGCGCGATTAATGTTCAATCTTGTTTTGCAGTGCAAGCCTGCCGGTAGACTGACCGCCTGTGAGCCCTTTGTGAGGCGAGCGACTCGTGGCAGAACCGCTGCCCTCTGAGAACAGAAACTACATAACAATACGTACTTTCACATCAGGCTCAAGTCTCAAGTCGTCAAAACTGCTGTGAGGCTACAGAAGCGCGCGCACGTACATAAATCACCTTCAAAGTAAAATCAGTGTCATATTTCATTCATAGCGTGTTTATTCTGGCACTAATTCTTTGCAGTGAAATACAGTACAAGTCAAAGCTTCGTCTTGAGCCACAGAGCTAGACCAGTAAACCACGGCCAATATATCGGCGGCTATCAGCTTATTGCAGATATATTGGTATCAGTGTACACGTTTGCTGCTGAGTAACAAGAAATTGCAGGGAAGACATGTGAAAGAAGGTTGGATCAATATATAAACACTGTCATTATTATTTGGATTGTCCACACTGACAGGGATATTGTTCAACTATACGCAGGAAGATTGTAGTTTCTTACATTACATTTCATTTAGCTGGCACTTTATCCAAAGCGACTAACAACACACTCCTTCCACACTGTAGACTGTAGAATTTGGGGTCAAGTGTCTTGGCACAGGGACACATGGACATGGGCTAGCGGAGCTGGGGATCAAACAGCCGATTGAAGGACAAAGCTACTCACCACTGCGCCACAGTCGCCCTATTTTAGGAGTTCATCTTGGAGTTCATATTTTTAAAAATGACACTTTTGACCTGTGTGTTGGATTTTCTTAACTCTTAAATATCTGTATTGGAATCAAAAGTCCAGCATCTGCCGGACTGTAATATGTATTGATCAATGATGACGTTTGTGGGACGAGCTATATTAGTTCACTTGTAAACCTGAAAAGTTGTACTCATTTTCAGTGTATGTTTCAGAATTTTTCTAGGACAAAAAAATGGAGCTCAGACAGTGTAGGGTTGATTTTATATTTATGTCGTACACACTTGAGGCAGTTATGCAATTGGTTATGACTCACTTACTTCCATCCCATTTGTGTTCGCGGAACATATATATTCTCTTTGGCAGAGCTGTGTGAAGCACCAAGCCTTCAGTCGCTTTGAATATTTACCATTCCCTTAACCGGCAAAGTGGACGACCAACAGTAAACACACACAGAAAACTATTCGGGTTCTCCAGGTGGCAGCTTTAACACCCATTTCATGGATTCCTATTTTCTCCTCATAAGTGAATTGTGATAAGTTACAAAAAACATTGTAATGATGCTAGTGAGATATATAGCGCATAAAATGAGACTGACATACTTCACAATAACAACAACTTCTATTGGCCAGATGTGTTGAGACGGGTTCGATATTGACTCATTGAACATGAACGCAAGTTATAAAAGAAAGAGCCGTGGATTTATTGCTGGTATACAAACCTATAAATACACATCATTAACATGTCAATATGTTACCACATCAGAACCACATAGTGCAAGAAGTGAAGTGAAGTGAACCCACGAAAATGTTTCACAGGCCTCTTTTATACAAAGTAGCGAAAAGTGTAATCTTTTGCTAATTTTCCATTAAAAAACACATTACACCCCATTTACTGCCAGAGAGATAATTCTGCCTTTTCAAGAACAAAAAGGGAGGAGCAGCGTTAAAATCAGATAAGTGATGGTTGCACGGCAGTCGATTAATCTGTCTCATTGCCATCCATCAGAATGGCTGTAATCCTAGTGGTTAAGCCTTCCCACTACAGCACTTCCACTCTATATGGCCGAGGTGAACAAATAAAAAAAAAAGGTGCATGTTAAAAATATTGAAGATTGATTTATCTATAATATTACAAGCCACATTTGCAACTACATTCAGCGTATGGCTCTGAGAGCACCGCTCACACACACCGGGCTGCATGACACACTTATTCTAATGAAAATCTTTATGGGGCTATCAGGTACTTCACACAGTATGCTGATGGTTTTATATACTTATGATGGGCAAAGATGAGCCACTTACATTGATGTTACAGCTCACCCTCCAGGAATATGACAACATTTTGCGGAATGTATCTCTAACCATCAACGCAGAGGAAACCCATGAATCTGATCAACACAATAAAGCCGAGTATTTACCCCATCTTAACAAAAGTCATAGTTCTCAAAGGCTGCTTTTACCAGTTTCAGTCCCATCCTGCACCTTGTGTTCATCCTTTGCAGCACAGATTTAATGACAAGACATATACATAAATATTTTGACTAATTCAATGTTACTTTCCATTTAGTAATCTAGGATATATGCTGGAATTAGGACATGTGGTGTTTATACAGCCCGATACGTTTGCTAATTTGACCTGTTCTAAACTCATTTCTGTGTGATGTGACACAACTCTTGTTTTAAGTAAAACGGGCACATGTTTCTCTCAATCTGGCACTTTCAGTTCCAGGCGTCATCCCATTAACCTTGGGATAAACAGCCGTGCCTGTGCTACCATGGCAATGCTGACAGAATGGCAATTGCCTTGTCATTTCCGTTTTGTCCCTTTGAGAGAAAGCATCCATGCTGTATGCCGCCTGGCAGACCTTCCAGAATTGGCACACAAGCGCTTGCGAAAAATCCACGCTGATCAGTCCATATGTGTGAGTGACACTGACAACATAACACGGCCAGCAGCTATAAAACACAGTATGGGCGGCAGGGAACGGGGTCACAATAGTTATTGTAGCTGGAGCATTAAGGGAGAGCAAAGCCTTGTGTATGCTGCAGAAACCCCTTTGCAGGAGCATCGGAGCTACATTTTTTAACAATATTCCTGCTGTTAGCTTCAATAGGCTGCAAACACTCCAGATGCAGGAGACACAGGCTTTGTAGCAGCGGTATCAAGTGTCCAAGTTAGACAACTGATGAGCGGCGGACTTGTGCAATGGGAGGCAGGCCAGAATACTCACGGAAGTCTTTAATCAGTCAACTAATGACAGATTTTTTATTTTGCATGTCTGTCAGTAATGCTGTAGTATGATAGTTACTGACATCTTTGACTTCCTGGTTCAACCTTTGTACTCTTTTGACATTACTGGTGTACTCAATTTTGGTTTTACATCAAAGTTAAATGGTAGCTAATCTGGTAAAACTAGCATCTTGTGTATGACCTGTATAATCATCTGACTGCTCACACGTGTTGCCATGTTGGTCCTTTTTTTAACGACGTCCTCTTGTTTCAAAATCCAAAGCTAATTATTTGGAGCCTACAATGACATAACCAATGGCTGTTGGCATGAAAACGAAAACCTTGTGCAGTAATAAATAAACTATGAGAAATTGGAAATGTTATCATTGATTTTTGTCTGAAATCCTTTTTGTCAAGATGAAACCTTCTCAACAGTATGTTTGGCAAACATGGACAGTTTGGTGCTGCAAAATATTTATTTAAATACACATCTTTTTTTATCTCAATTTTGACTGATTGACACCGAGATAATTCAGTCTGGACCAAAGTGTTGGACCAACAGCCTAACAGACAGACGGAAATTGCTTTCTTTATAGTCATGCTGCTGCGATGGCAGGCCTTTGTCCTTTTTTTCTCAGATAAGCAAGGAATTCATAAGCCCTGTGCCTCAAACATGCCCTTTTCCATTTCTAAGATACTCCAGATACATATTCTTACATCTCTTCACAGAAGTATAGACTAATTTAATATTTTTCACAATGCATGGTGCTTTACTGGATATGCTGGGTGCATTCAGAATGAGGCACGAAACTAACACAGGCAGACGCCAGTTTGGTCTACTGTAAACTCCAATAACAGAGCTCCTTTGCACAAAACAAGTCGACAGACTTTGTCCCGTCCTCCAGCAACACTTCGTTCCGCCGCCTCTGTGTCCTGCAGATCTCTTTACATGCTTCCTGGCAGCTCTGTGACCTAATGGCTGGGATGTGATGAGGGAGAGGGAGAGAGCTCAGCTCACAGCTGAAAGGACTGGAGGAAGAAAAGAGCCGACTCAGTCGACTGCACGATGCCGCTTTTGAGCGTTTAACAACAATCATACAGACTCCCAACCACATGGTATAACAAACAACCAGGCATGGATATAGTTTAGAAATCCAATCACAAGCTTATAGTTTCATAATGTCTTGCATTCACTATCTCCTTGTTATGGGGCTCAGTCTAACTCGTATTTTCTGTGCCATGTGATATTCTGGGTTTCGTGTTTTCAAATAGACAAGAATAATAGACTGCAAGCAACTAGTATCAAAGTGAGGAAAATCATCCTGGCAAAATTGTGCCAGCCAATTTTGGTGACTGACTGTTTTCCGAGAGTAAATGAGGTCATACTGCTAAAACTACAAACTATTACGCCAGTGTCACATGTGACTGAACACCAGTTCAACCAAGGACGGAGTCTTTTGTTGCTGGCTTTACTTTCCTGTTCAACAACTGAAATATATTTTTAATGTTGAAGTTAAATATGTCCACAAAAAAACAGAGGGAACTTTCAGGTGAATTAAATCATGTTTATGGAAGTGAATCAACAATTGCAACACTTAGTCCTTCTGTATGTGCAATTTTATATTCAAAGAGACTGTGCTTTTAGAGTATTTTCTTGTGTGCTTCCTTTACTGGCCCATATGCTTAAGGCGACTTAATTATCAGTGAACTATGAAGGTAATAAAACAAACATAATGGCCTGAGTGGGTGTCGGAAGGCTCTGAATTTTTTCCAAGTAATTATTGAACGTGAAAGTAATTGCAGTTTTCTTCGATGTCTTTGAAAGCTTTTTCTCAACATTGTCTCACATCCACTTATCAGAGGAGATCTGAAAGAGCAGATACTTCATCAGCGCAGTTTGCAAGAATAAAAAAAGGGGGCATCTGTGGTCACTACGGGGCACAAAGTGACACACAAGTGAGTCTTCAGTTTCACTTCACCAAATTAAAGGTGCGCTTGTTTGACCTTCTGTCAGTTCTGTCACGAACAGACGCAAGAAGCAAGCACACTAAAACTATTTTCTTTATGTTCATTCACTTTATTGCAGATGTACTGACAGAACAAAAGGTAAACCAGCAAAGTTGATGATTAAAATGAAATCAGCTGGAGTCAAGGCGTTAAGCCTGACTTTGCAATGTTGCCTTCATTTGGAGGTTCCTAACATTAACCCCAAAGGCAAATTAGCGCAGGCTCGGCGCTTATTGTTCAAAGACACGCGCAGAGGGAATATCCAATAAAGGTTTAACTTGTCAAGGGCACAACAGCCAATGAGAGCCAAACACTTTCTTTAATGAAAACAAAGGTTGCATTTTGTGTTGGATCAATGTAATTAATATTCATTTATTTTTTATTTTATCATTGTAAAAATTGCATTCATCTACCGGGTAATTACACTTTTTTTTAAAGAGACACAATGTGGTTAAATCATAAAACATAGAATTAATTCATTCAAAGTAGTACAGAAAACACATGAATTTAGGACACAAATTAAACAAGACCAACACATCTACAGAGATTATTGATCGAGTCGCAGAATCAGAACAAACATTAATAAAGACTAAAACGTTTCCAGAGATCAACTGGACCTCTTACATTATTCTTAACCACATGACATGTTAATGATAAATTAACAGAGTGCACTTCTCCCTATTATTTGTGATGAAAGTACATTATTTATTTATTTATTTTTATAATATTATTGGTCACACTCCTCAACCTCTTTCCTTTGTAAACCTTTCACAACACTATACCATCTGATAAATATGATGAATACCTGCACCATAAAGTAATCAGAACTTCCCATTATTGTATCCAGAACCAGTACAGTATCAGCTTCCTTGGAGTTACTGCAGACACCTACTGTGACAGGTGATTAAAAGTCTATCTGCTCTGGGAGATAGCTGACAGGAGATTTAGATAAGGCAACTACTTCCCCCTCAAAGTGTAACACTAAAGCCAACATAAAAAAGCAGACAAAATCCTACGAATCATCAAATCTAATGGATCATCAATAATCCTCTGCTATCCCAAGCATCAAAATGAAACTTCACAAGAGTCATTTTGAAGTTGCACTCCCTCTTGCTGATGCTGCGGGTCACTCACTGACCCCGGTTACATAAGTTCAAATTGCTTTTTATAGAACAGGGAGTCAGTTAGTTTAGATTCTGGAGGAGATGAGTGATGTGATAAGACATAACTTTTGTTAACTGATTCGGTCCTTTCAGTTTAAATTATGAGTCAGATTGCTAGACTAGTTCCTGGGGTGGTCTGAAGCGGTACTTCACTTAGCCTGTCTATAGATGTTAATCTGCTGTATTAGTCCAGAGGATCTGCAAGCAAACACAACTCAACCACAAAGGATCAGAAGAGCAGAGTGGACATCTCAATAAAGGTGATACAGCAAACCAGTGTCGAGAGAAATCTTCTTCTACTTCTCGCAGTTTCTCTTCAGCATTTTGCGCCAATCTAATGACCAATTAGCAGGACCGGAGCCAAAAGTTTTTAAAAAAGAAGTGGAGGTTAAATGTCTAATCTCTGGAGAAGTAATAATCACAACCTCGGAGTGTGATGAGGCCATAACATGGATTTATGGTGGGATGCGGCTCAGTGAAAGCAAAGATCACAAGCAGAGCTGTATATGCATTTGTGGAGAAAAAAAAAGAACATTGCCTTGAGAGAGACAGATATTTAATAAGGGTTTGACCTTTATTACTCTGACAAACACCACCATGTTTACTATGGTAATTAACAAAAAAACAGCAATACAGTTAATGCAGTTTTAATGCCATACCCTGTTAATTCTCCTTTCCTGTAGAATAGCAGCATCTTCCCCTGATCTGGAAGACAAACTGACACTAAATACACGCCCCCATCAACACTGAAATATTTCCTTTTTTTCACCATGAAGTGAGCAGCTTTTGAGTTTACAGTGGTAAGAGAGTGTGGGTGTGTGACACAAGTTAACCAATCTAATCTGGAGACTTTGTCTGTCAAACAAAATGTGTAATAAAAGGGAAACTTGGACAATTTTCACTCGCCATTGTGATTACATTGTGGGTGGTATGTGCCAATGAACAATGTTCAGCTTTCCTTTATGTTCCCTCCACGCTACGGGCCCAAACAACATTGAATATTGTTAATGAAACGGAAGTGAATATGGTTGAGACAATAGTGGCATAGTATATAAATCACACTATTTGAAAAGAACATTAATAAGTCCAAAGAAAGTAGTAAAAAGCTGCATTTATTCGCTGCATTTATTCGGAACACGAGGCAGTTGACTTGAAACGAATCAATGAATGAAGCCTTACATTAAGTGAAATGTAGAATAGTATTTCAACAGTGTCCTCTGGATTTCAAGGGGACAGGAAATAATATATTCTTACAAAATCTATACATTTCTTTCATATTTGGTCACCTTTCAATCAAGGTCTGAAATCTACAACAATCTTCACTTCTTCCTATTTATCTTTTGCCTTCAGTCTGGTCACCAAGTGACATGCATTCTCATTTGGTCTGAGGTCAAAGGACTCGGCCAGTCAGGTCTTTCCCATTAAAAAATAGTTGTCGGTCAATTCATCTGCTCTACTCCACTGTGCTTAAATTTGAAGGATTTTTTACACAAACGGCTAGAAAGCCTACATGTTCACCCACAATAAAACTATCCTAACAGCGAAAAAGTCAACACGTCAAGCTGATAGTAAGCTGTTACATTTTAAACAGAGTGTGCTGGAAAACACAGCCAAAACAATGGCAAACATATCACTGTCCGAATTCTGTCTAATGGCACATTTTCATCAAGTTGCAGTCAGTTACGATTTCAGGTTATATAACGGTATTTTGAGGCGTTATCTTAACCCAGACATGTTTCATTACGCAATTAACAATGTGACCTCATACCCCTCACTACACCCGGCCATTCAAGATACGGGCTTCCCTTCCAGCTTGTGTCTGCAGGAGAGGGCGGAGGCAAGACAAACAACCATCCACATATACAATGTGTCTCAGTAGATGCTTTAAAAGACAAAGGGCCCTTGTAGTTAGCCAGTAACTTCTAATCCTATAGTATATGTTTTCAAGTTGATTATTCATGTATGTGTTCATAACAGCCTTTTACTCATTACTTGACCACTTTGCAATGATTAATTTCAAAGATTGCTTACAATAACTCATTTGTGTTTGATCAGATGTTCATATGACACTTTCAAACATTGATATCATAAGGATTTGATTTACAAAACTATATATATATATATATATATATATATATATATATATATATATATATATATATATAGAGTTTTGTATATATATATATATATATATATATATATATATATATAGTTTTGTAAATCAAATCCTTATGATATCAATGTTTGAAAGTGTCATATGAACATCTGATCAAACACAAATGAGTTATTGTAAGCAATCTTTGAAATTAATCATTATATATATATATATATATATATATATATATATATATATATATATATATATATATATATATATATATATATATATATATATATACATATATACACTGTATAGATAAAATAAAGTCTAAATATGTTCACTGCTTGTGCATATGTTGGTGTGGAAACCATTGACTTTAGGTGGTCTTGCTGAGTTCTGAGAAGAAGGCATCTGATAAGGATGGCGCCACGGCCGTCTCAGAGCCTAAGCTGAATCAGGGGTCTTTGTGTTCCACACAGCAGCACCAAACACATAAAAGCAGGTAGAGGAAGTGGTAAATCATAGAGGCATTGGGGTCTAATTGGCCACCAGAATGAGCTCAAGCCAAAATATTGTTTTCCCTTGGCGCTATCTGCTTCCATCTCGTGGACTTTCATAGAAATTGTGGCTTCCTGTTCTTGGGTGTTGGCCGCTACATAAGTACAACATCCCCTAGTCTGTAAAAATAATCTTCAGGACCTTGTGTGAAGAATAAGAGGGACAGAAATACACTCTGTCCCCATGAGGGAGAGCTTCCCCTTCAATTCAGAAACAGTTTCCCCTCCAGTATGGCAAAGAGCCAACATGCCTACAAATGTTTCAGAACCTTTCTTCTGTATGGATCTCTGATTGATCATTTGACAGAAATCCAACAATGAAACTCATTAACATGTGTTACCCATGTAGTTTCAGAGTTGTGTGCATGTGTGAAAGATAAAGAGCATGACAAAATCATGAGTATACATTGTAACAAAGCATGCTGAAGCTAAACTAGATGCTCAAACCTGACTTAACCCCTGAGTTAGTATGTATGTGAAAACAGACGTGCACACAGCCAGAATAAGTCAATAAGCCCAGATTCGTTCTGACTTCCACACCTTTATGCTTGAATACAATGGATGTTACACAACTAACTTATGTAGCATGCTGGAGAAAGCAGAGATGGGTGCAGTTTGTGCTCCATCACTCTTTACGTGAGTCCCTGTTAGTTTGTTCTGCCTCATAGCACAGCTGCTGTTTAGAGACAGGCGAGGCAGCTGATTGGAGAAGAGGCAGCGGGCGTACCGATCACTCTGTCAGTTCAAACAGCTGTAGACTGCCGTGTCTTTCTGCACACAACATGTCCACAAAGTAATTAGCTTCAGTCCAACATAAACTTTTAAAAGGAAAGAGAAAGGGGTGTGACCCATATGTGAGAACTCTACACAGTGTGAGTTCCAATGTTCGTTGCGTTAGAATTAATGTTTAATTTGTTGACTACACTTTGTTAAGCTAAAACACTTATACAGTATGTGATGTATCTGCTTAGCAGTCAAACTCACTTGAAAAAACATCGGTGAACATCAGTTTGTGTCTTTCACCTCCATTCCCCTGGGTCCTAAGTCCCTCCATATTCAACTTCTTATCACCCTCTATGTACCAACATACATTTATAACAAATACCACGCAGTAATCAGTGTTGCATGTCTAACCAAGTTCTATTCGTGAAAAGACTAGCTTTACGTCAAAACAACAGAAAGACTAAGAATTTTACTTAAAGACAAAATGAAAGGAAACCGTTTAGAAACTATTACTGTGGCAAATACGTATCCTACGGTGTAAAAGCAGTCTTACACCACTGTTAGCTTTAGACCCCCTCTGGTGCCTTCCAGCGCCCTGTTATCCATCAAATTTAATTAGTGAGCGTAAACCTCTTATTATGTAGATTTGTCCAATTTAATTCTCTGAAATAAAAAAAGTAAGCTAAAGGTCTGCCTATTTAATTTTGCTGCATGATAACAAGCATGTTTAGGCTATAACCCTTTCTGTTACAAGATCGGGTTAAGCTTCAAGTGTCAGCCAATGCATGCAGTTCAACCTGCTATTCAAATAAAGCGTGCCTTGCCGATTAATGTTTCTGGAAAAGTGTGCAAAATGTGTAACTTTTTACTGGTAGTGAGTTGGCACAAACTGATTTGGAGTCAGGACCATTATGGCTGGATTGAATCAAATTGAAAAAATAATAGTATTGTAGTATGTAAGTAGACATATTTGTTTGTTATTTGTTTTGCGTTCAATTCATGCTTGTGCTGATACCATAATTATATAGGCATTGTGGATGTATGCAACTCAAAGCAAACATAAATAAATAAAATCGTTGTTGTTTAGGTGTACATTTGTGAGTGACGGAGTGAGAATGCCTCTCCATGTTTGTCCACAGTTATCCTGCATTCTGCTGCAGCAAACTACAGAATATTTTGAGTGGCCAGTCAAGTCTGCAAGGACCTCTCGTAGTCAAGGTGACTCACACTTTCTTAAAAAAAAAAAACTTGTATTGCTTGGTTTTGCCATTTACTGCCTGCTGACATGTCAATTTAATTTTGGCAAGATGAAATGTCTTGTACAAGGACTTCAAGCCGATTCGATGCCCGATCTTGGGTTTAAATTAAGTGTATTTTGCGAATCCTTACATCCAATAAGTATCTACACAAGGAGTTAGCCAACAGCATGAGTTGTTGCATACATACCTAAAGGAGATCTGCACTCTTCTAAATGCCCCTTTCATGTTAAAATAACACCATTTTGCTCTTGGGCTATACAATACAGTTGTTGTAAAAAAATTTCACTCAATTGTGAAATCAGTATCTCAATCAAAAATAGGTCCTCCGCTCTGACTATGTCGGTGCTTGGGCTCTAATAAAAAAGCCTCTGATAATAACTTTGACAAAATAATTCTTATTCAAGAAGAAATGTATTTGTTGTTGAAAAAGGACCGCGAGGAAAATGACCAATAAAAGCCATCACATATTGATGGTCTCAGTTTATAATTTCTTGCTTCCCTGTGGTACTTGATTCATCAAAACAGCTTCTTAGCCAAATTTGACTTTGTCCAAGAAATCATCTCGTCTCCAGTGATTTTTATTTAGATTGAGTAAGTTTGGTTTCCTGAAATTCAAAAGTACTATTTTTTTATATAGAAGATAATACACTTCTCTCTAATTTACTTAGTTTAGGATTGCAAACCTTACGTCTGTAATCTCACTGTTTAAGGAGAGAGGGTTTTGCATAAATTATGTAAATAAAACAAATAAAATGGGACTTTTTCTGTTGAACATAGTTGCTTTTGCGCACAATTAAAAGTTTGTTTTTCCACAGTTTGAAACTGTAAATGTTTTCTCTCAGGGTTTTGCCTTCTTCGTGCACATTGACACCAATCCAACACTGCATCAGTGGAAGGAAACCTCTTGCTAATTGTAAACAGCAGGGAAAGGTGAGCACTCTGCCGAGCAGAACACAGAGCTCTCCTCTGTAGAGCCGCAAAGTGAAACACTGATTAGTAACGCTACATTACTCCTCAATGTCCAAGGGCAACTGTTTCATATCAGCTAACTGTCGGAAGCACAGACGCTAACCTCAGCGCACATAAATGTC
Source organism: Clinocottus analis (assembly GCF_023055335.1). Lineage (NCBI taxonomy): Eukaryota > Metazoa > Chordata > Actinopteri > Perciformes > Cottidae > Clinocottus > Clinocottus analis. The sequence continues at coordinate 14,763,129 of NW_027176042.1, forward strand.
TTGCAGCTGGTCGTGTGATGGACGTTTTAATATAAGAAATAACAATTGTATTCAAATCACAGTCAATATAATATATTACGAAATAATTAGTGAATATCTCAGTAGTTATTAAAATTGAGATGAAGCACTTAGGATGAAGTAGATTAGATACTGAAATGTGTGGGAACAACTGCACAATATGTATTTATGTTCATAATCTTTCACAAGGAAATAGCAAATCCATTTTTAAACAAATCAGGGCCGCACACACACACACACACACACACACACACACACACACACACACACACACACACACACACACACACACGTGTCACATTGGCCTTTCCATCTATTCGTATTGTTATGCTTCTTTTCAGTGAGCACCTTATCTCACTCTAAGCCATCACTCCTTTTTGAGCTGCTATACACTCATATTCCATTTAAGCAGCTTCATCTATTAGTTTAATTATCTCTTCTTTTGCTCTAGGAACTTCAACTAACCCATGAACTACCCCACCTGACGATTAAAGAAGGCACGCTTCGACCACTTAGTCATCTCACTCGCAACAGAGTCATTAAATAATTTTGGTCCAAATGGGTATAAGTGGAAACTATAGTTGAGATGATGTTCTCATTTTCTTTTTAAGTACACATTTGGTTACAGGAGAGCCAAATACAAAACTTATTTCTTCTCATTCGGTTGCCTTTTTACCCCGCTCTAATTAAATACATTCATGCCCAATGACAAACTAGACCTCCGCAAAAGGTCTTGCAGCTTTGCAGGACTTTAATTAAGCAGTGATACTAACATCAGCATGTCCACATGCCTCATGATGACAACGCTAACATGATGACATTATTAAGCAGGTATAACGTTCACCATATTCTCCATCCGAGTTGTGGGTGTTGGCATTACAACATTTAATAATTAGCACTAAAAACAAAATGCAGCTCAAGCTCATAGGAATGTTATTAATGCGTTAGTGAAGACATAACCAAAGTGATTGTAGTTCATCTTGAGGGCCATATGAATGTGTATAACAAATGTAATGACATACCATACTGTAGATGCTGAGACATTTCACTCAAAACCACAAATATGATCCTGCTGCTTTAGATACAAAGGTATTAGGATATGTCCTCTGAGAACCACAACTATCGTGAACATTCATTAAGCAGATGTGGAGCAATTTCACTATATCCAAGAGATATTTCAGTCTGGACCAAAGTGACCCAACAGCAGGCGGTCAGGCAATGCCATCTCTATAGCCATGCTCGTGTGCATGGTTAAAAATGCCAAACACATCCCAAGCATTACAAAACTAATTGTGTCACCATTCTTGCATAAAGCAGCTGGACATCAGACAGGGAGGCGGGAACAGTGGTAGATGCCTGCCAAAGTGCTCTCTTCCCCTTGACTGAGGGACGACGCAATGGCAGGAGGATGCGTTAGCTGTGGGTCACTGCAGAACGATAAACCAGGACAGGCATAAGGAGACAGGCAGGCTGCTGTCTCCCAGGGGACGGAGGTAGTGAGACACGTAGAGGCCTTTTACTCATGCCTGCCGTGGCAGCAGGATGACCTCAGAGCATAAGGTCACCAGTAAACAGACCATTAGCCAGTCAGCAGGTAGAGGTGGAAGATCTCCACCCACACAGTGAACCCTGAGATGACATGGAACCTGGTATTTTATTTTGCCTGCTTGTACATGGTACTTTAGGAGAGCTGCCACTTTAAGTGGTTAGACTTTTAATGGCAATTTTACAAGGTGAAAACTGGCAATAATAATAATCCTACCTAAATTGCCCATGATATAAAAAGTGCAACCCCTAATAATGTCTAAGATATACTGTGCAATACATACAAGGTGTCCTCTTTACAATACATGTGGAGGACACATTTTGTCTCTAATATTAATTGCATATCAGACACAGATTGTGAATGACTGAAATTGGGAGGGAGTATGCAATGAAAAGTCAGATTTCCATCTTTCATCACAAAGTGGAGATCAACTCTACAAATTACATGAACACAAGCTGTCTGGGACTGATACAGCGATCCATGCACGGCCCTGACATTGTAATTATCTTCCAAAGCCTTATGAGCTATTCTATTTCTTTATTAGTTGAAACAGAAATACACACATGTGCACAAACACAGGCTTATACATTATGACAAAGATTCACTGATGAAAGATATACAAATTACAATTAAATGACAGAGAGACAACAATTAAATGTTACTATAGCTTTTCCTAGAAGTACGATGAGAAGCAGTTGCGATAGTAGTGTGCATACATGTTTTCATTCGCTAACAAGAGTAGATTGATGTGCAAATCAGCAAGGAGCATTCGTATGGAAAACAAAACAAAAACCCACTTAACAGTGTAAAATGTCAGAATAATCTGGTGGGATAACACAGCAGAACAGTTAGCCAACGTTTGAAGTTTTGTGATTATATAGGAAAGGTCAAAAAGTCCCCACATTAAATAGGTGCCCTCCTCTTTGTTGCGTGAGCTCTCTGCAGGGATCACAGCTGAACACAGTAAAGCCAAAGTTATAGTGTGAGGGACGGGAAACAGACAGCCAGGGGCCAACTTAACATAACCTTTTTTGCAGATTTAAGCACCAACTTGAGCAAAATCATCTTTCCATTTCTTACCCGTGCACTTTGACATGAACTAAACTGATCGTATGCCTTTAATAAATGGGCTGTAAGGAGAAGCCTCCATCTGCACAGCTAAATATGCTGCTTATCTGTGTGCTTTCTCAGTCATCCTTTGCTTGCATTTCTACAGCTTGATAGTGGAAGAGTGTGTGCATATGTAAGTACATGTGTCAGACAGTGGACACTAAAGAGGCAAGAAAGTGGAAGAGATTTAACTAAGTGCAGCTGAGAAATAAACTGTGCAGGTTTTTCTAGCCTTGGGTACCCCAAAAATGCTAATTAGGCCACAAATCATAAGATAGTACAAGAGCACATCCCCAGATGAGTGTTGGGCTAAGCACAGCAAGCAGCCATTTTAAATCCAGCCCTAATCCACGCTGTGTCTCACCCTCCTCACTACCCTCGTAGCATCCACACGCAAACCCCTGCTCAGAATTAAGATGTGGCTAGCATGAGGAAAGATAGATGAGGAGGGAAATTAAAAGACAGAAAGGAGGAGGGAGCTCACGGAGAGGAAAAGAAAATTGACTCCAGAGGAGAGGTGAGTGCTGAGGAAGATTGGTTAAATGCATTCCATAATTAAAGCTCATGTGAGCCAGTCTCCCAGGTATGGACATAAAAATACAAAATAAAATTAAAAAAGTAAAAATTTGAATTCTCAATGCCCCTCCAGTGATGCTCTTTGTTGCACCTTTACTATGCACTTATCCTATAGACACATGCACCACCCATGCTATATTCATCTTGCTGTCAGAGCCACATAAATGAAATGTAAAGATGAGCTGGTTACCTCAGCAGCTACTGGCTGACACAGCAGAGGCTGCGGTGTGGACTCAGGGCAAACAGCGTGTGTTGTCTGCATACAACAGAATATTGAAAAAAATAATATTTATGAATATAAACAAAATGTCTATCCAAAGAAAAAGTAACAGGGTGACCTCTACATACAAAAAACATAAAACAGGCATGCAATTATCAAAACTCTTTTTCAAAACCAGACTAAATGGTCCTTGGCCCTTTCTGCCTTTAAACTTCCCCTAATGCTGCTGCAGGCTTGAAATGCCGTTTTTTTTTAAAGGAAGTACATGGCCTATATATAAAGAGACTGGAGACATTAGCACACTGAAATTGTTTCCAACATGAGGATTACTTTTTGCTCAATTCAATTAAAGGTCATTTATAAATCCTGCCTTGTTGCTGAATAAAAAGTGTCATTTCCAGCACTTGGCTTTGAAAACAGAAACCTAGTGAGGGTGTTTAGATTCTAAAATGTGTGATAGCTTAAACCTTTCTTGCAATATGCAAAGAGTAGCTTCTAACCCAATAACTTCTTGATACATCTATATTATTTATTACCCCTTGCAGGTATATGAGCTCCCATTTAAATGAGTCATGAGACTCTACAAGACAAAGAATGACAGGCCAGAGTTTTTTGTTTTTTTTTTCCTGGCTGCTGCGACCGCTAGAATATGAAGCTGGATCATTCTAGATTAACATAAATGTCGTTGAGATGGCAGACAAATAATGGTGCGGGTCGTTTTGGATTGTATGTTGTTGATGTACATGCTATATTTAGAGCATTTAACTTACTTGAAGCTTACCCAACAAGAAGTGCGATTGATAAACCGCACTATAGACCCAATATTTACAAAATATAACAACCTCATCCAACATCATATCAACCAGCATCAGGCGCCATTAGCCAACAAAACAACATGGTACAAAAATCAGGCTTGAACCACTCTGAGCTACTGCCCTCTCTAAGCTCAGCTCAGCCCCTCAGCAGTCAGTACTCTTCTAAGTTGCAGTTGTTCTGCAAGCTAAGCAGGGACAACAATGGCTGCATGTTTACACAGCAAGTGTCCTTATAATTTAGAATCCAGACAGGAATCGATTGTTAACAGTGTAATTCACTAAACTAGACATAGTAGCACAGGATAAACAATCGAACAAGCCTGGGAAGCGACAGTGAACTAGAAGTAATGCAGTACTAAATCCCATCAATTCCTTCCATACACTAACTACTCCATCTCTTGCAGGAGCAAGTTTATTCTAACATAACTGTCAGCATTTTAACATATGATTGTCAATCAAACTGTTTAATAACTCAAGTAAAGCGTTGCACATTTTCCAACATTGTGTCATTATGCGACTATTACGGCCTTGCCCCCCTGCAGTTAACTTCTCACCTCTGGGGTGGTATACACTCATTACAAAGTAAGTCATCATGATTATGAGTTTAAAAATTTGCTGAGCTGCTAGCTAGCTCATTTCAGCTCATCAGCATAACCACATTAGAGAGAAAACCTGTGGGCTGGCAATCTCACACTTCCTCAATATTGAAATCCCAGCAGGCCAAGCATGTCCACATCCATTATATCGGACCTGAGCCACCAACTAGGCCTAATGTGCTGCCACTAGGCACACCAATGCCATGTGACACCTGAAATTTAATTAATTAGGTTTACATAACAAACCCGTCGGCCCAATACATCAATCTGCCCAATACAGGGCAAGCAGAATAATTGGCTGGATGTATTGCTGTATATCGGACCTTAGCTTTATGTATGGTGCATGCACCGGACACTATTCTCTTGACATGTCAATATGACAATGAAAACAATCAATTCAAAACTAAACCTCACTGATACAGTGTTAGTTCAGGGCACACGAAGCACCAATTTATTTCCATCCTTAACATATTTACCTCATCTAGAGAAAGGAACCAGATTGGCAGAACCAGTGGGAAGTAAGATGATTTGGAGCTCAATTGGACTAAATTGGTTGCTGCCAGCGTGATACATCATAGAGAATTAAGATGCCTCTCCCCCAGCACAGAACTTCGGCGGCCATATTGGCACATCTGTCTTGGGCCCACCCCTGACGGAGACAAATGGACCAATTCTGGCACACAAGGGCTGATCCAAACTGCGAGCAATAACCAAGATGAAAAATGAGTCAGCTTGGGCCTTGGCAAAAATCATTTTTAATAATTAGTGTTCCTACACCTCTCAGAAAATGAGTGCAGGTACAACTACAGGTTGATACAACACATCAGCAAGACTAGAGGAATATAGATGATGTTGTGTTAAGCTTCCATCATCACAGAGAATGGCTGTGACTATAAATGTGGGGTTGTAAGACAGATTATTCTCTCTATGTTTTCACAGGAGGAAATTAATCAAGTCCAGAAAGAGCTGTGACTACGTGAGGAAGGAGAGGAATGTTGCAGGATGAACACAACAACTTTCAAAGTTCCTAAGGACCCGACTGTAAATGAACAGAGTTGCTATTCCCAAAATAAAAAGAAAAGGGTTCAATACAGGGCACAACTCTAAAGTGCAACACAAACATATACAGTCAGGGTAGTATTGTATTTATATATCTCAATATTACACATTTGCCTCAAGGGGCTTGCAGTAGCCACGAGGTGACAATCCAGGAACTGAATGTGATAAAGTTGCTGCTTTCCTGAACACCTGACATGTGTCAAATGATGTTTGATATGGCGCTGCCAGTGTTTAAGCTTACATTTTTTAAAAACAATAGTGGAAGGTGTTTTGACACTTGTCAGAGTGTTTGCCTTCAAATCCTGTGTTTCTCTGTATATTTAGCAAAGTTGTAAATAATAATACTTTGTGAGTTATCTGTTGTGTTAAGTAGAAAATGACTAATTTATCGATGATGATAAAAATATTTTTTTTAAATTCCTGATTAATATAACAATCAATTTAACTCATAGAATAGACCCCATTTCTCAGATGTCTGATCAGAAATATACCAAATTGACCAATTTGAAAAGATTGCTGTGACACATAATTTAATCACCGTATGTCATAGTAAAAAAATAAAATATGTATTTTTATTTCAGTACTTAAAACTTAAAATGGTTATGACATTAAAATGTCTTTTTTTTCATTAATTGGTCAATTGACTAACAATAATAATTAAAACGACGTACGGATTGCAAAACTCACTAACATTTTGGGTGGCCAGTTATTGCCGCGTGCTCAACCTCGTGTTTTATTCCTTGACTTCTGGCCGACTCCTCTTTCAGTCGGACGGTAGGATGCCGCCAAGGAACTCAACAGCCAAAGACGTTTTTATTGGGCATCAACGTCACGTTCACTCGCGTTTTGTCAAAGAAATACATGTGAGGCCTTAATAAACCTTTCAAGGCACGGTTACGCCTGTGAGATGGAGCTGAGGCACTGTTGTGCGAGTGAAAAACATGTCGGATACACTGACCGTGGGATAGCCTATTGTAGGTTGCATTCATTCAAACACACAATATCACAGTGGTTTTTGCGAACACTGGAGGAGATCTGCACTTTACGGAGTGCACCATTCTAGCTTGGTAAGATCTGACTATTGATGTCGGCGCGATTGGCCCTTCAGAAAAGGCTGAGATCTATAGTCCCTTTGGGGTGCAGCATATTCTGAGTAATGGGGCACTTAAAACCTATTGCTTTTTAGCTTAACTAAATATCAGCAGGTGAGGTTGGGGGCGACTCAATGCTTTACCAACCAGCACAATGGGTGCACCACTTACGCAAAACTAGACAAGCATTATGTAAATGGATGATGATTGTGGTGCATAGTGATTGAGTGATAGAATATGTTAACCAAAGGACATACTAATGTATATTTCCAACTGGGTAATGCAACAAATATTGTTGAAACACCCGCTTCTGAAATTGATATACAGAGCATATTGTCTCGGTTATTGGATTGGGTGATAATTGGAAATGAAGTTAACTTGTGATTTTCAGGTGACATTAGAAGTATTTCATCCTGGCAGAAATTGGTTTGCAGTGTTGCTTTGGACCACAAAAATGGTGGATAATGATTCACTTCACAAAATAAATCCCGGAAAAACCTTAATATATAAAATGTGATTGTCCCAAAACAAAAAAGGAGTAAAACATCATTATTTAGCAAAGATCTCTGGAGTTCTTGTTAAAATCACCCCATCTTCTAATCCATAACAACTCATAGGAAAACCTCCGTTTGGGCTGGTATTTTTAGCATCATCCCTGAAGAGTATGTCCCTGTATCCCTGTATAATATGCCCCATGCTTTATCCCCCATGCATACCCCATCACAGCCTCATAGTCAGGGAGCTTTGCTTTAAAGTCAAGTGCTTCTCATACATGGAGGTCTACTGGGATCAATCCTCCTCTCGATTCATTAACTCCAGGAGGCAGAGCTCCTTCTGTCGGGCACCATGACAACATGGCATTGCTCTTTTCTCTCCAGTCTTTGTAGGGGGGTGTCACAGTGCAAGAGACAAAGTGCACTGCCTTCACAAGCGTCAAGGCAATTTAAGATTGTATGAGTCATAGGATTTAACATGTTAAAACAAACTAACCAATCCGACAGTCACATTTTCACATTGACACACAAACCCAGACCGGGATTTCAGAGCAAACTACTTTCTCCACAAAGATCATATCAACAAGATCAACTGTCCAATTTCAGAAGAGTGTAGAATTGACATGTTTTCTCAAAAGGTATAGGAATACCTCATCAGTCCAATTTTTGCTTCATATTTTTACCAAAAGGTAAAGAGAAGGATGTGATGGATCTGAAACTACAGAAGGTGGGTGCAGCAATAGACAACAGGGTCAACTCAAAGTCTAAACAAACAGCCCCGATAATGAAGAGCAGTGAGTTAGCTAATCTTGTTCTGTATCCTCGAAACTACTAATGAAGTTGGATCAACGTACCAAGTGATTAAAAATGACACTTCATTCACTTCATTATGTGAGACATGAGTGGAAAGATTGCTAATGATCACAGGAAACCTCAGTGAAGTGGAATAAAACAGTCGCGCTGAGGGGAAATATAATCCACACGTATCAGACAATCGCAGGCTCTCTCAGTGGCTACAGCAGCTTGTCAGGATGGCTTCCATCCAAACATCCATGACTGCTGCAGTCAGAGCTCTATCAATGCTAAGCACAGAGCTTGGAGAAAGTAATACATGTGGAAAATCACTGGAGGTGCAGTGTCTCAAATCTATAGTATTAATTTGTGGAGGTGGACTACCATAATATCTGAGGGGTTTGGTCTACAGTAGCAAGTGCTCTTTACTGCATTTCTAATTCCTTAATTTAGTAGAGTTTGCATTTTTTTCTAATTAACATCAATAATTCTCCCTGTGAGCACAGCAAGAACATAAATATTTAATTTGAAATGATTGCTTCTTATCAGTCTGGAATGACACTAAAGTTAATTCAGGACCTTGATGAAATCTCATAATGCAGTAAAAAAAAAAGAGGAAGAAAAAGTGTAGATCTTCTTCTCGGCATTAATCTAAATTTTTCCACATCTAATGTCATTATTTATTTGCTTTTCTTTATCCTTTTTTGATTTTCATTCCACACACTAAAAGGGGATCAAGCCTAATGCTTCTGCAAATTCCCATTAAGGTACTCCAACTGTTGTGCTGTAATTAAACTAGAACAATAAATCAACAAGAGTGCATTTAAAAGCAAACTACTGCCTGCTTTGGCCCAACCCATAAAACGGAGGAACTAACAGAGAAGATGTGAAAACCTGCAGTGATATAAAAAGGGGGAAATGATGCATAGCCCTGTTCCTGAGGCGGTCTTATGGTGAGTATGATATCATCCCACACACACGCGCGCTCACACGCACACACACACATGCGCACAAGCACACACACCACGCCTTAAATAACTTTTAATCAAATTTCAGAGTGCAGGTTCTGAGGCTACTTACATAGAGGTTCATAAGCAAAGCACACAGGGAGGTGACATGTCATATGGAATGATACAAGCTCCCATTGCCCTGTGTGCCTTATTTCTTAATGTGTTGGGCTAATGGGTAAAATACAAGGGTAATCTTTCTCATCGTGAAGACTTTATTATCATTACGTAATAAAAAGCTCAAACTACTTTGTCATATACCCAACATTAAAAGCGTTGTATGAACTTAGCAATTATCAATGTTATTTATTCACAAAATAGTGTGTTCATTTAAACCGTAACGGTTCAGCCATTTGATCAAAAACAAAACTAAGGATTCAAGAAACTTTCTAAACTGAAACTCCACTGTACTCGCTCGCAGAATTGTTCCACAGTTTTCAAACAGCTTTCTCCGGCACCACTTTATCGACTGCAGGATACACAGTGAAAGGATGTGGGAGGTCTGTGAAACAATGGGTGATATGCTACCCTGAATGTCGTGTGTCTAGCTCATAGAGATGAAGTATCTTTTGCATCAGTACCTTCTAGCTTCAGGCTAACCCGACTGTGTGCATTTCTTTTACACTCACTTGCACGGAGCAAATGCCCTTAATAACCATTTAGCTGCTACGGCACGCTCGTCTGTCCTCCATTCACAGCCTTAGCCACTAATTACCTCTCCAAAGCAATGGACATTTCTGTGTTCCCTCAATGCTCCCCCTTTTCTCAGTACAATCAGCCAGCTGCCTTCACTGGTAGGAATTAGAGCTCTGCACGGGGTCTGAAATGTCCAAAATCAACTAATGTCAGCCAGTTCCTTAGCCTGACTGTTGTTCATTTTTTGTTCACCCTCCCTGTATAAAAATAAATGACATTAAGAGATCCTATCTTCTCTAAATTTCCAGTTTGCCTCTTGATAAGAAATTATACAAATCTGGATATTTCCTCACAACTGTTACAGAATGTTAGTGAGTATTATATCAGCCTGCAGCTTTGAGAGTAAATAATTATACCTAATTTTCTTGTCAAATAAAAAGACATACAGCCCTGTAATATAACTGAGCAAAGAAATGTACCAAGTCCGAAAACAAAACAGATGTCTCGATTAGAAAATAAAGCAGAACCGGCCTTGAATAAGATTGGGTACCGCTGGACTTAGGTTTGGTCCCTCTTGTAAGAATGTGATAAAAATGGGCATTTAAACAAGTAATCATTAAGTAAAATCAAAGATCTGCACAATGAAGAAAGAATACACTTCAAATGGATAGAAATATAATGCAGCTTTGGTTTCCGGCAGTGTGTTATAGCAGTAGTGGGACACCAACCTCTAACACTATGAAAACATAAATAAACATTTATGAAAGGACAAACATAAACATAAACCTTTCAGAGTTCTTTGCCCTCTTTTTGTATTTACTTTTTTTGCCCCAAACCATCGGAAAAGCAGTTCCAAAGACAAAATATTCCATCACTATAATAATTTTCAGAGCTGTGATTCACTCCAAGAGCAGAGAGACCAAGTTTGATATTTGCTATGGGCTGTTTTTGGACCTTGAAACCTGTAAATATAATTTAACTCACTGCTCCTCCCTTCCTTAGCTCTTCCAGTGAGGTGCCCTCGATCAAAGCACATAACCTCTATTTCCCACCGGAGCTGCTCAATGGCCAACAGAGGGCTGTGTTTGCGCTGTGTTAATGTGTGTAGCTGAATGTGAAGCAGCACTCTTAAAGAACATTCATGTCTGCTTATCAGAACTGATGCCCGGCAAAAAAATCTCCTACTCTGCCTAACCTGTAAAAAGATAAGAAACAAAGAATTTACATAGGCAAATCTGATTGGTCATATTGTCGAATCAGGCGTTTATTATGTTTTTGCTCATTGACCACCCATGGTTTAAAGCTTCCCTTTACAGGAGGCAGTATTAATACATAAGCAAACTCTTATTTGCTATGTAAAGACATAGTTGGGGGATGTTTACCTGGGCAGGGAATGAAGTCGCTTGCCCTGTTGTAATCTGATTTTCTCAGTGCTTTGTTTATATTGTGTGTGTGTTACGACTGATAACAGCGTCCTGACGCATGGCGGCAGTCCCAGAAGCGTAGTTACGTTAGCTGCAAGCGCCGTTAGCTTCTAGCCACTAGCTCAGCCGTCCCCATGCTGAAGCAAAAAATATGCTATAAATTTCTGATGAAGACCATTTAAGTTGTGTGTGTGTGTATGTATATTAATACATAAATAAATAGTAAAAACAAAAATGGTGGTCACAGTACATGCGACTATGGCTCAGCTGGGGTTTTAGAATAATGGACCTCACTGTTTGCTGTGTGTCAGCTGTGTTTTTGTAAACAGGGGGCACTATTAATATTATGAATAGCCTGACAATTGTACCAAATAGGCTATATATAATGATTAATGGGAGAAGCCAAGCAATTATAAGTCAAATCAGACATTCAGCACCCCCATCTAGCCCAACTGAAATTATCCTTTGTTGCATAACCACATACCACCACCACTTACAGCTACGGCAATTATTTGAGTGCAAGATTGGCAATTAAATCAGACACCTTAGATTGAATTGTCGATCATTCGGGGTCTGATAAGAAAAAAAAAGCATCCTACTTTTGAACAAAAAGGGATTTAATGCAGCAGGAGCGTTTTCTTGTTGATTATATTTTCCTCTACGCTAACTAAATATTAGATATGTAAGTGTGTGGATACAAAACTAGTTTATTAGAAAACATTCCATGTTGGTAGCTTTTAGAGTGCAGATTTCAAAATTAGAATTGATGCTTTAACTGTATATACAAAATGCCTTTTACAGTTGAAACTACAGTTTGTTGCAGACAACTTTCAAAAGCTTATAACGAAGCTGCTCCCACTTAAAGACTTCAGTATTTACACATCAATGTGCCATTTTCACTTGAAAAAAACACAACTTCCACACCAAAATACACAAATAAACATCACATAAAACGACTGTGAGAATATTTACCAGTATTAAAGTGCATAAAATGAATCATTCATCAGAGCGTACATCTGACTGTTCACTTCAGGCTGCCACTTCCGACCATCTCTCGAGTTTTAGGTCGACGGCTGGAAGACTTGTATTTTTAAACATCACTTGTTGAAGAGTAATATGGTTGCAAAGTTTTTGATTGAATTAAATGCACATGAACTGGTCATGCATTTCAATTCACAGAAATCTTATGCCTGATCCCTTACCAATAATAAAGAAAAACATGGCTACAACATGATCATATATTCAATTTGTTGTTCGTCAGTGGGGTTTTTTTTCCACTCCGGTGAATTAGTTTAATTGTAGTTATAAAGGGCAATGCAAACATACAGTAATGGTACACAATTATATAAACGCTAATTGAGCCCTTCCGGCTACAGCAGTGAGGAGAAAATGTCGCTTTCTGTAAGAATGGTAGACAAAATAGGTAAAATGATGTGCAAGATACAGCTGAGGTGAACAAGTCAAAGAAACGCATTTCCCCTCCCACTAAGATCTCTGGCCAGCGCACAAATGAGAGCTCACCTGAATAGGACCAATAGGGGTCACCAGCTGCCCTCCTCTCCCTCATTACGCCTGAAGTCCCATGGTGCCCGTCTTCAGCATGGGGAGGTTGGCCACCTGATGCAGCTGTGGGAGGCAGACACAGACGTGAGAAACTCCACAGGGAAAGAACCGTTTCAATTAAAGCCTGAACAAATACTTCAACAGCTTATCCAACAGTCTATTTCAAATGTACATTGCGAATGTCAAACGATAGCAACAAAGTGACTTGTGATTTATAAATAAGAGAATTCATTAGAGTTACAATCGTTGGTGCCAATGGAGAACGAAATGTGCCCTCAATGCAGCACAATCAGCCAGTTTGACATTTGAGGTGGTAGATTTTACGATTTGATTTGGCAGGGATGATTAAAAGAAAGGCTCTGAATCTGAAAATTGCATTGAACATATAAACATGGCATAACACATATAAACGTGTCACAGAACAAAATCCATGTTTTCTTATTAATAAATTATATTTTTTATATTAACATTAATGGGTAGTACACGTATAACTGATGATGTATGCTTAAGCTTGTAGATTTTCTGTTAAAGTACTTCTACACTTTAGTTTGATATAAATTTTCAGTTGAAGGGCCTCAAATCTCTTCCCAAATTGCAGCTGTTGCAGCTACTCCCAGGAGGGACTGCAGCTCCCCGCGCTGACAGTTACTGAAACATACTTTAAAAAAATATCACTTTTGACTCGGGATATATCTTGGCTGGGCTATTAAGTTTCCTGAACTTCCTAGTTTCAAAAACTGAACGAGTGCAAACTGAAGCAGGAGCCCACTGGTGACAATGTGAAGGAAAAAAATCATTTGCTTTCAGCCCACATGCCATCATGTGACACACTGCCTTAATGGGTTGTAATGACCTCCACCATGCGGGATCTGCAGAAAAACAAGATGAGCGTCTCTTTCGGCCCCTATGATACTTTTTGCTCTCTTACTTTTAGAATCAATCCAATCATGTTACAGCAGCAGCTGGGCTGGGAAAGAAAAACATTTGAAATAGAGTGGGCGATCAATATGTTTGCAATATAAGCATATTTCATGGGCTGAAACTCGAGAAGGCCTTTCTTGATTAATACAAATCATTATTGCAATTTATTTTCATTTTTTTAAATCACTGATTTACATATTTTGCATCTAGGCTATTCTTCTTTTAAACTAAGGTCTAGGTTCGACCTGTAATATTATTGTATAAAATTTAAGCAATCAGAACGTTGAAAATCAATTAGTTGTTCAGTCAAATTTTCTTTTTTTGCATTTTTATTATTGCTTCTCAATAAAGCACAAACATTTCTCCATACCCGATTACTCCATTTATGTATGAAATAATCTGTGGAATAATCAATTCTTAAAATAATGGATACATGCAGCCCTATACACGAGCATATACAATGTCACAATGGCTGGCCTGCGAAGCTCCTAAGTGAAAATTTCATTCAGTAACATCCAGACAATGTATGTTATCAGGAGTGTAGACAATCAACCCTCTGTCTTCTGGCCACAAAAGTCTCTTGAGCTTCAGAAGGCAAATTGCCCAAAAGAAATCAAACATTGTCAACAGAATTACAGCGAATGCTAGAGGCACAAAGTGTCCTTAAGTATACACACTCGCTAGTCCCAGACTTGCAATAATCAAACTCATTGGAGAAAATGTGCTCCACAACGGATGCAGCCGGTGCCAGTAGGGAAGAAAATGTCTATAGCAGAAGTCATTGTCAATCAGGTGCTCAAGCAAAACAAGAGTGTTTTGTGTTGCCTCAAGCGGTGGAAACCCACTGTCGCATTGAAAACCCAGAAATGTATTGGCTAATAATGGTTGGCTGTTGCTAGAAGGATGCAAACAATCGGGTGGGCAGATTGTTTCTGTGTAAAAGGGAATGGCAGGAAAAACTAAAACAAAAGCAGAGATGACAATCTGCCAGAATCAAAATGAAGGAGAAATCATGTTTGCCAGCTGCAATACAGTTTTGTTTTAATCCATTTAGATAATCCGTGTAGTACCACAGCTTTTTTTGTACAACACGTTACAAATAATACAAAACTAAAATGTATTCAGACGGTTGCCTTTGCCAAAATGCCCTAAAACTAACAAAACAGTCTCTTCCTGTATGTCAAAGCATTGAAAGACATCACTAGCAATGAGCTAGACCGAGCAGATCAGAACTTGGCACCATGATAAAAAAATAATATATACAGCACATAATATTATCTCCCAAAACAGATCCAGAATATGGATGTTTTTAGGATTCTCCCAACATCAACAGTTTAAAATCTCCATGTACGTAAGCTATGTGACAGAAGTTCCTTTCTCTTACTGTAAACGCACACGCTATGCATCATGACGCTGTAAACATGACTAATGTAGATCACACTGAGTCTCATGAGGTTAAAAGGTAACTTCAGAAAAACAGCACAACTCCCTGGACTCCTGAAGCTAAACCTCCTTAAGACAGTCAGATGGAGTTCATCAGCATCTGCACACATCAAACGCACACACGCGCACGCGCGCACACACGCACACGCACACACACACACACACACACACACACACACACACACACACACACACACACACACACACACACCTACAGCCACTTAAGACAATCTCAGCTCTTACTAATAGTTGCATCATTACTGGGGATTAATTAAACTAAGCACTACATCAAGCCAAGTCTTTCCCTGTACTTAAAGTCAATGCATTATTGTTTCCAAAACTGGTCTCCACGATGGCATGAGCCACTTACAGTGTTTTCTAAATCAAATTCATGGTTTGGAGGGAGGTCACGAGGCAAAATGGGTGAAGTCATAAAAGGCCGCTTTGTTACCATCCAACATAACAGTTCACTGCAGGGAAAACAGGGGTGAACATGAAGTGTGAAACAAAGATGGAGGGTGTCTCTGTGGAGACACTTGCAGCATATTTGAAGGCAGGTTGTGAAACAGGAGGGCTGCACCGTCTTTGATCAGAGAGCATAGGAGACAGCACCATGTCAACAGTTTACTCTCATCCATGTCAGCTGTCCCCCGTGGGCAAAGGATTAAAGCCACAGCATCTCCGATAGAGCAGAGCAGACAGACAACATAGTCGGCGCTGGGCCTGAAGGAGACTGAGGAGAGCTGCACAGCATACAGACAACATGCATAAGTCCTAAATCCAGAAGTGAATGGCAATTATGTAGGTTAACCGATTGTTGCTCTTTCCAGAGTTTGGCCCAAAAGGTATTTTTACCTTTAGACGTTGTGAAACTTAGGCCTTTTTTTTTTTACATCTGCACGTTCTTAGGAAGCATGGAGGAAATAGAAAGCTTCAAAACACCTTCAGAACAACAACTTGTACAATGTCAAGCCACACAAAATCATTTTCCTTTTTTCATTGCCCTGAGGGCGGTTAAATCATCTGCACCACCGTGAAGCCATGCTATTTGTTCCATAATATCACACTCAACAACAAGCTAAGAACCCCTGAGAGCCCTTGAAAAACAGCAGCCTAACAACAACCACAGGAACGTTTAGCTTCCATGAGTCATTGGGGGCCGGAGTTAAAATATCAATCTTATTACCGACGCAAGCATAAGGTATGAGGAGGACAGCAATGCTGGCATGTCCATGTCGCCAGGAGGATTGTTTGGGGATGGAAAAGCTATTAAATGCATCCTGCATTTGCAATGTAATTTACACATTAAGTGCCGTTGTTAAGGTGTTTTGAGTAACATGTCCTCCAGCTTCATGCAGCTAAAAGCTCACAACATTTATGGATGCTATTTTTTCCTCCACTGTGAATTTGTTTCTCTCGATTGCGTATTCGCTCAACACAGTTGATTCCAGATTCATTAACCACAACGTGGGACCAGAATCCAACAAACAAACAGAAATAAATTCAGATTGCTGTCCTAATTGTGTGGAACCGCTTCTGAAGAAAATGCATAACAAGATTAATTCATTCTTTACACTAACAGGGTTATTGCTCGGCCCATCAACAACAAACAGAGTCAGAAGTGACAAACATTTGATCCCACTTACAAATGGGATTCATGTGAAAATGAGAACCCTAATTGCACAGTAGGAGTGCATTATATGGTAGCTAATGGCTCATAAAAGAAACAGACACTAGGTCTAAAAAAAAAAGAAAGAACCCAGTCCTGTTATTTTATGACTTCTTGTTGTTCTCATCATGATTAACTAGCAAAGCCACATATTCAGGGGACAGAATGGTCTGCAGATATCAGGCTCTTCTGCCACTCCCCGTAGATGGCTATAGTTGCAGCTTCTCATTCATTATTTTTGAAGATGACTAATATCTAAATACAAAGCAAAGAATCTCTTCTCTGGTCGACTGTCCGTCCAACTGTCTGTCCCTCCTTTGCCTATCTCGAACCGCTCATCCAATCTACTTCACACTTGGTGGGTGTATTGTGGGGCCCCCCATGGAGTGCTTTTTCGATTTTGTTGCCATTTGGACACGCGACATGTCCAATTTTAATAAACAAGCACACCGCTCTCTGTGTAGCAGCTGAGATGGAGCTTCAGGACCCTGTGGCCGTCGCTCACATCTCAAAAACGATCACAGCAAATGGGCATTATGTGAAGAAAATGACCATATATTAGGAAACTAAACTATTATTTTCAATTTTGTCACATTAAAACAAGTGCTTTGGGCGGGTCGTAAGTTATTAGGCGTAAAATTATTCCAAATAGAGGAACTTTTGATATCTTAACATAATACAACTGTATTTTTTGTGGCCCTTTTAGTTACCTAAAGATGACGATTGCAGACAGTAGTCCTGTTTCACCGTTGTTCATAACCGTGAGTAGCTGCAACTTGGGTGTGTGACACCACGCTGTAACGGCAGGTGTTTCGCTGAGGACCAAAGGAAGCGCCGTGGTGAGAGTCAAGTTGTTTGTACGAGCCCTTCGCAAGAAAGCGGCAAGCAGAAACACCACAGGCCAAGCATTCCTCTTCTGAAAAGGCATGTTTTGAACAGCACAGTAAGAATAAATTAGCACTAATTAGGCCCACACACAAGGAGTAAGTCATCAACTAATGTACTATTTGTATCCATATGTAAAGGCTGAAGCTATCAATAGTCTATATAGTTTGTTATTCTCAACAAATCCTATAAAAAGACCAAAACCAATAATACATTCATCCTTCTGTCACTCCTTCACAGGAGTTTATTGTGCATTAGTTGGGGACTATTTTCAGCTGCAAGCGTGTGAGTGAGTAATTACTGAAGCAGGATAGTGTATTTGGGGTTGCCTAAAAATAAACTACAGCTCCCGTATTAATAGTAATGGAGGAACGTGTCACAAATGAACAATAGTGAGGCACTGGTGTTTTTAAGCATTTTCTGGTACGGCCCAGGGAAAAAGCTTTGGTACTTTCACACTTTTCACTGGGATCAATTCCTTGTTGGCTTTGGTGTTGGGATTTGTTGAGCTTAGGAAAAATATGGATTATCAACAGAATTATCCCTCAAGGGATATAAATAGGATAGGGTGATACTTCAATTTTTGAATTGATCATCTTTCAATGGAATCCAATCGTTCTAAATCATGTAAGGTATTGTGATACACAACTACATTTAATAAAACTAACATTTACTATCTATAATTTCTCAGAAAATGTGAAACTCATTAGTTCAATCAATGTATTGTCTTAATCAAAGTACTCTGTATTTGTGTGCATGCATGTTAACAGTCAGTGTAAAGCTGTAATACATTTCATAATCAAGATATGAAATGGCCTCTATCAAAAAGAAGATACTGGCCATATGACCTAGATATTGGTACAACAGAATAATCATAGTATTGTGCTGTCCTCAGCTTTAATGATGTTACTTTGTGTCGTCAAAAGTTAGTAAAACCAGGAAAGGATCTGTTTATTTCAGCTTAATAATCAAGGAAAAGTAAACTGGGCTCATTTGCCCTGCGTCAACGACAGGTAATATGACCTGACACTACTTCACTTGACAACCTTGTGCTCACGAAAACTAAATGTGGAACAAAACTTCCCTGAAGAGCATGGACTTTCTAAGTGTATAACCAAAATGTACATTTGAATAAAGTCAATTCTTTTCAAACTCGTCAGTCAGCGTTGTTATCTTTGACATTTTCCTCCAGCATTGGCCTGCTTCCCATTCATACAGCTCCATACAGACACTCCCACGGTAGTGATTGAGGGAGAGGGAAGCACAACTTATGCATGTCACTCATCCCCATTTTCTCATCTTTTCCTCCAATTAGAGGGAGAGAGAAAGCATATCGTTAAATTCACTAATTAGACAAACTGCAGCCTTAACAACTTTTATATTATTCTGTCTGAATTAGTAGTCGAGAGATGTGAGCTGAGGCCTCATGAGTGTATAGAAGGGCAGACTCTCTCTGTATATGAGGACTAAAATGTGCAACCTGCGAGAGACAGCTGCTGGAACAATCTCATCTGCAATGCATGGCGTCTGTCAAAATGTGAGAACATCTGCTCGGCTTTCTGTTTTGGTGAATAACCGACGCGTGTATTTATGACAAACACACCTACATTTCAAATGTGTTCATTTCATTTCAAATGCCAAACACCTGACTCAGCAGACAGTGTGTGGAGGTTTACATGGTTAGCAGGGCAAGTCAAGACGGAAGAACAATGTCGGGGGTCGAGCATAGAAAAAGGGGAGTGAGTGGAGCTTGATCTTGAGAGAGCATGTGTTTCTCATTCCTCAGGAAGTGGGCAATGTGGCTCGTTATTCCCGGAAGTGTTTGAGTCACAAAAGGATCGCCGACTGGAACTGCCAAGATCAGCCAAAGATACGGAACAGAGGGAGCCGAGCCTTAGGGCTAAAATATCAAGCTCCGAAATAATAAAGCAACAACTCAAATCCCAATGCAGATATTTAGCCCTACACAGCTAAAAGCAAACTAGCAATTTCAGCAAAGAGGACATTGGCACCCTTGGGCCAAAAAATATGCAGCCATATTAAATGAAATTAAGCCCATTAGTCTAGATTTGAAATTGTTCCTTCAGTAACTCAACGAAGAATAAAACTAAAATGAAAAATTCTAAAAACTAACTCTAAAACTTCCCTCGATGGCTTAATCTGAATCTTTTCTTCTTTTTTTGTATAAATGAACCGGTCTGTGTGCATGTCAAGGCGTCTTCTTTGGTCATCATGTTAATTGACAGGAAGTGCTACTGCACAGTCAACAAAGCTGAGCTTAGATGTTTTGGTCAATGCCACGCAGGGTGCTGAAAACCCAGAAATACAACTTCAGAGTAGGATGTAGAGACAAGTAAGAATAGTGAAGTAACAGAAACTCGAACCAAACTTTTAAATAAGTAAAAAAAACACCACTAATCACATACACACACACACACACACACACACACACACACACACGTGTACACGCACACATTGTGTGCATTACAGCCTTGGATCTCCTCCTTAACACAAAGCATTTGGGTTTCATTGTGGAACTTTGACAACAAACCAAGAAGAGTAGGAAAAAGGGTTAAGGGGGCATGCTCAACTATCTCCCTATGCCACATTTGCTTTGCAGTCTTTTCTCTAAATGTATCTAAAGAAAAGCGGATAGGGTCATTTCCTTTAAGTCAAATTCAAACATTTGAACAACTATCAACCCACTCTCACTTCAGTCACTTTCACTGCTTGTAGTTTCCACCCTCTTAGTAAAGTTATATTGTGACTATTCATATCACCTGTGCTTACAGGGTACTGAAATCAGAGGGAATCAGACGTGGCATTAGTACTTTTCTTTGAAAGGATAAATACTTCCTGCACCACAAGTTCACAGGAGCGTTTGTTCAGGAGCGATTTATTGTTTATTAAAAAGTTGTTTATTGAAACCCAGAACCTCTTTATTAACTACAGTGTAATAAACATTTCCTATGACTATATATCATGAATCGCGCTGACACATTCATTTGGGGACAAATACTGAGTTCATAGAACGAGCAGATCAAATCATTTTTCTCATAGAATTATAGCACAGCTTAATTTTGCTTTTCATGCGTGCAGTGTCTCTGTGTAGCCTACACTGAATCAATTAAATGTTATTTAACAAGGAGGCGGCAATAACACTGATTAGTACTAATTAATAATAGATGACTAAAGAGTCTGAAATAGCGTTTTTCGATGGGAGGAAACTGATTGGCTGGACTGAAATGCCAAAGGGCAGCAGGCAGAAAACCTCGGTAATTCCTTAAAAAGAAAGCAATTTGAAAAGTACGATAAGCACCATGTAGCTAGCACGAGCAGCCTGTTGGAGACTGACGTATTGAAAACGCTAATTAAAGGCTAGTGATCAGAGTTAAGTAAACAGAATGATTAATTATTTATTATAAACATAGAGACATATCTATGTTTTTTATGAATAATTAATCATTCTGTTCACATAATTCCAGTGTTTGAGCCCATTGGGGAATGTATTCAAGATCAGTTGTGTTAAAGTGGGAGAAATATGACTTCATAACAGTTATACACTGTGTTTGATTATTTAGTTAATTTAGCTCTTCTAAAATCAATCATGAAATTGATTTTACTTTGAAGACGAGCTGGCCCTGTTTCCTTGACTAAATTTAAATGTTTCAAGTTGGTTAATGGAACAAGCGGACGTTTTGGTGTGTGGAATTGCATTGCGCGTATTCTCTAAACGCAACAACATCACCGGCAAAGCGCTAACCGCGTTTCAGCAGCATCGGCAACCGAAGAGCAAACTCCCACGTAGCAGAATACATTTGCATTTACAAAAGTAGACCAATGAGATCAGGCAACACCCTGAAACAGACATTGTTCATCATGATACAACGTGAACAATGGCAAATTAATTATTCTTCATGCACGGGCCGAGATGAAAGTCTGCAGTGTATTCAGCCTTCCCTTAAAAAAAATAGAAATAAAGAAAAAAGTAATCACACATCCTGGCATTCATTTTCTTTATTCATAAGATGAGGAAAGGGAACTATTGTTCTATTGTTTGACCAAAACTGACTCTTTTATCAATTAAAACTGCATGACTTCCTGTGGAGAAGTCTATGTTTAACAGAGCCATTCACATGCAGACTGAACACAATAGATATAGTAAATCTGAATTGTGTCAGTGTGCTTCTCGGACAACGCTGGTACAGTAAAGTAAGTGCATTAAATAGCCACCACGCTGACTGCTTGAGTGCATCAGGGGCTCTGATGAAAACCATTAACAAGATTAAACAAATTCAGGGCCTGTGACCTCTTTACTAGACCAGCTAGCTCGTTCCCTTTCCAGACTACAATAAACAATCCTCCAACATCTCTCCGCACACAGTGGCAGGACCGTACATAACAGCTCTGACAATGTCAAAAAAATTTACAGTGTGAAGTGAGGTTTTCAATTTCCAATATGTGGCAATTGGATCGCCTAAGTGCCAAGAGCGTATGAGGTCATTCCTGAGGACACGTGTGCAGCCCTGCGTGAACTGTCGCGCGATTGATTCTGAAAGAAAATCAGCTGCCTCTGGTGGATACATTGCACTCCTCACGCATTAATGGGGTTCATGAATGGTGATGGTTGATTACTGGCAATGTAACTGGTCCCATCCAACGCAACAGGTAGAGCGTGACACTGATACAGCCGAGCCGGTGATTTGATCACGGGACACCCGGAGTGATGATGTGTTGTTGTTGGTTCAGTAAAAGAGATATTACTTAAAATATTAGTTGAAATAGTATTACAAAGCTGCAAATTCAAGAACAAATGTTGAATCAAACAGCTGTGGAAATGTGCTTTAGTAGAAAATGCCAGCATTGTACTGTTGAAAAAGCTCACTGGCCACATGACTCAATGATGGCCACACATAATACCACCGCATGACTTTGCATGCATCACTTCCAAATCACTCCATGTGTGCCCGTGGCCATACAAGCAGTCTGACATCCTCCCTTCTTCTCTAAATGCTTTTTGATGTCGAATTCTAATCAATACTTGAAGCTTGTATTTAGAAACGATAAATAAAACCATGAAAAATAATGCACTTGAGGCCTCTTTCGCAGCCTCACTCGTGTTTACTGTACGCAGGTCTATATTTCACAAGAACCAGGCAGCAAATACAATTTTCCTTGAGAAAAGAGACACACAAGCACTGTACGAAAAAAGGTCCAACATACATATTTTACTGAATCACAAGGGCAAAAGAATTATTAGAATTCTTGCTATTTATGAAAATAATACAATGATTGAAAAACTGACATTGTTTCATATGGCTGTGACTTTTCTTGTTACTTTCTGTGCTCCCCGAGACTTTAACTTAAGGTCGCAACAGGTTGTCAGCAGGATTGTTGCTGCATGCTGGTCCCATGATTGCTTTTAAGTAATACCTCTTTTTTTTATTTTTACATTATAATTCAAATGTTATTTTGCATTTAGTTGATGTTTTGCACACTGGAGCTAAAGCCAAAGTATTCCTGTGACTTCTGATGTATTCATTATCCACTGTAATATTTTAATTCCTTTACACTGCCAAAGAAATAGCATGCCAAAGTCTAACTGTGAGTTCAAGAAAATGAAATCATTTCTTTTTCACACCGAGATATTGTCGGCCTCCACTTATACTCACCGTTTGCGGACGAAAATGAAATGATGGTTGCCAACTGTTAAAACATATTAATTTTGCTATAACAGGATCAAAAAGAATAAAACGACACCCTATGAATTACCAGTGGTGGAACCTTTAGTTCTCAGATACAGTTTTCTCAAAAATGAATGTTGTAATGCTAAATCTGTGATTTTAAGAGTGGCATTTCTTTCACACTCATCAACTGTAGAGGCAGAGATTTTAGCTGATGTGCACACAATATGCAGCTGATTGACTTTTACGGTATTGTGAATCTATTGGCATGTCACAATAAAATGGCCACTAATGAGGACATCTACTCAGACTATGGCTCCTCCGCATTCACACACTTGTCTGGCCGTGCTTTTATACGTACTTTCATTTGTGCTTTCGTACGTGGCGCCTTAAGATGTGAAAGTGTCTTCCATTGTGGTCAAATCAACAGTTTAGACGCCGTCAATAGAGCGCAATAAAACCTTTCATTAGGCTCATTTGAAGCCACCTTGGTAGCGATTTCATCCAACATGTAGTCAAACTGCAGCAAAACAAACTCAAGGATAATGAACTTTAGATAGAATTCATACAAGAGCAGGAGCGAACAAAGACTGAAAAACAGCATTCAATTGAGCAATACTCGGCTGAGACTCAAGGTAATGGTTCTAATCAAGCAGCAATACCGCATCTGAGTGGCAACGGCGATGTGGGAGAGCATTTAGTAGCAATTCAAATAGCCCGAAACATGCGCGGCAAAGGATCAGCACCAAATTCAAAGAAAAGAATACTTTTAAATTAGTACAGTATTTGTACATTCAATGAGGCTCTCAAAACACAGCTTCACTTCTGAAGGGATTTATTAAAAACTATGCTTTGATTAAGGGGGTATCATGAAATGTGTTTGCATAATTATCATTGCGTGTCACTGTCTTAGCTCAAGGCTCTTTCCTCCTTTGTAGAAATTCAAAAACTTTCAATAACTGTAAAGATTGCCGTAAACTACCACTGTGGAGATTGGCGATCGAAACCGGCCAGATGTCAGCCAATTGGCCGTGACCCACGTCAGGCAGGTCAGTCTCATATCTCAGATCTATTGTCGGTCCCGTCGACACACGTGTGCCACTGCTGCAAGATTAATAAGCAGCTCATAATACATAAATAAAACTACTAATGCTGATGATTTGTTTTAATCAAAGCGAGTGTTTAAATGAAAATACAATAATGCAATTTCTGATCATTTTAATTGTTTTATGCAAATAGATGACAATAAGAAATGTAAAAGGACCTCATTTTGAGTTGTTGACTGTTTACACTGACCTTAGGATGGTTGGAATTACTTTCTGGGTCAGTGAAAGAAAGTCGGTTTGGAGCCATGTTGTCAATTATAGTTTTAAGAAAGAAAATCTGAATCGGCTATGATTAAAATAGGGCGGGTCGGACCGAAATCGGAATCAGCCACGTAGCTGAAAGAATAAAGTATTGACTATTGAGAGAAACGAGTGTTTTATTCATCAAGCAACCTGCCCAACAGCATTTGATGATAGCTTCTCAAATGTGAAGATGTTCTGTTAAATATTATTCTGAAGTATCTTTGTGTTTTAGACTGTTTTCAATACAAAACAAGGCTCAAGGAAATGGAGATGGATATTTTTTTACTATTTTCTGACAGTTTATAGACTAAAAGATTTGATCAATAGTCATTAGTTTCAACCATAAAGTAAACATAAATCCAGGTTTTAAAAATGTCCTAAGAAATCAATGGCTGATGTCACAAACTCTAAAGCCGTGTTTTTCCATTCAGTTTTCCATTCAACACAAGGAAATTTCTTATTTTGACATTAATTAATTATTAAGTAATAATTCCATTGCCTTTAAGCTTCCAGTCGTTTGGTGCCATCTTAGAAAAAAGCATCACTTGTTATCTTGGATATCAAAAAAACGACAAGTTGTTTATCAGGTATTAAAAGATCCTCCTTAAATATGAGTCTCTGATATTTTGTAATTATCCTGTTGCAATTTACATTTATTGATTTTATTTTAAAGAACTTTTTTTTATTTCCTAGAAAACAGATTTTATTAACTACTAGAAGCAACACAGAACAACACTGGAAACGTGTGTATCCAAAGCACCAAAACTGTTTCCAGTCATGCTTTTGTCTTATTTTATATTCCAGTTCAGGTGGGCCGGTCTGACCTGACTACAAATTAATTGATCATAACACATCGATGATGAGGCTTTAATGAAACTTTTCAAACGGCAAACACGCTGGGGAAAAAATCGTTGAATCCTGATCTTTAAAAATGGGACATTTACTGTATATTTCGAGTCTCCTATTATCACAAATGTAGGGCAGCAACTATCAACTCATCAGATAATTAGTTTCTTGATTAATTGCTTTTCCTATAAGATATTTGAACATGGTTAAAATGACCCACAGTTTGAGGTCATGTCTTAAAATTATTATTTTGTCCAACCAAAACTCTAAAACCCAAAGGTTATCAGAAAATGGCCAAAAGCAACCATCAAATCCTGACATTTGAGAAGAATAGAAACAGGGAATGCTTGCCAATTTTTGTCTAAATGACTAAAGCGGTCGTAAAAATAGTTAATGATTATTCTTAAAATGTTCTGTCAGTCGACTTATTGATTAATCAACTAATTCTTTCTGCTCAACACAAATGAGCGATTTACTGTTAGACGTGGGAACGTAGAGTAAGTGCTGCCAGTGCTAAGATAGATGTCCTTAATGCTGCCCTCTGAATCCTCTTTACCAAATAAAGAAGACTTGAAACCTCCAATTGACCAGACAAAAAATTATATTCAGGCTTGAAAACCTTTTTTTTTCTATCTAAAAGCGACCACTATATTTAAAAAAAAAAAGACATAATTAAGAGATGTCACTTGTGCCATTAAGCTTCTATATTTAATTCCTGACATTACAGCGATGCCGTTTAAGCCTCGACAACCGAGAGGCTGTTGAGGCAGAGTGGTTGCTAGGTCTCATCTTCCTCACGCGAGCTGCAAAGTGTTGGGACCGATGATCCCTGAGGTCTCTCAGAGACGGGTGGATACCTGGGGATGCAGTAGGTCTCCTCCGCTGTGGTAAACACTTGTGTTGTGTGGTTTCGCAGTAAAGATATAACACGTACATTATACAGCAGCTATCACACATTCAGCTCGCACCAGAGCTCGACAGATAAAGCAGACAAGCAAGGAATGGGGACGACAGTGCGACTAAAATTACCCAGGATCAACTCAAAGGTGTTTTAATTTTAGTTTCTACAAATGTTCAACAAATATAAGTGTTGACCGCATTGTCCTTTACCCGGATAATAAAGACGAGAGTTGTCTTTTTTGAAGAATCATTAAACAATGTCTTTCTGAAATATGAAAATGTCAAAAGGAAAAGGCCATGGTATTCCAATCCCTAGTTAATTAGGGTTCCACTACCGGTAGGGTTGGATGTTTGTGTGAAGAACAGAAACATTTGCATTCCCCAAAGGGGAGCATGTCAACAGGATCGATAGGGTACTCTCTAAACTCCGGTTCTGCCTCAAAAAACTATCCAGCTCAGCACATCTTCTCCCTTGGAAGCCTCTGAAACTAACCAACACCCAAAAATTCACACTAGCTGCCTCAGTTATTATTAAAATACCACACATTTCTCTCACAAAATTCCCTTTGTGAAACAGTTGAACCTCCAAAAGTAAGCCTTCAGATACAATATATTGAACACATGAAAAAGGCCAAACACCACCTGAAACGCTTTGCTTTTTAATAACATTGTTAAATACCGATGACCACCCCCCCACTGTTTCTTTTAGAGCGTCCTCACAAAATAGAGAAAGCTCCCATGGAGACAAAGTGTGTGAGAGAAACAAACAGATCATCAATCTGAATCGAAACCCAAAGGAAAAGAGCCTGGGGACTGATCTCTCGGGGTGTTAACTTAGGGAGGGAGGAAAAAACGTTTTCCGACAAGAAATTAATGAAGTGGGTTTAGCACTGAGTGGAAGAGCGGATATCAACTCTGTGTTAAACTCAACTATTCCTCTTTATTTACCACTTATGTTGAATGCTTATGATGAATAATCCTTAATAAGGTATCACATCCTAATCGAGTCTGATGGATGAACAACAGTACACTTCAAGACTGTGCTACACTTTTGTGAGTATCACAAAATAAACAATACAATACATCTTCAAACGATAATGCGTCATCGCGATATGTCAAAGCCAACTGACTGTAAAAAAAAAAGGAGGCATTTAAATTCCAAGAGCACATTTTTCAACGCCTCAGCTGATTTATTTTCCACCTGCCTTATTTAGTACTGCATCTCTAATTTTTGTGATTGGAAGCTTCTTAGTCATCGCTTCTTTGACAAACACCCATTTGGAATGATGGCAAGATGGCAAGAAATCTTTTGGGTATTTGGATGCTGGTAGCGACAGCTGCTTTCCTCACTTAGCAACGGATCTTTCCAAACTTCCTACAGTCAAGACCTTCAAAAAGGTAGAGGCAGTTTATGCAGCAATGAGATGCTATACTGTCTATCCTCTCAACAATCACATGCATGTAATGTGAAAGGTGAGTTGAATTAGTTCAAACTGGAGAGCACAGAGATCACAGAGCTGCTGATTAACAGCTGCTGATCCCAAAGGTTTCTTATCTTGTGAGCTAACTTTTGAAATCACACTCCTCTTTCGAAAAACTCACTGACAAAGAGTGAGAGAAGATAAGGTACGTGGTGTATGTGTGTGTCTCAGTACATGTAGCCGATTTGTCACCATACTCTCATAACTTTTAACAGATCATAATCACAAACATGTCAAGAACTTTGTGTTTTGCCAGACTGGATTTGGCGAAAGAAAAAAAGTTAAACTCTTAAACATTTACATTTAATTGAAATATTGACGTCAGCCTCCAATATCCAATAATAATCAAATGTCTTTACCATATAGGCATTACAAATGATAGTGAATTATGTCAAAATAAATCTTTTACACAATAAAAAATAAACAGAAATCGATACGTTTAAAAGCATTCAAACGCTACACAACAAAAGCTTCTAGTCGCATAAACCAAACCCGTCTTTTTTGCAGGTGAAGTGCATCAGGTTTGTGTGACGTCAATTCAATATGAAAAATCATGTGGCTGTTTTATTCAAACACAACAATGGTCTGTGATATTATACAGAACAACTACCACTGTGGAGTTTCAAGAGCTTTCACGAAGCCTGCTGAAGACTATGAACCTTGAACATTTTGAACTTCAAGTGACCTCAATGCATAGCAACAAAAGGTATACGCACACACACACGCACACACTGCTCAAAATAACTACATAATTTATGCAACGGTTAAAATTAAATTCATAAAATCCAAGTTGATTCAATAAGCTTATTTTGCATTCTGCAGAGCACCTTGAGCTTGATAAAACATGCACAGCATAATCCCATATCTTCGGTGATTGTCGCCATAATTCACAGCAGAGAAAATGAGCCTTGTGGATGGGATAGCCTACTTTTGAATTTGCTTTTCCTCGCCTCTGAAAAAGACAATCTTGAGCGCACAAAGCAAACACATGCTCATTTGACCCACAATAGCACAATGCAGGGGAAAAAAAGGGGGGTCGGGGGATGAAGCCTGAGGGTTCCATTGTGTCCAGTATCCACAGGGCAGAGTTGACTGACAGTCCAGCTGTAAGTAAAGCTGACACAGTATCACATCACGGCAAGACTGTTAAAGGAGAAAGAGGACGTGGCAACTGAAGGACACAGGACATTTATTGATATGGCAAAGTCCTTGAGTGCAGCCGTATACATCCTTCAGTGACAGTGCCTTATTGCCTGGACATTAATCACTATTGTCATGAAGCACAGGAAATAAGTACACTCGTTTCCCCAAAAGCATTTATCCGCCCTTGTTTCAACCAGCCTGGTTTGTGTGTCTGGTTTGTGTGTGTGTGTGTGTGTGTGTGTGTGTGTGTGTGTGTGTGTGTGTGTGTGTGTGTGTGTCTTTTTGGTTGCATGTTGCTAGGACAGATGAAATGATTTGGTGTAAAGTGGCTATGAGTCATCCTAAATGATTAAAATGCTACTGTGACCAGCTCGGAGTATCTTGGCTGAAGACAGAGTGAACTCAACCGTACACACCGAGTAATGAAGTGATGACTGATTGCCTTGATTAACATAAGTTACACAAATAAACAGCTTAATCACAATTAATGTCAAATTACTATAATTACCCTTTAAATATAGCATTGTTATCGTAATGTTGGGCTCATATCAACTGAAACATTCCACTCTGGTATTAATTAATGCCAGCATCTCAGACAGGACGACCTCGCCAGTATTCTCCTTCAGATCCTGGATCTTTCGGTTATGTTTTGGCTCCTGGAAACGATACGCTAGCTGTTGATTCTCTTCTAATTCAATTACAACAACATACAACTAAAGAGCAGTGAGAAATAAGCTACAGGTGGTAGAGTAAATTGACTTTATCTGCAATGCATTCTACATGCATCTGGCACGGGACCAATGAAACTTTCATCCAGCAGAGTTTAAAATGTGACTGGTTGACTCGTTAACGGTTAGTGGCGCCATGAACCTACATTTTACGAGTAGGGCATCCTCGTGCTGGTCACGGGACGACACATCCTGCCAGCAGAAAAGACGAGATGCATCCAGTGTGTGATTGGAAATATTTCATGAGGAAGGCTTAACACATTCAACGAGTTTGTTCGACCTCAAGAAAAACCACAGTGCCTTTTGATAAACAACACTAAATGTAAATATAACTTGTTTATTTTTGCACCTTTACGGAACAGCACCACCTCTCACTGACAACATGCTGCACTTTCTTCATTTTATAGTAGCTTTTCATGTTGTGAAAATATATTCTTTAAAAATAGACAGGTTTATTGATTTCATTTCTTTGTGCTTAAGATGACTGTTTGGTCTCAGAGCACAGAGCAATGTTACATCTAGTATGGGAATACAGCGCACGCTTTTTCAAACGCTCAATACATGAGCAAATATTTTAAATGAGTGGCTTCAATGCCAAAAGGCTGAGATGAAATGTGTTGAAAAAGCACTTGGATGGATCATAAATTCTAAAACTAACACAAGGTTGCAAATGTTTACTTACGCTTGCCCTGCTACATCCAGGGAAATTATGACCAATTTTTCAAACAGCATTTCCCATCAGTAAGGAGATTCTACAACATTAACAGTAAACCCAAAAGAGAGCATTCACACTCTACTGCGTACGAGAAGTCATTTCAAACTTTAAATTATTCTGCATGTGTTTGCGAAAGTTTGCCTTATTTTTCCGAAAATACAGCGTTTTTTTTAACCTTTTGGTCATTAATTTAAAATATTATCCTGTTTTTCAAAGACGCGTGTTGTAGCATGAACAAAACTGATTATGTAAAGAGTAACCATAATTTATAGAAGAATTGAATATAGCTCATGTCGCAGGTGAAATGAAATCACCGCCAATCAAGAAAATAACGCCGGGGTGATTTTCCCGTACCGTGATGGTGGTCATTGCTCAACCACCACCACACAACACACGAAGACACAGCTTTTCTTCGTAACAAAATTGTATTATTTCAAAGTTTGCCAAGTCTAATTAGACACGTTGATAAGCTGGTCATTCAATTTGAAAGCAATAAGCAGGATGAGTGTCTCTGGCAAAAAAGGAAAAACAGCGAATCATCCGCACGAGTGAAAAGTGTTTACAGTTGCAGCATTTTCCCCCATCGGAACATTTAGAGAGTGGCACATGCCGCTGTTGGAAAGACAACAGATAACAGTGTGTTGAGCATATGTTACCGATGCTATTTTACAAAATCAGGGGAAAGTTACTTTTAAGCCGTTACGTCGGTACTGTACGTCGAACCAATTATCCAGAGAATGCCGAGGATGTAGAGGAGGACCTTGATGATAATGATGCCGTTGCCAACATCAGTGATGTCCAGGCAGCTGGCATCCTGCTGGCACAGCAGCACATCAGAACCTCATTAATAACATTAATAGCACGTTTGCTCACTAACGTTCTACCTGCAGTGGACAGTGATGGTTTTATTTTTAAAGGGACATTATTATAATACAGCACACACAAGTGAAAATTGTCATTTTAGCTGTCAAAAGGCAGTATTTGTTAGGGTTTTTTTTTTTTACAATTCTTGAAATGCTGTTCAATAAGGTCCTTGTCTTTGCTACAAATTATTCCCCAGCTGTATCACATGGTTTGACGCCTTTATCCATTTTTGTATGGCTGTATTCACAGAATATGCAATCATTTCCTCATTACTTAAGTGATGCAATCAGGAGGATTTCTATAATTAATGACAAGCTATGCTTCTTATGAAGGCTACGAAGCTGTAATTCCACCCACACAACTTTAAAACAAACAAGTACAGTCTTCGCCAGCCACAACTCCTGATATTCATCTTAAAGATATTTTTAGTTCCATATTATTGCCGGGAGTTAAATATTAGGGAAAACACATGAGAGACATTTGTTTGAGTGAGTAAAATCATTGAAGACTGCTTTTTCTAAACAGGATTGATCATTATATAATGTATTGCCTCTACATATACGCAGCAGAATAAAATTCTCTGAGATGTCATGAAAATCATGCCAAATTCATAGACAGCTATGTCCTTAAATCCTGCGTGCACTGATTTCAGAAAGAAAATAATCCCCGTCCCTTTCAAATCTTCTCTTTTCATGTGATCAAACAGCGGTTTGGTAACACTCTCTATGATGTAAACTCTAAATTCATATTATTAAGATTTAGGTCACCCGGCCTAGTCGGTAGATGGATGCATTATGAGACAGTGTACAAGTAGTAAAATTGGATTTATCCTCCACCACCACCTTTGAGCTGGTCTGCCGGTCAGCCCGTATTGCCAGTTTGCTGCATGTCATAGGTCTGTTGAGATATGCCTCATGAGAAAACTCAGACGTGTTCGGGGGTCTGGAAGGATACTGATCAATACAGCTGCAAACTAAAAAAAAAACGTGGATGCAGTGAACTGGGGGACTTTTGGGGTAGGGGGCGGAGGGGTGACTCAGAGAGGAACCATTCTCCTGTGTTACATCACTGCCATTTCCTATGAGAGATGATTCGTGCCATAGAATAAAAACCAGCCAATGAACCAGAGGCCCTTCCAGTGGCTACAATGATCAAATTAAATCAAGAAGCTCTAACTACTGTTTCGTTACTACTTTAAAATGCGTCTAACAGTATGATAATACAACTGGACTGAGTGGGTAGTCAGTATGGGACAATGTTAGTGTAGCACACATGTGTGTCACTATATATCACTATTAGTGTACATGTTTGCTAGCAAGTAAGATATTTGCAAAAATGCCAATAAAAGTGTGGTAACATCACATAATTTGTCCACAAAAGTGCACCACATTCATTTTAGAAGTGTGAAATGGGTTGCCTACAAGATAACCTATACCTTTTCACAAGTATTTAATAAACACATATAATGGATTGGTAACAAAAATGTTATGACTATTTCTATTAGTATTTCATAATATCATAGCGGTCAAATAGCAATATAAGTATGAAAACAATAAAAATGTTGGAGCCATTGGCAAAATCTTGGAAAGGCGGTATTGTGCTGAAGTTATCCCCCAACCCAACGATAACCTCACCTCTTAACATCCAACCGACCCACCAATCTGTAATAGTTGAATCTTTAGTGGCGCAGAATCTGATGGGTCACACATTTGAGCAACACTATTCATCTCAAACCAGTAGCCCGCTAAAGCCAATATTTGTGCGCCAGTGGCATTAATCGTCCCTCATACTTGCACATCCATCCACGAGCCAACAGCGCTAACTATCTCCCTCATCCTCATCTCGACCTACGCACATGACAGCACGCAGACACACACATTATACCTCCACATAAACCACGACCGAAACTACAGTAAGCCTGTAAAAACAACTTGCTGATTCAAACCACAAGAGAACTGCAGGTTTAACAGATAGAGAGACATGCTGACGATTCCCCAGGAGATAAAGTACCTCAACGCAAAACCCACAAACCACCCAAGTGCCTGCAGGAATGAGGATATATTAGCGAACATTACATTTCCTGAGATTGATGAATTCTTGAGACACCATGTTTGTTTGAATAACCAGAGCTGCAGCTAACATGTTAAGCGTCGGGGTCAAGCAGGAGTTTCTTTAGCGGGACTCAATGTTTCGCATGACGTCAAAGCCAGGCGGATAGTTTGCGCCATTGTCCAGCTGCCTAATCAATAACATGCACATAAATCACAGACCCTGAACGTCTCTTCGTTCACTCGGCCCTGGACCCAGGCTCAATGGTGCCTCTGGGAAGAAATGTCTTCAATCGGCCTGAAAAAAGTCGCTTGTATCCTTCATTGTGAAAAAAAAAAAAAAAAAAAACCTAGACAAATGCAACACTGTGGACTCTCAGTAGTTCGGCTACATGCATGAAAGCTAACCCCGTGTTGCAAGTACTTACCAGGATGACAGTCTTTGTGTTTGGGCAAGGTTAAAAACATTAAGGATAAAATCCACCAGTAACTCGGTTCCCGTATTCTCCGCATGTTAGACTACTCATCGAGAGCAACAAGAAGGCAGTCGGTGACAAAGTTTGAGTCTTTTTCTCTTCTTCTTCTTTATAAAAAAAAAAATGGAAAAAAGAAAGATCACATACACACGAGCGAAGCAGAGGCGAAGTTGGCACAGCAGCCACGAAGGCAGAGCATCAAAGTAATGCAGAGCGATTCGGCAGAGTCACTGGTTTTCTTTTTTCCCCTTCTCAAAAAGACAAATTTATTCGCCTCCAGTCCGAGCAGAGGCTGTCTTTAGCTCCGAGGAATGAAACGAGACGTCCGCTCCGGCGCTGCAGAAACAGTTCAAAACGTGCTGGACTCCACCGTGTGCCTGTAGCGGGATTCCAGATAGCGACATTCCCGTAGTGAGCAAGGGTCAATCGGCGATCAATCGCTTGTCTTTAACTACAGGGAGAGAAGAAGAAGGAAGAGAGAGAGAAGAAAAAAAAAGTGGTCGAATTACTATTGATTACACGTGGACGTTATGAAGTGATTATCCGCGGCGTCAGCGTGACGGAGGGCCATGCACAATGCGAAGAAAAGTGGTGCTGAAAAATGTCCCATTCTTCCACCCAGGAAGTGGACTAGCGGTCAGGCGTGCTCGGATATCTGGCTGCTGGTCCCATCTACAGGACGGGCTGCGTGCGGGAGGGAGGCGGCGCGGGGCGGGAGCAGCGGAGGGAGGGGAGGCGGCTCTTGGATTCGCTGAATGCAAAATGAGTCGGAACGGACCCAGAGTCTGCTTTCAGTCTCTCGCTGCTTACGATAAGGAAGACTCCAGAAATCAGTGTGGCTCGTGTCAGATTGTCAAATCACTGAAGGAGAGACGTGATTGTGCTGCTGCTGCTGCTTTCCTTTCTTCTTCTCTTTTTTTTTTAAAATGTTGCATCAAACATGTTGCATCAAACATGAGGACAAACTGTCATGGCCATTTCAGAAGCTACACGGGGTTAAAGCCTTGTTGAAAAGGAGAGAATAGTCTCCCTGCTTAGCCCACGGATGCCAACCCCCATCCAGTCATCTCACTGTTTTGTTGCTTCCTCCCAGGCCCCATTATTAAAACGACCCTCCTGTGGCCACACACTGATGTCCCTTTGCCTCCTGCTGGCAGGACTGTGAATGGAATACTTTAGCAGTAATCATCACCTGGAATATCATCATGTATGAGTGTGTGCTGATTGGAGAATTATGCATCCACTAGTGACACTCCCTTAGGTAAATGTGTAGTCAGTGGTCTTCTTGCAGAACTATCCAGCTGGACATTTAATTTGAGGAATCTGATTAAATTTCTCATTTAATTACCCAGTTCTCTGCAGGGCCATTTGAAGACAGTCACAAGGGCCCTTTGCTTTTAATGTGGGCCATCTGCTTCCTCTCCAAAATGCCTACCTTTTCAAAGCTCCCACCGCCTCGTGGGCATCCTTGTGCGATCCTCTAGGCTACACTACCTACGTACACACTGCAAAACATTAGTGTGGTTGACAACACTCCAGAACTTACTGTATTCTTATTAATCAAATGCAATTACCCTGAACAATAGTTTATGCATTTTTTTTTCAGTTTAATTTTCTGTCTTGTGAGATGACAGCATGATACTTTGAGTAATTATGATGTGTTTTTACACATAGATCCATGGCACTCACCATTGTGTGTAGAGGGGTGAGGAAATATATGCCACTAAATCAGTAAAACATGGCAAATAATGCAAATAACCACATAAATGAGTTAGTTAATGTAGTTGATTATACATTGAGCAGTATGTAAGGCATTTCAAATCAACATAATATTCTCAACTCATACACGTTTGATCCAGAGCTTTCCACCATCTTGTTAGGGACTAGAGTTTGCTCAGTTAAATATCATATAGCTGATACAATACGTCCATTGACATAAATTCAATGTGCAACTGTTTTATGATCAATTCATTGTTTAATGCATTTCTAAAGTATATCTTTGGAACGTACAGCAAAGCAGTAGCACTTTCGAGATGTCACCTCACTGTTTCATGAAAGTATTTTTAATGTTGTACAATATGCATCCTCTGAAGAAGAAAAAAATTAAACCCAAGTAATAGACTATCCAAAAATAAAAAGATGGTAGCATTTGTGCTTATAATTTAAGCAATATTTCCACAAGGTCTTTTGCAAAACATTGCTTGCAGCTGTTTTAAAGTCCACTATGACATGATCCAGGCGCATAGTTTTAATAAAGAGCATGTAAATGTTCCACAATGTTTAAAAAAAAAGAAATAATCAATAAATAACAACAAAACAAACGGGTGATATGCTCTTCATGACAAATCATAACAGGAGAATATTAAAAACCAAATGCAGTTGAGGAGTTCTTCATCAGATGAGTGTTTGTACTTGTAAACTAATTGTGTGGCTGCATCTCAGCTGCTGTTAAAACTCAATTTCCTCCTGAACAAAAACACTTATTAACCTCCATGCGTGCAGTGTGCCATGAAAGTATCTTTTTTTTGTTACAGCTATTGCTTTAATAATGAGTGTCGGTTTACCAAATATTTTCCAGGCCGGTTCACCTTTCTTCATTTTTTCCTTTTTATTGTAAAGGGTTGCCACATTATTGGTCCCTGATTTGGTTATTTCATTCCTGCCTTCACACCTGCACATGACTGCTCGCACTGTGCATTTCTGAAACATATGAACTAAAAAACAATTTAATTGTTAATACAGTAGTAAGTTGCATGGCATCTAACCTGGAAGTCAAATGCATAAAGGTGATACTGCAATCATTTGGTCTCAGTCCTGCTTTCATTCTCTCTCTGATGCTTATACAAAAAAGCAATCACAGCCAACATTGTGTTAAATGAGTCATGGACATTTTTTCTTCTTCAATCTAAAAGCAGAGCTGCATGCCTTGACCTTAAAAAATAAAAAAAGTTCAAAACTTCCTTCATGCGCTCTGAAGTGTTCTCATAGTTTCATGAGGGTTTTGTAACGTGTGCTGTGACATCTAGAAATCCGATTTTGTATCACTTCAAGGCATTCTAACACTTCCTCTGACAAATAAACTCAGATTAAAAAAGTAAAGAAATGCGATATACATGATTCATGCGAGTCCAGCCATGACACCAGCATTGTCCCAACGGGCGTCTCCTTCCTCTTTGCCCTTAAGTGGTTTGAGAATCACACTTGTATTATTTTTTCAAACACATTTCATATGTTGACAGTTGGTACATAATGTACGACTGTGCATCAATTATGTAATGCAATTCAGGCTATGACCATATATAATTTATCTGATTCTCAATCTCTTACATTATTTAATCAAAAGCTATTTTTACCATTATTACTCTTCCCATATCATTGTATCTTTTGTTGGTCCATCCTCCAGTTCTCCACATGAATATGTGATGTTTTCCTCACAGAATCTACTCTGCATTTAATGCTTCATGACTGTCAGCCAGGTGCAGGACAGACTTAAAAAGGGGAGCACTCTAAAACTGCAAAGCGGGATTCAAAAGAAGCTTCTAGCAAGTCAAAACTAGTTTTAGGTTTTCTATTAAAAAAAATAAGCCTCAAAACAAAACAATATTGCAGTTATAAAATAGGATCTCCCTGTCCAGTGTATTTTTAATGGTGAACGATTATCGACTTAATTCATTTAAAAAATTTCTTCATTTGCATTCAAGGTACATTATAAAAAACAATGCTCATCCCTTTGAGGCTGAGCTGTTTTTGAAGTGTTTTCGGAGCTAATAATAGACTAGGAGTCTGAAAGGGCACTTTGGCAATGACACATTCATAGCCACACTGTTCAAATCTATGGCAAGTCATGAGTTTTGTTTCGAAACTTTGGCGTTTTGCATCTTTTAGCCAACTCACTGAAATCACAAGTATTCGTGATGGCTGCCAACCATTTTCTTTTTAATTCTTTGTCGCCTCGTTGGCGATCACTGTTTCAGTTTAATTTCTTCATGGTATGACAGACAACTTAATCCATGACAACGAACATTACATCGGATTTTATTTTGGTTGAAGTTATTATTTTTGTATTGTACATTTGAAAAATCTGCCTGCCTGTGTAATGCATTCATGTTTAGAAAATCAACTGCCAAAAAGGATTGTTTTCATGATTTATGCTGAAGCGAAGGTGTGAAGACAATCAATAAACAAATAGACAGATGTTGCCAAGTAAAATGTGAGTTTCGTCGCAGCCAGCTAAGTCTTGGTTATTAAATGTGCTCATATAATTCCTCTCACAGATTCAGGGTTTGAATTTAACTTCTGCAATTGTGCATCAAAACAAAGTTGCCCCTGAGAACTGAAGGGTGTCAATAGCAGTGATACTCAACACAATTCCCTGAAAACAGATGTGAAGCCCTGCAGTTCCTTTGGAAACACATGAGGACCCAACTCCTGAGAAGCAATTGAATCAGAATCAGCTTTAATGGCCATGTAAAATTACACATACACGGTTTCACTTCGCTCTCTTATATCATACTTATATACATACAATATATATCCCCTGTATTGATTATTGATGATATTGTTTTTGTAATCCTTCCATGTTAAGAGTTACACTAGCTAGTGTTAAAATAAATAACACAAAATTCTGGACTGAACCACTCTGTTTCCCATTTTTATGGTTAGTTTTTTCATCATTATAAGGCCATACCGTTGTTCCACATGTGCAAATCACTCCATTCATCAAAGTAATACTGTACTCTCAAACGATGAGAGGCTTTGCCATGTTGTAATATGGTGGTGCGGTTGACCTAATTTTGGAGGATGAAGAATAATGTTCTGTAATGCGAAGATAATGAGAGAAACATGGAGAGTTTTATATTTGGGTGGTCAGTATTGGATAATGGAGATGTGGGCAAAAAGGAAAAAAAGGGTTTTGCAGAGAGAGAAAAAGAGTTATTACTTGAATGTTTCTTAGAGGTAGTAGTTACTATTTGAAGCCAGTAGAGGGTGTCTGCAAAATTCATGTTGTCATTAATCACTGCAGTTGTTCAAACCACCAAGGACCGTCAGCGACGCTCCTGAAGAATATAATAGATTCATTTATCACAGAAGGGCAACGAATCCAAGCAAAGGATTTGGATGGATGATTTAATAGCCAAGAAATCCAGAATGTAGAGTCTGTGTGTCAATGTGTTTAATCTGGTTTATTGAAGCCGTAATAATTTACTTGATGTCAGTGTATAGGTTTTGCATTGTGTGTGTTTGTCTTCACTGGTAACGGATGGTAACCAAGTTGCAAAAAAGATGGTTGCTTTGTACGGGTACAGTAACAGGTAAATATGGTGGTATTTTCTATTGGGGCTACATTGAGCAGCTACGTATTGAGCAGTGAAACACCTGTTTACCTTTGTTTGTGTGTGTTCACACATAGCAGCCATGGTTCTGGTTTTAAACATGGAAGACAAATCAATGCAGAATAATCTTTGAAACACCTTGGTAAACATCAATGTTTCTCCTTTTTCCTTTTTCTTTTACAGATATTGAGCACTAGGATCAACAGAGCTTGGGGATCAATTTTCATTTCACTTCCAACAACTGCTGCTAATTTGCAAGTCACTGAGGGTTGTTGAAAGTTATCACCGTTTATCATATGACGCACAGCTGTGGGAGAAAAGTGAGAAAAGAGTGAGAAAGAGGTGAACATCTTCTGAATCGCTAAAGGTTTTTGCCGACATGCCAATGTTGATGCCAATCTTGAATTTATTAAAACGCTAACAAGGATGGATGCAAAATGGTTAATGGGATACAGAAGGGAAATAATACAGGTACGGTTTAAAACTACAAACAATTTGTCTTTACAAGATGTTTCTCCTCACTGTCTCTAAATGACAGTAACAGTAGGATGTAGCTGCTGCATCCTGGTCATCCTCCACAATTAGCACAGGTGTGTGTCTCATCACTGCGTTCAGTTGATTTGGGATCGCTGCTATTCCTCAAATAGATTAGAGAGTTGTCTCCTTGTTAAATTAGAGGATGCTTTTATGTCCTTGCTCTGATTGAAAAGAGCACTGACAACTCTCAAATTCCCTTTATGTCCAAAGTCATTACATTTAAGTTACCTCTGACTCTCCTCAATAATTTAGAAGTTGCTGCATTTATTTCCCTCCTGGCGCTAGCTGGCTTCTTTTTAGGCACAGAGTGACTGCTGGTACTGGCAGATGTTTGGACACATGGCCACACAGCGCTACACAAAATAAGCTGTCAGAGTAAAACGTCCTGATAGGAGAAGTCAACGTGTCAGCATCATGGCAGAGAGCTACATCCACTGTGTTGTACACCAATTCCATACCATGTGCTG
The DNA here is from genome assembly GCF_023055335.1 of Clinocottus analis. NCBI lineage: Eukaryota > Metazoa > Chordata > Actinopteri > Perciformes > Cottidae > Clinocottus > Clinocottus analis. Next base: position 14,803,565 of record NW_027176042.1, read on the forward strand.
GGCATGATATATCACACATTTTTGTTTCATCTCATGGATCTGTTAAGTCTGTTGTGTTAATAACTGCACACATTCAGTGTGAAGCTTCAGTTCCTGCACCGCCCCACAAACATCAGGGTTCCTGCCACAACTGTTATTTAAATGAGTCTCCACTCACTTGCATAATTACCAATATAAAACACCAAATACAAGCCTAACATTGTATATCTAATAGACAATTTATTCCATGACTTAATAAACCTGCTGAGGTGGCAAGTGTTGGCCTCATGCAGAAATGTATAACAAACAAGGACACATTTTTAATCTTTAAAAAAGGCATAGCAGGGATGCATATTTAATTTCCTAATAATTTCCATCCTTGATTAAATGAAACAATCTTAAAGCAGGTGCTTTCACTTTTAAGGGACTTGTTTTTCACTGAAGATGACCCAGAAGGCTGAGAAGATGAATTGGTGCTTGAATTTTGGTTCAATTTGATAAGATCAGAACGTTCCAATTCATTGTATTTTCTTCTTGAATGCTATTTATAAAGTTGGTCGGGTCAACCTGAGCCTTTAAACACAAATGTCCTTAAACCAATAAACATAATAAATAACATATTGGTTTTAAAAAAAAGGAACATACCTACAAGTTGGTTTCTTTGGATGTGACATGGTACAGTGCCTAGCTTATCTAACCTTCACTACTTCACTAACCCAGGCTCGAAAGGAGACATTAGCCACTTCTGACAATACATATCTGAATCACATTGTATATATATATATATATATATATATATATATATATATATATATATATATATATATATATATATATATATATATATATATATATATATATATATATTGTTGCTGCTACGATTATGGGAAGGTCTTATCTCAGACTGTATAATGTGAATCTTTCAACTGAAACTTAATTTTTAACTGAAACTGCAAAAAGGACATACATTTGTACATTTGTAGGGGATGTACAGTATGTACTCTGACAAAATATGTTACACACTCTTCCCAAAATAAGCCATAAAGATTCAAAATGAAGAACCAACATAAAGTATTTCATTATTTCTATTTTAACCTAAACACCACAAGGGTTCATTTCTACAACCTCAGTTTTTTACACCAAGAAACAGCATCAAATCAGAGACATCTTACCCAAGAGAGAAGACCAACTGTGCAGAGGTTGAAGCCAATTACACAGAAACAGATGAAAGTGCTATGTCATTAATAATATCTGTAAAAGTTTGCAACTGTATGCACAGCTGATAATGAGATGTAATTTATGCAAAAAATAAGTATGAATATTTTACTATCCTTTTTTTTGTGTGTGAAAAATGACTAACCAAAGTCTGAATGCAGCATAAGTGAGACCGCAAAGCAGCAGCCAAAATGGTGCTTCTGGGTCGGTGCCTGGAGTTCCATTTGAGCAATGTAATTATCAAAATCGAAGTTATGCAGATGAACAAAAGGATTTCTATTGGGAAATGTACCACTGTCTTCTATTCTTATCATGCAGAGTCAGAAAAAGAAGAAATGTAGCAGAATATATTTACCAGAAACTACAACTCTGTATCTTTGTGGAACAGCCTTTCTCTTGTCTCTTTAGTGTCCATGGTTTTATTGACCCAATCCAGTTAAGAGAAAAGAAAAATAGATCCCGGGCAGTCGCCATGCTTGGCAATGGTTAGCATTTCAAACAACCCAGCACCAAGGTCAAACTGCTTACAGAGCGTTATTAGTCTGAATTAGCTTTCTTTACTCTAATAATGGAACACACTATCTTTTCTCTCCCCGCTGTTAAATAAACGAACACGGTTAAATGTCTGAACACTACACTACTCTGTGTATCTAAGTCAGGCAAAAAAATAACAGATTTCTATAGCTCGCTTGAGTTTAATGTTAATTTGACCTGTGAATAAGGATTTATTTTTGAGGTGACAATTATGCATGGACCTGGGTCTATATCCTTGTTAACCCGTGAAGCCATCTTGATGTTCTTACCATGCAATATGTCACCTGGATTCAAGGCATCCTGCAGGCATGTACTGTGCAGAGGTGAAAGATAACATAATAACACCATGCAGTCAAGTGAGATTACAGCATATTGTGGTATTTCTATATATAGGATATGAGATATCACATGGAGATGGAAGGACACAAATCAATTTTACCATCAATGCACCCTCACAAGCCTTCTTTGCCTTGAAAGGTCATACTGTTGCATTTCTGTGGTGGTCTGGTTGTAATAATGAAATCTCATTGAAATCTGTATGTGTGACCTTTAGGTAATATATTATTTACCTTTGGAATATTTTTGCAGTGGTTGCACAACACCATGCAAGAATAGTGGGCTACTATTTATTAGATTGATAAGTTGGATATGTTTTAAATATATAAACCGTCAGTAAATGTAATCGTTAAGCTTCTTTCACCGTACCCTGTTATCCGAGTGTGATGCATAGAGCAACCATCCAGACACCTTAATGTGTTTGTTTTGCAGGCAAGCTACAGTCCCTCTCCCCAACTAAATCAGTTCAGGATTGATGCATGCTGAAGATCATTTTCCCAGCATCTCGTCTGTGTCGTGGCTCACATCCAGCACAGGCTTTGTTTTAGGTCCGAGGGAAAAAAATGGGTCTAAATCCAAGAGCAGACAAATAGGAATGTTCGCTACCTGGATGCCAGGATTCTGCCTGAATCAGATGAAATTACATTATTGAACGCACAGAGAAGACTGAAAATAAATCAGGCTTTATTGTGTGGGGGAGATAGATACATGTCCCGGGGGGGAGGGGGGAGGTGGGAGGGGATATGTATCAGGCAGTTGAAAACATGCAAAAGAATTTAAGATTAAAGGCAGTCTACAAGTGCTACAGCTTTCACTCGCAATAAATTCAGCATGTTTCTCTAAAATGTTCTTGTCCAGGTGTCTCGCATGGGTAAACGTAGCTCTCAGGAAAATTCCTCAGCTAAAATAAACATATTTGTGATAAGGAAGACAGACAATCACATTTCGTCTAGTTTTTAAGTCCCTTATAGCAGAAAGAATAAAATTAAATTTCTTCTGCTCCATGCAGCAGCATGAATTGTGCCTTACTCTGCAGATATATGATACAGGTCTGCATGCAGAGGATAGATTCAATATAAACGTGTGATAGCAGGCCTGACAGTTGAAAAAACAATACGCTCCCGACACTCCCCAAGCCCTTGTTTTATCGACCAAACTCCCTCCGCAGTCATTGTGGAGTCTATAATAAAAATGCATCAGCTGCATCTCCCTGTCCTCAGCAAAACGTCACTCAGGGGACGCCATGTAGACCTTTATGAGAGCTAATGACCCACGGCTTTTAGAGTCCCGCAACCATCCGCATAATTAGGTTCAATGTCTGCACTCAACCTTTCGTTTATGCGCCTTTGAAAGCAAAAATGGCAAGTGATATTGACAAATGAACAGATGGATCAGACTCAGATGGTGAGGATTGTATAGTTTCAGGTGATGTTGCCAACAACAGTCCAGAAGGATTTCAGTTGCTGCATTCATTACATTTGACTTTGTGTGTTGCACTTAACACCCCCCCCCCCTCCTACCGCCCCCCCTTTTTTTTTTTTTTGCATTTATAAGGTGTATATATATAGAGGTAATACCTTATTTATAATAGACAATATTGCGGTCGTAAGCAGATATATGGTAATTATTAAATGCATGTTAATATATTTGTTAACAAATATATTATAAAGCATCACCAAGTTACGGTGATCTATTTTTGCCCTAAGAGTTACTTACTGTACGCCATACATAACTTGTTACACTATTGCAGATTTCTAGGGCTATTTTCACTCTAAAGAAGGATATTCTCAATAACAGGTTGGTAACAAACAGTTAATATAAATCAACAGAAAAAAGAAACTTTGACTTTACAGATAGAAATAGGGGGTTTATGAGAACATGCTTTTCTAGATTCCCACAAGCCTTATGGTCACGTGAATGTGTTTGTTATTGAAATCTGACTTTGTTAAGGGGTACTCATCACGAGTTTAGTGAAACGTTATGGTCGCTGCAGCAAGTTCACAGAGTTAAGTACTTAAATTCAACAGTTACTTTTTTGAAACATAGGTATATTCTCACAAAGGTTACATTATTGTAGCACTTTAAATGAAGTTCATAAACATTTTGGTAGTAGGGATGATTAAGTTTACATTTAAAAAAAGAGACTTAAAAATCAGGCTGGTGACTCGGTGATATTGACTATTGCTTAAAGTGCAGTGAAAATAAATGGACTTCAGACTCTGAGATTTGATACTCGATTAAAGAGTATTCAGCTTTTTTAATTTGCAATTAGACCAAATGACAAAAAAAATTCAAACTTTTGAATAACATGCAACAACTATTTAAAAAATATTTCCAAACCATATGATGCCATATGTTATTGTAGATGTACGTGCTAAGCCACAGCAAATAAAACATTGCTTTAAGATTTAAATACAAGCAGAATCTCTTGAGTAGATGTACATGGACATGCTGTAGTTTGACCTTATGTTCAGAGGAATCCCAGCTGACAGAGAACATGTTGCTTGTTTGGAAAAATGCATAAAACTTTGTGCATATGATATTAAATGTCTCTTTTTTTTCCTCTAGCATCAAATCCAGTCCAAAACCGGTATACAGTACAGCAGCAGCTTTGAATTGTACATGTGTTCACCCCAGTCAAGCTTATGTTCTCTCCATTCTTTACTGTCAAATTAGCCTAGTGAGACTGTGGGCGGTGACATCATTTAAACCATTTGCAGTGAATTCAAAGCTGGACTCAGATGCTGACAGAAAGTCATAATAATGGAGCAACTTCTGAAACTAACCCACTGCCCCAAAACAGCCCTGTGAATAATCCTGAGATGGACTTGTTCAAAAGAAATGGCAAATACAGCAGACACGGTTTTGAATAGAAGGAATTCATTAAATAGCCTTACATTTTGTTTTTCATTTCACATTCTGCTAAGAACTGTCCTTACAATCACACTTGCATTTAGGCACTGTAATTTGCATTGTGAAAGCTGTATGTTGGCACCCCGATTAGCTGTATTCATCTTTAAATACATGAGGCGTCAGTGCTAGCCACTACACCACCGTGCAGCTCTTTAAATACAATGTATCCTTAAATACAGCTAAATGCCTGTCTGGCTGATAACTGCACCTATGTCCCATTGGCTACCGGTGACACGCCCGCATCCTCGGTTCACAGAGTCCAGTCTACGTCCAGGCAGTGGTGGGCCGTCAGGGCCTTCTAAGCCTTCACTGTTGGCCTAAACAGAATCACAAAGTAATAGATATTTTAGAATTTACTTATATTTATTATTTTTCCCTATCAGCTTATTTTCTCATTGGACAGATCCTGTCTTCCTCTGTTGCTCTGCCTTCAGTATTGAGCCTTCAGCACTGCTTTTCAGGGCAGCAGGCTTTCATCCAATCAGATTGTTTCTCTCCGGTGTCTCTTTAGAAGCAAAGCAGTTGAGGCAGGCCTTTGCAGATTAAAGTACCGTATTGTTTGCACCATATGGCACACTAGATCATAAGACGCACTGTCAATGAATGGTCTATTTTCGATCTTTTTTCATGTATAAAACGCACTGCACTATATGGCGCAATAAGCGGAAAAAAACACAGTCAGATAAGTCAGTCAGTCAAACTTTATTAAACGCATTCACAATAACTCTCAACATTATTCAAACGTTAATAAGCGTATTCACAAAAAAAACCTTGTTCAGTTATAACACGTAAAACACAACACAATACGCTCACTTTTTCAGTTTGTTCATTGTCCACAAATTATTCATCTTCAGTGCCCGAGTTTAATAGTTGGGCGATTACGGCATCCAACATGCCCAAATCCCTCTCGTCATTACCCGAGTCAATGTCGCTGCTGTTAGCTGGCACTTCAGTGATGATTCTGGCCTTTGTGAAAGCTCGGACCACAGTTGAGACTGATACCGCTGCCCAGGCTTTCACAATCCATTGGCATATATTGGCGTAAGTCACCCGGCGCTGTCTCCCTCTTGGTGAATGTTCGACTTCTGTCATCCACTGCTCCCACGCAGCTCGCAGTTTAACTTTGAACGCCCTGTTGACACCAATATCTAGTGGCTGGAGTTCTTTAGTTAATCCACCCGGAATGATGGCAAACTCCAAATTAGTTTGCTTCACTTGTTTTTTGACAGCATCGGTGAGATGGGCGCGCATGGAGTCGCAGATCAATAGGGATGGAGATTTGTGAAAAAAGCCTCCACTTCCCTACCATTGATTCATTAATGTTGAATTGTCTCGCAGCTGCTCTATTCCCATGTTCTACTGCGTGACTGATGGCCTTGAGTTTGAAGTCCGCGTCGTAAGCGTGTCTTTTGACAGGTGCCATTTTGGGGTCCTTATACACACACTGTAATATTATGGTGAAGCACAGTATGTATTACTCTGCGACGTCCTGGCTACAGTAGCCGTAATGCTGCAAGCGGTGCGGCTACCGTAGTTTACCAAAGTCGTACTAAAACATTTTGACTTAGCGCCGTGAGCGCTTTGTACCACACAAAATCGCGCAGTGAGAAAAACAGAATTAATACATATACGTGCTGCTTCAGATTATATGGCGCACTGTCGTTTTTTGAGAAAATTAAAGGCTTTTAAGTGCGCCCTATAGTGCAAAAAATATGGTACACTGAGAGTGGACGTTGTGGTTGATTGTCATGGTCTTCAACAAATCAGTTCTTTAGCTTGGTCAGTGGCATAGCGTGACCATTAAGATGCACTGTGATTGGTTAATGGGGCATGAAGCTAGTAGAAACTACTAGCTGCGACCGAGAACCCAAAAGTTACCTTGCTGGTAGATTAACTGATGACTTGCTTGTGTACTGATGACGCCTTTCACAAAAAGGATTACGGAAATGTGGTGAGGGAAATACTGACTGTGTAACTTCTTTTTTTATATATCTGCAGACGTATTTAATCATACAAATCAAAACAGCTGATAGAGTGCTGAAGTTTTTCAGCTGTAGAGACACATTGAAGGCGGAGGTAGGAAATACATAAACTGCCACTTCATGCAGGACATGGTAAAACCGTACACACCAGCCCATTTACTATGCTCAGCTTCTGCCAATCGGCTTGTAGCTCCGTTACTGAGAGCTAAACCCTCAAAGTCAAGACTGGTTGCTGTCCTGGCTTCTCACTGATGGAATCTACATAGTCATCAGAACAGCAGAAAGGCTCTACAAAACATATTTTTTCCCCACTATAACTTGAATAAAGAAAATAGCACTTAGTAGCACTTAAATGGCACTTACTTCCAACACTTTGTAGTTTAAGTTCTTGAAGAAATTGTAATTGCTCGATTCTTGTTGTTCTGAGTTTGTACTCGTGGTTAACTGCACTTATTGTAAGTCGCTTTGGATGAAAGTGTCATCTAAATGAAATTTAATGTATTTTTAAAAAATTCTGCTTATTTTCAACCTGGGGAAACTTTCCGTAAATGTGGCTAGTGTGGCTAGTGCTAACTTGGCACTTGTCACCTCCATTTTACAGATTTGAGGAAATTGAGGACTTGCGCAAAACAACGTATATAGGGACGCGCTGCACGACTTCCTCCTGCACCACAAAAGGATGACTTTTTCGTCTGATGGTTACTAATACTGATGGTTGGTTGATTCAAATAACCCCACGTGTTGCACACGGTTGCAGCAGTCGTTTAAGTCACGTGACTTGTCAGGGAGTCAAATTAAAGTCAACCAAATAAGTGTTTTTGTTGCTTAAACATAACTTATTGTGTAGACGTAAGTTTATTTGAAAAGACACTATATAACAAGCAAAATTGGACATGCAGTCCCTGCCACGTTCCAAACTGACGCTAGATGGGTGACTCGAGCATCATAGTTTGAAGCATAGGGACGCTGGTCAAATGTCGGTATGGGGAGTTGGGAGGGAGAATGTGTTATTAAATCTGGTGGTTGTCCACTTAACAGTCTTCAGCAAAAGACAAGTAGGCAAACAACTCAGTCAGTTGAATATTGCTATGCATGAACACTTATGATAATGTGGGCCTTATAATATGAGTTTACCAGCTAACACTCCAAAAATAACCTGTATTGACAATTAACAGGGAAAACAGCTTTTAAAAACACAGAGATATCCAAGCTGTAGGTCTGCCACTTCCTGATGTTTTACACTCTGTTGTACAAGTTGTGGGGGATTTTTTCACTCATCAGCCCACACTTTTCTCCCGATATCTCATTCCCAGAAGACTTTCTGTAGCTGAGAGAAAGAATGATGCAAAGGTTGTTGGACTTTTATCTTGTGTAACGTGACATGACTGCACCGAACCATCTACTGATGTAGTAAGAAGGTCATAAGGTATCTTAATGCCATAATCAGTCATAATGTGTAAGCAACTCAAACTCATTCTTCTCTATTTTGCACTATTGGTAATGAGTTGGGGGGGTCTGGAAAAAAGATGTATTTTGAGGCTTTACAGAAGTGACAACCGATGCTGCCAGAGTCTCGGTAATTACGCTCCCTCCGCCAAATTTGTCATCCAACCCTCCACTTTCTTTCTTTTCCAGCACAAATGAGTGTACCCACAGGAAGAGTTTGGCTACTCAAGCTCCATTTTTCCGCTGAATAAAAAAAGAAAAAGCCATGCTTCAGGTTACTTACGGTGACATCGCTAGTCCTCTCAAACAAATTCAAATGAAATATCTGCGCCACAACATGACGAATGACAAAGGTAGGTTAAGAATGAATACAAAAATACTGTTAAAAATGTCATAAATAAATGGGTCATTCATAATGCACAATTCATCACATGCTGGCACGTGTTGATCACAGTGAGGCTCAAATCTTCTTAAATTAATGAACAGCGTTAATGCTTGCCACCGCCATTGTGGCAGCGATCACTAAGTGAGACTATTACCATGTGTAATGACGCTGATTCGGCTTTTAATGGATTCCACAATGTTATTCTTTCTATAGAAAAGTTTTTAAAAAAAGAAAATCACAGTTTTACATGCAATAGTGCTTGTTGCGTGGGATCTAGAGTGCTGCTGTCCTCATGCTGAAGTGTCTGAAAGCTATTTCACTGTTGACTATACCCCAGTGAGAGCTGGAAATACTGAAATACAGAGAATTTGCAATAGAATCCCATTAGATTGATGGTCTCATCTTTTAGGTGCATGTTTCATTTCCCTGTTGTTTGCCACTAACAGCAAGGCTACATCTCAGTGTAATTTCCCTGCGTTTGGGTGAAGTTTTGCAAGTCTAATTTTTTGCCCTTGAATTGAATTACACAAAAGCGGCCACAGACATACAGTGTATTTGCATCTGGATCATTTAATATTTCACTGTCAAGGGTCGTTAATCTTGCTCTTGTTTCATATACAAATTGTGCATCAATAAGGTGGAGGGACAGAAACAAGGGGCTATAAATTACATCGGTAATATTTTCGATTTATCACACATCCAATTTTTAATCAACGAGAGAAGCAAAAAAATTAACAACAAATTCATCCTGCTCGTGCTCCAGCTCAAGATGAACTATGCCGCAAAAATCTGTGGCAGGTTCATTCAAACGACAGACACTAACCCTCTAATTTGTTATTCTCTGCTTTAAATGATTGCATAATGTGCAAAGATGACAGCAACATAACTGCAGCCTTACATTGAGATCCTTTAGCCAGCTCCTTTAGCGCAACACAACACCCACAGCTTAATTAGCTCCGTCACTATCATTTGCAATTCTGAATGTTTTCACAGCATCTTTTTGATGCTAGGCTGAAAGACCCATTTTCTCTGTAATTTAGTCGGCTACTAATCTAATCATTTCTAAATCTTGGGAGTGTTTCTCACTTTACTGGGCATTTAGCTGTGATGTGATGGCCTACATAAAAGCCTATGCTGTGACTGCACCAGTCTGAGTGTGTGACACATGTGAGGCACAAATTATGATGATGGTTAATGAGTGAGGGCATATCTTTACTTTCTTTCATTATGATCCTTATGGAAACTGTTTCAGAACCAAAGCATTTCAAGCTTTTACTTGTTATGATAATCAACATGTTGATCTCTCTAAAACCTCAAATCAACACTCATCAGTGAAGACATACTAATTCCTATTCGGTGGATATTTAGATTTTTTTACAACTTGGATTTTCCTTTTGCAGTAATTGCATGTCTCTTTTCAAGTTAATTGCTCGTATCTGAGAAACCGGTGACATCTTTAAAGGGCAAGAAGTTCAAGTGGTAAAACAATCACACAGGTTTCAATCAAGTCAAAAAATGTTTGCTCTACCAGACAAAGTTGTTCGCACACTTTTAACATTAAGATTATGAGCTAAACTTCATCGCTCAAAATAAAGTTCTTTAAATTATTTACATCAATCTGCTTATAGGACAAACGTCACCATTCCATCTAAATTCAGTTTTCTGCTATGCTCTCATCATCTACATGTAAACTAACATGTGTAAAGCTGCTTCACTGCATCCTGCATGTGCTTCATCACAAACACATTTTAATGTTCATGGAAATTGGAAATGTTGAACATGTCTTTCATTGTTAACCGACATTAGCATAAACTTAACGCCTTGTCTAACGGTAGATATAGACATTTTCTCAACTTTTTGCAAAGAAATTTTTCCCACACCTTTGAGGGAAGAATTGAATTCATTCTCGTAAAATATTGAACAATGCTCGATAAAGGAGAAAACCAGGAAACAAGCACTGGTTGTATCTGCTGGTCAACTTTGGTCTGGGGGAAAAAGACAGGGTCAGTCACATGGTTTGTAAAGAGATGTAAAAACATGTAACGATATTCAGATGGCTTTAATTAAGGCCAAGAAAATAAACCTCTTAACCTCCTGTATTGAATACGTTGACTCATTTCTTTTCTCATTTGCTCTCTTCGTGAACCTTGTCAGTCGGGCTGTATAAAATAGGCAGTTGTAAGAAAGGAAACATAAATATCCACAAAAGCGAATGCCACGCTATTCTTACTGTATAAGCTGTTTTTTTTTTGCTTTTATAAAGAATATGACAACATATCCATGAGGGACACACATTTGTATTGTTAGTGTTGTTGTGCCCAGTTAAATCCTCTATAATCTTTCCAGCTCTACCTGTTCCTTTATACCAACACTGGTGGATTTGTTTTAGTATTTATTCGTTATATGCTAATACTGCATTGTATTTTCTTCCACATTTGATTATGCACACTGGAAACATTCCCAGGCTCATTAGCTGGTTGAGATAAATCGTCCCGACCATGTTTTGGTATTAATGTGATTCTCAATTGCTTTATCTCACATCAAAGCCTAGGAATTGGCCTGATGATTAAAGGTTTCTCCGAAGAAACTTATTCTATTGACTTTTAAAAAGATAACTGTCTCTCTGAAAAATTAAACATGATTATTAAATAATAATGAGTCTATTGTTCAAGCCAACAACAGAGATGAGGGCAAGGTTATTGTCCGTGAACTGGATATAATAAGTATCTGTTCAAATGACCTTAGAAAATAAGAAAAGTAGCTCATCATCAAACTCAACTACCTTTAGCGTGATGAAGTTGAGGTTTTGCGATACTTGATGTATGGAGCCGGCCAATAACGAGTAAAAGCATTTCAACCAGGAGAGACTTGTTTCAGAGTTTAACAATAATTGTTTACAATTGCATATTTTTGAATAGTGCAAAGTCTTTTGGTGATTGGTTCTGACTCAGGATAAGCAACGGGTAGTGATGCTCACATCTGTGCCATCAGAATCCCCCCTGGAGTCCAGACGCTGGTGGTGGTGTTGAAGAAGGGAGTTGCTGTAACCCGATGATGAATAATCAGCAGGACTGAACGCTCATTGGAGGAGACTGGGTTGGAGGAGGGTCAAGTCGGTTTCAAGCTGAAATGACAACTGACACTAAGCAGAGCGGGGCAACTATTGAAAAGTTTGACACCAACACTGTGATTGGCTTACAAAAATTGCGCTGTCTCCGACTGGTTGGTTTATTCAACATACATGCCCTCAATCAGCCGATGGAGTGATTGGTGTGCACTGGGGCTGGCTTTATGAATGAACTGGACAGTAGGGATTGTCTTCCTTAATTTACGCTTGAGCTTCATTGCATGCATTTTACCATTTTCTGATAACTTCAAGTTGTTTGGTACATATGCTAAGCAGATGGCATGAAGCAGAACTATGTAGACACATGGCTTCATATGTGGTTAGAACTCCTCATTAGAACGGATGCAACACAGATATTGTGAAACTTAAAAACAAGATTATTTATCTCTGGTAAGACTTCTGTTGCTCCACTCAATCAATCACTGAACATGTAGATTCAGCGCCTATCCAGGTTGCTGTCAGAGAAAAACAAACAACAACATGAACAACAAAAATAATTCCTTGAGTGATAGAAATATTAAACTCTGTGGTCTTGTGTTTGGTGGGAGTTTAGGATTGTTTATTTTACTGTAAACTTGTAAAGCTTTTTCAGTTTACTTAACTGAAAGCTGTATGAGATATAATAATATTACAACTCCATGAAGTTAGTTGTACTGACAAAGAAACAGTTGATAACAAGTGCTATTTTTATCCTTTGTCTTTTTACGTGTTTAAAAATAAAGATCTTTATGTTTAAAACCATTCCTTATTCTCCTCCAGCTTTGAAGCCACCATACCTTCATTCACTATTGTGTAAATGATCTCAGTTAAAGTCATGGCATTCAGTTTATATGTGATTTCAACTTGATTAATAATACAAATGTCCCATTTTATTCAACATAGAACAGGAAATTATTATGCTGACATTTGCTTTGAATGTCTGTGACGTACCACTCATTATTTTTTCATCACGGTTGAAAAAGTTTACAAATTGCAAATAAGAACTTATTTTTACTCCCATGTTACTTGGATCTGTCAACTATGTGAAGAAAGAATCTCCTAATTGGCTCCAGTTTAGGCAAAAAGACATGACATGAACCACCAGAGAAAGATTTCTGTCACAAGTAAAGTAGTGGCCCCGCTGTGGTCCAGCTGCTCCCCTTTAAGACACCGAGCAGTTCATTTCTGTGTCAGGGTTCAGATGACAGACAGACACACTTTCGTTTGCTTTGTTTATATAAAATGTAATGACATACTAAACGTTATGAGGAAAAACAAACATTACAGCAGCCATATATTTATACTCTTTGGACCCCTCATTTAGTGCCACACACCATAACTTAATTAGCTTAGTCAGCATCATCTGCATTTCTGAACGTTTTCACTGCAGACACATCCCTCTATAATTTAGTAAATTACTTCTTTCAGCATTACTCCAGGCCTGGCTGTCTGTATCTCCTGTCTACTCACCACCACTATTCCTGCAGAGGCCGTCTACTTTAGTGCCACGATGTCCTCTGCACTGCCGGTCATGGGGATGTGGAGTGCAGATGTGCTTCTCCAGAATCTCTAAATAAGAAACTGTTCCACTGCCCCAAGTTACAAGCAGTTATTGCAGGTTTAACTTGCATGTTTCATTTGCACAACAGAAACAAATAACAAACATGGTGAAAAATACAAATAAAAAAACATTATTTCAACTTTATTACATTATAATTTCACTTCGATCCTCCATGTTCATAGTTTCTTCATATTTGTTGTTGTTGTTTGATAAAACTGCAATCAATGTACACATCCATTTACATTGAAGCTAGAAGCAGTTGATTCTATATTTTAATAAAACAATGTTTATTTGGTTGGCACAGAGTGTATACACCCTGTACGAACCAAATAAACCCATATATGGGTAGACTTAGTCGAAAAGGCACATACTGCAGAAGTAGTTTGAGAAGTCAGACTTTTTTTCCACCTTGAAAACTGCCTGTTGGAATCCATAATCTAATAAATAACCAACATGAATTCAGACAGCCCACAGCCAAGGCTACAAATCTTGAGATTCATCTTTGAAGATGATCCTGGATGGATTGAAGCTGTATTTTAGGTTGTTAGGCTGGTGAATCTATAAGTGTGTCTTTATGTAAAATATGGACGGTGGTGTAGTGGCTAGCACTGACGCCTCACAGCAAGAGGGGCCGGGCTTTGGATACTGGTCTGGAAGTTCCTTCTGTGTGGAGTTTGCATGTTCTCCAGCATGGGTTCTCTCCAGGTTCTCCGGCTTCCTCCCACCGTGCAAATACATGCAGCTTAGGTTTATGGGACTCTAAATTGCCCATAGGTGTGAATGTGAGCGTGAATGGTTGTCTGTCTCTATGTCTGCCCTGAGATGGACTGGCGACTTGTCCAGGATGTATCCTGCCTTCGCCCATTGACAGCTGGGATCGGCTCCAGCGCCCCTCGCCCCTCAACAGGATAAGCAAATTGGATAATGGATGGATGGACATATAGACATTTAACAAAAAGTATCTTGTGAGTTCTGGTGTTCAATCGATTTTCTCCCTCAGAAGGTTCAGAGCAGAATTTCAAACATCTGTTGCTTGTTCCAGGGCTTCAGCACAGATATTGAATGAAACATTCAAATCAAGGATATTTGTTATAACAGCACCATCATATCAAACAGAACATTATCACCAATTCACTCTTTACAGAAACTTTGATTCCAGTATTTGATATGTTTTGGGGGGCCTCATGGTCTTTACAAGGATTTTAAATAATATATCTTGGCCAAAGAAATACACAGTATGCATGTGTTTGGATGGACGGTCAAAACAGTCAGTTTCAAAATGTGAACGTGAGCAATGGTTTGAAAAAAACATCGGTGGCCGTTCATTTCTGAAAGTATCGTGTGTTTGGCATCTTTGAAAAATAGATAATCAGATAAGCATTCAAATCATTATTTTCACATTCAGTCCCTCCACCGCTAGATATACGATAACTACTGTCCCACAAATGTGGATCTGTATATGTAGCTGGATACATCAATGGCCTCATTTACAGTATTAATGGGCCCAAAAAATGAACACAAAAACCGTGTATCCTGCACCTCACGCATGCTTCAATCTCGACATACACACAGTTTTCTAGAGCCAACCGTGCCAACTTGTCCTCTAGTTGTTTAAAAAAACAAATATTGACACAATGTTATTATTATTATTATTATTATTATTATAGTTTATATCGTCATCATTTTTTATTCCAATTCAAGTCATTATTTCCCTGGGTTAAATATTTTTCATTATTCAGTTTGTTTTCCTTTTATCATTTTCCCAACTTTTGATAATCCTGAAATGTCACCACGGATGACGGTTGCAGGTGCAACGGTACGGAAGCTATAAATAGCCACAGCCATGCCTACTAATGGTCGTGCCCAGCGACAGCTACTGTGTCACTATTGAAGAACCACGGCAATGCGACAATTGCACTAAAAATACTCTTCTCAACCATACTTCTCATTGCAAAAAGAGCTTTTCATGTAAACTGCTGACTAGGGGCCTTTCTACATCCATTTACGGCACGCAAAATTACTGAGAGGGATTAAACACTAGACTAGGCATGCGTGCAGATTTATAAATCTGCCAGAAAGAATGGACATACTTTGTACATACAGACAGTTTTAGCCCTTAAAACAGAATTCTTTAATAGAGCTTTAATAGATGCAGCATTACGTTTGACATCCAAAACAGTATCACTGGAAAACTACAATCCACCATGATGGATAATTAAATCTCTCTACAAGCAGATCAAAAGATATTACAGACTCAACTATGGCGGCAAATCATCCCAACCAAGTCAGATTTCTAGAGATTTAAATTTGGATATCTCACACATAAAATCAATTTTGGGAAACTTTACCAAACATGGAACCGCCATAGTTAAAAAATAATCTTGACACATTTAAAACTTGTCCTCTAGTTTTAGTCGTATCTTTATTATGTTCGGGGAAAAGCCTTTTGTGCAAAGGGTCATTGTGTGTTGCAGTTCTGCAAGAGGCCACTGGGAAGGAAGTGGCAGCTTTATACTTGTATACCCATTGACAGAACCTTGACAGACAGAAAATGGTGTTCATATTTTCTGTGAATCTATTAAACATAAATTGAGTCTAAAACAACTATTCATGAACATTTTGTTTTGGTGACACGTGTCTTTTGGTTTAACCAAAGTGAGGGTTAATCAACAAAGCTTTCTAGTGCCATCCCGTGTTAGGGTCGGTGGCGACCCGTGTCTTAAATCAGCTGTAAAATACACTAAAACTATTTTCTATCCTCCAATTTGTTTATCATCTCTTGGTTACCTTCTTAGGCTTCCTTATCAATGAAAATATTGGTTTTAATATTTTTGGTGGGGGCATCTGGGCCTTTTCTTTGTCAGTAAACCTCAATTTCAATTTTTTTAAAATAGTCAAATGGCTGAGGAGGTTGCTGGCGTGTTTGCTCTTTGTGTTGAGAAAATGAGAATCCCCTAAAGCTCACATGATTGGGAGAGGAGCTGGCTGTCAGTATGTTGGCTGACAGCGCACTTATGATTTCAGTTCTGGCTTTAATTATTGCTTTATAATCTTATTTTTATAACTGGGTCGAAACCGACCCTAACACAAGAGGAAGGTTCAACCACAATTGATGTGCTTTATTAGAAATATAATAGTGTTGTGATATGCTAAGCAGATTGACGCTCCAGCGTCACATGGGCTGTTTTCCACAGACACACAGTTCGAGGTAAAAGTCGGAGGGTGCAAATAGCTTTTGTATATGGTGATAATGTCAAACTATCCTCATGTTGTTCCATCAATTCTCACTGGCAGGCTCACTGGGTACTAATAGTATAACCCGACAATTCATTTTATGTCCATAGGAACACAGTTGGAGGAAATGGGAGAAAGTTTGTTGCTAACAAAATCTAAATGACAAGTTATTTTCCTTAAAGGTCACAGTTGCTTTGATGTCGTAACATGAAGGAGGAGAGCCAATTTCCTTCGTAAACTTGATGTAGAGAATTAGATTTAGTGTAGGCTGCACGAAGCTAATTTATGATATTGTGCAAGCTGCTGAGAGGAGCCTAAGTCTGTCGAACAGAAACAGGTGTCCGAGTTCGGCGTGTTGAGCTGAAAACAGCTTGTGATCGTTTCCTAAAGCAGCAGAAGGAGACTGGTTTTCTCTGGATGTGCCTGGTCATATGCAAGCATGATTATAGCGATGACAGCAAAGAAGCGAAGGATCGGTGGAACCTGTTATAAGCCCATTTTATGTAAACATGTCAGTATTTATTGGCTGGTTTGAACATTAACATCTGGTCACAGATAAAAAGAATCAGAGAGGAGAAGCTGTCAAGTGCAGCTGGCAGATTTAGATCATTACTTTAAGTAATGGCATGATGCTGTAGTGGTAATTGCAGTATAATGGGCCATCAATGTACATTCTGATCTTGGCAATTGTAGTTGTCTAACAGGAAATACACAAGAAAGTTTTCTTTTTTCATTGGTTTGTATTCTGTAATACATTCTGTAAAAAAGGAAACAGTGATTATTATTTTAGTTAACTATTGACATGTACCGTATTGTACCAATACGATGATGAGTTTAGGTTTCATGATTTTAACAAGCTCAGAAAATCCTGCATGGTGACGGTTTCCATGTAGATATTTTAAGGTGCTATGTTTTAATTGTGTGTTTGGGGATTAATTTGGACAGGTCACTGTTTCCAGCCCAGTCTAATCAGGAGACCTGCAGGCACTGTTTGTCTCAATTAAAAAGCCAAACAGTCCGTTTATATGAGCATCAACACAACCTGTATGAGAAATGATTTAATACCACAAGTAATGTTCTGCTTGAGTGAAAGGGCATTGAAAGCCTCTCATTACTATCTGATTGGTATGCATGAAATAAGATATGGGCCTTCCAGTATCCTCTTCTTCACCTTAGTATTAATTGTTGACTACATTAATGACTTTGACCTTCACTCGTGAGTTATTTAAGTATATTATGTACACTCCCCTACACCTGTGCTGCAGCCAGGCACTCCGTGTCATTAAAGAATATAAACACCAACGTTTCCTGCAATGAGTGTCCTAGTTCTTCACTTTTTAAACTTTTTTTAATGTTGCACAGGAGAGCTTAAGAACTTTTTTGATACTGACTGAAATGTACCTGTAGCCTACCCCATCAGGGAACAAGAGCAGGAAAGGATTGTCAATATTCGACAGAGACCTGTCAGCCATATACCAGATTTCTTTGTTATTTTTTCTCAGAGCATTATATTATTCAGTACATTTCAATGCAGGATAACCACCGCTTCACTCGATTTGTTCTCAAATAAATCGCTGGAAGTATCAAAAAAGATCAAAATGGATAGATATTTGCATACTTAAATCTATGCAGAGAACACTTTAATTGCAGCTTTCAGTCTGAAGGAAGTTTATTAGAGCATATATGATTCAGCTGGATTGGCAGATGTAGAAACAAACAAATCACATCCCAATCACTGTATGCAGTCCACCTGATTATACCCTGGTGGTTCCGCCTCCAGCTTTAAAGTGCTGAACGTAGTACTGAGAGGTTTATAAGTGGAAGCCACACTTTTACAACACAAAAAAGGGGGTGAAGCACATATTCCATAACGAAGCACCCTATAATAATGTATAATGTCATCACTTGGTAAATGGGGATTTGAGAGGGATCAGGCTTGAGCCATCGTTAATCAAAAATACCCAGATCTATATAAATAAACAAGGATAAAACAAAGCGCTATGAAGGGGTATTAGGCATGAGCGTCATAAAACATAGATCCCAAATTCTACATTAATAAACTTGGATTACAGCATAACACTCATAGCAAAATCCTCATTGAGGCTAATCGGCTGAATCAGCCCTGGACTTCAAGAGAGAGGCTAAGGTGTGAAAATGCATTGAAATGGTGGACAGCAGGATAGTTAACCTCATATATCACAATATCACCTGATGGTGCTATTGTCCTTTGTTTCAGCATGTGCGTCATTTTACCTGTATACATATTGTTACATGGACATTATAATAAATATATAACATGGACCGATCTTGGATGTCTAAAAACAAGAGTTTTCCATGTTTTGTGACAATGCACATTGCCGCATGGATAATAACTGTCTTTTTGGGGCGCTTAAGAGGCTGTTCAGGACTTGCCTTAATGACGGCTTGAACCAGCTCGTTAGTAAATTAGGACCTCTTCTAAGCATCCTTGAACTGCAGGGTTAACACTGGATCAGAGGTCAAAATTGGCCAATGTTTTAGAATTGTGTTTTTGAGAGCGTTTGCCTGAGGGGTTTACTGGTGATGCAGGAGACAGAAGAGCTTTTTTTTCCACTTTTGTGTAAAAGATCAAAACAGGATTTAGAAAAAGGAACATGAGAGGCTTCATTAATATACGGTTGTGTGTAGCCTCTGTCTCAAAAGCATATTTTCATAGCCGCAGCTTTGTCAATAAATGTCTCATTAGAATGACATATGCGTCTGAGCCTATAGAACTGACTCTTGGGTAAATCATATTTCAGAGCTCCGAGATGAGCACTGCTGGCTAGGATGAATGTGTTTATATCAGTTTCCTTTTGATATGAGAAAGGAATGAGGCTGCCATTGCATAATTCAATCCGCATATCCAAAAAAAAAAAAGACACATGATCATATTTCACTGAGAACTTAAGGTCAGGATTCATATTGAGGAGATTGACAAAATCCTTCAGCTCAATGCAAGTCCCTTGAAAAATGCTAAATATGTCATCTAGGTATCTATACTGTTTAGGAATTGTATGAAGGAAAGGGTTTCTGTGAGTATGAAAAACATAACTGTGTTAAAAAAACACAGATACATTAGCATATTGAGGAGCACATGTATGAGGCCCATCGATGTTCCTTTAGTAGTTCAATTTGAGGACCAAAGCAAGCTCACAGATAAATTAACTGGATGGAAGTGCGGCCTTTTAAAAAATACTCAAGGGCCATGAGAGATGATCGTGTAGAGGCTTTGCACATCAAAGGTGGAATTGCAGCATGAAGTAACTCTTTTAATGTTGTGTCTTATTTATTAAATCAGTAGAATCTTTAAAATACGTTGGACGCATCTGAACATATGGTTTAAGAAAATGATCCACAGTTTGATAATGGCTCTAGTAGAGAATACTTACTGGGTGTACCATAGGTTGGCCTTTGGTTTTCAGCAAATTTTTATCGATTTTAGACAAATTATTGCGAACCGGGGTTCTGCAGTTCAGAAAATTATGTTCATTCTTAAAGAGAGCCAATTCAGATCCAAAGCTCGGCCTGTGACATCCGACATATTTTCTGTTGGCCATCATGGTATCTAACTTGTTATTCTGGTGGCTTTGTTTTGAATGGATGTTGAGAGTCTTTTTCTTGGAACCATTGGTGGACTTTGCCCTGAATGTAGTCCAGGGTTGCTTGTATTTCTAGAATGTTGCCATAGGACCATCTTTGTATGACTCGAGTGGAATAAAATCCTTGACATTATTAAAATAATTGCCCATCTTCTTTCTCATAATTGCTTCATGATTTGCAATTTATTTCATGGCGTCACCCTCTTGTTGTCAGACTTCTTCAATGTCAAATAGCATGAGAGCCATGGAATATATATCGCACCACTTCTTGTAAAAGTCCTTTATTTTTGGGAGGAGCTTTTCGGATGTGAAATCCCTGTGTGATGTATTTGCTGCGCCAATATTCAATAAGTGTACAGCCACGCAGTTTCCCGATTTCTTCTTAAGCCGGATCAACTTTGTTTTCATTTCTTCTGATGAGGAAGGGTGGTTCTCAAACATTTCCGCTCAACGTCAGCATCCGCTCAACGTCAGCATCAGCGAAGGAAAAGGTCTCAGCATCTTACATTTCTTCAAAGGATATAGTGAATAACTAAATAAATAAACACATTTGAATACAAATATGAAACATTGTTTTTGAGGAAGATTGTCAACTGTACGTTTAAGTAATGTATTTTTAAAATAGTTTTTTTTTTTTGTAGAAGCTAATTAACTTTCAGTTCACAACCAAATGTTGCTAGTTTTTGATGCCTTGACCTCCAAATCACCAATGAATGCTTAATGGCAGATATTCTTTTTGAATGTTTTGCACAAGAAAATGCAACAAGGATCCTCTTCTTTTTTTTATCATGAGAATTCAATGCATCCTCATGAATATCCAATGCCCAGAGTGACTGGGCATCTAATCCAAGATGATTGGAGGTGGATGGGTCAAACAAACTCCACGTTCAAACAGCAGATCGATGTTTTGGTCCCAAAGTGAGTTATTGCAGTTACAATGATGTATATAATGTACTTATGTAGTTCACTATCCTTTTATGTTATATTGTCTCAGGGGTGCTGAAACATCAGTTTACACATGCCACCACCATGTAATGTGCTTTTAGGAAGTCATGGCAATTTCACATATTACTGTGAGATCATGTTGAATTAAACAGTATTACACCAGTATGTGCACTGTGCAGTATGTTTATTAGGTACAGAGTAAGAAATGACAAGCCATTGTGAGACACACATGATAAGCATCTAATTATATTTCATTTCATTTTGAAATGCTAATTGGTGAACATTCACTCAATATGCATGTGTATGTCGGTGTGAGAGGGAAATGGAGAGAGTATGCATAACATCAGGAAGTTATTTGAAATGTTGCACAGGTGTCTGGTTTGGAATGAAAATGAAACACTCATTTACAAACATAATTCAGTGTGAAATATAGTTCCAGAAGTTATATGACTCTAAAGTGAATAGGCCAGTGTGCAAATTGTTTTTCCCTCAAATCATCACATACACAGCTTTGACCGATGTTCTTTATGACCCTTATATGAGAAAATACCAACTGGCCACCAATGTGTTTTACTCTCGGCTGCATTATCAATCCTATTTGCAAGATGTGAGATTTGGCTTTCTGTCAGTGCATTCACGTAGGTGCAGCAGCACAGTGACAGGGAGAATGTGTCTCCTTTGTGAGCAGATAACAATCATCAGCTATCACAACTCATTCAGGCCCCGCACCAATGTCAAAGGCAGCCTTTTTCAAGATGTTAGCGATTAGCATGGGTCGGCCTTGTTGCTAATGGCATTTCAGTGCGTACTTCAATGACAATGCTCCTATAGCACATTTGCATTCTGGCTGCAGCGGGCCAGGTCAGAGGTGGCGGGCGGGCAAGCAGGCATGCAAGCAGGACGTCTGACAGCATGCCATAGGTAGCACACCTGTCCACTTTGCTGAAAACCACAAACACCCCCTCAGTCATCCCCTGAGTCGTGGTGCAGTCTCGACCTTAGATGAGCAGGTTGTTGCTGACTCACCCGCAGCGTACAGTGGCCACAAACAGACTGTGATGAATGATGTGCAAGTCAGCTGGCAGGTTCCTTCTTCCATTTGAGTTATTTTCCCTGCAGATACAGAAGCAAAGAAGGACAATGTGATGGGAAGAAAGAATGCACATGAGTGGAAGGTGTGGTACAGCAGGAGAAAAGCAGTATTACTATGTCGCTCTTAAAAGTACTTTTTCATGCTGCAAGTTCTCTCTGAAAAACAAGACATGAATGCAACATGAGAGAAAAGCTGAGTCCAGTTCAGTCCAAGAAAAGTAAAGCATTCCCTTTGATGTAAGAACACAATGGGAATAAAGACAGGACAATAGACAGGGAATGACACATTTAAAGAATTTTAGCCAGCTTGTTTCTCTTGATCCTCTCATCATATTGTGTCATAAAATGTTTTCTTTAAAATACAGTTTCTCTTTAGTTTTCTGGAAATAATGCCACAATAATAATTGCTGCACAGACACAGTAACAGATGCTGACAGGTTAGTTGACAGATGGCTTTTTAAAGTCCATTGAGCTTTGTAAAAAAGGAATAATAAATAAATAACAGCAAATACTGCATCATGTCAGAGATTAGATTTTACTGTTTTCATCAACACCACCGTGAGAAAAACCATTAGCACTTATTTTCAGCAACACTGAGATGGAAATGCATGCTGGCTACGAGCCCATCGGTTTGGCATTTAACCCCAAACAGGTGCCCGGATGCTGACTTTTGATGTTGAGTACTGAGTCAGAAAGATTATCTTCGCGGTAAAACACAGATACTGGAAGGCTTTACTCTCTTGTGTTTTAGGAATTAAAACAGAAAAGCTGTCTTTTGAAAACTGACCTTCAATGTGCTTGTGTCTGTGTGTGTAGGTGAGTAAGTGTGTGTGCATGTGTGTGTGAGTGTGGGTGGGGTGGGTGGGCGGATGATTGAAGGGGGGTCTGGTACTCAAAATGGTAATCACATATCTCATTGCATGTATAATGAATCACTGAGAGTGAAATGGACAATTTAAACAGCAGTCACATTTTAATTTTTACAGCCGATGTGGGGAAAAAAACACAGTTGTCTCTTTACACACACTATACTGATGTACTGTTCACCTGAAACAGTCTTTTTTTTGTTTCATTAAATTAAGACAATGTGCACAATGTATTGATTGACATAGATTTTGAAGCATTGTAAAAATCTTATGAAAAAAAGCTGTTGAATTGGCTTATTTTGTGAGTTGTTCTGTGAGTGACAAATCTGACCAAAAATAACAATTCTTTTTATATTTATTTATTCCTTGTTTCATCAAACAATATCTTTTTTGTGTTACTATCATCTGTAACACAAAAAAAGCATTGAATCTGACATTTGAGAAGAGACAAATAGAGAAATGATGATTCAGTTATCAAAGTAATTACTGATTAACTTTCTGTCCAGATAATAAACCATTTTAGGTCAACCAAAACGGGTTCCTCTAAACCGTAGGTAACAATTAATCGCTTAACATTCAACCAATAATACATATTAGCATCTTGGTCATACATTTTGAATTCAGAACATCAACAAACAGCAAACAAGTATATGTAAAGATATAGTGGAGTAATGTCTACCTGAGTAGAGCGTGAAGTCGCTCTCCCTCAGTGTATGTTCTTATCTGAGCGTCACTGTTTTCACAGCCCATCTGATGCTTTCGCATATGCTAATATGACGGTTATATTCTGATAATGCGACGGTGTCCTTGTGAAAGCTTAGCACCGACCCTCATGTTACCGCGCAGGTTAATACTGTTCGCTCTGTCAGCACTGTTGCCATTGCTAGCACTGTTAGCTGTTAGCCACCAGCTCAGTGAGAGTTGCATGAAGGCAATCCCTCAATTACATATCAGATGGTCGAAAACTTAGCACCTTTGAACTATACAGGATGATTAATGTACAAGGTGCATGCATTACAACTTTATTGGTCACTGATGCACATTTAATTGTGCAGTAACATACACAAAACAATAATAACAAAAAGACATCAAAATTACTACCGAGAAGATGTAACATCAAGAACAGCATAATAAACATAAATGACCTCAAATCTATGTGCACAGCCACACACAGTATACGACTCATCTGTGAAGCTCAGGGTGCAGTCCAGAAGAGTAGTGCTAGTAGTAAAAGGAAGTGTAGAGAAAAACATACATTTTTTAGTTTAAGATATCAGTAGCACTGGAAACACTTGACTTTTTGTAAATATTCTTTTTTGCCAAAGGCATCCCTGAGGGCAGGAATTCAAACGAGGCTTAGAGGGGGTGAGAGTGGTCCTTTCAAATACTCTGGGCTTCGCTTTCATTTCTGATAGTGAACAAATCCCCAGCTGATTCTGTGGTTTCGCCCTGATTTTACTGACTGTCACCACTCTAGTTAAAGTGTTTTTTTGTCTAAACCATGGCATCCATACCAATATGTTCAGTTGTAGAGTGTATCTAAAATTAAGCTTTTAACGCAAGTTCAAGCAGAAAGGCAATTATCATTATAATTCATCATCACCCCATCAGCTGTGCCTTTCAGTGGTGCTTTCACTGGGATTTGTTCACAGGCTTTCCTGTCATCTCCTGTTTGTCTTACCTTAACAGATACATTTACATCTTTTGTTCATTTCTATTCATGATTCATTCATTTAGTATATAAATGCCTCAGTGTGTTGAATGTTACCATTTTGCACTAAAATGTGAAAGCCTACTTGCTCATAAACCTAAAGCAGAGATCTTTCTTTTGTCTGCAGTTGATAAAAATAACAACTAATGCCATTAAACCCTAAAGCCTGAACCAAACATGAAACTTTACTGCTGTATGAGTGTGGCTGCCAGACAAACCCAGTGGTATAATACCATCATAATCTGCAGCTGGACTGTTCGGGATCAATTGGGTGACAAACATGGCAGAACAACTTACACAAGCTACAGCCTAAACAGCACACACAAACAGTAAACATCTCTTGCAGAAGTTCTCCGCACAAATACATTGTTTCTCCAACCAACACTGACCTTGGTGGATAATTGGGTGTATGCTCTGTCCCTGTCTGTGGTTTCCATAACAAATCAGGCAACACAAAACTTTATGAAGAATCTTTTTATTATGAATCCTACAAATAAAGGCAAGTCGATTAAATGGTTGCTGATTGATTTATACAAGTTTTACATATAAATTTTCATAAGATAACCATCATTACTAGCATAAAAGACTTTCTATGGACATGATGTTGACACTCTACATACATGGGATTTTACCAATCTTTAATTCATTTTGGAGTTAGCAGCATAAAAAAAATCCAATTCCAGTTGAGAAGTGTTTCTATCACTTTACTTTGTCACTTCAATCAGCTGGTCAATTATCAGCAAGATAATTACACTATGTTTGATTATGCTTCTATTGTTCTATGTATCCCATTGTTTTCTTGGTTTCCATTATTCTCTCTTGAGATGTGGTTTTCATTTTTTTTATTGTGAAGCCCTCGGAGGCGGAAATTATGATTAAGGGACACAAATAAACAGGATGCAAAAGCCTGCAAACTCTTCATTGTGATTTGTAAAGGTCACTAGTCTTAAGTTTGTATGGCAAAATAATTTTTCCTCTTGTAGTAATAGTATTTTGTTTACTGTTTGACTGTTCATATATTTTTGATCATTTCCTTGTTACCTAACACAGTGCTCATTGTGGCAAGCTGCACTCTATCAACTGGGAGTGTTTACTGCTTCATTTTGGACTTTGGCTTTTGTTGCCCAAAGGCTATGAGACTTATATAGTAGCATTTTTTTAGGATGATTCATTTATTTATATTGAATACTATGTGGTTAACATATATGCATTATTAAATTGTGGGTGGAATATGTTCTTAAACTTGTGTGCTATTTTTGATCTTTAACTGTCACATACTTTTAAACATTAAGATATTAATTAATTTCTTTAGGGACATTATCTACCCATTTGATATGCAACGTGTTCTCTGTTTTGTAAATGCTCATTAAAACCTTGCCTCAGGTTATATACACAGGTCCATGGTTTACAGATGGGGCTCATCACATGACGTGTGCTTCAAGCCACTTTGCACCTCTGAACATAGACTCTGCGTGACAAAATGAAAGCATTTCCATTCACTGAACCCCAAGCAAGTTCTTTAATGTAAGAATGTACAACTTTGGTAATATCAAGAGAATAATGATAGTTGATGTTCCAAATAAGGAGCGGTAGGAAAAATACTAAATTTGAAAAAAAAGCTAAATAATGAGAAAGTAAGGGAAAATTAGATGCAGCAATATGATTCAAATAGAAAGTGCATTTCAGTTTGCCTTCGCAAATTGTGTCCTTTCTTTGTGAATGTCAAAAATCTATTTGTAGAGGACAAAAAACAGACTTTGCTTTTATCTTTGGCGTTGTAATGTCAAAGTATGAGGTGTGCTTAAATACGGTCAATGTCAAACATTGAAGACTCAGCCATTCCTTTAAGGTCATTAATTAAACTGTAAATGATCAAATGTCAATAGAAACCATAGAAATGAAATTTAAATACAGATTTAAATCATTTTCATTCAGACAGAAGGGTACCACTCTGCTGATCCTGTCACCTGAAGGACACAATTATAATTTTTGCTTTTTACAAATTTACACAAGTTTTGTTGTATCCCTGTAAATAACGCTGGAAACAATTGCAGCTGCCATAAGTGGCACATTCTCAGCTAATTTCAAGTCTTTCAGATATTCCCAACTGCCTTGCGGTTATGCCTGCGTGCCAGTCATCATCTCCTGACCACCCAGTCCACCTGCATACCTGCTCCTACTTCCCCATCAGACCACTGGCCCACTTTCATACATTCCCGACTCACATGTTTATTGTCTACTCCAGCAGTTGTCCCTGGCTGCTTGAGTTCAGCCTGTAAGACCCACCCTGCCTACTGGGCTGCTGCTCAACAGGGGATCTGGGTCGAGATAAGCTCGCCTCGCCTTTCCTGGTGTCCTGTTTTTGATCTTGAGTTAACTTAAACTTTTAGTTGTACTGGCCTCTGCCGGATTTTTAGGTTAAAACATGTATTTACTGAGCCTTCAGAATAAGAGAGCAGTCGAGAATTCAGGAAACCAATCTTACGGATGTAAAGTGAGAATATAATTGATTAAAAACAGACTCTGAACTAGTCATTACTGAGTCGTTTTGTCACAATGGTGGAATAAAATTGTTCCAAGTTCAACTTGTTCATTGTGTAGGGCTATATGTACAGAGCTGGTATTTGACATCAGATCTTGGCCCTTATCCCACTAATGCAAGCATACGCCAAACTTAACACTGCAGAGATTGGCGGGTGACGGTATAACCACTTATTAAATGCTACATTTACTGAAATGTTACATGAGCAGCAGCAGAAGTAATAGCAGCAAATGTTTGCAGCAGTGTTACAGCAGCCACGGCCTCACTTCAGACCGAGGAAATGTACTACTATCTAATGAGCAGCTTCTAAGTGCTGTCCGAGCACTAGATGCTGTGTGGCCATTGCCCAACACAGCACCTGACATGCAGGAGCATTGCTAAGACAAGACAGCAAAGCTAATTACTGACATAAATTGCTCTAAATAACATCTTTCAGGCTAATGATTTGGATTTCAGTCCAGGGAGAAAACTGTGAGGAAACCTTTGGACCGAACTGTCAATTTTAGCAATGACAACTGACTCATTTGGATTCCGGCTCAGTGAGGCTGTAATTAGACAGTGCTTTGAGGTAAATGCTAACATCCCCATGCTAGCATGCTCATAATGCAGATATGTTTTTCTTCTTGCTTAGTGTGTTAGCATGTTTAAATCATTTAGCACAAAACATTCATTCTGAGGGAGAAATACATGTTTGTACCTGCATTTTATAGTAATCTCTCCATGAGCTGTTGAGACATTTGCCCCAAAATCACAACGTCAATCTCTACTGACCAGCAATCCCTGTGTTCTGCATTATAAAATTACAGTTATTTTCATTGTTGGCTTTGGAAAGAGCATAGCTAGTTCCTGTAGGATACATAAAATGTGTAGCTCATGGCTAGGTAAACCATCTAAGTATTCTAAAATATGTCTGTTTTATTTATTTATTTTTTTAGGAGGGGGGGCTTTCTTTTTGGTGGCAAAAATACATTTTTGCTTTCCACAGCAGTGCATTGCTTTGTTTACTGTAACTGAGGTCTGCTTCTCCAAGCTGGGAACCATCATCTCCTGTAATACACTGACTGACCCCACTTCAAAGCATCTGAACTATAAATAAAGCTTTTGCTTCCTTCCTCCCTTGTGATGTCAAGTTAATTGTAGCGCGAGAGAAAATGTGAGGGGATCACGTCCTTTAGCACCGTATAATAATAATACACTAAATTCAAATTCTTGAAAGAGATTTTTTTTGTATTAGTCAGTGTATTGCTTTTGCATGAAACTTAATTTTATAGTGACAACAGATTTATGAGTTCAGGGAAATACGAAGTGTTTAAACCAAAATAAAAACTATTCTCTGCAGCTTTTATCATTTTTTTGCAGTTTGATTACTGAGACGTCTGTAGGACTGTGAGACAGCATGAGGGGATGCAGCTCATTTGTTCGATGCTAATGTGATGGAAAAAAGATGAGGTCAGCAAGGAGTCGGAGTCACCACAGTGTGATTGATTCCAGATCAGATCTTACTTACATGAGAAACATGTGCATAAACGTATTGATTATGAGTGCTCAGAAATCCTCAGTGCCTCTGGCTCGATTAAAGATGCTGAAGCCAGTATCAGCAGTGTCCTTCTCCTCTTGCCCCGTCCTTCTCTGACAACATCGCGATTATCAGAATCTGACTTTGTCAGCTCTTCTCGCCGCTGGCTTCACGGCATTATCAACTGGTCAGCATAACTTTACTGGAAATCACACTGACTGAGGGTGTTTAATTAATCGCTAGCAATTCCATTTACAGGAGTATTCCCTTGGTATGAAATTCCCAAAGCCGAACTATAACACGTTAACAGAAATGCAGCTTAAATTTTTTTGTTACTTTCATGACAACAATTAATTATATTCATAACTATTGATATAAAGCACAACAAGTCTATGGACCTATTGCCATCATTTATTGTCAGATGTTATTTTTACCCTTGTGTTATTACTGAATTTGGTAGAAATTCAAAACTACAAGAGCAAAACTGTTCATATTTAATCATTCACAAGGTGACACATGTAGACCTCAGAGGCGGCCCTCCTTCACAAGTCTCAATGATAATCTGCACTTACTTACATCCCTGATTATGTCTGTGGAAGAGAAAGTCCACCGGGCATTCGCTCCCACTATTGCACAGAGACAGAGAAACACGAAACAAACAAGATTAATAATAGCCGGTGGTGCTCATCCCTGGGGCCAAGCAGCTAACAACTCTTGACAAAACAGGGTTTAGAGCAGCAGATGGATTGTCTTTAGAAATGAAGGGAATGCACATTGGGAGTGTAATGAAGAGAGAGAGCTGGGTGCAGCCTTTTCCCAGAGTACCTTTAAACAAGCCTATGGAAATTAAATCAGCCTGTGACAGTTCCCATCGACTGATTCCACCTAGGGACACGGACCACAGTTATGAAATATACACCAGCCTTTGTTTTATCCAAAGAAAAGAATGCTTTTAGTAATTACAACCAGTACCCCTTTGGTTCAATAATCCTTGGGAGAGTTATGGGCCAACTAAGAAACTGAACACATGGCATCAAATTCATTATCCTGATTTTGGCCGGTGGAGTGTGTTTGGTTGCGAACATTTAAATTTCCTGATTCTCTTCAACATCAGAGCTTTCAATCATCTACATGTTAATTAAGACTTGCGCTTTTCGAGCTGGAAAAAGTTGCGGGTGAGAGGGAAGCCTGGGTCGGTCTGCTGGGTGTGCTGCCACCGCGACCCGACACCGGATAAGCGGCGAAAATGAGAATACAAAAATGAGCCTGTACATTAGAGGACATTAAGGGAATTAATGCCAACATGGCAGGTGTGCTCGAATTTATTTCATACTCCTTTTGGATAATCTATGGCCAGATTAAGATGCAAGGGGGTAGAAATGAGCCACTGTAAGCCTCCCACTGTCTGTGCAATGTTTACAGTTTTTCGCAACCTTATCGTCAGACAAAAATATCAATATTGGATGATTGCAAAACCCTGGATTATGTTTAGTGAAAAGCATTTAATAATGTCCAATGTCTGACTTTTTAAAATTCTCACTTCCAACAATATCTGTGTATGCAGCTACAGTATGGCATGGTTAAGGTTCGGGGAAAATGACCGAATGTTGGCAGTGGTCTTCCGATATGAACGCAATTCCTGGAATATGAGGCGGCTGAGGTTCAGGAGGTAGACCAGGTCTGCCTCTGTGCGGAAAATCAGCGCTTTTTGATTTATGGCTGTTCCAATCTGCATGTGTTGTGCGGCGCGTTGAGTGGTGACAAGACTGGAAAGGTGCTTTTCAAATGCGAGCCCATTTACCAAGTCCAATACCACCCTGGCCAGTGACAGCTGTTAGATGGGTTGGAAAACCTCACTCTGAATTTTTAACAGGGGATCCAATCTCTGAATAACAGACTTAGGCTTGTTTTAAAAGACGGGAGTAGTAATACGTTTAATCATAAGGTATAACTGCTAATGTTGTGCTCATGTTTGTCTGCAAAAAAACAGGGATCAGAGATCAAATTCAGAAGCTGTCAGGAAACAACCCCCACCGGAAGCCCCCAGGCAGCTGGCATGATGTGAAGACCAACTACTACCTGACACATTTAATCAACAGAGAGGGTCCACATTTAGACAGGCATGGCCCACAGGGAACAGGCAGAAGGGCCTCACAGAAAAAGCAAGAGAAAGGACGACTAGAAAAAGACTATCTTGACTGATTGATTCTCTCAATCCTTGATTGAAATTCGTCTACTGTCATTTAAATACGCGACTGGAAAGGAGGGTTTAGTTTGAGTACTTAAAATGAATCAATGCAACCCTAAACTGTTTAAAAAAAAATCCTTTTGTACTGAAACCGCAACAAAAATTAAAAAAATATCGAGAAATGATAACACAAACTATTGATTTAACTTTTTGTCATTTAGGAAATTAAGCCATCAACCCAATTTTGTCAATCATTGTCAATATCTGTGAACATTAATCATATTAAATCTTCAATACATCTTATTAGGAAATGTTGCAGATGAGTCGTACACTGCTTTCTTTTAGTCAAGATGAAAACAATATGTAATGAGTCTAAATTGTACCAGTGCAGAAGACAATACAAGGATACAGATGTATAACCCTGTTACATCTGTAGGTTGATTTACATTTTCCAAACATTGAAAAGCGTTGAAATGAATTCCATCAGTAGTCGAGTTCAATAAAACTTTTAGTTTCTACAGATTTCTTTATATTTTCAAATAGATCTAAATACTGCTGTTTCTAGTGTTCGCCTTTGATGAATCAGCACTAGCTTATTTTAAGGACTTAAGGACCTACGGTAAGATATTCAACTTTATTTCTTTTTTTATTGGAAAAATAGCTTAAATTCTTAGAGGATGCATTCATTATTTTGAATGCAACATCGATTGATGACACGATATATTTTAACGAAGATATTAAATTCAGGTCTCAACAAAAACTGCTGTAGCATTTACAATTCCTTTATTCTAAAAATGACACCATAAGTTACTCCCACAAGGCAGTACTAATTACTTTAAATTAATTAAATGAGTTATCTATTGGTCACTGTGAAAGTACCATTGTGCCCTCTACTGCTGGAATTCTATACATCCTGAACCTGCAAGCAGATGCACATACATTTAGAGAAACACTACTGGATAACTTCCTCTTTACTGTACAAAGGCCAACAGGTGGCAGTTAGCGGATGATAATAATTAGAATATATCTCATTATTTGACACCTTTTTAAGAAGTCACAAAGTGTTTCACAACGAGACACTAAATAGAGTGTGAAAGAGAAAACAACAGAATCTGGCCCTTAAGCATGGAGCAAGAGGATCCCTGTATATCTATTGTTAGTTACTGAGACAGTAACTGCTGGGGCCAATCATGCCAATAACAAACTATCTTGATTTGCAGTCTAATGTGCTAGCTTTTCATAGAAGTCGTATCGCGTCATGGTGCCAGGATTCGTAATGGCTGACTTACATTGTCTGTTTTCAATATGCTTCACAATCATTGGGCCATTGTATGCGACTGTGTAATATTTTGACCTGAAACCTATTACTGCTGATCACTCTCATGCAACGCAGCTTTCTGCCCAGCTCGCTGAAATGCCCCTTAGCCACCTTATGTGGTATTAACTTAAATAAGATATAGGCTCATGTAAGCCCTGTCTCCTATTACAATTCCATACAGCAAAACTGCATTGTGAATTACAAAACATAAGGCTTTCGTTCACCCATGAGGCTGTTGTCCTTGCTGCTGCCCATATTCTGTGCGAGCTTTTAAATAATAAAGCCTTTTCTTCTATATAACCACTTGCTATACATGTAGAAATGATCAAGTTTTAAAATATATATATATATATATATATATATATATATATATATATATATATATATATATATATATATATATATATATGTGTGTGTTTTTTTTTGTTTTTTTTTGCATTGGGAGGATCTTATTGCTTTAAATCTCTCCAGGCGGTGTAGTTCAGACCTGGGCATACGGCTCTCCTAGTCCTGCCCGCATGAGGTCAACCAAACATGAAAAATAAATAAGATAAACGCCATGAACGCATTACAGCAACACTGCTTTCACTTTGAAGGCGCACGCTTCCGCAGCCTCGCCGACAGGCAGCGTGACGAAGTGAGTCTGACGTAAAAGCACGTATTGTTATGTAGCTTCTGTTCTCAATGAGCAGCCAACACACACTGGACTTTTACCAACGAGGAAGAAAAACTGAACTAAAAATATGAAAAGCACTTATTGTTTTTGTATAAAGTGAATCAATTGCTGGTCTTTAACATACATCTTTAAGGTAAGCAACAGACTGAACATGGACAAAAGAAGGAAAGGTTTGTCCCTCACAGGGACCCTTACTACTGACCAGTACCTGTTAAAAATAATAATAATAATATGTATATATATACATATTATTATTATTTTATATATATATATATATATATATATATATATATATATATATATATATATATATATATATATATATATATATATACATGTATGTATGTTAACTTGCTGTTGCTCTAGAGTGGTACTGTTAAGTAGGTATTTATACTGTTAACTAGTAAGGGTCCCTGGACAAACCACTCCTTCTTTGGTCTATGTTCAGTCTGTTGCTTACCTTAAAGATGTTAAAGACCAGCAGTTGATTCACTTTATACAAAAGCAATAAGTGTTTTTCATATTTTCAGTTCAGTTTTTCTTCCTCGTTGGTAAAAGTCCAGTGTGTGTTGGCTTGAACAAGTGCACTGACGTCTGGTTAAATGAGGTGGAGATGTGAAGGACAGCTGACAGGTATCAGCGGCGGCGGTTCAATCCGGGTACTTGGAGCTTGCAGCGCGAGCTGCTGGTGACCGCTTGTGAAGCTTTGAGAGGCGAATCGCTCGTGCAGTGCTCGTTAAGAACAGAAACTACAGAACAATACGTGCTTTCACGTCTGGCTCAAGTCTGCAAATAGTCCGGTAATGCTACGGAAGCCCGAGGGCGGAAGTAAATTATCGCCTTCAAAGTAAAAGCCTCGCAATTTTTTTCTTCTTTTTTAAAATAAAAAAATGCAGCTACTGCATGATCAAATTCAGGAACCTGAGTAGTATTCTAATGTCATCTCTTAGTATAAATTCAAATCGCTAATATCAAATTGCTAATCTCTAAGCAAATAATAAGCAGCAAATGTAAAAGGAAGTCTTTGCCTGGATATCCGCTGTCTACACCGGAAATACTGACGCTTATCCGTTGTCAGACCGATAGCCTATGATCAGTTACAAGATGCATGCCACTGTAACTTTTCAATACCTTATTGACAAGATACGTCCTTGGAGCAGGAAAACAGTCATAGGACTTTTGAGCCAGGTTTGCATTGGAAGAATTTGCCATTTTAGGTTGCACATGGTGGCAGATTTCTCCTCCTGCTCATTTGGGCGGTGGGGAGTCGGTCACTGGCTGGATGAGTCCCCAGCATGCTGTTTAGTGGGGTTATGTGGCAGCAGGGGGCTGTTTCA
Source organism: Clinocottus analis (assembly GCF_023055335.1). Taxonomy (NCBI): domain Eukaryota; kingdom Metazoa; phylum Chordata; class Actinopteri; order Perciformes; family Cottidae; genus Clinocottus; species Clinocottus analis. The sequence goes on from NW_027176042.1 coordinate 14,838,067, forward strand.
GGCATCATGTGTGACTGGAGAGTGATTAGTGACTGAAATGAGTGGATTGCACAGCTTTAAGGAGGTGAATTAACAGCTGAGTAAACAGTGCCTACATAGCATTCATAGTAATCTCCATTATTTCTTACTGTGAGTCTAGGTCCACACACAACTGTGCACACACAGTTGTTTGTTTTCTTCAAATACAGAGCTCTATGTGACTGTGTGCTGGTCTTTATTCATGTGCTTCAATAACCCGGGAGACAGACTTGTTTTCAATAAAACATGATACTTCAAAATGTAAAGAAATTGGCTTCTATGCAAATGCATCATTACGATTTTTTGCATCCACTACTATACACTACTATATATAAATGTATTGTTTTAGCTAACACACATAAATGTCTCATTTATTTCCTGTTGTTCGACAATACGACTGTTTTTCAGTAACTCATTTGAGAAATACATTTGTTACCCCGAGGGTGAAGCTTCATGAATTAAAGTGAGAGTAGCATCTTTTTCAATCTTATCAGGTCACGGTCATTATTCAAACAAACAGATGTTGGCACAGTTTTCTCAAAAGTTTTATAGTTTTCTTGAAACCAATTTAAAAAGTTGCATCAAGAAAAAAAATATACATCACATAATAAATTCTGTTCAGTATAACTGGATGAAGGCAACACGTGCATGGCACGTGCAGCACGTGTGGAAGAACTATTGCGTGAGTGTAAAGATGATATTTGTCTTTTTTTCCAAGTCTTGTATACATTTTTACATCAATTAACTTCAGTCAGGTGATGGCCTTTGTATGCCTGCTGTAACAGGCATACAAAAGGTAAAAAAAAATGCATTTTCCTTACCAAGTCACAACCTCTGTTACACATAGTCTCATGGAAAATTCCATGTCTGAACACAGGTTCACCTGAAGTGAGAGCGCTGCACGTCTGTGTTTTTGTTGTAATGAGGCATTGACAACATTCACCAGCGATGGGGTCTTTCATCACTCAAACGACTACATAACGCTGGAATTCATTTAGCTGAACATATGGAGAGCGCTATCAAGGTCTCCTCGGTGGCTTTCAACAGAGACACAATTCATCCAGCAATGCAACACAATCGAGATCAGCAGTCGGAAAGAATCAGGAAAATCTGATTTAAAACGCACAACTTGCAGACAGATCACTGCTAACAGTTTGTAAATTGCTTTTTGGATTTTTAGCTTTAAGAATGGAAAAAATAACCTTGGCTCTGAGAAAGACAGTTGAATGAGTCTAAGATAAAATGTTTAAATATCCCTTAATCCATTCCTGTCATTGTAATGCTGAAAAGAGTATCCTGTTTTTTTACAAACAAATGTGTTATTAACTGATATTTCATGAAGAAAAGAACTTATGTATTGATGATGATTGCACGCTTTATTTTGACCTCAGCAGATGTTTGACTTCAGTTTTGATTGTTTATATCTTTGTCTGTTAGATTTCAATACATTTCAAAATCGTATTTAAATGATTTCCAAACACAGCCTTTGTTTAAATGGTAGTTGTATTGCTTTCCGAACTCAAATATCAAGGACATTTAGTGGAAAGGAGAACGCAAGTCATCAGATTCCAGATGTGACATTTTTTCATGACTGCATTTGAGTAAAACATGACATAAGCACAGCATCCGACATTGTTTGTTATTGTGTTGCAGATCTGGTTATGAAGACTAAAAGTATAAATGCAATCAGTCCTGCAGACATATGACGTATCAGTTGCTTCAGCAAATTCTCCTAAAAACTCCATTTGTTTATGTTCAAGTGGCAAAGCAAACGTTGAAATCTCGTATTTTGATGTTTGATTTAGAGGCCTTGCTAAAGTGTCTGGCATAATAATCAAAGTGTTAGTATATTAGTGATATTACATCATCACAAAGTCCAACTGAATGATTCGTTTTCAAGTGAAAATATTGACCTGTTAGGAGCACTTTATGAGACAACTCAGACTATAGATGATCAAGCTTTATGAAGCCTAATGCCACATCATCATAAAAAATGTGAGCAATGCTGACGCTTCAGATTAAGATTTAATTCAATTGCAGATCAATTATTTATGCTCAGATAAATCTCAAGATCTTCATGATTGACAGGATTGATGGAGGAGCAAACCTAACTGTGTTTCACTAATGTGAAGGCTAGTTGAGTATCATGTTGAGCATCTTGATGGACTGATTCCCAGTAAAACTGGGTGACCATAGTAACAATCCTGGTGTGATGGAAGACCCCAAAGATCTTGCAATCTTTCAAAGTCAATGATCAGGTGTTCTCTCATTTGGAAATTGATTCATGCAATCAAATATTTCTAATATGTCTACTGCTTCCGATTTTTAGCGCTTAAAACATTGCCTACCCATGTTATTATGAATCAGGCCCACGGTAGCGTGGCCCGTGGGATCACTCAAAATGGTTCATGAGTAGCAAGTGTGTTGTCTAGGAATGACCTTACCTTCGCTTAAAGAAAAACATCCTTGAAGTAAAAAAAAATGTGACGCTCAGGAGAGATCTCCATCCCCAGAAGAGACGTTGGCACCGGCAGACCTGCTTTGGGAAGAGGAGCGCCGGAGGGCCGCGCGGTCTCATGAATCACTTTGAGGCAGATCTGAGAATACCATTCTGGCTGCAGGGGCTGGAGAATTGTCAACCACACGGTCTTGAACCTGAAGATGAAGGAAGGAGGCTCCTGCTCACTTTCTCACTGATATCAAATAACAATGAATCAATCATGTTTGTTTTCGTTTGCATGTATTCACAACACAAGTTATTGGACTATTGTAGCCGTGCTTGCACGATGCAGAGGTGGATGCTCAGAATACTTTTTCATTGCAAACACAAAGGTGTACTTCTAAAGCAAAGAGAACAGGGCAAATGACAATACGCAGGGAATAATTGTCTCTCGACACACAGATAGCAAAGTAAAGATTCTGCCTTAAGTTCAAAATGCCATGCTGCAGCAAATTAAATAATACAGGCTCTTATCTGACCGTGTATTAGAAATTACTTTTTTATCTTAAGAAGACTATATGAACTGTTGAACTAAACGCAGTGCATAAGGTGTCCTTTAAGCAGAGCAAAAGATTACATTACTCTATTATACAGTCATTTGAAGGAGAGGTAAAGGTTAATGATGAAAGGAGGGTCGCTGTCTGTGGTCAAAGGTGCCAGACAGGCAGACAGCGGATTACTCACAAATGTTTTACAGAAATGACTCGGCACAAAGGAAATGTTTCATTGATGGGTTAATGAAATGTATTACATTTTCTTTCAAGTGTGGCTTAGGTAAATTCAGTCCTCCTTGTTTATTATTCGTCTTGTAGGTAGATATTTGCATTGCGTGAATGTGCTATCTTACCTGGTCCTGTTTATATTCAGCTATAACAACAAATATGTGGTATCTATTACTAAACACTGCTGCGTATTGGAGGATTATGCCAAAATGCTTTTGGTTATTTATGTGGTGGGGAATGCTTCCCACAGAATGAAGAGTATGGTTGTGAACACAGCCCTCAGGCTGGCTTTCCCCCCAACCGATTCTGTAACCAGTTCCAGTTTACTGATAACCAGTATGTATTGAATGTGATCATAAGGCATGCCAACCATTATAAAGTGCACAATTATTGAGTCTGGACTGACATGTTGGCTGGAAATAAAGTGTAGTCACAACCCCTTATTGGATTATTTTGTATCATGTTTATATCATGACTCGCTGACCTGCCCATGTTGTTTACATATCAAAAATGTGATGGTGCTCCAATTTATTAACTTCCCTCTCTTGTTTCTCAACTCCAGCTCTGGATTTTCTCGACACAAAATTCTCCTTTGCTGGTGCTTCTTGATACATTTTATTTTGAAATGACCCCAGAAATGAAGGGTTTGAAATGACCCCAATTTGAGGCCAAGTCGTTGAGATGCTGCATGTTGACAGTTCCCATTCAAAAAACAATCCCTAAGCAGAAACCTGCTCCAAAAAATGCTGTTTTTCTGTTTTTTGTCTGTTTTTCAGTATCTTAATGTGTTAAAGCAGAAAATTTGATTTTTTTTTTCCCCTCCAAAATCTATGTCTGGGTACGTATGTGATGTGTTTTTATCATAAAAAACATAAAAGGCACATTAATAATGCAAACGAGTTGACCTCAGGACCACCAAATCCAGAGGGCGAGGTTACTATGGCAACATGGAACAAAGATAACAGAGCCATCCACAAAATCCTTGTCTGAATGAGATACACCACGAGCTGAAAATACTACAAGCTGAAAATACTACAAAGCAGCAGAGCAACATTCAACCCGAGATGCAACACAATGAAAAGTTCCTTTGTGCTGAACGCAGCCAGAGTATCAATACACTTGAGAAATTAGACCGACTGAATGTAATCCACTGAATCGTTACAATACAACAACTCAACAAATGACTGAAAGGTCTTTATTTCACTGTGTGTGTGTTTGAGGCAGGGAGCAGAACTTGTTAATTTAGCGATGACAACATGCCCTTTAATGTCACACGTTACATCTCGTGTTCAGCGCTACATAATGCCAACAATGGAATCATTGTGTCCTGAACTAACTCTTGTTCACAAAGCCCAGTTTTTATATACATAAAAAGTTTTGGTTGAAATGCACATTGTACAAATATCCCCTTTTCTCGCACTTAGAATACCTTGCTTGTAAGTCTTACATTCCAGCCAGATGGTTTACGTGGAATGTCTGCAAGATGCAATTCTCTCAAGTCTAACAAGCGGATGAAAAAATAAAAAAAATTTAAACATTAAACTGACCTGTCAATCACACAACGAGAGCAATATTCAGGGCACAATTTTGTATTTGGAGATAACCATGTCTCCAATAAAAATATCACTGCTCACAACTATAACTCAAGAAAATGAAAGGATACAATTCTAGCAGTTGCAAGACCGTTAACACAATTTATTGAATTATTGCAAAAACGTTTGGAAACATGTTTGCTCACACCATTGACACATCAAGGTGTCTTGCTGTCAGTCTGGTTGATTTCAAGCCTTTTTACCTGTTAGTTGTGAAAAAAATGTTATAGCAATTTTATTGGCCTAATTGCTCATAAAATGGTGAACTAACCTATCAGCATGGCAACATACAGAAAAATGTAATCACTAACTTTATGCTATATGAGTTCAAGTTGTTCGACAAAAATATATATTTAGATATTTCTTGCCCATGAGTCTTATGCAATGGTTATTTGTGTTCAGAGCGTGTGTTTGAAACAACCAACACACCCCACTGTGTTACGCCTCATGGATTATTCCTTACTTACGCAACTATATGCCATTTAGGAATACCTATATTGCATTAGACAATCCTAGCTTGTGGCAATGCAAGCACATTAGGTGAATAAAATCCCCCAGTGGACTGGACATTATTATGTGCAGGCATGTGTTCAAGATAAAGCTTGCTTCAGCAAATGCCTCATACTCAGCAGCAAATTAAATTAAAATGACCAATGGGGATTACAGAATAGCGTGAGCCAAGTAAACCATGTTTTAGTTTCCACCACTAATGAGAATAAACCATGTGTCGTGTTTTGATTAACATATCATTTACATTCACTGGCTCAGAGATCATGAAAACATCATTCTTGTGAAAAGGTGTATCAAGCATTTGGGCAGCTCCTCGTTAAAAGTGAATAAAAACTAAGAAGCAGCCACACTCCATTTGACAGCAATCATTTCCATTCATCAAATTACAGACACAGGTCCCTGATTTCCTCCTTCGAGCTTCAATAGTATTTTTTTGCGGTTCATCGCTTGCTGTTGTTTTCAATGTCCTGACAAAACAACAAAAGTCTTTTCAACAAAACATTCATAAATCACAGCTCAGGACATTAATGTAATCAAACATAATGTTGACTTCAATCCTTAAAAGTGAGACAGAATCCTGCATGAAGGGAGTGAGAAAACAAGCTGAAAGCAGTTATGAGACTATGAATATTTGCAACATATTCAGAAGGACAGCAGAGAGGTGAATTATGCGCCACAAACGGTTCTTTTTTTGTTCACGCTGACCGCAGCTGCTGCACTTAACTTTTACAAGGACACATTTTGCATGAAGCATTTCTTGAAACATACATCTTGTTTGTGTCGATGCAGGGGAGGTTTTCCCCAACCAAGATTCATTCTGAATCCACTAAATCTTTAGCAATATTAGAGCTTTGGATCACAAATTGTTATTCCTATATTATTATATATGTGCTGTTCTTTTTCATACATACTTTGCTCCTAAAAAAATAACTTAGACCCCTGTACAGAAAAATGACTTCATGTCAAAGCATCTATGTTACATGTATAAACAATTTTTATATTGTGATGTGATTGTTTTTATGAAATGCAAATGTAGGATTTATTTTCTGCTGATATGATTTATCTCAACCTGCAGAAAGCTACTAACAACCACAACATTGTCACACTGCCAAGCCCACCCCCAGGGTGGTGTAAACACACACACACACACACACACACACACACACACACACACACACACAAACACGCACGCACGCACGCACACACACACACACACACACACACACACAAGCTGGCATATGTGAGGGATCAAGTGCATGAGACCACCTCCACTGGGTCTAAATTAAAAGTAGAGCCTTTTTCAGACACAACCTGAAACTATTTACACCAAGAACAATAATGACATGGCAAATGTAACATTGTGATCAGTTCAAAATGACAGGGCAGTCTTTACTGGCAGGTAGTGTGGGTGTGTGCTGGGTACCAGTGTGCAGCTGTTTGCACGGCTGTGCCAAAGCAGGGTTAAACAAACCCAACACTGAGCTCACAATGAGGCTGTGCCAAGTACCACAGAAAATAGCCAATTCGGTGTGTCTGTCTCCTTCTCCCTCCAACAAACACACACACACACACACACACACACACACACACACACGCACGCGCGCGCACATTACACAAATGCTCACACACGCATCTACAAAGCTGTGATTTTCACAAAGGAGGGTCGAATGAACCAGTCTTGAATCTATTCACAGCTGTCCAACAACATGAAAAGAATTGAGCCGGTTGCTCTTCCCTCCGCCATCTCTCAGTTGTCTTGACTGTCCAGCAGCAGCTTATCGCTCATTAAATGAGCACAGAGCCTCCTTACAGTTACAGTTTGAGACGGACTTTGTGCTTGACCCAATTAATATCAGTAACATCATTAAGATAAGCAGCTTATCACTTTTCTTTATTCAAATCACTCTGTGCACACAGACAACAGCACTATGAAGTTGCCTCGCTGTGAGAAATGTTGAGTCTTCCATTTGCCATTTGCTAATTTGTTTAGTCTGTCAAGTCTACCTTAAAGTATTGAAGAAGAAGAAAAGAATGTCATGGAGGATACAAGAACAACACAAACTGGAGGAGCCAAATCATTTTTAATGACCAACTTCACCACTGGAGTTGTGAAGCCAGCTTGCTCGTCGTTATACGCCATGTAAATATCAGAAGCAGTCAATTTTGTATCATATTAGAGGCGAAATGTCCACTTTTTTGTCTGTTATACTAAGAATGCCTGAGGAAATTGCATTAGAAAGTACAATCAATCATACAGAGTTGAACAGTATTGGAATCATGTGCAACTGACGTTTGTGTCTGGGAGCTTCCGGAGGCCTTGTGCAGTCAATCATTGGCCGCTGAGCTGCACCTCTTCTGTAAACGGTCCATCAATAGATGACAAGTCAATATATTTTCAACAGTATAACTAACTCCAATGAATTCATTGTGTACAAAGTGGAGACCTTAAATGACCAGATTCTAATATTTAATCAAAAACAACTAGTAACTTAAATCAGAGTGAGAATTAATGAAGCCGGTAAATCGACTCTCTCATCTGATTCACCATTCATCCACTTTGCCAAAGCATTAATATAACCTGAATGAGAATGAGCGAGTATTGCCAAAGTACAAGTTTGGTGTTGCCAGCTCTTGTCATGTGGAGGGAGATTTTTGAGTAATTGCCATAAAAATCATCAAGCATCCAAAACCCTTGTTTTTTGGACACCTAAATGATGGAAGACAGAATACATCATTTTTAATCCAAGGTAACAGACTCTGTGTTCCCTTCTTGGATTTGTTTGTGTGGATCGCTTTACTCACAAAACAGCACTAACAGATATACTGTATGAAATTTAAAAAGCACTGACTATCATTGACATCACATCAATGAGACATGCATGATTTTTAGTACGCAGTTTAAATGTGTTATTTTGTTAAACTTGATGTGAATAAAATGACCTATTGTGACCTCTGGCATAATCACAGCCTCATGGAACAATACAACCACAAAGGAGAGACCCAGGCATTTAGAGAATATAGGCTTTCCTAAATATAGGGACACAAATTTCTGAGAGGTTTCCAGAACTAAAGTGCTCGCCATTGAATTGTATACAAATGGTATTCTTGCCGAAACATTTTAAATACAAAATCACAGCCTGGCTTTTTCAATGGTGTGATTTCTGACCATATGAAAAACATCTATTTCTGAGTGGTCAAAAAGGGTTACATTTATATTTGTAAAATATTTATTGCGATTTCCAAATTAATCATCTGTCGCAACCAGGTGTGCTGGGGCAAAACCTCAGGAGCAGAGGAAACAACAAGAGTCAAGATGAAACAAAAACAAAAAGTCACACAACAATAGAAAAAACAGGTACTGAAAACTGACACTTTGAAAGCTGTAGTTTAAATCACGGTGGTATTACAAAGAAGACCATCTTGCAACCGTCAAAAAGGGAAGAGACCGACTAAAACCACAGGGGACAGCAGGCAACGAGGCACAGGTGGAAACAATGAAGGCGAGGCATTACAATCACACAGGGGGAAGGCACACAGGAGGGAGGAGTCTGGAACGAGAACAGGTGAAGAGAATAAACAACCAGGAAACAATGGCAAGACGCAAACATGAAAGAATACACCATCAGGTTTGTTACCTGCTATCTTCCACTTTAGATCCCCTGTCCCCCTTTTAAAAAATGAGTCCATGTGCATCTGTTTGAGATAAAGTTGTGATGATGAATATGGTTTCTCATTTAACTGCAGCAAAGTTCTGACAGTACATCTCATGCAGTCCTGGTTCTCCCCAGGCCCCCTTCCCTCCAGCGGGCTCCAGTAGCGTTGTTGGTGTTGGCTCCCAGCGGGGACCGTCAAGCAGCTGAGACAGGTCTGGCCCGGTGGGCTGGTCACCGCCAGGGGCCTCAGTCTGAGATGAATTGTGAACCTGAATGATTTCTTCCGATTTTCCGACAGAATGTGACCCTGCGAAACTGATGACAAGCAATAAGAAAAACTGTTTGAAATATCCAGACTTTGTCTCGTTTGCCTATGCAGGTCATATAGAGGCATCGGTATTAACAAAACAAAACCTTATCAAATGCACAAATCTGAGCACGAATGGGCAATAGAGCTAATATCAGTGGGCATACAAAAATGTATAATCCTTTGCATATACATAAGATCTCATAGCAAAAATGTGAATTATTTTTGTTCTCACATTCATTAAATGTTCTGCTTTCACCTCTTTACCCTGTTGACTAGTCATAGGGTGTTTTTAAAGAGCAGAGAGGGAGAGTATAAAAGAGTAAATATAGTTTAAGTGTGCTTGCTTCGACATTATCAGAAGCAACATCATAAGTGACAACTTTATAAGAAATGAAATCGAATTTTTCTTTCAAGAGAAGTCAAAATCATAGGTTGTAATACTTCTGCCTGTTCCATGTGAATGTGTGTCAAAGTGGCAAGGGACAACTTTGAAAAAAGCAAATTGGCAAACATGAACATAGTATAACAACAGACTGTAGGCCTGACCCTGAAATGTAGGTATTGTGCATGCATGGAAACCGTGTGGCTTATGCTGCAAGGTTTTCATCCACCTCGGATGAAAAAATGATATTAGACATGGGGGTTAGTTGAGCATGGGTGACTTAATGTGGCATAGTTCATTTTTCATCATTTCCTTTTTCGAGCTAAGGTACTGTAACCCACAGCAGAGCTCTCCAGTTATCTTCACAATGATCACAAAGGCAATGTGTTTTCATCATGCGCCTCATGGTCCTGGCCAATTCAAAGATCACCAGCTTAGTGTCTGCATTTCAGAGACACACTCATCAATCGCTGCTCCTCTGAAGCCTTGTCTCAGGGCACAGTTGTGTTGAAGATGAAACACCAAGAAAGATTTCTACTTTAAAGCTACTACAATGTGTGCTCTCTTTATCGGCTACCCTGCAGCGTGAGCGATAAACCTTTCTCACAACTGACACGATTATCCAAATTCGGCACCTTAAATACTGAAAGCAGCCGTCTGTCTGTAACCATGTATGTGATTTATTGCCCGGCATCGAGATGACCCATTCTTTCAGAGCAGAAATGAAATCTAATTTGAAAACCGCATAGTTTGACAAATTAATCAACACACTTCCTCATGTCAGATATTTTACTGACTTCTGGCCGTATGCCTCAGGCTAATTTCACTGAATGACATTGCCTTGCTCATCCTCGGTTTGCAGCTTACTCTCTGGTGCTGGTGTTCTCTTCGAGGGTGATCCTTGAAAAGATTGAAGTAAATTGTTATTCTAAATGGCAATGAAATGGAAGAAGATCAAATTAAAACCGTTGGAGGGAATTTAAGGTCAGATTGAATCACTGTGTTGTAATTTGAAGCATGTACATTGATATATTATTAATTAAGGCACAGTGATTTTAAAAGTATAAATATATATATTTATAAATAAGTGAATAATAATAAATAATTGAGGTTACTCAATCTCAGTTATCCGTTACCCTTCAGCTTCTGTGAATACATGTTAAGGCCTTTTTCACAGCTGACATTTTTACTTGTCCTTGACAGTAGGCCGTGAACATGTGACAGCGAGCTTACATGCACAATACCAGAAGAATCAAATTGAAGCTTGAGAATGTCGTCTGTAAAAAAAAAAGGCCTTCAGTTTATTGGTTGTGGAATATCAACGATCAAGTAATCAACTCTGCAGGTTTGTCTGGCTTGAGCAAGGACACAAACCTGTTAAAGTCACTGGACAGAGGTTGTCACCGTTTGTTCACCATAATGCATGTAACACCTTGCGAGCCATACTTTTAATCTGTTTTAGTCCACATTGTCAAATCATATCAATCAGAATATGTAAAAATACAAAGAAATCAGATGGTGTTGCTCTGGATTTGGTCGATGGACATGCTCACATTGACCCAGTGGTTATGACAGCGACTAGCTGAATACCAGTTTAGACAATGCAACAAAGAGTGGAGTAACCTTAATATTTCTTCCGAAAATAAAAGAAGAATTGGCCTTTGAGCTGATACAAGTCATTGGGCCAGAAGCTGAGTGCCTCCACTCAAACTCCCGCTGATGTTTGTACACAACGTCTAGTTCAATGTTATGCAACGGATGCAAATATTTACCAAATGAACCGAGGATTTTTTAAATTAAAAATTAGAGCAAGTATTGGCAATAATCTAACACAAATGATTGGTTGAAGGATGTGGGTCAGAGATATGGGGCTCGATTCAAAATAATAAGTAAATGAGCCATTGTTGGGAAATATGAGCAGATACAAAGTATGAGAAGCGTTTCTGATTTTCTCTGTTAGTTTCTATTTAAGGTTAGACTTGTGCAGTACAAAACAAGGTCATAGTGGTGGACAATGTGTCCCACTTGCCACCAGCAAGATCAGGAAGTGTGAATATGAAGTAATGACCCTGATTACAGACTCACTTTGATTTTTTTGTCTTTGTGAATTTATGACAAGTCTTATGGCAAGGCTCTATAAATAGATGTTGCCCATTCAAGGTTGCACTGTTTTCAGACACAGTTAAGGTGACTTGAACATTAGTGGTTTTTAATTTGATTTTAGTGGGTCACAAATGAAAAAATGTGAAACAGGAATGTAACGTGTAATAAAGAAATCTGCGAGATAACGACTTCAACTCTCCAATGTTTTAATTCCACTTCCAAGCGCTGCTTCGAAGACGGGTCACTCTCGGTCATTGCATGCAAATACAACTTCAATAAGTGTCTGCCAATTACAACCAGCACTTTTAACTAACTCGAGAGAAGCACAATTATCTTTTCCTTAATTGTATTCTGGCACCAAATAAAATTGCAAAAATATTAAGCATAACAAGCTCAAAATTCATGACAGTCTGCGTCGCAATTTGAAATTAACCATAAGGGATTCAAAACTTCTGCTTGAACCTAAATGTCCCCATTTACAGCAATGATGAAAACAAACCTTTATCGTTTTAATAAATGATTACTCATCTCAGTACAAATAGAAACAGATACAAAATAAAAACAGATGATGCTTATTTTCCACTTTGTCTTTTTGTGTAGGAGCATTGGATTGATATTTTTCTTATCCAAGCTTTTAAAAATGTCTTTACTTTGAAAAGTAGACAATGCACCTAACAAATGTTTTATGTATGTGGTACATTATATATTTAGATTATAAACACACTATAGTTGGCCCTCTGGGAAACCATTTTCTGCATTGTCTTGTATTTATTACATGTTTTACTTTAACCGAATTCAGCTTATGCTTCAGTGATGACGAGCATTACAAAGATAAACTCTGACTGGATCAATACAACGCTGTATGTTTGGTGTACTCTGAGATGCATTAGCTCATCTGTAGGGGTTACTCTCTCCTTCCCTATTTCCCTAAAACAAGCTCATTTGTGGAAAGATGGACTCAAATGCTGTAGAAATATAAATATTGTTTATGATAATGGTGAATCTGAACCCCTTAATTTCATTCATAGTTTTATGTTAAAATATGTTTGGGGAATATCAGCAACACCAATGTGGTCAACATCAATGACAAAACAGCTTTTGTTACTGTCACTCTACAGTACATCAACACTAACATTGTCTACACTAATTGATGTGTTTTGACTGATGCAAATGAATAGATTCTTTTCAAAATAATGAGTAAATAATTAGTCATAATTAAGTATGCTAACAGGCACTGATTTATTAACTGATTTCTCCATACTGGCTTCGTCAGTGTTCACTGCATGCCAGGCTTTATTTTTAATGATGCTGTCTATCCCAATCAGTGTCAAGCCAAGAAAAGAAAATAATTATGAAACTTTCCCTGCGCCATGCTCCATTGACGCGGTTTCTATATCACACAATTTTGCATTGCATGTCATAATAAAGCAGTAAAACATAGGGGGAACTCTGCAGTGATTATTAGTTCAGCAGAGATGCAGCGAAAGTTGACCTAAGTGCTCTTCATTACAGTGAAGAATGAATCATGGTAAAGTGAAGTGTATCATAAGCTTCTACAGTTCTAAAGGTTAATTTCAATACGTTCATTGTACAGAAGTACAACTTCACTTGTAAAAATGAGGCTTGTCAACGGAAAGAAATTATGAACCTTAAAGACTTTTATGAAGCAAGATATTATTTTCAAAAAAACATCTGCATTTACAATACTTTGAATTTGAAACTGGTGCAAGGAGTGGCACCCAAAACTCAGATTGACTTAATCCCTTATTTAATTCCTTGCAGAGTTAACCCCATATCATATAGAACATCTATTTGCACTTTTTGACCTCTCTGTGTTACATATTCCCATTCTGTAACAAGTTTATTTTAGTCACACAGCAGTCCTGAAAATATATTAAATGGCACAACCAGCCAGGGTTGAGCCAGGATGGTCTCAGCTCGGCACCCTGTTCCTTTTGTTCTATGATGCATTCTTCATTCTGAAAATGTTTTCGGGATAGAAATGCTTAGTTTTTGCTACAACATCAGAAGACATTTTTTAGTATCACTACAGCAATCCTGAACACAATAAATTCATGAAAATGCAAATAGGGACAGTAATATTAAACATTGTAGTGCCGCTTGTTCAAGAACAATAAAACTCAGAGTATTCAAAGGTGTGACGGGACAGATTCTTTTTTGTGTGGTGTCTTTTGTTCTATATCCATAAATAACTGAGACCACCATGTGTTTGAAGTCAGATACATGCAGAAAATGTTAATAAGTGGTAAGCCATACCGTTGTACTTACGGATGTGGTCTCCCTCTGTAGCTAATTAAAAAGACATCTTTTTGATCTCATAATAGCCCTGCTGCCAGGGTAAACAAAGCAAGCGACAATGACACAATAATGTTTTTTTTTTACATTTCAAGACAAGATACAATTTTAATACAGGTCTATTTTTTACTGTTCTAGCAACATCTTTATTAAAATAATCCATATTATACTCTATGAACCCCATAGGGATTGTCTGCTATTGTTTTTCTCTGGAGGAGTCCGGTGATGAGATTGGAGTGTAAGAGAACAAACGCTTGCTATCAGCACAAAAAGTAAAAAATGAAAGCCATTCTACACAAGACTATTGCCCTGTGTGAAAGAAAATGACTAATCGAAAGATTAAAACTGTGAATTAAAAACAGATTGTGGAAAACAGCTGGAATTAAATGAAAATTACCTAAATTCTGTGAAAGGAAGCATGATGAAAAACAATTAGATAAAGTCAAGCTGATCAAATTCCGTTGGTTCAGTTTTGCCAGTATTTATACATATAAATGTTTAATTCACAGATTACAAAATCCAAAGGGCACATTGAAAAGTATATGACCTGAACGGATTGTACAGATAAATAGGCCCCATGAAAGTAACATTATGGCAATACGTAAGGCAAGGCACGTTTATTTGTATAGCACATTTCAACAAAAAGGCGATTTAAAGTGCTTTACATAAACCATTAAAACATAACATAAGGTCACAACATAATGCAAAAGAAAACAACATGTATTAAAACAGTGAAAAAAACAGTCAAAAAGCAAAGAATTTAAAAAAAGTTGCAGTGCATTTTAAGAAGTGAGGCGCAGCAATTGTGCCAGAAAAGTCCAAAACGATGAATTACTATCGCATAATTAAGTATTACGATGTCGACTTTACTATCTCTATTATTATATATATATATATATAATATTATTATCTTTATTAAGTATGAGTTTTGATCTCATATACAAAAACAAAAAAAAAGTGGCGGAAATGGGCTGGTGGGTAGTACGATAAATGTAATCAATAAATTGTATTCGCCTATTTCCCCGTCGATGTGTGTTTTCCCTTTCATGACTCACCGGCCGTGCGCCCGATGCCCAACAGCCGAGTGGGTCAACCAAGCTGCACGTGCACCGCGTCATGAGCGTCAGGTATCACCATGGAAACATGTCCGGCGTTGTCCCATACCTCCTTGTATAACGCATCCAACGCGGTGGGGTAATGCAACAGATAGTAAAAAAAAGAGATTAAATCCAATATTATTTTTCGACGTTGACGTAAGGTTACGGATAATGTTCAACAATACTTACCAGGTGAGTTTATTTGACCCCCACCGGCTCTGACTGTGTTCCCGAGATGTCTGCAGATAGCGTGCTAGCTACCACGAGCGTTAGCTTGATGTAGCATCGCGTCACTGATTAAGGCCATCAGTGGACATCCATCGTGTTTCTCCTAGGGTGGAGCTGTGGTGGAAGTCTTTAGTGGGCAAGGAAAGGACCCTGTAGCCAAATGGAAACTTTACGCAGGCCCGTCAGCCATACACAAGGTGAGTTTTCAGCTGCCAGTTTACCTGAGCCTATTTTTATATCATCTTATAAGCTTACCATTGCACATAAGTGAGTCAATTTAACTAGCCTTGCATGCCCTCTACGTCAAGCTAGCATCCACGGCCTGAATTGACAATAACACATTCAATATAGTGATTGATCATATAGTTAATTCAGTCTGAATGATGTGTTGTACACATTCCCATGGTTGTCCTCCTTTACAGATGTCAATCAGATGTAGGCCACTTGCAAAAGTTTGGATGCTGGCACATCCCAACTTTTGTTAGAGAGAGGTTGTAAACTGTCAAAATATATGATATCAGTAAATTCAACTGCAAATGCTAAATGAACTCTGAACAAAATGTGATCGTTTTATTGTAGGTGCCGTGAAACTATACACTTTCTCTTCACTTTTTCATGTCATATTATAGCTGTTCTTGGCACATACACTCAAACCATACATATTCTCAATACTGGTCATCATAACTAAGCAAATCCTTTGACCTAGCAAGAGTTCTTGTGTTATTTCTTCCCTCAGGAGTACAATAAAGAAGTGAAAGGCTTTGTTTATTGTTTGGAGGGTAGCAGCCAGAGAGTCAAGATGCAAATGCCACAGAATGGGAAAATGTCTCGTAAGTTACCACACTTCAATGCCCATTTGTAAATTATATATTTTTATGCTTACTTGTTAATACTAATTCACATCTTTGCCTGTTTTTTTCTTCTTTTTCTCAGTTGGACTTCTTCAACGTTTCTTGGTCCTTCAAGTGAATATTCCCCAGTGCAAAGATTTTTCCATTGAGCTTGTGTAAGTACAGCGAGTTTAACATTTTCTAAATGTGTTTTTATAGCGTGCACTGTTGTAGATCTGAATTACTCTTTAATTCTCTTGTAAATAAAGGACTTTCATTACTGTTAGTGTGGCTCAATAGGGTAACCACAGTTGGGCTTTAATGAAGCAAGTTAACACTTTGTCACATGACTGAATAGTTGATATTATAATATACACTGAAATAAAACACTGAATTTCCCTAAAACATATGACTATATATGATTATATTAGCAATGCCTCTAATTTACTGTAATTTCCCCTGTAATAGTCAACTGCTAAACTGTCAAATAATTGATGAAAAGGAAGGCTTTTTCGTTACCAGCCTCAGTAAATTCTACAAGGTCACATTCAAAAGAAATAAACCAATTTTGTATAACATTGTAGCTTATGATTTGTGGACATTTATTGATAAAAAGAAGAATCACACTCTTTTTATGGAGTATATTTTTGTGCTCAATGTATTCATCTCATGGTAAAATTCAATTTATTACAGACTCCGGCTGTGTTAGTATAGATGCTGCTGTGTAGATTGTGTTATGTCATGGGAGGCATATAGAAACACTGTCAGAAGTTGAAATAATTTCTCACTTTAAAGTTACCTATCTACCTTTCTACTCACACACTACATCACTTTAAGAATCTGGTGAAATTTTGCTGGTGTTGCTGTTCTTCTGTTATAGTGTGTCACGACAGCTGATTTCACAGCGCTACATTAAAGTGAAAGCACCTTTAAGAGTGTATCTCACAGAGTAATAAAGTGTGTGGCTTCCTCTGCCCAGAACTTCTTAATGACACAACTGATGCTGTTGATAATTTATGTTTTATTGTCTGTTATTTGCAGAGTAACTGATTCAGAGCGCCGGAAAAGAAGACTTCACTTATCAACAGTGCATAAAGAGTTGTCAGCCACACTTCTGCATGCAAAGATTCCTTTTGTAGGATTGAAACGCAGTATTGTGAGTATTCAACATCCATCAGATTTTCTTGTAGTACTTTTATATGTACCTTCTACTGTATGCTTAAATGTATTGATCTGCATCTCTAAGAGATCCTTTTACTGTAACTACACAATATTCATATTGTTTCTGTTGTCTCAGTGGTCTACTTTGTGCATCGACCTAGCGTCCTTCACCGGGGAACTGTTCAAGGGGTTTTTGACTCTGGATGGCATCACATTGTTTGCCACCTGTAAAGTCCGCAGAATCTTCACCATGAAAACAGAGCCTACAGGAATGTCAAATGATGGTAATCATTAATGTCAAAACAGAGTTTTATCAGCTTAACTTAAAAGATACAATACAGCACTGAAGTAATGGAAGTCAGTGGTCTTCAGTTCGAGTAGATTTATTCTATGTTGATCTGAAATTGTGTGTGTGTTTCTAAAAAGAGAGTTCTGTCGTAGTTGGCTGAGAGATCGGTGGTGGTTTTTGTTTAACTCTTCTCAGCAGAGCCAATTGCTGCACAGGACACTGGCTAGTCAGCGTACACCTACACTACAAGACAGCTTGTCGTTTGTATTTCTCTGTTGAGCAAAGTGTTACCATTGTTGGGTGATGATTTGTCATGATGATGTCTTTTGTTTTCTTCTCTCGGCTAAATATGAGATGTTTCTCTTTTTAATCTAGATATGTTTCTTAGTGGTTCTGGTATTATGGACTTGATACCTCGCAGTTGCCACTTCCCACCAGATGTAAACAACGTCACGCAGGTGTTGAACATAGATCATTTGCGAAAAGCCGACATGAGGCCTGGGCTGTTGAGCTCCGACTGTGGTGAGTAAGAGCAAATCCCGGAATTGTGAATTTATCGAAGAACAGTGAGACGGAGTATCTAATTACAGTTACTCAAGTATATTTATACTGTGGTACTGGTACTTGAGTATTTCCATTTTATGCTACTCCACTACATTTGGAGGCACATGTTGTACTTTTTTTTATTGCACTACATTTTTTCCATTCAAAATCTATCAGTGTAACACTTACTATACAGAGAGAAGCATCATAGTGCAGAAATTGTTTCACATAGGGAAATTGTTTTCCACGAAAAGATTGTGACGACAATTGACTTCTTTTCCCTGTATAAGATTCCTGTGGTCCTCATTTTTGTGTTCATTTGCACCTCACCTGTACTCAGAGAGCTCCAATTATCTTCTCATATGAAAAGACATGCACCAGTAATCTAGTTCCGCTGCCTCTGTGGCCTTTTTATCAGCGCTTATTTATTTGTTCTGACAGCTGTCTAAGTCATGTTGAATAAACCGGCAATGCCCATGGAAGAGAGCTGTAACCACACACAAGGAATAGCTTTTCCTAATTAGCATCTGCATTATTAGCATAACATTCTTAATCATAATTAAAACGATTTCTATTAAAGTAGGCATCCAATTTAGCTGTGACAAAGTTGCTTGGTGAATATTGTTGCTTTAGTACCCAAACTGTCAGAAACGGTTAACGGTAAGCTCCAGCGGTTATTATAATGCAGCAACAAACAAACCGTGATTGTGACATACTGTTTCAAGGTCAATGAATTTTTAGAGATCAAAATCACTGCTCAAAATATTTGTTTGTCTATCAACTATTATAGATCTCATTGTATTCCTTATTGTTACCACATTCTTTTATGGGCGTCTGTAGACGTGAAGAACACTGAACTGTACTCACTCCTAAACCTGGGTCATTTTCTGAGTGTCAAATCTGCTGCATCAAAGAAGTGTGACTTCTTCTTTTTCTTAATTCTCAGTACGTCCAACTCAGCTCTGTCTTTATCATCTTGACGAGCTTGTGTGTGTTGTGGCATGAAAGGGTTGGCGCTCAGCTCTGATGATCAGGATGAGACAGAAAGTGTGTTTTTGTTTTTGTTCAAGTCAGCTGAGGTGATACTAATGAGCCCTGGCAAAGATACAGAAGGGTCAGGTTGTGTCTCTTTCATGATTCCCTCCACAGCCCGATCGTTGTACATGATGAGTTATAGATTAAAGAAAAGCACCAAGTCAATCAGTTCAGCGGTCTAATTTATATACAGCTCTTAAACCTCAACTGTAAACCGTGTGTTGTAATCTCTATTTAAACTATAAAAAACACGTTTTTAAAGTTTTCCATTCACAGTAAAACATTTTTGAAAAGGCTTTGTAGCTAGTACGAAGGGCGTCTTCTTATTGATCTTAAAAATGCTGCTTGGAGTCCTTCACATTTAACTGGTTTTCATCAATATGAATAATGACACTTTTGTAAATATGAAGCATATCCTTGGGAAGTTGCCAAGGCAACTTCATCATTCATATGACTGTCAACATATTAAGAAATAGGCTTAAAAAGCTACCAGGTAGTTTAGGTCCAAGTGAGTGGAGTTAGTGCATTTAGTCTCTCTGGTCATTTATTTAGAAAATGTATGAGTGTTGTAAGATGTAAGAAAAATGACTTCAAACAACAAAGATCAATAATGGGATATTCTTTACAGTTCCTGATCACTCTACCGCGGCCGTATCAACCAGTTATCGACGATCCAGGCACCAGGGGGTTTTACACAAAGCCTCAGGCTCCACACTTTCAGGGCCACCCCCTCAAACTGGAAGAAAAAGCAGTGCAGCCTCGGACGGAATGGACAAAAATGTACTACAATTTCTATAGCAATAACGTAATGTATTCTATGCAACAAGTTAAAAACAAACTCTACCATACGACACAAAATACTTACGCCAAGGTGTAGTATAAATGTGGTTATCTCATGACTCTCTCACTAACATATAGCCCTATATGTCATGCATTACCATGAGTACAAAATGGAACGTGTTGTCTTTGAACTTGTTTTTCTTCTTCTTCTTCTTGTGCTCTCCCTCACAGGGATCCCCCAGAAGAATGCACAAAAAAGTTCCTGCAGAAAGTGAGAGCATTGCCAAGCTGAGTGAGAATGTATCACACAGAGAAGCTTCCTCCATTCCTATTGAGGGTAGATTTGTATAAGTATTCATAGTATTGTTTTTTATCTAGACTGCATGCTTCCTACACCTTATACATGCCCTCGTCGATTATTTTATCATCAAACCACATTTCCTCACTGTTTTAATTATTTATTTGTTTGCGTTATTACTGACTTACTGACATGGTGAGCATGACAAGGACTTTAAACTCAATGATGAAAGCCTGTGTCAGAAAATTGAACTAAAGCTGCCTATTAACAGTGAATGGGAGGGGAATGCACATATCTGGGCTGTGGTTATTTGTGGTGCATGTGCTTGCCATGGCAACCATTCTTTGGTTGGCCGAATATGAAAGCTGCTACTCTTCTTCTTTTTTTGTTTTTGTTTAAGACTCTAATGCCACACAGTAAACTAAGCTGTCACTGTCATCGTCGCCTCTGATAATTTCTTTACTTTATTTTTCATATTCAATATGTGCAGTACTTATATAACATATTAAGTTTATACAATACAATTTCACACTACAAATTAAAACATATTAAATGTAATGCAAATTGAGCCTCGTATTTTTACTTTAGTGTATACTGACACTTGCTATAAGACAGCAACGACACCATCACACTCACACACAGACTCAGATATTTAGGAGGTAAGGGTGGTGGCCATTACAGTGTTGAATACAGAACAAAAAAACATCTTATTGGAGATCATTGATTGTTAAATTACAACTTTGGATCTTGTTTTCCTAATGTGTGTATTTATGACCTAAATTACCAACCAGAGCAGTCTTCTTTGTGAGTCTGTGAATGTTTCTTTATAACGCCCAAACATTACCAATTCCTTCTCTGATTGGATGTTAAAATCCACATCTGCCATTTTCATTTTAATCTCTGTATAACATTCAATTGCTTCTTTTCCTTTTGCAAAGATAATGGAAAAGAAGAATGAACAAAATAAATTGTTAAATTTATAGTCTAAGTTGTAATGTGGACCGAGAAGCAGGATGCAGAGGTACAGCAGTTATCTTAAAAGGCAGATGATTACTTGTTTTTTGTTCAAAAGCATAGTTAATGATAGGTAAGCAATCAGCAAAGACTCACAGAGCCAATAAGGGAGATGACAGAGCGGCATATATCAGGCACATAAGACAATCTTGCGAGACTGAAAGAGACTGAACTCAAAACATAAATATAGCTGATGAGATTTGGGAAAATTTACAGAGAATTACAGTTCAATCCTGTAGCTACAAAACGTAGTGCTAAGCAATCATTCTTCCAGTATAATATCAATATTTAGTTCCAAATGTAGTGATTTTGCCACTTCATTTATAGAATGTGAAGCTAGAAGACCTGTGAGTGAGTTTAGTTAGCTTTGACTTAGTACATCTAGATATCTTGTGCGTAAAATGTGTTTATTCAGAACATGATTTTGACTGCATAACTTAAAGTGCACTGCCTGCTGTAAAAGTGTAAAAGTGCATCCTATTCCTCTCATTACAGCTCATTTTTATTATTATTCTTATACATTGATAAACATTACAAATGAACTAACAAAACAACAGCTTGTCTTTGTCAAAGCATGTTCTCCATAGCACCTAATAACATATTTTATAGTTGGTAATACAACATCCTTTTAACATGACTGAATGCAAAAAACAATGATTAAAATTCCTTAAATCAGCTGAAAATAATGTATTCTCCCTGCATTGAATGGATGTAAGAAGCTCAGTTACTAAAATGCCTTCATTAATAGGGATTTTCACAGTGCATAATCAGTTCACAGATATGCTTCTGGCAAACTATAATAACATTGTTGTTTGACTGTGTTGTGTTATAAAGCTTTTCTAATGTTGAAAGGAATGAATGCACGGGCACTTGGCACTATACAGCCCCATCCCCCAAAAGACACAGTGTTTGACAAGCAGAGACTTAAGAAGCTACGAGTCTACAGTGCTGGGAGAGAGAGGCTAGTATCGTCAGGTAAGATGTGTGCACTGCATCTTATATTCTCTATTTATGTTGGAATACAGAATATGGTTTGGTTATGTGTAATGGTTAAATATAGTCATGTGTTCTGCTTTAAAGCTACAGATGCTGTACCTGGTGGCCAAAGAAAGAGAAGTAAAACTAGGGAGAAGTACACTGCACCACCAAGTTGCCAACAGAGCAAGCAACCTCTGACCCAAACAGAAAAGAGAAATCACCTGACAGCAGGTGAGGTTAACACCTGACTGAATAGACGGCGAGCATGACAGCAGGAAGCAGCAGCAGGAAGACGTGTGCACTTTCATACCGAATGGTGGTTAGAAAAGTCTAAAATGACAGTGAGGGATGGAATAAAAGGGAACAAAATGCATATTTGATTGTCTATTTAACATGTTCTGAGTTTACCGAGTAAGTATACATGCTTGAGAAAAAATGACTTCACAAAAGGAGTGCACATGCTCTGAAAGCTCATTTATCGAAGTTTCTCCACAGCAATAAGCTTCTTTGCTGCAGCCGTACCCACAGACAGAAAGTAGTTAGTTCATTAATGGTAATGTGGCACATTAAATACAAGTCAGAGGGACATCTCCTGAGCCCAAGGTTTGCCACACAGTGGGCAATTAGAGAAAGTCATTATACTGTTGAGAGGTTCAGATCGGCTCACTCATTCAGAGAGAGGTGCTCTTTCTTTGATCTCAGGCCTATCGGGGAGTTAAGGGACCCAGTGTGTCTTGCACGCACACATGAATGGATGCATCCATCTATTAGGGTTTAAACATATTTAACCCATTTACTCTGGAACATCTTGTCCCGATAATGTAACACTGCTGTAAAATGTTCTCTTCCAGCTTCACAAATATCGAAAACCAAAATATTAAAGCAGAGTTAAAGCAATATTTGCTTGGAAAATATGTGAGCTAGATTTTTAAGCATGTTGGACCGAGCTGTCATTTCACGAGTGACGACTTCGCTGTAAACTGCTGTTCTCATATTATGTTGTTTATATTGTTCTATTATCGTTAAGGTATTAGCATAGCTTGGCCATTAACAAAACCTACAAAAATGTCAGTGCGGGAGAAATTAATGTTCTCTTTTGGCGAGCATTGAAATTCATTACAATTTTGCATATTGCTAATATGAATTTGTATGTGCATATAATCAAATGAAATTAAAATGGCATTAGTTAGTCAGGTGACGAAAAAGGGGATTTATTACCCACTGTAATTAGATTCATATCATTCTCTTCACAGTATTTCTGGCTAAGACCTTCATGTGTATTCAGAAAGACTTATTCATCTATTATACAATGTGTACCGTTACTCAAAGCCTCTTTATTTTGCAATACATGCTTCAAATAGAGAATTTACTCATGTCTTGTTTTTGTTCTTTAATCTTTTTACAATTTTAGATGTGGATAGCTGCTCTCCTGCCAGGGAAAGTTCAAGAGATGCTCCCATACCAGCGGAGTCTCTCTCCTGCTCGATCCGTCCAGGTTTTTCTAGTGACCTGCAGGTCTGGAACAGCTGGGAGAGTAATGAGGGGCCCGAGCCTCAGCTCACTCTGCGAGGGGAGGTGTTCACTTTCTCATCCCAGCCACACTCACCCAAACGTGGGCAGGACCAGGGTAACCAGGAGGAGACAGAGATGGGACACGATCATGTTCGGAACAAAAATGTGAGGCAGTTTGAGGCCCAGCTTGAGGGTGACTTCATCGGCAGTGAAAGTGATGAGGTACGTCTGCTGTCAGGGAGAGACACATGCACGCTGCACTTTAAACGTGCACACATTTAAATTACATATTACAGTGTGTTGATCTGACACTAATGACCCTCTGCCTTAAATACACTGTAAAGACATACACCAGATGAAAAAATATATAACTTGTTAAATGTAGGGCTCTTTTTGTTATCCAATTTAATCTCAATTTATCAGAATAGATTCAGTTTATTCTAAAATCTGTCACAGTTTGATTTGATTCAGTTTAGTTTGATTAGTTGCAGTGAACTTGAGATGCAACATACTTTAACTGACTTAAAAGCTCAGTGGGGTTATTTGTCATCAGATCATTTATTGATGGCTCTGAGACTTATAATTAAGAATATTAGTTTGATTTATGCTGAGCAGAGAAATTAAACTGTTGGATTGAGTATAAAGATGACTATCTTCAAAGAAATGCTAATTGCTTTTACTTATTTAAAACATTATAATAAGTCTGATAATTCAGACTTGGGGAGCTAATTTTGTTTAATACAATTTCTATGGCATTAAAGTAATGTATCCTATGCACCGAGTTAATGACAAAATTCACTATAAAACACAAAATACTCAAACCAAGGTGACCTGAGAACAAAAAAACTATAAAACAGGTTCTGTTTGGCAAAAAGGTGATCCTTTTTGTGGTGACTTTTGTAAACTGTAGGTAGTGAACCTCCATTTCCTTTGTCTTTTGCAAGAATGGTTTTATGTTTATATTTACTTCTGCTGAACATCCCCTTAATTTCCCATCTTCTATTTTCCATTACTTAGCCCAAAACACTGTTTTATCTTATTATCATTAGTGAGACACTGGTAGTGTTTCCCAAAACAAAACAAAAAAATGAAATGCACTTAGCTGCTTTGGAAAGATAGGTAGAGACAGGTTATCTTGTTAAATGGGAAATGATCACATAGCCTTTTTAAACACAACCAGAATAATGATCCATCAAAAAATGTGTAAAAGAAAACCACCCACCATAGAAAAGTTTTGCCCGGTCTTTGATTAGTAGATAATATGTGCAGTATGTGCGGTCTGAATCGGTACAATTAACTTGCTATTAATATTGCCCGGCTAATATATAGTATTTTTTCTCCCTTCCACCTTTTGCATGTGAAAACCACAAATGCAACTTTTTAGGGAATGTCTATCGAAACTCTCGGAAAGTAACTGACAGCAACTGTGTTAAACAATTGAGGTTGAAAGAAAATAAATAACATTTCGCAATAATAAACACTGCGAGTGTGACTGATGGAGTTATTTAGAAGAGCATGTTTTTAAATTAACACATTAAAATCAGCTTCCAGTATGAACCATGGTTCGAGGGTAAAGAAAGAAGTACGAGGTATAATTATGTGAAAGCAGTTGGCACCTTGATAGAGTGCAATGCATTGGACTTGAGAGGTGAAGTTTCTTGATTCGAAGATGCATCGCGATGCGGGGAGTGAACACTTCTGCATGGATACGGTGATACAACATATTGAGGAGTTTGGTTTCATTTCAGCTCAGTGTCTTTACTGTGCTTTGCTGTTATTTACTGCCGCACTTTTTTGTCTCCTCTGCTCCCTCTGTGTCACAGGGGCGGAGCTTATACACTATCTATGTGCGGCGCAAAGAGATGGCACATGGCAGTTTGCTGATTTGTAGCTCTCGCTACCAGTGTTAGCTGCTTCGTCTGCAACAATGTTGGGCAGAAAAAAACGTGCAAGCAGTCTGAAATACAAAAGTGGTGTTATTTAAGAAGTGCAGGGACTTAAACATTGTTTTAAAAAAAAGTTAGAAAAGTCAGCTAGCAGCTAGGCTCATTAATGCAGTCTAAAATGCAAGTGTCCTGTCTAAGAGCTGCGATAGGAAGACCTTTTTTTTAAAATTACAGCATGTGTAAGCACTCTAGAAGGATCTATGTTTTATTTTTGTAATGCTTATGTACTGAGATGGGTCACACCAATGCTGGTATTGAAAAGCTGCATGTAGTGTTTAAAGTTCCCTTCTAGTTATCCGGTTACAGTTTTTAATACATACATTTGTTTTAACCACTCTCAACGGAAAGAACTAGTCTACTCGTGTATGAGTTTCAACTACGGTAGAAAACTGTGAGTTCGCTCCGTCTTTTCGGAATTCCTGTGTTACAGTGAAATAGGTCCGACAATACGTGAGCTCAAACGTCACAAATCATTTATGAATATTCTAATCAATGCATGTACAAAAAGCATATTCTAACTGAAATGCAAAACAAAATACAATTATGCAATCACTACAATATGGATCTAAATATTATAATATATACATCTGAGTCTAAATTACTGTTAGAATTATAATATGGAAATTGGCACTAACACTGCATCTTTTTACATTATTGACCGTTGTAGTTTTTGAAAGCGCTTTCTAAATAATCAGAGTTCAGAATAATCTGACTGCTTTTTGAGTATTAATTGATGAAATGTCATGTGCAGTAATATAGAAAATGAAGAATGTGATACATTGAGATGCAACGAGAATAATTTGAGTCATGTGACTGAGGTGATATTGATCAAACCTTGAGGGCAGTGAAGCAGTCCTCTACCAGCAGAAAAAAAAAACTTTTCATGTTTTTTAACTTCTCAGTGAGTTATTTGCCAAGTGTTTTGCGTGTGTCATTCCCAAAACTGTTATAAGAAACATCATGTATGATTTCACCTAGAGGGAGATTGTACAGGTTATACATTGTAATAATAGCGAGACATGAATTGAACTCTTGGGTACTCCACATGCCATTGTCATAGGCTCAGACTTTTTATTGCCACTGGCAGCAACATAGTCCTCGCCCTCCAAATATGATCTAAACCAAGAACAACCCACCCACTTTTCCAGTTGGTCAGAAGAAGAAGAATTTTATGGTCACTAACAGTAACACTATCAAAATGGATATTTTACCCAAACCAGTCTTCATACATATGTAATTCAACACCTTTTTATTAGTGCAGTATCAAAACTGTGATGTGGTCCAAAGCCAGACTGAAAGCTGTCCAAAAGGCCATTTATATTTTAAAAAGAAATGTTAAGTTGAATGTCAACAACTTCACTATTTTTGTGAAGAGAAGTGATGACTACATATGAATTCTTTAATTATTTCATAGTAAACGATTGTGGCCAGTATTTTCTTTTCTAAGAAGCAACCAGAAATTTCCACGCAGCTGAAAGCATTTTTGAAAAAACGATGGCAGGAGGTCAAAACAGCAGGTGGATGAATTAAAATGCTTCACTACATCCTCCAGACGCTCAGTGTTGATAGCAGTGAATGTTGAAAAACTAGCCACGTTGTTTCTAGGAGATTGCAGTAGTGGTTCTGGTTCCACGGTTTGACATGATATATTTTATGTTCAGTCTGACATTTTCAGTTCTTTACTTAAAAAAGTGAATTAAACCTATTGAGGAATACAAAGTTGGGGGCTATTCATGTTGAGGGATTATTAATTTCTCAACAGCAGGAAATAAGGCTCAAGAATTGTTGATATTCTTAATCTTATTAACACCTGTATGAATAAGCAAATGCAGTGTGTGCCCTTGCCTGTGATGACCCGTTTACATGCTGCAACAGATCAAACATTTCAAACAGACGAGAGAATTCCGTGGCAGTTTTGTCTTTGGGATTATTGAGGTGAATATTAATATTGATTCATCTGTTGAGATGTCAGACAACAGCTCAGTGAAGTTATCAACAATTCAACTAAACTTGCTCTTTAAATTGTTAACAGTAGGGGTTTGTGTTGTACCTTTCAACGCAGTGCAAATATATTCAGATGAGACTAAAACACCACATGATAATGGCTTGCACTATAATTAATCCTAAAATACACCAACATCTTTCCTGTCAGGTCGAGAAATACTCATGGAAGTTTGGTGGGTCTGACTCAAAAAGAACTGTGTACTCCCACTATTATCTAACAAGGTTTTAGTTAAAAGACAGATAATATCAAATTTGTCAAAGCTGGCCAAAACACCAATGATGGATGAGGGGCCTTAGAGGACTGAAAATTAAGCACGGAGAGTGAAGGCACAAGAGGTAAGTCTGGTTCCAGCTGTGGCCAGTTCATTCATTTGGTCAGTGAACTCCAGGAGGGGAGAGAAAGCACTTTACATGGAACATTAAAAAACATTAAGTTCCAAAGAAACACATTATAGGAGATAAAAAACAAGATGAAACAGAATACATTGAATGCATAAAGTAAGAGCATGTGTCTTCTCTTCTCTGTTCTTTTCTGTGGTGGAGATTTGAATTTTTTTAGACATTTTAAGAAAGTTAATCCTCAAAGGTGGTAATTGTCATATGGGGTCGAAACGTTTGATTCCGAAATTCCTCATGTTTTAAATTATCCTAAGGCAGGTTTTTAAAGCTAGGGTTGGTAATCTGGTGAAACTAGCAAGAGTACGCTAGATTTAAAGAAATTGCCCAACCGAAAAAGCTAGCCCTTTGTTTCAACTCTTTTCCAATGAAAGTAACTGGCAGCTTGAGATCCAAAAGTTGCTATATCTAATAAGAAAGTCGCCAAGTCAACTTGAGGCCTCCCTTCAAAGCCGTTGCCTTAAAAACGATCATTCTAAACATAAACATAGCATTATGAAAACCTCTCATCGCTGTCGACAGGCAGGTAGCCCATTCAATCATCCAATTCGGGCTGAAATAAACCATTGGACGGGCTTATTACAGCCTGCTACAACCACACATTTAATTTTGTCTGTCACAGCATTTGATTTGTTGATTGCTGTCAGAATGCAATGATAATTTCAACAGAAATATAAAAGAAATGGGTTTATATAAGATTACCAAACCTACCTTGCAAAGGTTTCTGGTGTGTTGTATTATTTCTTGTAGTTATTCCTCTTGTCATTGGAAGACAGAGCCAAAGGGTTACGTCGGAACAATTTGACTCCTGACTGACAGCGCTGGTTAGTTGTCTTGTTGGTGTCTCCAAAATGGTTTGTCTTCCACACGGCTCAATCCAAAACAAAATATGTCTGTAGCCTTCTGTGTCCTCAAGAAATGAACGTTCCAGTGAGCCACACATATCCAGGAGCCCTTGTCCGTGATTTTGAGCAGAAAAAAACAAAGATATCGGCAAAGTAATGTAAACGGAGCGGCGCGTAAGCAGAAAGTGTCTGCTCTAAAAGAAAGCTAGAAGTTATCTTCTGAGGATGTGTGAAAGAAAACAAAACGCTGACCTAAGTTAAACATTGACTTACAAAAATAGTTGTTGTACTTTGAATAGGCTTCCACATGACAAAAATAGATACAGTAGGTACAATACGTACAGTATCCGGCGCAAGACATGCAACATGGTTGTGAAACAGTTTTTTTTTAGCATATCACATTGCTAGTGTCAGGGATTGGAAAAAAGATAACAGGGATGGATACAAACGCAGATAGACACAGGGAGCAGAGGGATGAGACACAGTGATTTTTAATAAAGAAATGTCCACAACAAAAGTTAGTCCAAAAATTAGTAACTGAAAATCCAATAGGAAAAACAACACTAAACGGGACCAAGTAAAATCGACAGGTGCGGGATACTAACAGGATCATAACAGACAAACCATCCAGCTGACATAAGGCAGGACTACACAAGAAACCAATCAGACAACAAGTCACAGGTGGGCAGACATGAGGGTGGACTGAAAGCTGATTGGTGGAAGAAACACAAGGGAACAGAGCGAGGCTGAGGAGATTAATACACCAAAAAAAGGAGGGAAAACCACAAAGACAGGAAGTCAAACTCCCACAGGAGGCAGGAAACTTCAAAATATAACAGTAAACAAACTAAGTTAAACCCGAGATCATGACAGCTAAAAGCTTTAGTGTGTTCAAGCCACCATATTCTGACACCCTGACTATTGTAATTATTAGACTGTTGTTCGCCATCGGACACAAGTTAGCCTGATTTTGATTTTCATTGATTTATGGCAGGTTTCTCATTTCTCAACTTGGAGCAATCTCATCTTTCAATCTGTTGCATCAGTTTCAGGCAATTCTTTTCGGCTAACTTTTGTTCTTAAACATAGAGAATATTAAAGGCAAAACATTGAACCTACAGAACTATTTTGAAATGTATGAAATATAATCGACCAATTTAAACTGTGATATAATTTAATTGAAATGTCAGTTATTTTAATGCAATGAGAACTGAAAGAGGCTGGTCAGTAGTACAGCAACCTTCTACTCAAATGCTGGCTGAACAGTGCATTGATGCATGTCCTCAAAACACAGGCTGGCACTCACACACTTATACTCACACGCACACTCTGCAAACCCACCTACTTACAGACACGCCCATAAAAGTCCCTTTAATAATACATGAAGTTCATTGTTTATTCACTTGCATTTATGAAAATGATAAAGCTTTGAAATAAAGAAAAAACAAATAGCATGTGGAGCAGGTAAGATAAAAACCTCAAAGTGCCAATGCCTTAAACTTCAAAACTAAGGTCAGAGATGAAAGAAAACGCCTCAAAAGAAGACAGCTAAATGAACAAACAAAGAGAGTGCAGTTCTTAGGGAAGCTTCAAACAGTCCAATTCATGAGAAACAATGTCAATAATATGAACTTAAAAAGTGTAGGTGAGCTGGCAATCTGTCTGTAGATTGACTGACTGTTGAGATGCGGAAGAATAATGGAATTAAAGGAACAATCTCACCTATGTTTTGAATATGAAACGTTCACTCCATGGCTTCAGTGGTAGCTCTGAAACATTTGTAGATTTTTACTTTGTGGACAATGGTAACTATAGTCGGCTTTGATTTAATAGTTAAAATGGATTCCAACTGTGACCCAGTTTCACTTCAAAAGACGATGTATCAAAATGTCCAAAGTTTGATCAAGCATCATCATGTCCACACATACTGCATGCTCAGTATGTCCAAAAACAATCACATTTTTTTCAGTGGCGGTCCGTGCATTTTCAACCTAGGCCTTCTGTGCTGTCTGATATTGTTTACATAAATACGCATGACTGGATGCTGCATCATTAACGCAAAATGCGTGTAGTTCACATCAACAAGAACTAGTCACATTTAGTTATGAGGCTGAGGGTTTATCATACGCCTATACTTCACTTTATTAATAAAACAACATGATGCTGCGTAGTTTGCACAAGACTGCAACCTCTTTTATTCTCGTTGCATACTTCACTCGAACATTTCCTCTCCTCCTCTCCTTCTGTTTTTCCCCCATCACAATAAAAGCCCCAGAAACGTACATCAGAACACTGCTTCCTAAAGAGCTGTTAAAGTACTGAATATAATAGCTTACGGTTATAACAAAACATGACAAAACAATCCAACAAAACTGCGGTATTAAAACACTGTACACACAAAATCACGAGCCACGATCAGAACGAATGATGTTAACTACCGTAAAATTTGGGTTATAAGCTGCTACTTTTTTTTTCTTTTTTCTCAACTTTCCTTAACCACTGCATTTTCTCCAATATGGCATATTGTCCAGCTTTCAAGTGCCACTATACTGTATTGACGTATGCATCTACTACACTTACCTTATTGTGGGTTTCTAAAAATCATTTGTTTTAACCTGTGTTTTCGGTGACAGAATTGTTTTTTGTTGCAGGACTTTTTAGAAAAGTTCTCATGGGCGTTTTTTTTTGCTGTGAAACTGGGTCACAGTTGGAATCTATTCTGTGTGTCAATCCAACTGCCGTCCTGAGTAATTGAGCAAGTTACAACTTTTTCAGAATCGCGTATCTTTCTGGGTTCCTTATGGTGTGTTCACACCAAACATGTCAAGATCTTGACGCGCGTCGAGATTACGTGCAAAGTCAATGCACAGCTGCGTAGAAGCTGTGCATACGCGTTATTAATTCACCGAGCTGTGTGCGGCTACGGATGGTGTTATGAATCCAAACGCGAGGACGTTTCATGTTTCCACGTTTTTGTGACTACCACAACAAGTATAAAGCAGAACTAGTTGTTATTTCTTCCGTAGTCGATAGCAAAAAATATCGCTCTTTTCATCGAGAGAAGCGATGGAGATAAGCCACGCCCCCTTAGTGGCGCCGCAATTAGTCATGCTGCATTTGGTGTGAACACCTTTTTTTGACTTGCGTCGAGAAAAATCTTGACTCGTTTGGTGTGAACACAGGGTGTAATGTTGAAAAGGGCCATATACTGTGTCTGTGTTTGAAGTGTGTTATTTAAAATGATTGGTAGGTGACACATTGGGAACTATATTTCTGAGTGTTTGGAACTTTGGATCTGAAGGTGGGAGAGATTAGCAGACCTTAAGAAAACGCCATCACCCTTATTAAATGTGAGGTTAATTTAAAGCTAAACCAAATTTCATTAAGCACGCACACATTTAAAGGGCATAACATTAACATTGTTCAGGTGATGTAAGAAACAGTCTACCATTTACCTTTTAGGCCATGACTAATCATCCATTTTATAAAATTATTTAATTGTTTAATCATTTTTTCCTGTATTTCTTTCAGGATAAGAGCTACAACCCGTTCAACCTTGTAACTGCTAGATCTCCCAGTCCAACTTTAGATGTGCAATGTGAAGTCCATCCGGAATCGCAGAACATCGATCAAATAACACCAAAAGAGCTCAAGCCAGCTACCACCGGTAGGTTGTCTCCATCCAGTGCGAGAGCTGAACCAGCTGGAATCGCCCCCACGCGCTACTTCTCACCCAGTGCAACACCAAGCAGACAAGAACTCAAGTGTAGCTCACGTGGATCAGAGGTGGTGAACCAGGTTGTGGATGAGAACAGCAGTGTATCGCTTTCAAGGAGACTCCAGCAAGAAGTCAAATTGGATGACTCCACACAGCACAAGGTACTGTTATATCTACAACAGCACCTCATCCAGAGTGCTATGGCTCTATATTTTTATTTTGTGACAGAGAGACAGCCTAGAAGACTTGTAAACTTGTTTTTTGAGAAGGATCAGACTATACAGTCTGTTACAAATTGAGGTTGGCCGCCGCTCCGGTTGAAAAGATCCAGAATCACAGGATAGTCAACTGGGGAGATCACAAAGCCTGAAGGGAGATCTGTCACTTGGCTGTTGCTTTCTGCATTTACGTAACTCACTGCTGAGACATGTCCCAGCATCCTTCATCACAGCAGCTCTTGACTGCTGATTTGTGCCAACTCCAGCAGGCAGCATGCAGTGAGGGCTTTGACAGAAAGGTTGTCACAGGAATATGACAAGGAATTTGTTTCCCTCCCTGCAGCTCTGGTTTATTGACTGCCATTGATTCAATACCAGGGCCAAACCAGGCATCCTTGCACAAATTTGGATAGCATAGCACTCTCTACAACCAGTGGATCCACTGTTTAAGACATTTCCTCAGTCTAGGAAAAGACTATCCACCTTGCCGTGAGCTCTGTCGAGGACTTCTGTCCGCTGTTTTGAGATTTACTTGAGTTTGTATCAACGAGAATCATATTAACATTAGGTCCGTTGGTATATGGACATTTACTGTTTTAATATAACTGACAGGATGGGACAGGAGTTAATTTTCTGCTATTCGGACGAGACAGGAATTGATTGTTTACTCTGTTATGCTATTGGGACAGAACAGGAGTTTTTCTGTGGGAGTAAGTCGGGACAGGAGAGAAAATCCACTCCTGTTTCACCCTCTGTGTGTATGTGTGACTGTGACTAAGTGACTTGTCATTGTAATTGTAATTTATTTTTTCCCACAGGTAATCGTTTTAAAGGCAGAAGACAACAACACGCTGAAGCCTGTTGACTCCAGCGATTACAACCTACACGTGCTTAGCAGTTCATGGATGCCCAAGGATGATGATCATGAGCTTCGAATGCTGGCAGGTCTAAAAAAGGACCAGGGAGAATATGAATGTAAAGCCTCAGGCCTCAGTGCATCTCAGATCCACCACTGCAATGTCAGCATGAGCAGTGACGACGCCTCTACCTGGACTCACATCTCCACGGTCTGTACTATCATCCACTGCTACTTTTGATCTTTTATTGTTGATTCTTCACTAACGAGCCACACTCGTGGGCAGCTCTACTATTTACAATCATTAGTACGTTGTCCTTCTCTCTATCTCCCGTCTGGAATAATTTTTTTGACCCGGGTTGATCCTCACCCTTGTTGATTTCCATTTCAAGCCTCCAACTTATGCCGCCATGAAGTGCTAATGCACCTCTTTGTACAGCGTGTTTTCTGCATTACAAAAGATTATGGAGATAGAAGCAAATTAATTGGCCTCTTCCAGCTTTTAAAAGCACACTGGCATAATTTCCACAGTTGCCAGTGACAAAAAATTATTTAGGTCATTTGACATGATCCCCAGACGGCTTTTTATAATTCAAAGATGGCATAGTTTGCTCTTGGCTATTGAAGGTCATTTAGATCTATAGACCATTAGCATAAGCACATTGCACTCATGAAGAGAGAACACTGCCCTGCCGGCCCTACTAGGTCCACTGTGAGATCCCCAGTGATATAATCATCACAGATGCTGGCGTTAAAGGCCTGTTACCATTTCTGTACTTGCAGATTTGCATTAATATACTAAGATTCAAGCAGAGCACATTGAATAGTGGTAATACCGCAGGGATTTTCATTCTGCTGTTTTTTTTAGAGGACATGGTGATGTGGTGACTAATGAAAACATATATCTTTAGACCCTACCGTTACAACAGTTTTTCACAAGGGACAGGATGAAATTTACTTTTGACTTAATCAACCCACGAAGTGATGTTTTACGAATAAGCAGTGCTTTACAATTACTTATTATTACATATGGCAACAGCACCACCATCAGCATATTAAAAAAATGCTTTGCCAGTACAGGGAGAGAAGAAGAGATGTCAAATACAGATATAGTTTCTTTTTTTGTTGTTGAGACAATGTAAATGTACTGTACTTGTATAGCGCTTTTCTCAGTTTCCGACAACTCAAAGCGCTTTAACACTACATGTCATCATCATTCGCCCATTCACACACTGATGGGAGGGGTGAACATGCAAGCTGCCACCTGCCCATCAGGACTAACTAACGTTCATACAACATGTACATATCACAGGAACAGCCTGCAGAGGGAAAATCAGGGTTAAGTGTCTTGACACATCCACATGGACAGAGCTGGGGATTGAAACGCCGATCCTTAAAATGAAGGACGACTCTACTCTACCACTGTTCCACAGTCGCCCCATTGTAACAAATACAACTTTAAAAAATGATCTAATGGATGTATGTGAAAGAAAAAATAGGAGATGGTTTTAGGACCTAAGAAGAGAATAGTCACTGTCTGGAGCTGTAACTCCTCCAATAGAAATGTCTTGTCCCCGGGTGCTGTGACTCAAGTGGCCTGTTGTTGCCATCTATACTGGTGCTGTCCCTGCTGCTGAAACTACTGTACCAGTAACTTCACCCCCAGGCGATTATATAGAGGAGAAAGAGAGAGAGATGTGATACTTGTTCTCAAGCACATAACTGAGATAAAAACTGTCAAGTCTGTTTTTTTCTTCTTCTGTTGGACCATGGTGTTGGATTACAGCTATGACAGATTGAAGAAAGAAAACACTCTTCACGTATACAATACTCAACCCCTCTTGGCTTGAAAAGTGGCAGTTTCATCCTTCATTGTGAATTCATGTCAGTCAAATCTTGAATAGGTGTTTGGATTTGACATGGAGGTGAACTATCAAATACATCATGTGAAGGGATGAAAGGTTTATTCAAATATTCAACTATATCCCTTTTGGTAGAAACAATTCATTACTGATGAGAGAGGTATAAAGGACTAATTTCATTCTTAAATATTTTTTACTGAACTGAATGACAGGATCTGCATTTTAAAATGAGACAAATGAAAGATAATAATGAGATTTAGTACTCCATAGGAAGTTTTTAAGGTCAATTTTTCTATCGTCTAAAGTTCTGCCTGTTAGTTTTTGTGACAGAAGCTCTCACAGCTTCCCACTCGTTGTGTACATAAAGAACAACATAGTTAATGTTGAAGAGTTCAGTAATTGGCCGGAGAAACAACTATTTACATAAATCAATACATATCCTTCGCTTTTTCTGTCACATCTAAATGAGTTATGTCCTGTAACACTTGAGTCTTCAATTGAACCCGCCACATAGCCTCGTGTGCCTAGATTTAATTCCATTTAATTCGAGCCGGCTACTTTTAATATATTAAATTCCAATTATAATAAAATAGTTTTGATTATCAAGTTGCGATTGGCTATGTGAGCTGGAAAGTGTTGCGGGTGAGAGGGAAGCCTGGGTTGGCCTGCTGTCACCGCGACCCGACCCCGGATAAGCGGCTGAAAATGGATGGATGAATGGATTGGCTATGTGTGTACATTTTCCGACCACTAGCCTAAACCCGGTCAGGACCCACAGCGGGGTCATAGAAGATTTTATTAGGTCTGTAAATAAATAAATGTGCTAATTTCTTTTTATTTAATATTATGCAGTACAGTCAATATTAAGGAACATTTATTTATGCATTTGCTCTTCTTACAATTTTTATATCCTTTTTTCAAAAGTGGATTCCCAGAAAAAAACTTTGGGAATTACTGCTCGCTATGATTGTGTGTATGTGCGCACACGCTCATCTGAGAGGTTGAGTCCTGCACAAAGAGCAGAGAGTCGTCTTCAGGGTTTGACAGCCTTGCATTGCACAGACGAAGGTTATTCAATGCATAATCAAAAAAAATTGCAATAAGGCCTAATAATTCTTATTGATCACAAAAGGTCTGATCAATCAGGAATACGCATGGTTTCAAATATAAAGAGTTATTTACTTTTACAATAATTAACTACATGTTTACAATCAGGTAGGCAGATTTATTAAAATATTCAATAATTATGTCAGTGTATATGATGGAATTTGGTCTTTTGCTGCCAATTTCTCTCTCTGTGGGGAAATGCCCCCTGACCACTCTAACTCACATTGTTTCTTGCCCTCATTATATCCCACTGACCCACCTAAATTAATATTTATAGCGAAGTGGTTCATTTGAACACTGGCATTAAGCCATATATATTTCTTAAAATGGAAGAATGATTATTAATATTAGATGTGTTAAAAGAGGAAATAATAGTATGACAAAAAGTAGTGATAGGTCAGAGATTCGCTTATGTTAAACTGCTCAGCTCTGCAATGTTGCTGGGTCAGTTGTACAATGGTGTAGGGCTAATAATAGGAATAGCATATAATGGGGAAAAAGCAGGAAAAGGGCCAATATAATGGAGCCATAACCTGGATTGTGTTTTGATAAATAAGGCAGTAAGATGTTTTTTTGTTTTTTTTAAAGATCATCCATCTGGCACTAGCACTGTGCAGCACAGTTTTACAAGCAAATGTTGTCTCCAAAACCGAGGGCAGGCAAAGCGCCAGGAATGATTGAATCTACATCAATGCTGATCATAGACCAGCAGAGCTCTTTTACATTTTCTGATTGTTGTAGCATCCTTTGACCCAGCAGTATAACAGATGATGCACAGGGGTGAATATGTTAGATGGTGCAGCTTGAACACCATGGCTAAATGTTTGAGCACCAGTAAAGGAGACTGGTAATACAATAGAGATGCCAGCTACAAGAGCCAACTAGAAGTTGGGCTGTGTTGAGGACCAAGCCATACCTGGATTGCAGGGATATTTTAACCAACACCTTTACTTTGTTTTGTTTTTTTAATTTTTTGGAGGCTGGACAGCAAGTAGTGTTTTAGACAGCCATCACATTGATTGACTCTCCAGCTACAGGTAACATGGTGTTGAGTTCACTCACTGACCATATTGTGCTGCTGAAAAAAGAGGTGATCAAAATAAGTAATGCACTTTTGTTAGCAGCAGATGTATGTCTAATTATGTTTGACACAAACCCTTTAGTTTTGGGTCAAAGGGTCAGGATTCTGCAGTTCATGCAAATTTAAAATACACTTGAGGAACTGAGTTTAATATTACAGATAGAGTACAGAAATGGTTTAGCTCCTACCTGCCCAAAATAATTTTCTCCATCACGAGACAGGTAATCATAATGAGTACATATTACTTGCAGAATTCCACAGGGTACAATTTAAGGTCTTTGTCTCATTTTTAGGAGAGGATGGCATAAAGAAGGTACTGCAGCGCACAGACAGCTTAACATTTACTTAAGCAATGCAAATAGTACAGCTTTAACATGACCGCTTCCTCATCAACGCCATGTAACGCAATAGCCATTAAACAGGCACCAGATTTAAATAGCCTCCTGAGGCTATAATATGGTCTTTAGCTTTGGCAAGATGGAGAGGATAATGTACTTGTGTTCGTACAGCTGGATATTACTACATAATGAATATGAAACCAT